>NC_092344.1:76209917-76895418 GCF_963676685.1 Mytilus edulis
GAGACAGTTAAATTTTAATATTTAAAGCACAAGGCTTGCCAATCTTTTTAAATAATTCAAGTTTAACAGTTAAGAGTGGAGAAGTATCGTAATACACTAGTTATAGTGGTGGAATCTGTTTCTCTAATGATTTTTATCCTTTCTTTTCAAAGATTTGAAGAAAGTTGTGTACTTTTTATTTGATGTCATCATGCACGGTCGCCTTTTTAGCTCACCTGGCCCAAAGGGCCAAGTGAGCTTTTTCCATCACTTGGCGTCCGGCGTCGTCCGGTGTCGTCGTCGTTAACTTTTACAAAAATCTTCTTCTCTGAAACTACTGGGCCAAATTTAACCAAACTTGGCCACAATCATCATTGGAGTATCTACTTTAAAAATTGTGTCCGGTCACCTGTCAAAATAATCAAGATGGCCGGCATGGCTAAAAATAGAACATAGGGGTAAAATGTATATTTTGGCTTATAACTCTGAAACCAAAGCATTTAGAGCAAATCTGACTGGGGTTAAATTGTTTATTAGGTCAAGATCTATCTGCCCTGAAAATTTCAGATGAATCAGACAATGGGTTGTTGGGTTGCTGTTTTCCTCTGTAACTAAAGGGCCAAGTTCATTACAGATAAAGAAAATTGTAAGTAACAAGAATGATCAGTAAAGTTTGATCTTCAAACACATCACCATCACCAATACACAATTTTTTTATGAATCCATCTGTTTCCTTTGTTTAATATGCACATACATGTAAACCAAGGTGAGCGACACGGGCTCTTGAGAGCCTCTAGTTTCATGAAGTCACAATAAGAAAATTCAAAACAAACCAAGAAAAGTTAACGTCACAATTAAATTTCGACCAATGATTTGCCGAGAAAAGATTTTTCACTAGTAAGGAGAAATATTTTTCTCACAACGATCAAGAAATGTGAAAATACAATGAACATGATGAAGCATGTGTTCAAAATTAAACTTGTACATTTGAAGCCAAATTTATAAAACTGTTCAACTGTAATTTTCTGAAATTGATTTAATAGATATAGGAAGATGTGGTATGAGTGCCAATGAGACAACTCTCCTTCCACATAATAATTTAAAAAAGTAAACCATTATAGGTCAAGGTACGGCCTTCAACATGGAGCCTTGGTTCACACCGAACAACAAGCTTAATAATCATGATAATACATTTTGTAGTTACTCAGCCTTCATCCTTAACATTTGAGTTCATAAGCCAGAAGATAATTTTTTGTTATAATCCTATGCCGAAGGACTTGTGGTTACGCATGAAGACTGGTTACTAGAACATTATAGATCCTTGACCTACATAATTACGCCTTATTTCAATAAAATTGCGAATGGAAATGGGGAATAGATCAAAGATACAACAACCCGACCAAAGAGTGCTCAGTCAACAGCCGAAGGCCACCAAAGGGTCTTTAACGCAGGGACAAAATCTGGCACCCGGAGGTGGTCCTCAGCTGGCCCCTAAATAAAAGTGTGTACTAGTTCAGTGAAAATGGACATCATTAGGTTAGGGGGAGGGTTGGGATCCCACTAACATGTTTAACCCTGCCACATTATTTATGTATGTGCCTGTCCCAAGTCATGATCAGGAGCCTGTAATTCAGTGGTTGTCGTTTGTTTATGTGTTGCATAGATTTGTTTTTGATTCATTTTTTTACATAGATAAGGCCGTTAGTTTTCTCGTTTGAATTGTTTTACATTGTCTTATCGGGGCCTTTTATAACTGACTATGCGGTATGGGCTTTGCTCATTGTTGAAGGCCGTATGGTGACCTATACTAGTTGTTAATGTCTGTGTCATTTTGGTCTTTTGTGGATAGTTGTTTCATTGGTAATCATACCACATCTTCTTTTTTATATATTTTTAGACATCTGCAAAGGACAGAAAATTAAAAAAGTCTATAAAGGCACAAAAAAGTCCTCAGAGTTCAAGAAAAGATAGGATGACATTTTTACTTGTATACATTTGTAAGTTAAAAAACATTGAAATCTAAGGAACCTAACCAGTCAGGGGACTTACTGAAATAGGTGATTTTTAAATCACTTATTTGAGTAGCAAAATCATGGTTTTGTCACAAATTGGAATTTTGTATTTTTTTCAAAATTTTAAACACATAGGTTTAAATAATATCTTTTAATTAGTAAAATTAAAAAAAAAAAAACTTTTTGCTTCTTTTAAGTAGAAAGGTTTCTGCCTTTGATGCTATCATTTAGCTGAAAATTCTATTTTAGTTGAAAAAATGCTATAATAATGGCTTTACATAATGAACTGATACTTTCTTCAAAGATTTTTCCCAGCAGTGGGAGTATTTTTCCTGTGAAGTTCAAGGTTTCATCTTCCAGATTATGTAATAAAATTCTACTGTTCGCGATAAAAATCTCACTGTTCGGGGGTGTTGAAATTAGTAGGGATTATTAAAAGAATGATACTTAAAGAAGTGATTTTTGGGAAGGAAATTGAGGTTTGATACTTAAACAAGTGATTTTTATGTCATTATCCTAGATTCAGTACAAGGTCATCACCTGAAATGACCTGGTCATCCTAGACAACACAGATGTTGGTTCTGATAAGTTTAGAAACATAATTAGCCCCTGGATCATTAGTATTCTATATTTAAAGCTACAATAAGATTAAATCACTTCTTCTAGTGATTAATTTTTACTACTTAAATAGGTGATTATTAAAGAAAGACAACTCTAACTTCCAACCTTTATGGAAATAATGTTACTTAAATCAGTGATTTAGAAAATCACTTATTTAAGTAAGTCCCCTGACTGCTAACTAAGCCTATTTTTGTTTACCTATACAAGTCAATAGAATACACTTGTTTATGTAACTTATATAAGTATATAATTTACTTCTTCAAGTAAATAAAAAATACTTGTACAAGAAGGTACCCTGACTGATATACATGCCATTAAGCTTAAAACATAAATTTTATGTTTTAAAAAAAATATTTGTTGGTTTATTGTTTTGCTCTTGAAGCCATTTTGTGGTCATGTAAATGTATAGGACAACAGAGTTGGTGTACGTGGGTTCGATTCCCACCCTAGGCATTCATTTATATTGGCTGGTGCAAAGTGGGCAGTTGAGCTTAGTGGCCCTGCGCTGACTCTGTTGTTCCTATATCAAAATGTCAACTTGTCATGGGGAGGGCTTGCTTGCTTTCTTTATCCTTTATTTCAAAGTCTTAAACAACCAAACCCTGGTACATTGTATATTTTGAAATTTTTTACATTCGTGACATTGTATATTGTGAAATTTGTGTTTTGGTTATTTAGATTTATACTCTGGTTGCATTACCATAAGGGTCCATTGAACAGCAAAAGGTTAATGATTAGTAACAGACCAATTTTACTTTTTGCTTTGCTCTGCTCTGCTCTGCTAATTATGATGAAATTATATTGGCTTTGGAATTTGAAAATTTCCTGAAATTAACAGTTAACAGTTATACGGACTTCTTTTAAAATGCCTTCAGATATTCAGCTGATATTTGTTATATATCAGTCAGGGGAGTTACTTGTACAAGTGATTTTTTAAATCACTTATTTGAGTGATTTTTTATTTTTGCTTAGAAACATAGCTATAGGTATAAAAACTTGAAAATTTGAACTTCCCCCAATTTGTAGCTCGTTGTAATTTTGTGAGATTGTTCCTAAACTACATGGTTTTCCAAAGATATGGTGGGAAACACTGTAAACATTGACAAAATAAAGGAATTTGCAAAAATTACTTGAAAATGACTAAAAATAGCCTTGAAATATTTATAGTCTGGGGATTTTATAAGATTTTTGCTGGTACTGTGAATATTTTTCCAATAAACTTCAACATTTAAACTACATTTTGACGTTGAAAAAAATATGTACTCTCGATAGAAATATAAGTACTTGCGTGGTTTGAAAATTGGACCTTCTGAAGATTTTAAATCACTTCAATGAGTGATATTTTTATTCAGATACAAAAGATCATTTCAGCAAGTGATTTTTGGGAATGAAATTAACTTAAAGGGGAATAACTCCGGACGACTTAAAAAGTTTGAAACAAAATCATGTAAATCAGAATGTCAGAAATTTTTGGCACAATAATAAAAATATGAAATCATTGTGTGCCTTCTTGATTTATTATAATTTCATAATTTCTTCACACTGCAAACAAAAATATTAAATATTTATTTGATAAATTCAGACTTAATAAAGCAGATCTTTATGAACAAACTCCATAACAACTTACATGCCAAGATAATGTTCTTTTATCAAAGATGATAAACAAATAATTTACATGTTTTTCTGTGTATACTGTCCACATTCAACTTTCTATATATACTGGCAACTTGGTTCTGTTTGGTTAATACAGGATAAAAACAAATGTTTATTTATATTTTGTGAGATTGTCCATTTGTGTTTTGAATGTCTCAAATGACCATAGGTGGATCCAGGGGAGGGCCCTGATTTGCAAATGATTTGTGGGAAAAATTTGGTTGATTATATAGGGGATCACTGACGCATGACTGGAGCCCCCCCCCCCCCCCCCCCCCCCCCCCTTTATGAAAGTTCTGGATCCTCCACTGATGACTGTGCTGTGGCAACCTCTGGGGATGGGACCCCCCCTTTTTGGCCAATCAATGCATTTGAATGGGGACATAGTTGGATCCCCAATTTGAAATGGCTAGATCCACCCCTGCTAGATACTCTAGTTGGTCTAATAGGAGGTACACTTCTTTGTTGTTGACGATCTTGTACATCAATGGGAGTCTGCATTTTTGTTTTAATTGATCTAACATCCTGATTTATGCATGTTTTATCAAATTATTAAAAATCATTGTGCAGCAAGATCATTTGTACCATCACAGAAATCACTCTGTACAGTGATTTAAAATCATTTGTACAAGTGATTAACACTATTATTTATCCTGGTCTTATGGGTTTTCTTACTATTTTTAATGAATGTATTTTGACATCACAATTTCCATAGCAAAAGCATGCATTGTACGAATTCATAAGTAAGAAAACTGTTAATATATGATCTGACCATAACTATTACTGAAAATCACTGTGCAGTGATTTGAAATCAGCTGTACAAGTGATTTATATTAATTCATGTAAATCACTCAGTGCAATGATTTAAAATCATTTGTACAAGTGATTTATATTTTTTTTATGCAATGATTTGAAATAATTTATACAAGTGATTTTCATTATTATTTATACTGGTCTCATGCATGGGTTTCCTAACTATAAAAAATGCATTGTGATGTCAAACTTTTATTGAAAAAGCATGCATAGCAGTACAAAAACATAGGATTTGACCATAATGAAGGTCTCATACTGTGCAATGATTAAACCATTATGATTACAAGTGATTTTTATTAATCTAAACCCTAGCTATAGCGTTGAATCTTGCTTTAAAAACTTGGAGGGGGGGTAAACTGTTTTACCTCTGTCTGTCCATCCGTCAGTCCGTCTGTTCCTCCATTCGTCTTTGCATCCGTTCATCCCACTTCAGGTTAAAGTTTTTGGTCAAGGTAGTTTTTGATGAAGCTGAAGTCTAATCAACTTAAAACTTAGTACACATGTTCCTTACCATTTATAGCACACAAGGTATTTATAGCCAATTGACCTTGTCAGTGATAATGGTGATATATACCAACAAATCCAAACACTTTTACAGTGATGATAATGACTTCTTCTTTCCCTGAATTCATAATGATGAATTTGGAAAACACATCACTGGGTACAATGTATACAAGTAGCTGACTTCTATAAATCCTAACACCAAATTTTGAAATCCTTGGCAAGTAGTTCCTGACAAAAATGCAATGCATTTATTCATGGTACAGACAGACGGATTAATGCACAGACCAGAAAACATAATGCCCCTCTACTATCGTAAGTGGGGCATAAAAGATATAGATTTGATCTGATTTCCTTCGTAAATGATCTTGTGCTGGACAGCAGGACCCCTTGCTGAACCAGACTACAACAAAAAAGTTATCTGAATTTGAATTTGTTGAAATAGTTATATTCTGACAAAAAGATTGAAATGATCTAGATCTGCAAAATTTGACAACCTGCAATGGAGTTGAATCAATGATTAGTCCTGGTCATTAAATAAAAAGATTAATATTCTGATATTGGATGTCTTACAAGGGAGGGGTTTCCAATCAGAAATCACTTCTTAACCAGTGTTCTATTGAAATCACTCTGAAGGAACAGTAAATTAAAGTCACTCGATTCATCCCCCCTTTTTAGGTGACTGAAGTTTTGATCCATCAACAAACATGGCTACCAATTCATTAAAGAACATTTAAATGGTATTTTTAAGCCACTCATTATAAATATATATAGAAAAGCAAAAATAATCATTGAAGAAAGATTTTAGCAAAAAATAACAAGATTCAGCAGTCAAGAACCTCTTTTTTACCAAGATTCAATTATTGTAATCCACACATTTTGTTTCAGCCCTCTGAAATTATACGATTTACAAACATTTGAAATGATTGATAAATATAAAGTTATTTTTTTAAAATTTGAATTAAAAAAAATTTATATCTGTTTTTCACCATCTAGAAAGTAATTGAAAATACTGCTGGTATCAGAAATGAACACCAATTTTAATTCACTCTGTGCAGTGATTTTAAATCATTTGCTTAAGTGGTTTTAAATCATTTGCACAAGTGATTTTAAATCATTTGCAAAAGTGATTTTAAATCATTTCCACAAGTGATTTACGTTCTAATTGAATGAAAAAACTCTGTGCTGTGATTTAAAATCATGTGTACCAGTGATATACATTATTTCAAAATGTATGTGATGAAAGACACCCTTTGAAGTGTTTTATTTTCATTTATAAGAGTGATCAATACTATGAATGATTATATTCCATATGATAAATTTACTTCACTAGAAATTATAATTATGACCTGCAAAATCTTATTTATCACTGCTCAGGTCTTTAGTTTTCTACAAACATGACAAATGTATGTTAAAATGTTTGTGTTTGTTTTTGATCAAAGCATTTGAAGTTTATTAATAATTATTGTTCTTACTGTTCCTTTTCATGCCCATTTGTAGTGTAGGGCCATTAAATTTCACCCTTGTCCATGCTGTCTGTTCGTCCAAAAATTGGTTTCTGTTCTCTGACTTAAATTTGCCTCAACCAAATGTTATCAACATATAGACAATGCTTATTTACCGCCAAACTCAGCAATAATTGTTTTTTTATATTTTAAGTTTTGGTGGTTTGAAACCTCTGCTTTATGAAAAACATGTAATTCATGTACTACTGCTAATGCTATTTTTTGCTTAGAAAATAAATTTTACTCAGGGCTTACAAGTTAGTTTTTTTATTTATTTTTACCTTTTTTATAGTTATTTTAATGTCAAGAAGACCCCTGTTGTGATGTTGTCCTCTGAAAGAGAGGGATAATCCTGGTTCCTTATTAAAGATTTTCCAAACAATAATAATCACTTGAATGAGTGATTTTAAAAAATATTTCTAATCACTGGTAGAAGTGATTTTTAAAAAGTAATGAAAGGGAATTAACTCTTTATTATGTTGAAAATATCACTTGAGAAAGTGATTTTAAAAATCACTTGTACAAGTAACTCCCCTGACTGTATATCAGTCTACTATGAGATGTTTAACAGATCAAGTAATTATGTTTTATTCTATTCTGCTGTTTTTGTTAAAACTATGGATTTTTAACCTACATGTATATATATATTCAAATAATGGGCTGGTTTAGGTATGAGAGATAGCTATAATGAGTTACATATGTAGTATTGTTCAGTTCCACTCTGGTGATTTTTCTCAGATACATGTTCATGTATAGAGTTATTTTTTTTCCTTAAATTGAAATGCCTTTTCATCATGTTTATGAAGTTGCCAGGTAAGAATTCTAGACAACTGGGAGTTCTTCATTGATAAAAATATCTGATGTTCAACATTAATTTCATGATCCCAACTTTTAGGATAAGGGGCTTCAAGTTTTATTAATCATTTTGCTAATAATGTCTGTACATCTGTACTTTACAATATTTTTACAATATATTTTCAATATAACTTTATGACATCAATCACAATTTCTGTTGGTAATTAATGGTAAACTGATGATTGATAAAGGTCTCAAATTCTCCAGTCATGGGTGACAAAGATTTCATCATCATACCATGCACATGAGCATGCCATTACTTCTCTTATTCAGAATTTCCAAAAAATAATATCAACAAATATAGACAATTTCTCCACATTCCCACTAAAAATGTTCTCATTTAGTAGGACTCTATCATGTGTGTCCCCACTTGATGGTACTTGGTCAATCATATGTGTGCACGTGTCCCTTATTGATTTTGTTATAAAATGTTAAGTTATCACTTTTACAGCTCACCTGGCATAACAGGTCAAATGACCTTGTGCTGATGTTCAACATTTGAATAATTTCATTTCAGGGGCTTTAAAGATTTATTGGTATGTCCCAATACATTTTCAGTGTATCACTTTATGCTGTCAATCACAGATCTTGGTGGTAGTGATGGTCTGATGATTCACAAAACTCAAATTCTCCAGTCATTGGAAAAAAAGATATCAGCATTATACCTTAACTTTTCTTGTCAAATAACCAGGAAAAAAAACCATATTGGCAACAAATATAAATGAAGAATTATGATTTCTGAAAACTTCCCCTAAACAGATCACCTGGCATTAAAGGTCATGTAAGCTTGTGACTCAACTTGGTGTCTGTGGTAATCCATTACTTCTCCGATCAGAAATACCAAAAAACTATTATAAGAAAATAAAAATAAAGATTCAAGATTTCTCCCAATTTCCACTAAACATGTCATCATTTAGTATGACTCTATCATATGTGTGTCCCCACTTGATAGTACTTGGACAATCATATGTGTGTCACATATTGAATTTGTTAGATAATGTTGTGTTATCACCTTTCAGCTCACCTGGCATAAAAGGTCATATGAGCTTGGCTGATGTTCAACATTTCTTTTACTTCAGGAGCTTTAAAGATTAGTTATGTCTGTTCATCTGTCCGTCCAAATACATTTTCAATATATCACATTATGCTGATAATCACTAATCTTGTTGGTAGTGATGGTCTGATGATTCACAAAAATGTCAAATTATCCAGTCATTGGTGGAAAAGATATCATTATGCTACCTTAACTTTTCTTTCCTCAAATAACCAGAAAAAAACAAATTGTCAACAAATATAAATGAAGAATCATGATTTCTCAAAATTTCCACTAAACAGCTCATCTGGCATTAATGTCATGTATGCTTGTGACTCAACTTGGTGTCTGTGGTAATCCATTACTTCTCCGATTCAGAATTACCAAAAAACTATTATAAGAAAAAAAAATAAAGATTCAAGATTTCTCCAAATTTCCACTAAACATGGCCTCATTTAGTAGGACTCTATCAGGTGTATCCCCACTTGATGGTACTTGGACAATCATATGTGTGTACCATATTGAATTTGTTAGAAAATGTTGTATTATCACCTTTCAGCTCACCTGGCATAAAAGGTCATATGAGCTTGGCTTATGTTCAACATTTCTTTTATTTCAGGAGCTTTAAAGATTAGTTATGTCTGTTCATCTGTCTGTCCAAATACATTTTCAATATATCACATTATGCTAGTAATCACTAATCTTGTTGGTAGTGATGGTCTGATGATTCACCAAAATGTCAAATTATCCAGTCATTGGTGGAAAAGATATCATTATGCTACCTTAACTTTTCTTTCCTCAAATAACCAGACAAAAAACAAATTGGCAACAAATATAAATGAAGAATCATGATTTCTCAAAGTTTCCACTAAACATGTCCTCATTTAGTAGGACTCTATCATATGTGTGTCCCCACTTGATGGTACTTGGACAATCATATGTGTGTCCCATATTGAATTTGTTAGAAAATGTTGTGCTATCACCTTTCAGCTCACCTGGCATAAAAGGTCATATGAGCTTGGGTGATGTTCAACATTTCTTTTATTTCAGGAGCTTTAAAGATTAGTTATGACTGTTCATCTGTCCGTCCAAATACATTTTCAATATATCACATTATGCTGTCAATCACTAATCTTGTTGGTAGTGATGGTCTGATGATTCACAAAAGTGTCAAATTATCCAGTCATTGGTGGAAAAGATATCATTATGCTACCTTAACTTTTCTTTCCTCAAATAACCAGAAAAAAAAACAAATTGGCAACAAATATAAATGAAGAATCATGATTTCTCAAAATTTCCACAAAACAGCTCATCTGGCATTAATGTCATGAAGGATTGTGACTCAACTTGGTGTCTGTGGTAATCCATTACTTCTCCGATCAGAATTACCAAAAAACTATTAAAATAAAATAAAAATAAAGATTCAAGATTTCTCCAAATTTCCACTAAACATGTCCTCATTTAGTAGAACTCTATCAGGTGTATCCCCACTTGATGGTACTTGGACAATCATATGTGTGTACCATATTGAATTTGTTAGAAAATGTTGTATTATCACCTTTCAGCTCACCTGGCATAAAAGGTCATATGAGCTTGGCTGATGTTCAACATTTCTTTTATTTCAGGAGCTTTAAAGATTAGTTATGTCTGTTCATCTCTCCGTCCAAATACATTTTCAATATATCACATTATGCTGATAATTACTAATCTTGTTGGTAGTGATGGTCTGATGATTCACAAAAATGTCAATTTATCCAGTCATTGGTGGAAAAGATATCATTATGCTACCTTAACTTTTCTTTCCTTAAATAACCAGAAAAAACATATTTGCAACAAATATAAATGAAGAATCATGATTTCTCAAAATTTCCCCTAAACAGCTTATCTGGCATTAAATGTCATGTGAGCTTGTGACTCAACTTGGTGTCTGTGGTAATCCACTACTTCTCCGATCAGAATTACTAAAAAAACTTTTATAAGAAAATAAAAATAAAGATTCAAGATTTCTCCAAATTTCCACTAAACATGTCCTCATTTAGTAGGACTCTATCATATGTGTGTCCCTACTTGATGGTACTTGGACAATCATATGTGTGTCCAATATTGAATTTGTTAGAAAATGTTGTATTATCACCTTTCAGCTCACCTGGCATAAAAGGTCATATGAGCTTGGCTGATGTTCAACATTTCTTTTATTTCAGGAGCTTTAAAGATAAGTTATGTCTGTTCATCTGTCTGTCCAAATACATTTTCAATATATCACATTATGCTAGTAATCACTAATCTTGTTGGTAGTGATGGTCTGATGATTCACAAAAATGTCAAATTATCCAGTCATTGGGGGAAAAGATATCATTATGCTACCTTAACTTTCCTTTTCTTAAATAACCAGAAAAAACAAAATGGCAACAAATATAAATGAAGAATCATGATTTCTTAAAGTTTCCACTAAACATGTCCTCATTTAATAGGACTCTATCATATGTGTGTCCCCACTTGATGGTACTTGGACAATCATATGTGTGTCCCATATTGAATTTGTTAGAAAATGTTGTGCTATCACCTTTCAGCTCACCTGGCATAAAAGGTCATATGAGCTTGGGTGATGTTCAACATTTCTTTTATTTCAGGAGCTTTAAAGATTAGTTATGACTGTTCATCTGTCCGTCCAAATACATTTTCAATATATCACATTTTGCTGTTAATCACTAATCCTGTTGGTAGTGATGGTCTGATGATTCACAAAAGTGTCAAATTATCCAGTCATTGGTGGAAAAGATGTGATTATGCTACCTTAACTTTTCTTTCCTCAAATAACCAGTAAAAAAACAAATTGGCAACAAATATAAATGAAGAATCATGATTTCTCAAAATTTCCACAAAACAGCTCATCTGGCATTAATGTCATGAAAGATTGTGACTCAACTTGGTGTCTGTGGTAATCCGTTACTTCTCCGATCAGAATTACAAAAAAACTATTAAAAGAAAATAAAAATAAAGATTCAAGATCTCTCCAAATTTCCACTAAACATGTCCTCATTTAGTAGGATTCTATCAGGTGTATCCCCACTTGATGGTACTTGGACAATCATATGTGTGTACCATATTGAATTTGTTAGAAAATGTTGTATTATCACCTTTCAGCTCACCTGGCATAAAAGGTCATATGAGCTTGGCTGATGTTCAACATTTCTTTTATTTCAGGAGCTTTAAAGATTAGTTATGTCTGTTCATCTCTCCGTCCAAATACATTTTCAATATATCACATTATGCTGATAATCACTAATCTTGTTGGTAGTGATGGTCTGATGATTCACAAAAATGTCAAATTATCCAGTCATTGGTGGAAAAGATATCATTATGCTACCTTAACTTTTCTTTCCTTAAATAACCAGAAAAAAACATATTTGCAACAAATATAAATGAAGAAACATGATTTCTCAAAATTTCCCCTAAAGAGCTTATCTGGCATTAAATGTCGTGTGAGCTTGTGACTCAACTTGGTGTCTGTGGTAATCCATTACTTCTCCGATCAGAAATACCAAAAAACTATTATAAGAAAATAAAAATAAAGATTCAAGATTTCTCCAAATTTCCACTAAACATGTCCTCATTTAGTAGGACTCTATCATATGTGTGTCCCCACTTGATGGTACTTGAACAATCATATGTGTGTCCAATATTGAATTTGTTAGAAAATGTTGTATTATCACCTTTCAGCTAACCTGGCATAAAAGGTCATATGAGCTTGGCTGATGTCCAACATTTCTTTTATTTCAGGAGCTTTAAAGATTAGTTATGACTGTTCATCTGTCCGTCCAAATACATTTTCAATATATCACATTATGCTGTCAATCACTAATCTTGTTGGTAGTGATGGTCTGATTATTCACAAAAGTGTCAAATTATCCAGTCATTGGTGGAAAAGATATCATTATGCTACCTTAACTTTTCTTTCCTCAAATAACCAGAAAAAAACAAATTGGCAACAAATATAAATGAAGAATCATGATTTCTCAAAGTTTCCACTAAACAGCTTATCTGGCATTAAATGTCATGTGAGCTTGTGACTCAACTTGGTGTCTGTGGTAATCCATTATTGCTCCGATCAGAATTACTAAAAACCTATTATAAGAAAATAAAAATAAAGATTCAAGATTTCTCCAAATTTCCACTAAACATGTCCTCATTTAGAAGAACTCTATCATGTGTGTCCCCACTTGATGGTACTTGGACAATCGTATGTGTGTCCCATATTGAATTTGTTAGAAAATGTTGGGTTATCACCTTTCAGCTCACCTGGCATAAAAGGTCATATGAGCTTGGCTGATGGTCAACATTTCCTTTACTTCAGGAGCTTTAAAGATTAGTTATGTCTGTTCATCTGTCCGTCCAAATACATTTTCAATATATCACATTATGTTGTTAATCACTAATCTAGTTGGCAGTGATGGTGTGATGATTCACAAAATTGTCAAATTATCCAGTCATTGGTGGAAAAGATGTGATTATGCTACCTTAACTTTTCTTTCCTTAAATAACCAGAAAAAAACATATTTGCAACAAATATAAATGAAGAAACATGATTTCTCAAAATTTCCCCTAAAGAGCTTATCTGGCATTAAATGTCGTGTGAGCTTGTGACTCAACTTGGTGTCTGTGGTAATCCATTACTTCTCCGATCAGAAATACCAAAAAACTATTATAAGAAAATAAAAATAAAGATTCAAGATTTCTCCAAATTTCCACTAAACATGTCCTCATTTAGTAGGACTCTATCATATGTGTGTCCCCACTTGATGGTACTTGAACAATCATATGTGTGTCCAATATTGAATTTGTTAGAAAATGTTGTATTATCACCTTTCAGCTAACCTGGCATAAAAGGTCATATGAGCTTGGCTGATGTCCAACATTTCTTTTATTTCAGGAGCTTTAAAGATTAGTTATGACTGTTCATCTGTCCGTCCAAATACATTTTCAATATATCACATTATGCTGTCAATCACTAATCTTGTTGGTAGTGATGGTCTGATTATTCACAAAAGTGTCAAATTATCCAGTCATTGGTGGAAAAGATATCATTATGCTACCTTAACTTTTCTTTCCTCAAATAACCAGAAAAAAACAAATTGGCAACAAATATAAATGAAGAATCATGATTTCTCAAAGTTTCCACTAAACAGTTTATCTGGCATTAAATGTCATGTGAGCTTGTGACTCAACTTGGTGTCTGTGGTAATCCATTATTGCTCCGATCAGAATTACTAAAAACCTATTATAAGAAAATAAAAATAAAGATTCAAGATTTCTCCAAATTTCCACTAAACATGTCCTCATTTAGAAGAACTCTATCATGTGTGTCCCCACTTGATGGTACTTGGACAATCGTATGTGTGTCCCATATTGAATTTGTTAGAAAATGTTGGGTTATCACCTTTCAGCTCACCTGGCATAAAAGGTCATATGAGCTTGGCTGATGGTCAACATTTCCTTTACTTCAGGAGCTTTAAAGATTAGTTATGTCTGTTCATCTGTCCGTCCAAATACATTTTCAATATATCACATTATGTTGTTAATCACTAATCTAGTTGGCAGTGATGGTGTGATGATTCACAAAATTGTCAAATTATCCAGTCATTGGTGGAAAAGATATCATTATGCCACCTTAACTTTTCTTTCCTCAAATAACCAGAAAAAAACAAATTGGCAACAAATATAAATGAAGAATCATGATTTCTAAAACTTTCCGCTAAATAGCTCATCTGGCATTAATGTCATGTAAGCTTGTGACTCAACTTGGTGTCTGTGGTAATCCATTACTTCTCCGATTCAGAATTACCAAAACACTATTATAAGAAAATAAAAATAAAGATTCAAGATTTCTCCCAATTTCCACTAAACATGGCCTCATTTAGTAGGACTCTATCATGTGTGTCCCCACTTGATGGTACTTGGACAATCATATGTGTGTCCCATATTGAATTTGTTAGAAAATGTTGTATTATCACCTTTCAGCTAACCTGGCATAAAAGGTCATATGAGCTTGGCTGATGTCCAACATTTCTTTTATTTCAGGAGCTTTAAAGATTAGTTATGACTGTTCATCTGTCCGTCCAAATACATTTTCAATATATCACATTATGCTGTCAATCACTAATCTTGTTGGTAGTGATGGTCTGATTATTCACAAAAGTGTCAAATTATCCAGTCATTGGTGGAAAAGATATCATTATGCTACCTTAACTTTTCTTTCCTTAAATAACCAGAAAAAAACAAATTGGCAACAAATATAAATGAAGAATCATGATTTCTCAAAGTTTCCACTAAACAGCTTATCTGGCATTAAATGTCATGTGAGCTTGTGACTCAACTTGGTGTCTGTGGTAATCCATTACTTCTCCGATCAGAATTACCAAAAACCTATTATAAGAAAATAAAAATAAAGATTCAAGATTTCTCCAAATTTCCACTAAACATGTCCTCATTTAGAAGAACTCTATCAGGTGTGTCCCCATTTGATGGTACTTGGACAATCGTATGTGTGTCCCATATTGAATTTGTTAGAAAATGTTGGGTTATCACCTTTCAGCTCACCTGGCATAAAAGGTCATATGAGCTTGGCTGATGGTCAACATTTCCTTTACTTCAGGAGCTTTAAAGATAAGTTATGTCTGTTCATCTGTCCGTCCAAATACATTTTCAATATATCACATTATGTTGTTAATCACTAATCTAGTTGGCAGTGATGGTCTGATGATTCACAAAAATGTCAAATTATCCAGTCATTGGTGGAAAAGATATCATTATGCTACCTTAACTTTTCTTTCCTTAAATAACCAAAAAAAAACATATTTGCAACAAATATAAATGAAGAAACATGATTTCTCAAAATTTCCCCTAAAGAGCTTATCTGGCATTAAATGTCGTGTGAGCTTGTGACTCAACTTGGTGTCTGTGGTAATCCATTACTTCTCCGATCAGAAATACCAAAAAACTATTATAAGAAAATAAAAATAAAGATTCAAGATTTCTCCAAATTTCCACTAAACATGTCCTCATTTAGTAGGACTCTATCATATGTGTGTCCCCACTTGATGGTACTTGGACAATCATATGTGTGTCCAATATTGAATTTGTTAGAAAATGTTGTATTATCACCTTTCAGCTAACCTGGCATAAAAGGTGATATGAGCTTGGCTGATGTCCAACATTTCTTTTATTTCAGGAGCTTTAAAGATTAGTTATGACTGTTCATCTGTCCGTCCAAATACATTTTCAATATATCACATTATGCTGTCAATCACTAATCTTGTTGGTAGTGATGGTCTGATTATTCACAAAAGTGTCAAATTATCCAGTCATTGGTGGAAAAGATATCATTATGCTACCTTAACTTTTCTTTCCTCAAAAAACCAGAAAAAATCAAATTGTCAACAAATATAAATGAAGAATCATGATTTCTCAAAATTTCCACTAAACAGCTCATCTGGCATTAATGTCATGAAAGATTGTAACTCAACTTGGTGTCTGTGGTAATCCACTACTTCTCCGATCAGAATTACTGAAAAAAACTATATAAGAAAATAAAAATAAAGATTCAAGATTTCTCCAAATTTCCACTAAACATGTCCTCATTTAGTAGGACTCTATCATATGTGTGTCCCCACTTGATGGTACTTGGACAATCATATGTGTGTCCAATATTGAATTTGTTAGAAAATGTTGTATTATCACCTTTCAGCTCACCTGGCATAAAAGGTCATGTGAGCTTGGCTTATGTTCAACATTTCTTTTATTTCAGGAGCTTTAAAGATTAGTTATGTCTGTTCATCTGTCCGTCCAAATACATTTTCAATATATTACATTATGCTGATAATCACTTATCTTGTTGGTAGTGATGGTCTGATGATTCACAAAATTGTCAAATTATCCAGTCATTGGTGGAAAAGATATCATTATGCTACCTTAACTTTTCTTTCTTCAAATTACCAGAAAGAACAAATTGGCAACAAATATTAATGAAGAATCATGATTTCTCAAAATTTCCACTAAACAGCTCATCTGGCATTTATGTCATGTAAGTTTGTGACTCAACTTGGTGTCTGTGGTAATCCATTACTTCTCCGATTCAGAATTACCAAAAAACTAGTATAAGAAAATAAAAATAAAGATTCAAAATTTCTCCAAATTTCCACAAAACATGTCCTCATTTAGTAGGACTCTATCATGTGTGTCCCCACTTGATGGTACTTGGACAATCATATGTGTGTCCAATATTGAATTTGTTAGAAAATGTTGTGTTATCACCTTTCAGCTCACCTGGCATAAAAGGTCATATGAGCTTGGCTGATGTTCAACATTTCTTCTATTTCAGGAGATTTAAAGATTAGTTATGACTGTTCATCTGTCCGTCCAAATACATTTTCAATATATCACATTATGCTGTCAATCACTAATCTTGTTGGTAGTGATGGTCTGATTATTCACAAGAGTGTCAAATTATCCAGTCATTGGGGGAAAAGATATCATTATGCTACCTTAACTTTTTTTTCCTCAAATAACCAGAAAAAAACAAATTTGCAACAAATATAAATGAAGAACCATGATTTGTCAAGATTTCCACTAAACAGCTCATCTGGCATTAATGTCATGCAAGCTTGTGACTCAACTTGGTGTCTGTGGTAATCCATTACTTCTCCAATTCAGAATTACCAAAAAACTAGTATAAGAAACAAAATTTCTCCAAATTTCCACAAAACATGTCCTCATTTAGTAGGACTCTATCATGTGTGTCCCCACTTGATGGTACTTGGACAATCATATGTGTGTCCCATATTGAATTTTTTTAGAAAATGTTGTGTTATCACCTTTCAGCTCACCTGGCATAAAAGGTCATATGAACTTGGCTGATGTTCAACGTTTCTTTTATTTCAGGAGCTTTAAAGATTAGTTATGTCTGTTCATTTGTCCGTCCAAATACATTTTCAATATATCACATTATGCTGATAATCACTAATCTTCTTGGTAGTGATGGTCTGATGATTCACAAAAGTGTCAAATTATCCAGTCATTGGTGGAAAAGATATCATTAAGCTACCTTCACTTTTCTTTCCTCAAATAACCAGAAAAAAAAACAAATTGTCAACAAATATAAATGAAGAACCATGATTTGTCAAGATTTCCACTAAACAGCTCATCTGGCATTAATGTCATGCAAGCTTGTGACTCAACTTAGAAGTAGTGGTAATCCACTACTTCTCCGATCAGAATTACCAAAAAACTATTATAAGAAAATAAAAATAAAGATTCAAGATTTCTCCAAATTTCCACTAAACATGTCCTCATTTAGTAGGACTCTATCATGTGTGTCCCCACTTGATGGTACTTTACAATCATATGTGTGTACCATATTGAATTTGTTAGAAAATGTTGTATTATCACCTTTCAGCTCACCTGGCATAAGAGGTCATATGAGCTTGACTGATGTTCAACATTTCTTTTATTTCAGGAGCTTTAAAGATTAGTTGTGACTGTTCATCTGTCCGTCCAAATACATTTTCAATATATCACATTATGCTGTCAATCACTAATCTTGTTGGTAGTAATGGTCTGATTATTCACAAAAGTGTCAAATTATCCAGTCATTGGTGTAAAAGATATCATTATGCTACCTTAACTTTTCTTTCCTCAAATAACCAGAAAAAAACAAATTGGCAGCAAATATAAATGAAGAATCATGATTTCTCAAAATTTCCACTAAACAGCTCATCTGGCATTAATGTCATGAAAGATTGTGACCTAACTTGGTGTCTGTGGTAATCCATTACTTCTCCGATTCAGATTTACCAAAAAACTATTATAAGAAAATAAAAATAAAGATTCAAGATTTCTCCAAATTTCCACTAAACATGTCCTCATTTAGTAGGACTCTATCATGTGTGTCCCCACTTGATGGTACTTGGACAATCAAATGTGTGTCCCATATTGAATTTGTTAGAAAATGTTGTGTTATCACCTGTCAGCTCACCTGGCATAAAAGGTCATATGATCTTGGCTGATGTTCAACATTTATTTTATTTCAGGAGCTTTAAAGATTAGTTATGTCTGTTAATCTGTCCGTCCAAATACATTTTCAATATATCACATTATGCTGATAATCACTAATCTTGTTGGTAGTGATGGTGTGATGATTCACAAAAGTGTCAAATTATCCAGTCATTGGTGGAAAAGATATCATTATGCTACCTTAACTTTTCTTTCCTCAAATAACTAGAAAAAACAAATTGTCAACAAATATAAAAGTACTTCCTGGTATTGGTATCAAACGTGATTGTGTTTGTCATAGTAAGTAGGTTGTTTTTCTTTAGATAATGATACATATGTTCATGCTGAATTAAGCGAGGCACAACTAATTTACAAGTTTGTTTTACTAATTTCATAAAATTTCCACTAAACAGCAGCTCATCTGGCATTAATGTCATGCAAGCTTGTGACTCAACTTAGAAGTAGTGGTAATCCACTACTTCTCCGATCAGAATTACCAAAAAACTATTATAAGAAAATAAAAATAAAGATTCAAGATTTCTCCAAATTTCCACAAAACATGTCCTCATTTAGTAGGACTCTATCATGTGTGTCCCCACTTGATGGTACTTGGACAATCATATGTGTATCCAATATTGAATTTGTTAGAAAATGTTGTGTTATCACCTTTCAGCTCACCTGGCATAAAAGGTCATATGAGCTTGGCTGATGTTCAACATTTCTTCTATTTCAGGAGATTTAAAGATTAGTTATGACTGTTCATCTGTCCGTCCAAATACATTTTCAATATATCACATTATGCTGTCAATCACTAATCTTGTTGGTAGTGATGGTCTGATTATTCACAAGAGTGTCAAATTATCCAGTCATTGGGGGAAAAGATATCATTATGCTACCTTAACTTTTTTTTCCTCAAATAACCAGAAAAAAACAAATTTGCAACAAATATAAATGAAGAATCCTGATTTCTCAAAATTTCCACTAAACAGCTCATCTGGCATTAATGTCATGAAAGATTGTGACTCAACTTGGTGTCTGTGGTAATCCATTACTTCTCCAATTCAGAATTACCAAAAAACTAGTATAAGAAACAAAATTTCTCCAAATTTCCACAAAACATGTTCTCATTTAGTAGGACTCTATCATGTGTGTCCCCACGTGATGGTACTTGGACAATCATATGTGTGTCCCATATTGAATTTTTTTAGAAAATGTTGTGTTATCACCTTTCAGCTCACCTGGCATAAAAGGTCATATGAACTTGGCTGATGTTCAACGTTTCTTTTATTTCAGGAGCTTTAAAGATTAGTTATGTCTGTTCATTTGTCCGTCCAAATACATTTTCAATATATCACATTATGCTGATAATCACTAATCTTCTTGGTAGTGATGGTCTGATGATTCACAAAAGTGTCAAATTATCCAGTCATTGGTGGAAAAGATATCATTAAGCTACCTTCACTTTTCTTTCCTCAAATAACCAGAAAAAAAACAAATTGTCAACAAATATAAATGAAGAACCATGATTTGTCAAGATTTCCACTAAACAGCTCATCTGGCATTAATGTCATGCAAGCTTGTGACTCAACTTAGAAGTAGTGGTAATCCACTACTTCTCCGATCAGAATTACCAAAAAACTATTATAAGAAAATAAAAATAAAGATTCAAGATTTCTCCAAATTTCCACTAAACATGTCCTCATTTAGTAGGACTCTATCATGTGTGTCCCCACTTGATGGTACTTTACAATCATATGTGTGTACCATATTGAATTTGTTAGAAAATGTTGTGTTATCACCTGTCAGCTCACCTGGCATAAAAGGTCATATGAGCTTGGCTGATGTTCAACATTTCTTTTATTTCAGGAGCTTTAAAGATTAGTTATGACTGTTAATCTGTCCTTACAAATACATTTTCAATATATCACATTATGCTGTCAATCACTTATCTTGTTGGTAGTGATGGTCTGATTATTCACAAAAGTGTCAAATTATCCAGTCATTGGTGGAAAAGATATCATTATGCTACCTTAACTTTTCTTTCCTCAAATAACCAGAAAAAAAACCAAATTGGCAACAAATATAAATGAAGAATCATGATTTCTCAAAATTTCCACTAAACAGCTCATCTGGCATTAATGTCATGAAAGATTGTTACTCAACTTGGTGTCTGTGGTAATCCATTACTTCTCCGATTCAGAATTACCAAAAAACTATTATAAGAAAATAAAAATAAAGATTCAAGATTTCTCCAAATTTCCACTAAACATGTCCTCATTTAGTAGGACTCTATCATGTGTGTCCCCACTTGATGGTACTTGGACAATCAAATGTGTGTCCCATATTGAATTTGTTAGAAAATGTTGTGTTATCACCTGTCAGCTCACCTGGCATAAAAGGTCATATGATCTTGGCTGATGTTCAACATTTATTTTATTTCAGGAGCTTTAAAGATTAGTTATGTCTGTTAATCTGTCCGTCCAAATACATTTTCAATATATCACATTATGCTGATAATCACTAATCTTGTTGGTAGTGATGGTGTGATGATTCACAAAAGTGTCAAATTATCCAGTCATTGGTGGAAAAGATATCATTATGCTACCTTAACTTTTCTTTCCTCAAATAACTAGAAAAAACAAATTGTCAACAAATATAAATGAAGAATCATGATTTCATAAAATTTCCACTAAACAGCAGCTCATCTGGCATAAATGTCATGCAAGCTTGTGACTCAACTTAGAAGTAGTGGTAATCCACTACTTCTCCGATCAGAATTACCAAAAAACTATTATAAGAAAATAAAAATAAAGATTCAAGATTTCTCCAAATTTCCACTAAACATGTCCTCATTTAGTAGGACTCTATCATGTGTGTCCCCACTTGATGGTACTTGGACAATCATATGTGTGTCCAATATTGAATTTGTTAGAAAATGTTGTATTATCACCTTTCAGCTCACCTGGCATAAGAGGTCATATCAGCTTGACTGATGTTCAACATGTCTTTTATTTCAGGAGCTTTAAAGATTAGTTGTGACTGTTCATCTGTCCGTCCAAATACATTTTCAATATATCACATTATGCTGTCAATCACTAATCTTGTTGGTAGTAATGGTCTGATTATTCACAAAAGTGTCAAATTATCCAGTCATTGGTGTAAAAGATATCATTATGCTACCTTAACTTTTCTTTCCTCAAATAACCAGAAAAAAACAAATTGGCAACAAATATAAATGAAGAATCATGATTTCTCAAAATTTCCACTAAACAGCTCATCTGGCATTAATGTCATGCAAGCTTGTGACTCAACTTGGTGTCTTTGGTAATCCACTACTTCTCCGATCAGATTTACAAAAAAAAACTATTAAAAGAAAATAAAAATAAAGATTCAAGATTTCTCTAAATTTCCACTAAACATGTCCTCATTTAGTAGGACTCTATCATATGTGTGTCCCCACTTGATGGTACTTGGACAATCATATGTGTGTCCAATATTGAATTTGTTAGAAAATGTTGTATTATCACCTTTCAGCTCACCTGGCATAAAAGGTCATATGAGCTTGGCTGATGTTCAACATTTCTTTTATTTCAGGAGCTTTAAAGATTAGTTATTACTGTTCATTTGTCCGTCCAAATACATTTTCGATATATCACATTATGCTGTCAATCACTAATCTTGTTGGTAGTGATGGTCTGATTATTCACAAAAGTGTCAAATTAGCCAGTCATTGGTGGAAAAGATATCATTATGCTACCTTAACTTCTCTTTCCTCAAATAACCAGAAAAAATCAAATTGTCAACAAATATAAATGAAGAATCATGATTTCTCAAAATTTCCACTAAACAGCTCATCTGGCATTAATGTCAGGAAAGATTGTAACTCAACTTGGTGTCTGTGGTAATCCACTACTTCTCCGATCAGAATTACTAAAAAAAACTATATAAGAAAATAAAAATAAAGATTCAAGATTTCTCCAAATTTCCACTAAACATGTCCTCATTTAGTAGGACTCTATCATATGTGTGTCCCCACTTGATAGTACTTGGACAATCATATGTGTGTCCCATATTGAATTTGTTAGAAAATGTTGTATTATCACCTTTCAGCTCACCTGGCATAAGAGGTCATATGAGCTGATGTTCAACATTTCTTTTATTTCAGGAGCCTTAAAGATTAGTTGTGACTGTTCATCTGTCCGTCCAAATACATTTTCAATATATCACATTATGCTGTCAATCACTAATCTTGTTGGTAGTAATGGTCTGATTATTCACAAAAGTGTCAAATTATCCAGTCATTGGTGTAAAAGATATCATTATGCTACCTTAACTTTTCTTTCCTCAAATAACCAGAAAAAAACAAATTGGCAACAAATATAAATGAAGAATCATGATTTCTCAAAATTTCCACTAAACAGCTCATCTGGCATTAATGTCATGAAAGATTGTGACCTAACTTGGTGTCTGTGGTAATCCATTACTTCTCCGATTCAGATTTACCAAAAAACTATTATAAGAAAATAAAAATAAAGATTCAAGATTTCTCCAAATTTCCACTAAACATGTCCTCATTTAGTAGGACTCTATCATGTGTGTCCCCACTTGATGGTACTTGGACAATCATATGTGTGTCCAATATTGAATTTGTTAGAAAATATTGTGTTATCACCTGTCAGCTCACCTGGCATAAAAGGTCATATGAGCTTGGCTGATGTTCAACATTTCTTTTATTTCAGGAGCTTTAAAGATTAGTTATGTCTGTTCATCTATCCGTCCAAATACATTTTCTATATATCACATTATGCTGATAATCACTAATCTTGTTGGTAGTGATGGTGTGATGATTCACAAAAGTGTCAAATTATCCAGTCATTGGTGGAAAAGATATCATTATGCTATCTTAACTTTTCTTTCTTCAAATAACCAGAAAAAACAAATTGTCATTAAATATAAATGAAGAATCATGATTTCTCAAAATTTCCACTAAACAGCTCATCTGGCATTAATGTCATGCAAGCTTGTGACTCAACTTGGTGTCTGTGGTAATCCACTACTTCTCCGATCAGATTTACTAAAAAAAACTATTATAAGAAAATAAAAATAAAGATTCAAGATTTCTCCAAATTTCCACTAAACATGTCCTCATTTAGAAGAACTCTATCATGTGTGTCCCCACTTGATGGTACTTGGACAATCATATGTGTGTCCAATATTGAATTTGTTAGAAAATGTTGTATTATCACCTTTCAGCTCACCTGGCATAAAAGGTCATATGAGCTTGGCTGATGTTCAACATTTCTTTTATTTCAGGAGCTTTAAAGATTAGTTATGACTGTTCATCTGTCCGTCCAAATACATTTTCGATATATCACATTATGCTGTCAATCACTAATCTTGTTGGCAGTGATGGTCTGATTATTCACAAAAGTGTCAAATTATCCAGTCATTGGTGGAAAAGATATCATTATGCTACCTTAACTTCTCTTTCCTCAAATAACCAGAAAAAATCAAATTGGCAACAAATATAAATGAAGAATCATGATTTCTCAAAATTTCCACTAAAAAGCTCATCTGGCATTAATGTCATGAAAGATTGTAACTCAACTTGGTGTCTGTGGTAATCCACTACTTCTCCGATCAGAATTACTAAAAAAAACTATATAAGAAAATAAAAATAAAGATTCAAGATTTCTCCAAATTTCCACTAAACATGTCCTCATTTAGTAGGACTCTATCATATGTGTGTCCCCACTTGATGGTACTTGGACAATCATATGTGTGTCCAATATTGAATTTGTTAGAAAATGTTGTATTATCACCTTTCAGCTCACCTGGCATAAAAGGTCATATGAGCTTGGCTGATGTTCAACATTTCTTTTATTTCAGGAGCTTTAAAGATTAGTTATGACTGTTCATCTGTCCGTCCAAATACATTTTCGATATATCACATTATGCTGTCAATCACTAATCTTGTTGGCAGTGATGGTCTGATTATTCACAAAAGTGTCAAATTATCCAGTCATTGGTGGAAAAGATATCATTATGCTACCTTAACTTCTCTTTCCTCAAATAACCAGAAAAAATCAAATTGTCAACAAATATAAATGAAGAATCATGATTTCTCAAAATTTCCACTAAACAGCTCATCTGGCATTAATGTCATGAAAGATTGTAACTCAACTTGGTGTCTGTGGTAATCCACTACTTCTCCGATCAGAATTACTGAAAAAAACTATATAAGAAAATAAAAATAAAGATTCAAGATTTCTCCAAATTTCCACTAAACATGTCCTCATTTAGTAGGACTCTATCATATGTGTGTCCCCACTTGATGGTACTTGGACAATCATATGTGTGTCCAATATTGAATTTGTTAGAAAATGTTGCATTATCACCTTTCAGCTCACCTGGCATAAAAGGTCATATGAGCTTGGCTGATGTTCAACATTTCTTTTATTTCAGGAGCTTTAAAGATTAGTTATGACTGTTCATCTGTCCGTCCAAATACATTTTCGATATATCACATTATGCTGTCAATCACTAATCTTGTTGGCAGTGATGGTCTGATTATTCACAAAAGTGTCAAATTATCCAGTCATTGGTGGAAAAGATATCATTATGCTACCTTAACTTCTCTTTCCTCAAATAACCAGAAAAAATCAAATTGTCAACAAATATAAATGAAGAATCATGATTTCTCAAAATTTCCACTAAACAGCTCATCTGGCATTAATGTCATGAAAGATTGTAACTCAACTTGGTGTCTGTGGTAATCCACTACTTCTCCGATCAGAATTACTGAAAAAAACTATATAAGAAAATAAAAATAAAGATTCAAGATTTCTCCAAATTTCCACTAAACATGTCCTCATTTAGTAGGACTCTATCATATGTGTGTCCCCACTTGATGGTACTTGGACAATCATATGTGTGTCCAATATTGAATTTGTTAGAAAATGTTGCATTATCACCTTTCAGCTCACCTGGCATAAAAGGTCATATGAGCTTGGCTGATGTTCAACATTTCTTTTATTTCAGGAGCTTTAAAGATTAGTTATGACTGTTCATCTGTCCGTCCAAATACATTTTCGATATATCACATTATGCTGTCAATCACTAATCTTGTTGGCAGTGATGGTCTGATTATTCACAAAAGTGTCAAATTATCCAGTCATTGGTGGAAAAGATATCATTATGCTACCTTAACTTCTCTTTCCTGAAATAACCAGAAAAAATCAAATTGTCAACAAATATAAATGAAGAATCATGATTTCTCAAAATTTCCACTAAACAGCTCATCTGGCATTAATGTCATGAAAGATTGTAACTCAACTTGGTGTCTGTGGTAATCCACTACTTCTCCGATCAGAATTACTAAAAAAAACTATATAAGAAAATAAAAAAAAAGATTCAAGATTTCTCCAAATTTCCACTAAACATGTCCTCATTTAGTAGGACTCTATCATATGTGTGTCCCCACTTGATGGTACTTGGACAATCATATGTGTGTCCAATATTGAATTTGTTAGAAAATGTTGTATTATCACCTTTCAGCTCACCTGGCATAAAAGGTCATATGAGCTTGGCTGATGTTCAACATTTCTTTTATTTCAGGAGCTTTAAAGATTAGTTATGACTGTTCATCTGTCCGTCCAAATACATTTTCGATATATCACATTATGCTGTCAATCACTAATCTTGTTGGCAGTGATGGTCTGATTATTCACAAAAGTGTCAAATTATCCAGTCATTGGTGGAAAAGATATCATTATGCTACCTTAACTTCTCTTTCCTCAAATAACCAGAAAAAATCAAATTGTCAACAAATATAAATGAAGAATCATGATTTCTCAAAATTTCCACTAAACAGCTCATCTGGCATTAATGTCATGAAAGATTGTAACTCAACTTGGTGTCTGTGGTAATCCACTACTTCTCCGATCAGAATTACTAAAAAAAACTATATAAGAAAATAAAAATAAAGATTCAAGATTTCTCCAAATTTCCACTAAACATGTCCTCATTTAGTAGGACTCTATCATATGTGTGTCCCCACTTGATAGTACTTGGACAATCATATGTGTGTCCAATATTAAATTTGTTAGAAAAAGTTGTATTATCACCTTTCAGCTCACCTGGCATAAGAGGTCATATGAGCTTGACTGATGTTCAACATTTCTTTTATTTCAGGAGCTTTAAAGATTAGTTGTGACTGTTTATCTGTCCGTCCAAATACATTTTCAATATATCACATTATGCTGTCAATCACTAATCTTGTTGGTAGTAATGGTCTGATTATTCACAAAAGTGTCAAATTATCCAGTCATTGGTGTAAAAGATATCATTATGCTACCTTAACTTTTCTTTCCTCAAATAACCAGAAAAAATCAAATTGGCAACAAATATAAATGAAGAATCATGATTTCTCAAAATTTCAACTAAACAGCTCATCTGGCATTAATGTCATGAAAGATTGTGACCTAACTTGGTGTCTGTGGTAATCCATTACTTCTCCGATTCAGATTTACCAAAAAACTATTATAAGAAAATAAAAATAAAGATTCAAGATTTCTCCAAATTTCCACTAAACATGTCCTCATTTAGTAGGACTCTATCATATGTGTGTCCCCACTTGATGGTACTTGGACAATCATATGTGTGTCCAATATTGAATTTGTTAGAAAATGTTGTGTTATCACCTGTCAGCTCACCTGGCATAAAAGGTCATATGAGCTTGGCTGATGTTCAACATTTCTTTTATTTCAGGAGCTTTAAAGATTAGTTATGTCTGTTCATCTATCCGTCCAAATACATTTTCTATATATCACATTATGCTGATAATCACTAATCTTGTTGGTAGTGATGGTGTGATGATTCACAAAAGTGTCAAATTATCCAGTCATTGGTGGAAAAGATATCATTATGCTATCTTAACTTTTCTTTCTTCAAATAACCAGAAAAAACAAATTGTCATTAAATATAAATGAAGAATCATGATTTCTCAAAATTTCCACTAAACAGCTCATCTGGCATTAATGTCATGCAAGCTTGTGACTCAACTTGGTGTCTGTGGTAATCCACTACTTCTCCGATCAGATTTACTAAAAAAAACTATTATAAGAAAATAAAAATAAAGATTCAAGATTTCTCCAAATTTCCACTAAACATGTCCTCATTTAGTAGGACTCTATCATATGTGTGTCCCCACTTGATGGTACTTGGACAATCATATGTGTGTCCAATATTGAATTTGTTAGAAAATGTTGTATTATCACCTTTCAGCTCACCTGGCATAAAAGGTCATATGAGCTTGGCTGATGTTCAACATTTCTTTTATTTCAGGAGCTTTAAAGATTAGTTATGACTGTTCATCTGTCCGTCCAAATACATTTTCGATATATCACATTATGCTGTCAATCACTAATCTTGTTGGCAGTGATGGTCTGATTATTCACAAAAGTGTCAAATTATCCAGTCATTGGTGGAAAAGATATCATTATGCTACCTTAACTTCTCTTTCCTCAAATAACCAGAAAAAATCAAATAGTCAACAAATATAAATGAAGAATCATGATTTCTCAAAATTTCCACTAAACAGCTCATCTGGCATTAATGTCATGAAAGATTGTAACTCAACTTGGTGTCTGTGGTAATCCACTACTTCTCCGATCAGAATTACTAAAAAAAACTATATAAGAAAAAAAAAATAAAGATTCAAGATTTCTCCAAATTTCCACTAAACATGTCCTCATTTAGTAGGACTCTATCATATGTGTGTCCCCACTTGATGGTACTTGGACAATCATATGTGTGTCCAATATTAAATTTGTTAGAAAATGTTGTATTATCACCTTTCAGCTCACCTGGCATAAAAGGTCATATGAGCTTGGCTGATGTTCAACATTTCTTTTATTTCAGGAGCTTTAAAGATTAGTTATGACTGTTCATCTGTCCGTCCAAATACATTTTCGATATATCACATTATGCTGTCAATCACTAATCTTGTTGGCAGTGATGGTCTGATTATTCACAAAAGTGTCAAATTATCCAGTCATTGGTGGAAAAGATATCATTATGCTACCTTAACTTCTCTTTCCTCAAATAACCAGAAAAAAATCAATTTGTCAACAAATATAAATGAAGAATCATGATTTCTCAAAATTTCCACTAAACAGCTCATCTGGCATTAATGTCATGAAAGATTGTAACTCAACTTGGTGTCTGTGGTAATCCACTACTTCTCCGATCAGAATTACTAAAAAAAACTATATAAGAAAATAAAAATAAAGATTCAAGATTTCTCCAAATTTCCACTAAACATGTCCTCATTTAGTAGGACTCTATCATATGTGTGTCCCCACTTGATGGTACTTGGACAATCATATGTGTGTCCAATATTGAATTTGTTAGAAAATGTTGTATTATCACCTTTCAGCTCACCTGGCATAAAAGGTCATATGAGCTTGGCTGATGTTCAACATTTCTTTTATTTCAGGAGCTTTAAAGATTAGTTATGACTGTTCATCTGTCCGTCCAAATACATTTTCGATATATCACATTATGCTGACAATCACTAATCTTGTTGGCAGTGATGGTCTGATTATTCACAAAAGTGTCAAATTATCCATTCATTGGTGGAAAAGATATCATTATGCTACCTAAACTTCTCTTTCCTCAAATAACCAGAAAAAATCAAATTGTCAACAAATATAAATGAAGAATCATGATTTCTCAAATTTCCACTAAACAGCTCATCTGGCATTAATGTCATGAAAGATTGTAACTCAACTTGGTGTCTGTGGTAATCCACTACTTCTCCGATCAGAATTACTAAAAAAAACTATATAAGAAAATAAAAATAAAGATTCAAGATTTCTCCAAATTTCCACTAAACATGTCCTCATTTAGTAGGACTCTATCATATGTGTGTCCCCACTTGTTGGTACTTGGACAATCATATGTGTGTCCAATATTGAATTTGTTAGAAAATGTTGTATTATCACCTTTCAGCTCACCTGGCATAAAAGGTCATATGAGCTTGGCTGATGTTCAACATTTCTTTTATTTCAGGAGCTTTAGAGATTAGTTATGACTGTTCATCTGTCCGTCCAAATACATTTTCGATATATCACATTATGCTGACAATCACTAATCTTGTTGGCAGTGATGGTCTGATTATTCACAAAAGTGTCAAATTATCCATTCATTGGTGGAAAAGATATCATTATGCTACCTAAACTTCTCTTTCCTCAAATAACCAGAAAAAATCAAATTGTCAACAAATATAAATGAAGAATCATGATTTCTCAAATTTCCACTAAACAGCTCATCTGGCATTAATGTCATGAAAGATTGTAACTCAACTTGGTGTCTGTGGTAATCCATTACTTCTCCGATTCAGAATTACCAAAAAACTATTATAAGAAAATAAAAATAAAGATTCAAGATTTCTCCAAATTTCCACTAAACATGTCCTCATTTAGTAGGACTCTATTATGTGTGTCCCCACTTGATGGTACTTGGACAATCATATGTGTGTACCGTATTGAATTTGTTAGAAAATGTTGTGTTATCACCTGTCAGCTCACCTGGCATAAAAGGTCATATGAGCTTGGCTGATGTTCAACATTTCTTTTATTTCAGGAGCTTTAAAGATTAGTTATGTCTGTTCATCTGTCCGTCCAAATACATTTTCTATATATCACATTATGCTGATCAACTGATCTTGTTGGTAGTGATGGTGTGATGATTCACAAAAGTGTCAAATTATCCAGTCATTGGTGGAAAAGATATCATTATGCTGCCTTAACTTTTTTTTCCTCAAATAACCAGAAAAAACAATTTGTCAACAAATATAAATGAAGAATCATGATTTCTCAAAATTTCCACTAAACAGCTCATCTGGCATTAATGTCATGAAAGATTGTAACTCAACTTGGTGTCTGTGGTAATCCACTACTTCTCCGATCAGAATTACTAAAAAAAACTATTATAAGAAAGTAAAAATAAAGATTCAAGATTTCTCCAAATGTCCACTAAACATGTCCTCATTTAGTAGGACTCTATCATATGTGTGTCCCCACTTGATAGTACTTGGACAATCATATGTGTGTCCCATATTAAATTTGTTAGATATGTTGTATTATCACCTTTCAGCTCACCTGGCATAAGAGGTCATATGAGCTTGACTGATGTTCAACATTTCTTTTATTTCAGGAGCTTTAAAGATTAGTTGTGACTTTTCATCTGTCCGTCCAAATACATTTTCAATATATCACATTATGCTGTCAATCACTAATCTTGTTGGTAGTAATGGTCTGATTATTCACAAAAGTGTCAAATTATCCAGTCATTGGTGTAAAAGATATCATTATGCTACCTTAACTTTTCTTTCCTCAAATAACCAGAAAAAAACAAATTGGCAACAAATATAAATGAAGAATCATGATTTCTCAAAATTTCCACTAAACAGCTCATCTGGCATTAATGTCATGAAAGATTGTGACCTAACTTGGTGTCTGTGGTAATCCATTACTTCTCCGATTCAGATTTACCAAAAAACTATTATAAGAAAATAAAAATAAAGATTCAAGATTTCTCCAAATTTCCACTAAACATGTCCTCATTTAGTAGGACTCTATCATGTGTGTCCCCACTTGATGGTACTTGGACAATCATATGTGTGTCCAATATTGAATTTGTTAGAAAATGTTGTGTTATCACCTGTCAGCTCACCTGGCATAAAAGGTCATATGAGCTTGGCTGATGTTCAACATTTCTTTTATTTCAGGAGCTTTAAAGATTAGTTATGTCTGTTCATCTATCCGTCCAAATACATTTTCTATATATCACATTATGCTGATAATCACTAATCTTGTTGGTAGTGATGGTGTGATGATTCACAAAAGTGTCAAATTATCCAGTCATTGGTGGAAAAGATATCATTATGCTATCTTAACTGTTCTTTCTTCAAATAACCAGAAAAAACAAATTGTCATTAAATATAAATGAAAAATCATGATTTCTCAAAATTTCCACTAAACAGCTCATCTGGCATTAATGTCATGCAAGCTTGTGACTCAACTTGGTGTCTGTGGTAATCCACTACTTCTCCGAACAGATTTACAAAAAAAAACTATTATAAGAAAATAAAAATAAAGATTCAAGATTTCTCCAAATTTCCACTAAACATGTCCTCATTTAGTAGGACTCTATCATATGTGTGTCCCCACTTGATGGTACTTGGACAATCATATGTGTGTCCAATATTGAATTTGTTAGAAAATGTTGTATTATCACCTTTCAGCTCACCTGGCATAAAAGGTCATATGAGCTTGGCTGATGTTCAACATTTCTTTTATTTCAGGAGCTTTAAAGATTAGTTATGTCTGTTCATCTATCCGTCCAAATACATTTTCTATATATCACATTATGCTGATAATCACTAATCTTGTTGGTAGTGATGGTGTGATGATTCACAAAAGTGTCAAATTATCCAGTCATTGGTGGAAAAGATATCATTATGCTATCTTAACTTTTCTTTCTTCAAATAACCAGAAAAAACAAATTGTCATTAAATATAAATGAAGAATCATGATTTCTCAAAATTTCCACTAAACAGCTCATCTGGCATTAATGTCATGCAAGCTTGTGACTCAACTTGGTGTCTGTGGTAATCCACTACTTCTCCGATCAGATTTACTAAAAAAAACTATTATAAGAAAATAAAAATAAAGATTCAAGATTTCTCCAAATTTCCACTAAACATGTCCTCATTTAGTAGGACTCTATCATATGTGTGTCCCCACTTGATGGTACTTGGACAATCATATGTGTGTCCAATATTGAATTTGTTAGAAAATGTTGTATTATCACCTTTCAGCTCACCTGGCATAAAAGGTCATATGAGCTTGGCTGATGTTCAACATTTCTTTTATTTCAGGAGCTTTAAAGATTAGTTATGACTGTTCATCTGTCCGTCCAAATACATTTTCAATATATCACATTATGCTAGTAATCACTAATCTTGTTGGTAGTGATGGTCTGATGATTCACCAAAATGTCAAATTATCCAGTCATTGGTGGAAAAGATATCATTATGCTACCTTAACTTTTCTTTCCTCAAATAACCAGACAAAAAACAAATTGGCAACAAATATAAATGAAGAATCATGATTTCTCAAAGTTTCCACTAAACATGTCCTCATTTAGTAGGACTCTATCATATGTGTGTCCCCACTTGATAGTACTTGGACAATCATATGTGTGTCCCATATTAAATTTGTTAGAAAATGTTGTATTATCACCTTTCAGCTCACCTGGCATAAAAGGTCATATGAGCTTGGCTGATGTTCAACATTTCTTTTATTTCAGGAGCTTTAAAGATTAGTTATGTCTGTTCATCTATCCGTCCAAATACATTTTCTATATATCACATTATGCTGATAATCACTAATCTTGTTGGTAGTGATGGTCTGATTATTCACAAAAGTGTCAAATTATCCAGTCATTGGTGAAAAAGATATCATTATGCTACCTTAACTTCTCTTTCCTCAAATAACCAGAAAAAATCAAATTGTCAACAAATATAAATGAAGAATCATGATTTCTCAAAATTTCCACTAAACAGCTCATCTGGCATTAATGTCATGAAAGATTGTAACTCAACTTGGTGTCTGTGGTAATCCACTACTTCTCCGATCAGAATTACTAAAAAAAACTATATAAGAAAATAAAAATAAAGATTAAAGATTTCTCCAAATTTCCACTAAACATGTCCTCATTTAGTAGGACTCTATCATATGTGTGTCCCCACTTGATGGTACTTGGACAATCATATGTGTGTCCAATATTGAATTTGTTAGAAAATGTTGTATTATCACCTTTCAGCTCACCTGGCATAAAAGGTCATATGAGCTTGGCTGATGTTCAACATTTCTTTTATTTCAGGAGCTTTAAAGATTAGTTATGACTGTTCATCTGTCCGTCCAAATACATTTTCGATATATCACATTATGCTGTCAATCACTAATCTTGTTGGCAGTGATGGTCTGATTATTCACAAAAGTGTCAAATTATCCATTCATTGGTGGAAAAGATATCATTATGCTACCTAAACTTCTCTTTCCTCAAATAACCAGAAAAAATCAAATTGTCAACAAATATAAATGAAGAATCATGATTTCTCAAATTTCCACTAAACAGCTCATCTGGCATTAATGTCATGAAAGATTGTAACTCAACTTGGTGTCTGTGGTAATCCATTACTTCTCCGATTCAGAATTACCAAAAAACTATTATAAGAACATAAAAATAAAGATTCAAGATTTCTCCAAATTTCCACTAAACATGTCCTCATTTAGTAGGACTCTATCATGTGTGTCCCCACTTGATGGTACTTGGACAATCATATGTGTGTACCGTATTGAATTTGTTAGAAAATGTTGTGTTATCACCTGTCAGCTCACCTGGCATAAAAGGTCATATGAGCTTGGCTGATGTTCAACATTTCTTTTATTTCAGGAGCTTTAAAGATTAGTTATGTCTGTTCATCTGTCCGTCCAAATACATTTTCTATATATCACATTATGCTGATCAACTGATCTTGTTGGTAGTGATGGTGTGATGATTCACAAAAGTGTCAAATTATCCAGTCATTGGTGGAAAAGATATCATTATGCTGCCTTAACTTTTTTTTCCTCAAATAACCAGAAAAAACAATTTGTCAACAAATATAAATGAAGAATCATGATTTCTCAAAATTTCCACTAAACAGCTCATCTGGCATTAATGTCATGCAAGCTTGTGACTCAACTTGGTGTCTGTGGTAATCCACTACTTCTCCGATCAGAATTACTAAAAAAAACTATTATAAGAAAGTAAAAATAAAGATTCAAGATTTCTCCAAATTTCCACTAAACATGTCCTCATTTAGTAGGACTCTATCATATGTGTTTCCCCACTTGATAGTACTTGGACAATCATATGTGTGTCCCATATTAAATTTGTTAGAAAATGTTGTATTATCACCTTTCAGCTCACCTGGCATAAGAGGTCATATGAGCTTGACTGATGTTCAACATTTCTTTTATTTCAGGAGCTTTAAAGATTAGTTGTGACTGTTCATCTGTCCGTCCAAATACATTTTCAATATATCACATTATGCTGTCAATCACTAATCTTGTTGGTAGTAATGGTCTGATTATTCACAAAAGTGTCAAATTATCCAGTCATTGGTGGAAAAGATATCATTATGCTACCTTAACTTCTCTTTCCTCAAATAACCAGAAAAAATCAAATTGTCAACAAATATAAATGAAGAATCATGATTTCTCAAAATTTCCACTAAACAGCTCATCTGGCATTAATGTCATGAAAGATTGTAACTCAACTTGGTGTCTGTGGTAATCCACTACTTCTCCGATCAGAATTACTAAAAAAAACTATATAAGAAAATAAAAATAAAGATTCAAGATTTCTCCAAATTTCCACTAAACATGTCCTCATTTAGTAGGACTCTATCATATGTGTGTCCCCACTTGATGGTACTTGGACAATCATATGTGTGTCCAATATTGAATTTGTTAGAAAATGTTGTATTATCACCTTTCAGCTCACCTGGCATAAAAGGTCATATGAGCTTGGCTGATGTTCAACATTTCTTTTATTTCAGGAGCTTTAAAGATTAGTTATGACTGTTCATCTGTCCGTCCAAATACATTTTCGATATATCACATTATGCTGTCAATCACTAATCTTGTTGGCAGTGATGGTCTGATTATTCACAAAAGTGTCAAATTATCCATTCATTGGTGGAAAAGATATCATTATGCTACCTAAACTTCTCTTTCCTCAAATAACCAGAAAAAATCAAATTGTCAACAAATATAAATGAAGAATCATGATTTCTCAAATTTCCACTAAACAGCTCATCTGGCATTAATGTCATGAAAGATTGTAACTCAACTTGGTGTCTGTGGTAATCCATTACTTCTCCGATTCAGAATTACCAAAAAACTATTATAAGAACATAAAAATAAAGATTCAAGATTTCTCCAAATTTCCACTAAACATGTCCTCATTTAGTAGGACTCTATCATGTGTGTCCCCACTTGATGGTACTTGGACAATCATATGTGTGTACCGTATTGAATTTGTTAGAAAATGTTGTGTTATCACCTGTCAGCTCACCTGGCATAAAAGGTCATATGAGCTTGGCTGATGTTCAACATTTCTTTTATTTCAGGAGCTTTAAAGATTAGTTATGTCTGTTCATCTGTCCGTCCAAATACATTTTCTATATATCACATTATGCTGATCAACTGATCTTGTTGGTAGTGATGGTGTGATGATTCACAAAAGTGTCAAATTATCCAGTCATTGGTGGAAAAGATATCATTATGCTGCCTTAACTTTTTTTTCCTCAAATAACCAGAAAAAACAATTTGTCAACAAATATAAATGAAGAATCATGATTTCTCAAAATTTCCACTAAACAGCTCATCTGGCATTAATGTCATGCAAGCTTGTGACTCAACTTGGTGTCTGTGGTAATCCACTACTTCTCCGATCAGAATTACTAAAAAAAACTATTATAAGAAAGTAAAAATAAAGATTCAAGATTTCTCCAAATTTCCACTAAACATGTCCTCATTTAGTAGGACTCTATCATATGTGTGTCCCCACTTGATAGTACTTGGACAATCATATGTGTGTCCCATATTAAATTTGTTAGAAAATGTTGTATTATCACCTTTCAGCTCACCTGGCATAAGAGGTCATATGAGCTTGACTGATGTTCAACATTTCTTTTATTTCAGGAGCTTTAAAGATTAGTTGTGACTGTTCATCTGTCCGTCCAAATACATTTTCAATATATCACATTATGCTGTCAATCACTAATCTTGTTGGTAGTAATGGTCTGATTATTCACAAAAGTGTCAAATTATCCAGTCATTGGTGGAAAAGATATCATTATGCTACCTTAACTTTTCTTTCCTCAAATAACCAGAAAAAAACAAATTGGCAACAAATATAAATGAAGAATCATGATTTCTCAAAATTTCCACTAAACAGCTCATCTGGCATTAATGTCATGAAAGATTGTGACCTAACTTGGTGTCTGTGGTAATCCATTACTTCTCCGATTCAGATTTACCAAAAAACTATTATAAGAAAATAAAAATAAAGATTCAAGATTTCTCCAAATTTCCACTAAACATGTCCTCATTTAGGAGGACTCTATCATGTGTGTCCCCACTTGATGGTACTTGGACAACCATATGTGTGTCCAATATTGAATTTGTTAGAAAATGTTGTGTTATCACCTGTCAGCTCACTGGCATAAAAGGTCATATGAGCTTGGCTGATGTTCAACATTTCTTTTATTTCAGGAGCTTTAAAGATTAGTTATGTCTGTTCATCTATCCGTCCAAATACATTTTCAATATATCACATTATGCTGATAATCACTAATCTTGTTGGTAGTGATGGTGTGATGATTCACAAAAGTGTCAAATTATCCAGTCATTGGTGGAAAAGATATCATTATGCTATCTTCACTGTTCTTTCTTCAAATAACCAGAAAAAATCAAATTGTCAACAAATATAAATGAAGAATCATGATTTCTCAAAATTTCCACTAAACAGCTCATCTGGCATTAATGTCATGAAAGATTGTAACTCAACTTGGTTTTTGTGGTAATCCACTACTTCTCCGATCAGAATTACTAAAAAAAACTATATAAGAAAATAAAAATAAAGATTAAAGATTTCTCCAAATTTCCACTAAACATGTCCTCATTTAGTAGGACTCTATCATATGTGTGTCCCCACTTGATGGTACTTGGACAATCATATGTGTGTCCAATATTGAATTTGTTAGAAAATGTTGTATTATCACCTTTCAGCTCACCTGGCATAAGAGGTCATATGAGCTTGACTGATGTTCAACATTTCTTTTATTTCAGGAGCTTTAAAGATTAGTTATGACTGTTCATCTGTCCGTCCAAATACATTTTCGATATATCACATTATGCTGTCAATCACTAATCTTGTTGGTAGTGATGGTCTGATTATTCACAAAAGTGTCAAATTATCCAGTCATTGGTGGAAAAGATATCATTATGCTACCTAAACTTCTCTTTCCTCAAATAACCAGAAAAAATCAAATTGTCAACAAATATAAATGAAGAATCATGATTTCTCAAATTTCCACTAAACAGCTCATCTGGCATTAATGTCATGAAAGATTGTAACTCAACTTGGTGTCTGTGGTAATCCATTACTTCTCCGATTCAGAATTACCAAAATACTATTATAAGAAAATAAAAATAAAGATTCAAGATTTCTCCAAATTTCCACTAAACATGTCCTCATTTAGTAGGACTCTATCATGTGTGTCCCCACTTGATGGTACTTGGACAATCATATGTGTGTACCGTATTGAATTTGTTAGAAAATGTTGTGTTATCACCTGTCAGCTTACCTGGCATAAAAGGTCATATGAGCTTGGCTGATGTTCAACATTTCTTTTATTTCAGGAGCTTTAAAGATTAGTTATGTCTGTTTATCTGTCCGTCCAAATACATTTTCTATATATCACATTATGCTGATCAACTGATCTTGTTGGTAGTGATGGTGTGATGATTCACAAAAGTGTCAAATTATCCAGTCATTGGTGGAAAAGATATCATTATGCTGCCTTAACTTTTTTTTCCTCAAATAACCAGAAGAACAATTTGTCAACAAATATAAATGAAGAATCATGATTTCTCAAAATTTCCACTAAACAGCTCATCTGGCATTAATGTCATGCAAGCTTGTGACTCAACTTGGTGTCTGTGGTAATCCACTACTTCTCCGATCAGAATTACTAAAAAAACTATTATAAGAAAGTAAAAATAAAGTTTCAAGATTTCTCCAAATTTCCACTAAACATGTCCTCATTTAGTAGGACTCTATCATATGTGTGTCCCCACTTGATGGTACTTGGACAATCATATGTGTGTCCCATATTGAATTTGTTAGAAAATGTTTTATTATCACCTTTCAGCTCACCTGGCATAAAACGTCATATGAGCTTGGCTGATGTTCAACATTTCTTTTATTTCAGGAGCTTTAAAGATTAGTTATGACTGTTCATCTGTCCGTCCAAATACATTTTCAATATATCACATTATGCTGTCAATCACTAATCTTGTTGGTAGTGATGGTCTGATTATTATGTGTTTACAAGGGATATGCATTTTGAATAACATTCCTATAACATAGGTTCTGTGTTTCACAAGCGATATGAACACTAGATAAAGTTCCTATAACACAGGTCCTGTGTTTCACCAGCGATATGAACCCTACATAACGTTCCTATAACACAAGTTCTGTGTTTTACAAGGGATATAAACCCTATATAACATTCCTATAACACAGGTCCTGTGTTTTAAACGGGGTATGAACCCTAGATAACATTCCTATCACACAGGTAATGTGTTTTACAAGGGATATGAACCCTAAATAACATTCCTATAACATAGGTCCAGTATATGAACCCTAGATAACATTCCTATAACACAGGGAATGTGTTTTACAAGGGATATGAACCCTACATAACATTCCTATAACACAGGTCCTTTGTTTGACAAGGGATAAAACCCTAGATAACATGTCTATAACACACGTTATGTATTTTACAAAAGAAATGGACCATAGATAACATTCCTAAAACCCAGGTCCTATGTTTTCCAAGGTTATGAACCCTAAATAACATTCTTATAACACAGGTCATGTGATTTACAAGGGATATGAGCCCTAGATAGCATTTTTAAACACAGGTCCTGTGAACCCTAGATAACATTCCTATAACACAGGTACCGGGTTTAACAAAAGATTTGAACCATAGATAACATTCCTAATACCCAGGTGCTATGTTTAACAAGGGATATGAACACTAGATACCATTCCTATAACACATGTCCTCTGTTTTAAAAGAGATATGAACCCTAGATAACATTTTTATAACAAAGTTTCTGTGTTTTACAAAGGATATGTACCCTAGATAACATTCCTTTAACACATGTCCTGTGTTTTACAAGGGATATGTACCCTAGATAAGATTCCTATAATATATGTCCTGTGTTTTACAAGAGATAAAACCCTATATAACATGTCTATGACACAGGTTAAGTCTTTTATAAGAGAAATGAACCATAGATAACATTCCTAAAACCCAGGTCCTATATTTTACAAGGGATATGAACCCTAGATAATATTTTTATAACACAGGTCATGTCATGTACGAGGGATATGAACCCTAGTTAACATTCCTATAACACAGATCCTATGTTTTACAAGGGATATGAACCCTAGATAACATTCCTATAAAACATGTCCTGTGTTTGATAAGGGATATGCACCCTAGATAACTTTCCTATAGCACAGGTCCTTTGTTTTACAAGAGATATGAACTCTCGATAACATTCCTATAACACATGTCCAGTGTTTTACAAGAGAAATGAACATTTGATAACATTCCTAAAACACAGGTTCTTTGTTTTACAAGAGATATGAACCCTCGATAACATTCCTATAACACATATCCTGTGTTTTTCAAGATATGAACACTAGATAACATTCCTATAACATAGGTCAAGTGTTTTACAAGGGATTTGAACCCTACATAACATTCCTAAAACACAGGTCCTTTGTTTTACAAGGGAAATGAACCTTAGATAACATTCTTATAACACAGTTCATGTGATTTACAAGGGATATGAACAATAGATAACATTCTTATAACACAGGTCATGTGATTTAGAAGAGATATGAACCCTATATAGCATTTCTAAACACAGGTCCTGTGTTTTACAAGAGATATGAACCCTAGAAAACATTGCTATAACACAGGTTTGTGTTTAACAAATGATATGAACCCTAGATAACATTCCTATAACACAGGTCCAGTGTTTTACAAGGGAGGTGAACCCTAGAAAACATTCCTATAACACATGTCATGTGTTTTACAAGGGATATGAACCTTATATAACATTCCTTTAACATAGGTTCTGTGTTTCACAAGCGATATGAACCCTAGATAATGTTAGTATAACACAAGTCATGTGTTTTACAAGGGATATGAACCCTAGATAACAATCCTATAACACAGGTCCTGTGTTTTACAAGGGATATGAACCATAGAAAACACTCCTATAACATAGGTTATTTATTTCATAAGGAATATGAACCCTAGATAACATTCCTATAACAGCGGTTCTTTGTTTCACAAGGGATATGAACCCTAGATAACATTCCTATAAGACAGGTCCTGTGTTTTACAAGGGATATGAACCATAGATAAGATTCCTATAATATATGTCTTATGTTTTACAAGAGATAAAACCCTATATGACATGTCTATGACACAGGTTAAGTCTTTTATAAGAAATGAACCATAGATAACATTCCTAAAACCCAGGTCCTATGTTTTACAAGGGATATGAACCCTGGATAATATTCCTATAACACAGGTCATGTCATGTACGAGGGATATGAACCCTAAATAACATTCCTATAACACAGATCCTGTGTTTTACAAGGGATATGAACCCTAAATAACATTCCTATAAAACATGTCCTGTGTTTGATAAGGGATATGCACCCTCGATAACTTTCCTATAGCACAGGTCCTTTGTTTTACAAGACATATGAACCCTCGATAACATTCCTATAACACATGTCCAGTGTTTTACAAGAGAAATGAACATTTGATAACATTCCTAAAACACAGGTTCTTTGTTTTACAAGAGATATGAACCCTCAATAACATTCCTATAACACATATCCTGTGTTTTTCAAGATATGAACACTAGATAACATTCCTATAACATAGGTCAAGTGTTTTACAATGGATTTGAACCCTACATAACATTCCTAAAACACAGGTCCTTTGTTTTACAAGGGAAATGAACCTTAGATAACATTCTTATAACACAGTTCATGTGATTTACAAGGGATATGAACAATAGATAACATTCTTATAACACAGGTCATGTGATTTACAAGGGATATGAACCCTATATAGCATTTCTAAACACAGGTCCTGTGTTTTACAAGAGATATGAACCCTAGATAACATTCCTATAACACAGGTTTGTGTTTAACAAGAGATATGAACCCTAGATAACATTCCTATAACACAGGTCCAGTATTTTACAAGGGAGGTGAACCCTAGAAAACATTCCTATAACACATGTCATGTGTTTTACAAGGGATATGAACCTTAGATAACATTCCTTTAACATAGGTTCTGTGTTTCACAAGCGATATGAACCCTAGTTAATGTTCCTATAACACAAGTCATGTGTTTTACAAGGGATATGAACCCTAGATAACAATCCTATAACACAGGTCCTGTGTTTTACAAGGGATATGAACCATAGAAAACACTCCTATAACATAGGTTCTTTCTTTCATAAGGGATATGAACCCTAGATAACATTCCTACAACACCGGATCTTTGTTTCACAAGGGATATGAACCCTAGATAACATTTCTATAACACAGGTCCTGTGTTTTACAAGGGATATGAACCATAGAAAACACTCCTATAACATAGGTTCTTTGTGTCATAAGAGATATGAACCCTAGATAACATTCCTATAACACAGGTTCTTTGTTTCACAAGGGATATGAACCCTAGATAACATTCCTATAACTCAGGTCCTTTGTTTAACAAGGGATATGAACCCAAGAAACCATTCCTAAAACACAGGTTCTATGTTTTACAAGAGATATGAACCCTATATAACATTCCTATAACACAGGTCCTGTGTTTTACAAGGGATATGAACCCCAGATAACATTCCTATAACACAGGTCCTATGTTTTACAAGGGATATGAACCTCAGATAACATTCTTATAACACAGGTCATGTAATTTAAAAGGGATATGAATCCTGGATAGCATTTATAAACACGGGTCCTGTGTTTTACAAGAGATATGAACCCTAGATAACATTCCTATAACACAGGTCCCGTGTTTAACAAACGAAATGAACCCTAGATAACATTCCTATAACCAAGGTCCCATGTTTTACAAGGGATATGAACCCTAAATAACATTCTTATCACACAGGTCAAGTTATGTACTAGGGATATGAACCCTAGATAACATTCTTATAACACAGGTCATGTGATTTAAAAGGAATATGAACCCTAGATAGCATTTCTAAACAGGTCCTGTGTGTTACAAGAGATATGAACCGTAGATAACATTCCTATAACACAGGTCCCGTGTTTTACAAGAGAAATGAACCCTAGATAACATTCCTATAACCAAGGTCCTATGTTTTACAAGGGATATGAACCCTAGATAACATTCTTATAACACAGGTCATGTGATGTACGACGGATTTGAACCCTAGATACCATTCCTATAACACAGGTCCTGTGTTCTACAGGGGAAATGAACCCTAGATAACATTCCTATAACACAGGTCCTGTGTTTTACAAGAGAAATGAGCCCTAGATAATATTGCTATAAGCAAGGTCCTATGTTTTGCAAGGGATATGAACCCTAGATAACATTCTAATAGCACAGGTCATGTGTTTTACAAGGGACATAAACCCTATATAGCATTTTTAAAACACAGTTCCTGTGTTTTGCAAGAGATATGAACCCTAGATAACATTCCTATAACCCGGGTCCTGTGTTTTACAAAGGAAATGAACCCTAGATAACATTCCTATAACACAGGTCCTGTGTTTTACAAGAGAACAGAACCCTAGATAATATTGCTATAACCAAGGTCATATGTTTTGCAAGGGATATGAACCATTGATAACATTCTAATAGCACAGGTCATGTGATTTACAAGGGGTATGAACCCTATATAGCATTTCTAAACACATGTCCTGTGTTTTACAAGAGATATGAACCCTAGATAACATTCCTATAACACAGGCCCCGTGTTTAACAAACGATATGAACCCTAGATAGCATTTCTAAACACAGGTCCTGCATGTGTTTTACAAGGGATATGAACCCTAGATAACATTCCTATAACACAGGTCCTGTATTTTACAAGGGATATGAACCCTAGATACATTGTAACATTCCTATTACACAGGTCATGTGTTTGACAAGCGATATGAATCCTAGACAACATTCCTATTATACAGATCGTGTGTTTCACAGACGATATGAACCCTAGATAACATTCCTTTAACACAGGTCATGTGTTTCACAGGCGATATGAAACCTAGATAACATTGATATCACAAAAGTTCTATGTTTTACAAGAGACATGAACCCTAGATAACATTCCTATAACACAGGTTCTATGTTTTACAAGAGATATTAACCTTAGATAACATTCCTATAACACGGTTCCTGTGTTTTACAAGGGATATGAACCCTAGATGCCATTCCTATAACACAGGTCATGTGTTTCACAAGAGATATGAACCCTAGATAACATTCCTATAACACAGGTTTTATGTTTTACAAGAGATATGAACCCTAGACAACATTCCTATAACACGGGTCCTGTGTTTTACAAGGGATATGAACCCTAGATAACATTCCTATAACATAGGTTCTATGTTTTACAAGAGATATGAACCCTAGATAACATTCCTATAACACAGGTCATGTGTTTGAAAAGGCATATAAACCCAAGATAACATTCCTATAACACAGGTTTTGTGTTTAACAAGAGATATGAACCCTAGATAACATTCCTATAACACAGGTCCTATGTTTGACAAGGGATATAAACCCAAGATAACAATCCTATAACACAGGTTCTGTGTTTAAAAAGGGATATGAACCCTGGATAACATTCCTATAACACAGGTCTCGTGTTTTACAAGCGATATGAACCCTAGATGACATTCCTATACCACAGATAATGTGTTTGACAAGGGATATCAACCCTAGATAACGTTAATTTAACACAAGTTATGTGTTTAACAAGGGATATGAACCCTAGAAAACATCACTATAACAGAGTTCTTTTTTTCATAAGCCACATCAACCCTTGATAACATTCCTATAACACAGCTCCTGTGTTTTACAAGCGAAATGAACCCTAGATAACATTCCTATAACACAGGTCCTGTGTTTAACAAGGGATATAAACCCTAGAAACTTTCCTATAACACATGTCATGTGTTTCACAAGAGATATGAACCATAGATAACATTCGCATAACACAGGTCCAGTGTTTTACAAGGGATATGAACCCTAGAAAACATTCCTATAACACAGGTTTTTTTGTTTCATAAGGGATATGAACCCTAGATAACATTCCTATAACACATGTCATGTGTTTTACAAGGGATATGAACCTTAGATAATATTCCTAGAACATAGGTTCTGTGTTTCACAAGCGATATGAACCCTAGATAAAGTTCTTATAACACAAGTCCTGTGTCTTACAAGGGATATGAATCCTAGAAAACATTCATATAACACAGGTTCTTTGTTTCATAAGGGATGTGAACCCTATATAACATTCCTATAACACTGGTTCTTTGTTTTACAAAGGATATGAACCCTAGATAATTTTCCTATTACACAGGTTCTTTGTTTCATAAGAGATATGAACCCTAAAAAACATTCCTATGAAACATGTTCTTTGTTTCACAAGGCATATGAACCCTAGATAACATTCCTACAACACAGGTAATGTTTTTTACAAGAAATATGAACCCTAAATAACATTCCTAAAACACAGGTCCTTTGTTTTACAAGAGATCTGAACCCTTGATAACATTCCTATCACACAGGTCCTTTGTTTTACAAGAGATAGAAACCCTAGATAACATTCCTATAACATAGGTCATGTGTTTTACAAGAAATATGAACCCTAAATAACATTCCTAAAACACAGGTCCTTTGTTTTACAAGAGATATGAACCCTAGATAACATTCCTATAGCACAGGTCCTTTGTTTTACAAGGAATATGAACCCTAGATATCGTTCCTAAAACACAGGTAATGTGTTTTACAAGAGATATGAACCCTAGATAACATTCCTATAACACAGGTCCTTTGGTTTACAAGAGATATGAACCCTAGATAACATTCCTATAACATAGGTAATGTGTTTTACAAGAGATAAGAACCCTAGATAACATACCTGTCCTTTGTTTTACAAGAGATATGAACACTAGATTACATTCCTATAACATAGGTAGTGTGTTTTACAAAAAATATGAACCCTAGATAACATTCCTATAACACAGGTCCTTTGTTTTACAAGAGATATGATCCCTGGATAACATTCCTATAACATAGGTAATGTGTTTTACAAGAGATATCAACCATAGATAACATTAGTATAACTCAGGTCCTTTGGTTTATAAGAGATATGAACCCTCGACAACATTCCTATAACACATGTCCTGTGTTTTACAAGAGATATGAACCCTAGATAACATGTCTATAACACAAGTCCTATGTTTTACAAGAGATATGAACCCTAGATAACATTCCTATAACACAGGTCCTTTGGTTTACAAGAGATATGAACCCTCGATAACATTCCTATAACACATGTCCTGTGTTTTACAAGAGATATGAACCCTAGATAACATGTCTATCAAACAGGTCCTATGTTTTACAAGAGATATGAACCCTAGATAACATTCCTTTAACATAGGTCCTTTGGTTTACAAGAGATATGAACCCTCGATAACATTCCTATAACACATGTCCTGTGTTTTACAAGAGATATGAACCCTAGATAACATGTCTATAAAACAGGTCCTATGTTTTACAAGAGATATGAACCCTAGATAACATTCCTATAACAGATGTCCTGTGTTTTACAAGAGATATGAACCCTAGATAACATTCCTATAACACAGGTAATGTGTTTTAAAAGGAATATGAACTATAGATAACATTCCTTTACCATTGGTCCCGTGTTTTACAAGCGATATGAACCCTAGATAACATTCCTATAACACAGGTCCTTTGGTTTACAAGAGATATGAACCCTCGATAACATTCCTATTACACAGGTCATGTGCTTAACACGAGATATGAACCCTAGATAACTTTCATATAACATTGGTCATGAGTATTTCAAGAGATATGAAGCCTAGATAACATTCCTATAACACAGATCCTGTGTTTTACAAGAGATATGAACCTTAGATAACATTCCTATTACACAGGTCATGTGCTTAACACGAGATATGAACCCTAGATAACTTTCATATAACATTGGTCATGAGTATTTCAAGAGATATGAAGCCTAGATAACATTCCTATAACACAGATCCTGTGTTTTACAAGAGATATGCACCCTAGATAACATTCCTATAACACAGGTCTTATATTTTACAAGCGATATAAACGATAAATAACATTTCTATAACACAGATCATTTGTTTTACAAGAGAGATGAACCCTAGATAACTTTCATATAACATTGGTCATGAGTTTTACACGAAATATGAACCCTAGATAACTTTCATATATCATTGGTCATGAGTTTTTCAAGAGATATGCACCCTAGATAACATTTCCATAACACAGATCCTGTGTTTTACAAGAGATATGAACCCTAGATAACATGTCTATAAAACAGGTCCTATGTTTTACCAGAGATATGAACCCTAGATAACATTCCTATAACACATGTCCTGTGTTTTACAAGAGATATGAACCCTAGATAACATGTCTATAAAACAGGTCCTATGTTTTACAAGAGATATGAACCCTAGCTAACATTCCTATAACACAGGTAATGTGTTTTAAATGGAATATGAACTATAGATAACATTCCTATACCATTGGTCCCGTGTTTTACAAGCGATATGAACCCTAGATAACATTCATATAACACAGGTCCTTTGGTTTACAAGAGATATGAACCCTCGATAACATTCCTATAACACATGTCCTGTGTTTTACAAGAGATATGAACCCTAGATAACATGTCTATAAAACAGGTCCTATGTTTTACAAGAGATATGAACCCTAGATAACATTCCTATAACACAGGTATGTTTTTTACAAGAAATATGAACCCTAAATAACATTCCTAAAACACAGGTTCTTTGTTTTACAAGAGATCTGAACCCTAGATAACATTCCTATAACACAGGTCCTTTGTTTTACAAGAGATAGAAACCCTAGATAACATTCCTATAACATAGGTCATGTGTTTTACAAGAAATATGAACCCTAAATAACATTCCTAAAACACAGGTCCTTTGTTTTACAAGAGATATGAACAATAGATAACATTCCTATAGCACAGGTCCTTTGTTTTACAAGGAATATGAACCCTAGATATCATTCCTAAAACACAGGTAATGTGTTTTACAAGAGATATGAACCCTAGATAACATTCCTATAACACAGGTCTTTTGGTTTACAAGAGATATGAACCCTAGATAACATTCCTATAACATAGGTAATTTGTTTTACAAGAGATAAGAACCCTAGATAACATACCTGTCCTTTGTTTTACAAGAGATATGAACACTAGATTACATTCCTATAACATAGGTAGTGTGTTTTACAAAAAATATGAACCCTAGATAACATTCCTATAACACAGGTCCTTTGTTTTACAAGAGATAGAAACCCTAGATAACATTCCTATAACATAGGTCATGTGTTTTACAAGAAATATGAACCCTAAATAACATTCCTAAAACACAGGTCCTTTGTTTTACAAGAGATATGAACCCTAGATAACATTCCTATAGCACAGGTCCTTTGTTTTACAAGGAATATGAACTCTAGATATCATTCCTAAAACACAGGTAATGTGTTTTACAAGAGATATGAACCCTAGATAACATTCCTATAACACAGGTCCTTTGGTTTACAAGAGATATGAACCCTAGATAACATTCCTATAACATAGGTAATGTGTTTTACAAGAGATAAGAACCCTAGATAACATACCTGTCCTTTGTTTTACAAGAGATATGAACACTAGATTACATTCCTATAACATAGGTAGTGTGTTTTACAAAAAATATGAACCATTGATAACATTCCTATAACACAGGTCCTTTGGTTTACAAGAGATAAGAACCATCGACAACATTCCTATAACACATGTCCTGTGTTTTACAAGAGATATGAACCCTAGATAACATGTCTGTAACACAAGTCCTATGTTTTACAAGAGATATGAACCCTAGATAACATTCCTATAACACAGGTCCTTTGTTTTACAAGAGATATGAACCCTCGATAACATTCCTATAACACATGTCCTGTGTTTTACAAGAGATATGAACCCTAGATAACATGTCTATAAAACAGGTCCTATGTTTTACAAGAGATATGAACCCTAGATAACATTCCTATAACATAGGTCCTTTGGTTTACAAGAGATATGAACCCTCGATAACATTCCTATAACACATGTCCTGTGTTTTACAAGAGATATGAACCCTAGATAACATGTCTATAAAACAGGTCCTTAGTTTTACAAGAGATATGAACCCTAGATAACATTCCTATAACAGATGTCCTGTGTTTTACAAGAGATATGAACCCTAGATAACATTCCTATAACACATGTCCTGTGTTTTACAAGAGATATGAACCCTAGATAACATGTCTATAAAACAGGTCCTATGTTTTACAAGAGATATGAACCCTAGATAACATTCCTATAACACAGGTAATGTGTTTTAAATGAAATATGAACTATAGATAACATTCCTATACCATTGGTCCCGTGTTTTACAAGCGATATGAACCCTAGATAACATTCATATAACACAGGTCCTTTGGTTTACAAGAGATATGAACCCTCGATAACATTCCTATAACACATGTCCTGTGTTTTACAAGAGATATGAACGCTAGATAACATGTCTATCAATCAGGTCCTATGTTTTACCAGAGATATGAACCCTAGATAACATTCCTATAACACATGTCCTGTGTTTTACAAGAGATATGAACCCTAGATAACATGTCTATAACACAGGTCCTATGTTTTACAAGAGATATGAACCCTAGATAACATGTCTATAAAACAGGTCCTATGTTTTAAAAGAGATATGAACCCGAGATAACATTCCTATAACACATGTCCTGTGTTTTACAAGAGATATGAACCCTAGATAACATGTCTATAACACAGGTCCTATGTTTTACAAGAGATAAGAACCCTAGATAACATTCCTATAACATTGGTCATGATTATTTCAAGAGATATGAAGCCTAGATAACATTCCTATAACACAGGTCCCGTGTTTTACAAGCGATATGCACCCTAGATAACATTCCTATAACATAGGTCCTATATTTTACAAGCGATATAAACGATAAATAACATTTCTATAACACAGATCATTTGTTTTACAAGAGATATGAAGCCTAGATAACTTTCATATAACATTGGTCATGAGTTTTACACGAAATATGAACCCTAGATAACTTTCATATATCATTGGTCATGAGTTTTTCAAGAGATATGCACCCTAGATAACATTTCCATAACACAGATCCTGTGTTTTACAAGAGATATGAACCCTAGATAACATATCTATAAAACAGGTCCTATGTTTTACAAGAGATATGAACCCTAGATAACATTCCTATAACACATGTCCTGTGTTTTACAAGAGATATGAACCCTAGATAACATGTCTATCAAACAGGTCTTATGTTTTACAAGAGATATGAACCCTAGCTAACATTCCTATAACACAGGTAATGTGTTTTAAATGGAATATGAACTATAGATAACATTCCTATACCATTGGTCCCGTGTTTTACAAGCGATATGAACCCTAGATAACATTCATATAACACAGGTCCTTTGGTTTACAAGAGATATGAACCCTCGATAACATTCCTATAACACATGTCCTGTGTTTTACAAGAGATATGAACACTAGATAACATGTCTATAAAACAGGTCCTATGTTTTACAAGAGATATGAACCCTAGATAACATTCCTATAACACATGTCCTGTGTTTTACAAGACATATGAACCCTAGATAACATGTCTATAACACAGGTCCTATGTTTTACAAGAGATATGAACCCTAGATTACATTCCTATAACACAGGTAATGTGTTTTAAAAGGAATATAAACTATAGATAACATTCCTATACCATTGGTCCCGTGTTTTACAAGCGATATGAACCCTAGATAACATTCCTATAACAAAGGTCCTTTGGTTTACAAGAGATATGAACCCTCGATAACATTCCTATAACACATGTCCTGTGTTTTACAAGAGATATGAACCGTCGATAACATTCCTATTACACAGGTCATGTGCTTAACACGAGATATGAACCCTAGATAACTTTCATATAACATTGGTCATGAGTATTTCAAGAGATATGAAGCCTAAATAACATTCCTATAACACAGATCCTGTGTTTTACAAGAGATATGAACCTTAGATAACATTCCTATTACACAGGTCATGTGCTTAACACGAGATATGAACCCTAGATAACTTTCATATAACATTGGTCATGAGTATTTCAAGAGATATGAAGCCTAGATAACATTCCTATAACACAGGTCCCGTGTTTTACAAGCGATATGCACCCTAGATAACATTCCTATAACACAGGTCCTATATTTTACAAGCGATATAAACGATAAATAACATTTCTATAACACAGATCCTTTGTTTTACAAGAGATATGAAGCCTAGATAACTTTCATATAATATTGGTCATGAGTTTTACACGAAATATGAACCCTAGATAACTTTCATATATCATTGGTCATGAGTATTTCAAGAAATATGAAGCCTAGATAACATTCCTATAACACAGGTCCCGTGTTTTACAAGCGATATGAACCCTAGATAACATTCCTATAACACAGGTCCTTTGGTTTACAAGAGATATGAACCGTCGATAACATTCCTATTACACAGGTCATGTGCTTAACACGAGATATGAACCCTAGATAACTTTCATATAAGATTGGTCATGAGTATTTCAAGAGATATGAAGCCTAGATAACATTCCTATAACACAGATCCTGTGTTTTACAAGAGATATGAACCTTAGATAACATTCCTATAACACAGGTCATGTGCTTAACACGAGATATGAACCCTAGATAACTTTTATATAACATTGGTCATGAATATTTCAAGAGATATGAAGCCTAGATAACATTCCTATAACACAGGTCCCGTGTTTTACAAGCGATATGCACCCTAGATAACATTCCTATAACACAGGTCCTATATTTTACAAGCGATATAAACGATAAATAACATTTCTATAACACAGATCCTTTGTTTTACAAGAGATATGAAGCCTAGATAACTTTCATATAACATTGGTCATGAGTTTTACACGAAATATGAACCCTAGATAACTTTCATATATCATTGGTCATGAGTTTTTCAAGAGATATGCACCCTAGATAACATTTCCATAACACAGATCCTTTGTTTTACAAGAGATATGAACCCTAGATAACATTCATATAACATTGGTCCTGTGTTTTACACGAGATATGAACCCTAGATAACTTTCATATAACATTGGTCATGTGTTTTTTAAGGGATATGCACCCTAGGTAACTTTCGTATAACATTGGTTATGAGTTTTTCAAGGGAAATGCACCCTAGATAACATTCATATAACATTGGTCATAAGTTTTTCAAGAGATATGAAGCCTAGATAACATTCATATAACTTTGGTCATGAATTTTTCAAGGGATATGCACCCTAGATAACTTTCATATAACATTGGTCATGAGTTTTTCAAGGGTTATACATCCTAGATAACTTTCATATAACATTTGTCATGAGTTTTTCAAGGGATTTGCACCCTAGATAACTTTCATATAACATTGGTCATGAGTTTTTCAAGGGAAATGAAGCCTAGCTAACATTCATATAACATTGGTCATGAGTTTTTCAAGGGATATGCACCCTAGATAACTTTCATATAACATTGGTCATGAGATTTTCAATGAATATGAAGCCTAGATAACATTCATATAACATTGGTCATGAGTTGTTCAAGGGATATGAAGCCTAGATAACATTCATATAACATTGGTCATGGATTTTGCAAGGGATATGCACCCTACATAACTTTCATATAACATTGGTCATGAGTTTTTTAAGAGATATGAAGCCTAAATAACATTCATATAACTTTGGTCATGAATTTTGCAAGGGATATGCACCCTAGATAACTTTCATATAACATTGGTCATGAGTTTTTCAAGGGATATGCATCCTAGATAACTTTCATATAACATTTGTCATGAGTTTTTCAAGGGATATGCACCCTAGATAACTTTCATATAACATTGGTCATGAGTTTTTCAAGGGAAATGAAGCCTAGCTAACATTCATATAACATTGGTCATGAGTTTTTCAAGGGATATGCACCCTAGATAACTTTCATATAACATTGGTCATGAGATTTTCAATGAATATGAAGCCTAGATAACATTCATATAACATTGGTCATGAGTTGTTCAAGGGATATGAAGCCTAGATAACATTCATATAACATTGGTCATGGATTTTGCAAGGGATATGCACCCTACATAACTTTCATATAACATTGGTCATGAGTTTTTCAAGGGATATGAAGCCTAGATAACATTCATATAACAATGGTCATGAGTTTTTCAAGGGATATGAAGACTTTATAATTTTCATATAACATTGGTCATGAGTTTTTCAAGAGATATGAAGCCTAGATAACATTCATATAACATTGGTCCTGTGTTTTACACGAGATATTAAGCCTAGATAACTTTCATATAACATTGGTCATGAGTTTTTCAAGGGATATGAAGCCTAGATAACTTTCATATAACATTTGTCATGAGTTTTTCAAGGGATATGCACCCTAGATAACTTTCATATAACATTGGTCATGAGTTTTTCAAGGGATATGAAGCCTAGATAACATTCATATAACATTGGTCATGAGTTTTGCAAGGGATATGAAGCCTAGATAACTTTCATATATCATTGGTCATGAGTTTTTCAAGAGATATGAAGCCTAGATAACATTCATATAACGTTGGTTGTGAGTTTTCCAAGGGATATGCCCCCTAGATAACTTTCCTATAACATTGGTCATGAGTTTTGCAAGGGATATGAAGCCTAGATAACATTCATATACTATTGGTCATGAGTTTTTTCCAGGGATATGAAGCCTAGATAACATTCATATAACATTGGTCATGAGTTTTTTAAGGGATATGAAGCCTAGATAACATTCATATAACATTGGTCATGAGTTTTTCAAGGGATATGAAGCCTAGATAACATTCATATAACATTGGTTATGAATTTTTTTTAAGGATATGAAGCCTAGATAACTTTCATATAACATTGCTCATGAGTTTTTCAAGGGATATGAAGCCTAGATAACATTCATATAACATTGGTCATGAGTTTTTCAAGGGATATGAAGAATAGATAACGTGCATTAAGCACTGTTACTAGTACATATTTTTAAGAAGTATGTTGTTTGGATTATGTTTGTATAAGACTTGAATTGACTTTTATTTCAGGGCTATACATATAAATGAATTAAAATTAAGACTACGATTTCTCAAAATTTCAACAAAAAATGTCCCCATTTAGTCAGAATCTATCATGTGTGTCCCCCATTAATTTTACTTTGACAAGCATACGTGTCCCTACTTGATGTTATTTGGGCATTCATATTTGTGTCCCCTAGTTTACGTTTATACAACACTAGTACAGAGTTAGTCGAGGTGTATAAACACTGTTGCTGAGTTTTTCCAGGGATGCGTTAACGTTTTTAAACACTGGCACGGAGTAAATCAAGTGGTATGACCCCTAGATAGCGTTCCTATAACACTGGTTCTGTGCTTTTCAAGTGATATGGACCCTAGACAACGGTATATAACACTGATACTAAGTCTTCAAAGGGATATGAACCCTATAAAACTTTCATATAACACTGATACTAAGATATTCTAGGTGAATGACCACTGACAGCAAATATTTCCACATCACTGACAATGAGTTATTCCAGGTTTTTATCTGTAGGGAATGTTCTGAAACACTCTTACTGAGATGTTTGAAGTTTATAACCCTAGATAACTTTCATATAACACTGATTCTGAGATGTTCTAGGTAAATGACACCTAGAACACAGGTCCGTATACATAATTTCATCTTCATCAGTTTGTTCATTTGAATAGAGACCGCTGCCAATAGTTTAATTACATAAAATGATCCCATTTTGATGCATTCCATTGAGACACTAATGTCCCCACTTAGATATCTTTGATAAGACGAAAAGTCCTCATTTAGAAATCTCATATCATACTGTGTGTCCCCAATTAATTCACGAAATAAATGCCATTAATAGTCCCCATTTAGAAAGCTGATACCATAGATGTGTGTATAATTTGTGTGTCCCCATTTAGTTCACTTAATTTATGTCATTCAAATGACGTTTCTAAGCTACCAACTGTTACATGCGATTATAATAAGTTCTTTTGTAAGCAAATCTGATATTAAATTAAACACAAGACCTACACGAAAGAAGTCCCCATTTGAGCGTGTTGTAGCAGGTGTCCCCACTTGACACCTTAGACATGTATGTGTGTGTGTGTGGGTGTCAAAAGGAAGGTTTGGGTTGATTTTTGGAGTGTTGGTCACAACAGTTTAGGAATTAGGGGCCAAAAAAGGCCCAAATAAGCATTTTCTTGGTTTTCGCACTATAACTTTAGTTTAAGTAAATAGAAATCTATGAAATTTTTACACAAGGTTTAGTTTGTGACCACAAAAGAAAAGTTGGGATTGATTTTGAGAGTTTAGGTCCTAACAGTTCAGGAATTATGGGCCAAAAAGGGGCCCAAATAAGCATTTTTCTTTGTTTTCGCACCATAACTTTAGTATAGGTAAATAGAAATCAATGAAATTTAAACACAAGGTTTATGACCAAAAAAGGAAGGTTGGGGTTGATTTAGGGAGTTTAGGTTCCAACAGTATAGGAATTAGGGGCCAAAAAAGGGCCCAAATAAGCATTATTCTTGGTTTTCACACAATAACATTAGTATAAGTAAATAGAAATCAATGAAACTTAAACACAAGGTTCATTACCACAAAAGGAAGGTTGGGATTGATTTTTGGAGTTGAGGTCCCAACAGTTTAGGAATAAGGGGCCAAAGAGGGGCCCAAATAAGCATTTTTCTTGGTTTTCGCACCCTTACTTCATAATAAGTAAATAGAAATCTATGAAATTTAAACACAAGGTCTATGACCATAAAAGGAAGGTTGGGATTGATTTTGGGAGTTTTGGTCCCAACAGTTTAGGAATAAGGGGCCCAAAGGGTCCAAAATTAAACTTTGTTTGATTTCATCAAAAATTGAATAATTGGGGTTCTTTGATATGCCGAATCTAACTGTGTATGTAGATTCTCAATTTTTGGTCCCATTTTCAAATTGATCTACATTAAGGTCCAAAGGGTCCAAAATTAAACTAAGTTTGATTTTAACAAAAATTGAATCCTTGGGGTTCTTTGATAATAATGCTGAATCTAAACATGTACTTAGATTTTTCATTATGGGCCCAGTTTTCAAGTTTGTCCAAATTGTGGTCCAAAATTTAACTTTGTTTGATATCAACAAAAATTGAATCCTTGTGGTTCTTTGATATGCCGAATCTAAACATGTACTTAGATTTTTGATTATAGGCCCAGTTTTCTAGTTGGTCCAAATTGGGGTTCAAAATTAAACTTTGTTTGATTTCAACAAAATTGTATATTTGGGGTTCTTTGATATATGCTTAATCTAACCATGTATTTAGGTTTTTGATGTTTGGGACCGGTTATCAGATTGGTCCACATTGAGGTCTAAAGGGTCCAAAATTGAACTTTAATTGATTTCATAAAAAAATTGAATTCTTGGGGTTCTTTGATATGCTGAATCTAACAATGTATTTTGATTTTGGATATTGGACCATAAAAGTTAATGTCCAATTTAAAATTTAAAGCTTTTAAGTTTAAGTTCTGAGACCACATTCATTATGTGTCAGAAACCTTTTTTTTGTCAACTATTTAATCACAATTCAAATTCAGAGCTGTATCAAGCTTGAATGTTGTGTCCATACTTGCACCAATGTTCAGGGTTCAAACTCTGCGCTCGTATAAAGCTGCTCCCTGCGGAGCATCTTGTTTTAGGTTCAAATTTCAAAAAAAAATATTTTGCTATTTTTAACGTTTTTTTAACCTTTACATGAATTACGCCCCTATTTTCTGTATCTGTCTCTGTAACCTTTATAAAAGACTGCATTAATCCCGAGATTTGGAATGAAACCACTAAGCTGAGAATATTTGCATAAATATAAGATTAATAACAGTAATGATTTGAAGACAAATTCCACACATGGTCTTATTTAATTAAATGCAACACTAGAAACAGCGCAGTACATACCAATGTTATTTTTCTTTGTAATTATCAATGTTTTCTAGTCCCAACAAGTTGTAATCATTCATGAATACAAGACTTTATTGTCCCATGTGTAAAAAAAGAATAAATTTCCGATGTCCCACGCGTTGTGCACACATTTGATCGATTCAAGGTACAATGGCAAAAACTAAAATAAACACTTTTATGGCCGCGCCGCAATTTGGGAAGGGGGAGGGGGCGTTGTAGGTTTAATCCATGTCCGTCAGTAGTACATTAGTCGTCACAAAGTTGGTTTCTATTTTGCAATTATAGTTTGCCTCAATCAAATCTTATGAAACATGTATACACAATGCTTATTACCACAAAACAGAGATCAAGTTTGAATGTTGTTGGTGTCACTGTTAGCTGTATATTTTGCCTTAAATGGCCTGGTTAACTATAAGGAAATTTCTAAAAGTGACTATTTGATCTTAAGATGTGGTATAATTGTTAATAAGACAACTCTCTACAAGATACCAATGATCATAAGATAGTATCGAGAAGTAAATTTTGTAAAAATAAAATTCTATTTTTTTCCGTATTTTACTTATAAATGGACTTATTTTTTTTGGCGGGGAAACATTACTCAGTGGTTAAAGTTTTTAGAATTTTAATAACTTTTTTAAACTATCCTGGGCATGCTGGGTTTGTACCAAACTTGGACAGAAGCTTATTTATGATCATAAGATAGTATCAAGAAGTAAATTTTGTAAAAAGATAAATCCATTTTTTCCGTATTTTACTTTTAAATGGACTTAGATTTTCTTCCAGTTAACATGACATAAGTCTGCAGTAAAGGTTTTTAAAACATTTATTAGATTCATAAACTATCCTGGATTTTTACCAAACTTGGACAGAAGCTTCTTACAATCAAAAGATAGTATCAAGAGGAATATTTTTACCGATTTTTTTCCTCATTTTTGTTGAGCCTGCGATTTACAGCAAAAGTAGGCGAGACACTGGGCTCCGCAGAACCCTTACAAATTTATTCTTAAGGCATTCAAATGAACAAACTTGAGGTTTCCCAAAATCTGACAAAAATCCCAAAACATAACAACTACAATGTACCTTAACTTAGCTCTGAAGCTAAAACCAAGTTATATCGATGTTATATAAGAAATTTCTGAGAGAAAAAAAAATGATTCTATTTATAATCAGGCTCACCGACCAAACGTTATCTTTTCAAAAATCTTCATGTATGATATCTTTAAATAAAATGAACCTACCCCCCCCCCCCCCCCCCATCCCCCTTTTTTTTACCTTCTAACCCCAATATTACATTATATATTTCATTTATTGAACAATCTGAAGGGAAAAAACATACAAGACTGTGAGTGAAGCAATGCATGCATGCAGTCATGTTCCAATTTCAAAATAAACACCCTCTATTTATGTATTTTTTTACATAAATTTCTATTTATGCAGTTTCAGAGTGGATGTTGCTATGGTTAATATGTGTTTCTGTGGTAACAATTGAGGTCAACAACACTTGATGTTAGTAATATAAAGTTTTTATGTATTTTCTTATCGGTTATGAAAAAATCCAAGACATTTAAGCTCTTAAACTGCAATATTCTGCAAATAAAACTCCGTTTCCAAGGACAAAATCGGTTGCTATGGTGATAAAACTGAAGAAAATCCCACGCATTTTTCTATTCAATTTGGTAAAGTAGTATCCAAACTTCATAACTACAGTGCTAACTATTCTCTACACATTTGCACTTTTTTGAAAAACACCAGAGAAAATTTGTTAATTTCGAAAAATTCCCAATTTCAGAAATGTTGAAAATATGCATTTTTTCGCAAAAATTTTCAAAAAAATTACAAATTTGGTTGACATGCAATCTTCACTAAAATGAAGCTTAAACCAAGTTCTATCAATGTTAGATTTGAACATTAATGAAAAATGCATGATTCTATTCATAAGCAGGCTCTGAATTGTGGTGATTTAGCTGTTTTTTGAAAGATTTTACCAAGCTTAACGACCAAAAAATAGAGTGTCCGTTACCATGGCAACCACTCATATTTTCCCACTTAATTTTTTTTTTTTAGCAATATTCATTTACTGCTTCTACTAGGCCAATTATAGATAAAATCTGAAACCATCATGTATCGCACTCTGCCTGGTTCTTACAAAGAGCTGTACTTAAATACATCGAGTGATACACACTGATACACTCTTTGTAACATATTAAAATTCTATTCAGACACTTTGAACAATTACATATTGTTTGACGTGATAATATGAAATGCTCTTCTATCATTGTAACATTGACAATGACTGTTTTCCTTTAAACAATTAGTTTATGCAAAAAATCTACATCCAAGAAAAAGCACATGGAGTTGTCTCTCTTGATGCATGACCTCTTTTTTTAAAAGCTTTTATGATATTAAAAAAAAAATCAAAACAATAGTTAATTAATTAATCCTCATTTTCTTTCCTTGCATATGAAATAAATCAAAATATGATCCTATTACACTTGAAGACTTTTATCAATGATTTTTTTTCTGACAAACTGACATTAAAATATTTTCTGACATGAGTGAAGTTAAAATAAAAACTAAATTTATATAAAATTTTGACTAGAATTTTGCTTGTCACCTAATAACAATGGTTTATGCACTGACACATGCAAATAACCAAATAAATGAGTCCTATATCATTTTTTACAGTAAAAACATTTTTTCTGACTATCTAAACCTAAAATGATTAAAATATGTCCAAAAGCTAGTCTTTTGATGAAGATTTTTATGCATTTATTAATGCTTTTAAATTGATAAGCAATGTCTAATGATGTACAAAGATAATTGTATATCATAGACAATTGAGATTCTCATCATATCTCCATCTAAAAAATTGTCATTCTGTTTTTAATCTCCTCTTGTATAATACTAATGCGGAAAATATTCTCCTGAATTCTTTCCTCATGACATTTTCAATCTTGCACAGCATAACCTCTTTCTTGCAATAACCCTTTTTGGCAAAATCTTTTTTTGTTCTTCATGAACCAGTGAAGAGTATATAATGGGATATTACAATAAGAACATCATCTTATTCACTCCAGAATCATCCAGGTTCACTAAGACCACTTATATTTGAGGATGTAGTACCCTCCTCATTAGGGACTTCTACTTCCTCCTCCAATCCCTCATATCCTGGTATACTACACCCTGTATAACCTCCATGGTCTATACAATACTGTATCAGTGACTGCCAGTACTCATCCTGAAATATAGGTCATCACAAATACTTAAATGAAATCTAAGTACAATCTCATATGTGCCTTATGTTAAACCTCTGCTTGAGATAAAAAGGTTGAGAGGGTCAAGAACTAAAAAAAACAAGCATTCTGTGAGTATTGCATGGCAATAGTCACACATAGTCCTCAATCGGTTAAAAAATTGGTATGGGTTCTGCAGAACCCAGTGTCTCACCTACTTTTGCTGTTAATCGCATTCTCAACAAAAATGAGGAAAAGAATTAATAAAAATAATCCTCTCCATTCTATCTTTAGATGGTAAGAAGCTTCTGTCCAAGTTTGGTAAAAATTCAGGATAGTTTATGAATCTAATAAATGTTTTAAAAACTTTAACTGCAGACTGTATATACTGTTCAAGTTTTTATTCCAGTTAACTTAACTGGAAGAAAAACTAAGTCCATTCATAAGTAAAATATGGGAAAAAGGTACAAAATTTTTAAAAATTCTCCTTCTAGATACTAGCTTTTGATCATAAACAAGCTTCTGTCCAAGTTTGGTACAAATCCAGGATAGTTTAAGAAAGTTATTAAAATCTTAAAAACTTTAACCACAGAGTGAATGTAATGTTTCCTGGCAGAAAAACTAAGTCCACTTCTAATAAAATAACAGAAAAAAATGGGTTTTTTTTACAAAATTTACTTCTAGATACTTTCTAATGATCATAAACAACCTTCTGTCCAAGTTTTGTAGAAAACAAGAATAGTTCAAGAAAGTAATTAAAATTTCAAAAACTTTAACCACAGAGTGAATATTTGTGGACATGACAACAACGACCAAGGAATGTCGGATCGCTATGTCTTGCTTTTTAAATAAAAGTTGAAGGCTCGACAAAAAATAATTGTGTTGAAACAAAAACTTGATCTATAACTTGTCATGGAGTAAACTATATAACAAAAAACAAGTCAACATCTTCATGCATGACTAAAAAAAAAAGTATGGAAAACTGATTATTTAAGTGATTTTTTTTAAGTCCAAGGACCATTACTCTGCACAAAATCATCAGATAAGAACCAAATTTGAACTCAATCTGTAACTTGTTATAATAAAACTATATACCAATTGACAAATCAATATTCTGAAGCATGACCAAAAAATGTGGAAAACTATTTGAGTGAATTCTAAAGTTCAAGGACCATAACTGCACAAAATCATCAGACCTTTACAAAATTCAAACGTGAACTGTAACTTGTTATGATAAAACTATAAACCAATTATCAATTAAATATCTTCAGGAATGACCCAAAAAGGTGCAGATAACTGAATATTTTAGTATATTTTCTGAGTCAAAGGACCATAACTCTGCACAAATCATTACAATAGAACAAAATTTGAACTTGATCTGTAACTTGTCATGAGAAAATAATACACTAAAAAACAAATCAATATCTTCAAGCATGAAGAAAAAAGTGTGGAAAACTGATTTGACGAACTGACAGATGGACAATATAATGAGTTTATTCCACTTGTGGTGAGTATATTACCTGTACAAGTACATATGGATTCCCTATAATGATGAGTAGTGACTGGGCTCTGGTGATGGCCACATTAAATCTCTTAGGATTACTAAGGAAACCTAGTGTATGTTTCTTGTCAAATCCAATCATCTTCTCACTGGAACGAACCTGTAAAATTAATAGATAACTATGTACATGCGTAATTAAAATTAAATATCTTTTTGTCATACGTTAGACATCATATTAGAATTAAATTATAAGAAATGACTGTAATATTTTTTCTGTCTATTCGAAATAACATAAAAAATGTGGTGCACACTGTTAATAACCCACTACGCGCGTTATTCAGTGTGCACAACATTTTTTATGTTATTTCTTCATAGACAGAAAAAATATTACAGTCATTCCTTAAATATACCTTATGGTGTATATAAATAACTTGGATTCATTTTTATTCATGAGGTACAATATTTTGTTGATTTTGTTAGCATTCAGGGGTTGTTGTTTGTTGCTGTTTTACATAATTTTTTTTCATTCCTTTTTTGTACATTAATTGGGCTGTTAGTTTTCTCGTTTGAATTGTTTGAAATTTGTGATTTCGGGAGCTTTTAAAGCTGACAATGCAGCATAGGCTTTATTAATTGTTGAAGCTGTACGATGACCTATAGTTGTTAATTTCTGTGTCTTTTGGTCTCTTGTGGAGAGTTGTCTCATTGGCTATCATTCCACATCTTCATTTTTCTATTGGTATTATACATGCACCACAAATAGTGTATGTAATCTTCAATAAAGAATACATTTTCTATAGGCTTTTAAGCAGATTTAGGCTAAACCACAAAATATTATATACACCAAAATACAATTTAAACCATTATCACCAACACTGGTACCCTAAAAAATAAATGAATAGATCTACAATACTGTACATTCAGTAATCATTTTAAAATTACAGAAAATTGGCCATACTAGTCTGTGACCAATATGGACAATGATGTCTTAAAGTTTAATTGTGCATTTTTAAGCACAATATTCCGAGTACAGACCTTACTTAAATCAATCCATTACTACATAATTAAGACAGGGGGTTAGATTCTCATTGACATTAACAAAGGAAGGTATAAAACTTACAGTAGATATAATGATAACTTGTCTTTCTTGTCCCTGGAATTCCTCAACAGAACCAATCTTAATGGATGCCATACCAAGTTTATCTATCAGCAGTCGAATCTTCTCTACCTGTGTAAAAATTAAAGAACCTTAGTGAGCACGCTCACATACCCCACGTCCCCACATTGTCATTGGAGAAATTAAATAAGTATAAGAAAAAAAAATTGTATAAGAAAAAATACTGAATAATAATTTCCTGTCAATATACACATCTACATAGTATGTCCTTATTATCTACAAAATTTCATGAAATTCTGTTGTGTGTTTTCAGAGGAGTTGAGATGACAAACTGTTGCAGAAGTACATTGAAGCAAATAAGTTCAAAGGGGCATATCTCCTAGAAAAAAAATTGAATCGTAATTTCCTGTTGATATGCACATCTACTGTTTTCAGAGGAGTTGAGATGACAAACTGTTGCAGAAGTACATTGAAGCAAATAAGTTCAAAGGGGCATAACTCCTAGAAAAAAAATGAATCGTAATTTCCTGTTGATATGCACATCTACGTAGTATGTCCTTATTATCTACAAAGTTTCATGAAATTCTGTTCTGTGGTTTCAGAAGAGTTGAGATGACAAACTGTTGAAGTAGTACCTTAAAGCAAATAAGTTCAAAGAGGCGTAACTCCTAGAAAAAAAATTGAATCGTGATTTCATGTCGATATGCACATCTACATAGTATGTCCTTATTATCTGAAAAGGTTTCATGAAATTCTGTTATGTAGTTTCAGAGGAGTTGCGATGACAAACTGTTGCAGTAGTACATTGAAGCAAATAAGTTCAAAGGGGCGTAACTCCTAGAAATAAAATTGAATCGTAATTTCCTGTCGATATGCACAACTACATAATATGTCCTTTTCATATAAAAAGATTTCGTGAAATTCTGTTGTGTGGTTTGAGAGGAGTTGAGATGACAAACTGTTGAAGTAGTACCTTAAAGCAAACAAGTTCAAAGAGGCGTAACTCCTAGAAAAAAAATTGAATCGTGATTTCCTGTCGATATGCACATCTACATAGTAAGTCCTTATTATCTGAAAAGGTTTCATGAAATTCTGTTGTGTGGTTTGAGAGGAGTTGCGATGACAAACTGTTGCAGTAGTACATTGAAGCTAATAAGTTCAAAGGGGCGTAACTCCTAGAAAAAAAATTGAATCGCAATTTCTAGTCGATATGCACAACTACATAATATGTCCTTATTATCTGCAAAGGTTTCGTGAAATTCTGTTGTGTGGTTTGAGAGGAGTTGCGATGACAAGAAACAGGACTGACGGACGGAGAGACGGATGGACAGGTCAAAAACATTATACCCTCCGCAACTTCGTTGCGTGGGGTATAATAAATAAAGACTATGAATTACTGTAAACCAACAAATCAAGGGTGTAAATTTGGACAATATTTTGACAGTTATATTCTGAAGGAGGCTCAAGGGTATAAAAATTTCAGAAAAAATTAAAACATTTATTTTTCATTATTACCTTTAATAGTTGTTACTTTATCATATGGTACAAAAATAATTCCAAAAAATCAATTTGTGTTGGTCCCAGATGACTTTTAAAATGTAGATATCATGGAAATAGCTCCAAATTATCTCCTTTTGATGCAAAAATGACATTTTTAAGCGTTAAAATTGAAATATCTTGTTTAACTCATCGGTGATTTTTATTTTTTATTATAATTTTGAAATAAGCTGTACTTATATTAAACTATTGTAAAATTTGAGCCATTTCTGTAATAAAGTTCCTTTTTTATTTTGATATTACCTCTATTTCTCTTATTAGTTCTACAGAAAAAAGGTACCTTTACAAAAATGTATGCTTCTTTCTAAGGCAGATTTTGAGCGTAAAGGAACGGTGACCCCATTTTTTTATTTTATTTTTCAATTAAGTATAAGATGAAGTTTATTTATAGAAAAATATAGCGAATTCCTATATTAAATACGAAATTTGATTAAGACCTGCGAGCCCCCTTAATAATAGTTTATAGATCATGCAGATGTTATTTCCTCAAATGTTCCACTTTAGAGGTTTCATCTGTGTTATAGTTTGGTTGACACTTATAAATTTGTTGGTCTTTAAATTTTATTATCACAATCAAATTTTCCAAGACTTTTTGATATACACAATTCAAAGTCATACAATACAACCACTGGCCAGAAATTTTAGAACAAGAGAAACTAAAGGCTCCTAAAGAGTCTGTGTTGTTAACCTAGGTCTATGTGCATAATCAACAATGGACTCCTTCGAACATTGTAGACAAGAATACAATTCATGACAAAAAACTCATTTTTGTTGATCTTGTATTGCTGATTATTTAATTTTTACTCGAACACAAACGAGGTAAAAAAGTCATGGCAATTACTCCTTTGAAGAGTGACACTCTACTAACTGTATCAGCAAAAGTTTACTTGTTTGTAGATCTTGCCTTGCTTATCATTTGGTTATTTAATGTTTCTATTACCTATTAAAATGTAATAACATAAGGCAAAATACAAAAAAAATTAGAAAAAATAAGAATGTGTCCAAAGTACACGGATGCCCCACTCAATCATTTTCCATGTTCCATGGACCGTGATATAGGGTAAAAATTTAACTTGGCATTAAAATTAGAAAGATTATACTATAGGGAACATGTGTACTAAGTTTCAAGTTGATTTGACTTTAATTTCATCAAATAAAATTGAGAATGGAAATGGGGATTGTGCCAAAGAGACAACAACCCGACCATTGAAAAAAACAACAGCAGAAGGTCACCAACAGGTCTTCAATGTAGCGAGAAATTCCTGCACCCAGAGGTGTCCCTCAGCCGGCCCCTAAACAAATATATACCAGTTCAGTGATAATGAACGCCATACTAATTTCCAAATTGTACACAAGAAACTAAAATTAAAATAATACAAGACTAACAAAGGCCAGAGGCTCCTGACTTGGGACAAGCGCGAAAATGCGGCAGGGTTAAACATGTTTGTGAGATCTCAACCCTCCCCCTATACCTCTAGCCAATGTAGAAAAGTAAACGCATAACAATACGCACATTAAAATTCAGTCCAAGAGAAGTCTGAGTCTGATGTCAGAAGATGTAACCAAAGAAAATAAACAAAATGACAATAATACATAAATAACAACAGACTACTAGCAGTTAACTGACATGCCAGCTCCAGACTTCAATTAAACTGACTGAAAGATTATGATTTCATCATATGAACATCAGGCACAATCCTTCCCGCTAGGGGTTTAATTAGTATCATACCATCATAACATATATGAGAAGAACATAACCCGTGTCATGCCAACAACTGGTTTTTGAATAAATGTGTTTAGTTCCGATGCAAAGACCCTATAAGTGAATCAATATTAACGCCAAAATATGCAATCTTTAATGACCTGACAACAGTATCGTAACTATATCCCTTCTTAATAAGTCTATTAAAAAAAACTACCTTGACCAAAAACTTTAACCTGAAACTCCCGCTTTCATTTTCTATGTTAAGTGGACCATGAAATTAGGGTCAAAACTTTAATTTGGCATTAAAATTAGAAAAATCATATCATAAGCAACAAGTGTACTAAGTTCCAAGTTGATAGGACTTCAGCTTCATCAAAAACTGATCAAAACTACCTTGACCAAAAACTTTAACCTGAAACTCCCGCTTTCATTTTCTATGTTAAGTGGACCATGAAATTAGGGTCAAAACTTTAATTTGGCTTTAAAATTAGAAAGATCATATCATAAGCAACAAGTGTACTAAGTTTCAAGTTGATTGGACTTCAGCTTCATCATAAACTACCTTGACCAAAAACTTTAACCTGAAGCCGGACGAACGAATGAACGGACGGACGAACGAACGAACGAATGGAGCCACAGACCAGAAAACATAATGCCCCTCTACTCACGTAGGATGGGCATAAAAATCATCATTAAAAGGCAAAAACTCCAATAAGGAGTTGTCTGAAAATTTCCTCCAAATAGTCTTAAATGTAGATCTAGTCTTGCTGATTATACTTCCTTATTTAAGTTTTTATCTATCTATTATATTTTTTAAGATATAAGGCAAAAAAAGCCAAAAATTGGTAGAATTAAAGGGCAATAACTTTAAGTAGGGGTTGACTGACAATTTCAACCAGACACACATTTTATAGGTCTCGTCTTGCTGCTCATTTTTGCATTTTAAAGTATCTCTCCATCTATTTTAGTTCTCAATATAATAGGCAAAAAAGATAAAAATGTAAATTTTGTCATTGAAGGGCATTAACTCCTATAAAAAAATCGTCTGGCAGTTTTGATGTCTGATGAGCAATTTTTAGAGTTCAACATTCTGAAAATTTAACATCTATTCCTACACAATATATGAAAAGGTATACATTTTAAAAATCTAAATTATATGAAAAGGGTGGGGTATCAGAAACCAATCGGCACCCCCTATCAATTTTAAGTATTGAAGTAGCCCCCCCCCCCCCCCCCAAGCCTAATATATATACAATTTTTCTAGGAAAGTTAATGGAAAAATTATACCTTAATTAATCCTTTACCCTAAAAATTGTTTATAAAGTAGGCATCATTCCCATATACAATTTTTGTTCTAGAAACAAAAAAATTGAAGCGTCAGTTATTTTCAACATACAATAATATAACTAATAAAGATTAATATCCCTTATTTCTTTATTTTTAAATCTATTTTTAATCCAGAGATTTAAATATATAAGTTTAATAATAAGTATTATTCCAATTAGTTTATTTAAAGTTTAAATTCTAACCAATATTTTGTTTAATCATTAAAAATTTCACATCCTAAAAACCAGATTCAAATATAAAAAATATCATGTGAACAAGTATTACTTTTCATGTAGAAATAATATATTATAGTTCACAAGATAAATATCAATATGAATAATATGTCATACCTTTTTTGCTGATCATGTATTTCTATTTTTACCTTTACTGATATAAATTGGTATAACCCATAATGTTATCATATTGCTTGTGTTAACCAAACCAGAACAATTCATTCACAAACAGGGGTCATTTAAATTCTTGTCTTAACCAACTTTAGAGCATCTACATTTTATATAACAGGGGTTACAACTCTATTTAAAATATAATTTTTCACAATCCTATCTATTTTAGGAATAAAGGAAATTGTTTTTTTCTTTTAAAATTAAATTAAAACAAATTGAAAATAAAATATGAAATTTTTTATTGATATAAAGTGGAGCTTATAATGTGAAAATACTAAGTAAAACCTCCTATTTTTCATAATGGTATATCTTCTTTGCGTTAACCAACATGATAACGTGCCAAAATAAGTTTATTTTAAGAATTCTGGAACTTTTTTGTCGTAAATAAATCGTTACAAATAACTATGCTGTTCGTGACGTCATTAGATCCGACAATAATTTTGAGAAAGATAAATGGAAAAAACCAATCCATAGTTTGAAAATGAAATAATGGTGAAAATGTGACAACTTCAACTTGGAATCAAATTCATATAAGGAAATTTGGGAATTATTATCTATTTAATGTGACTGAATTCATGAGATACTAAAACACCTAGTTAAAAAGTAATTTCTATGGATGTATCTATTCTTCTCAGTTCAACATACAGTTTAAGCAGAATTAACAGTAGGTAAATACAAAAACAATTTAAAGAAGGTGATTTATTTAATAGTATTGTAGTTATAAGAAAAAAAAAAGCATCTGTTGTAACAATTCTTATACCCCCCTCTTTTTCCAAATAAAAAAAAAACCACAAGCAAAATTATATAATAGAAAAAGGAAACAAATTTATAAAAAATAATGACTTTGAATAACATAAATATTCATGAAACTCAAACAAAATTGAAACCCCTAAAGTTCTGAAATGATACAAGACCTTCAGGCGTAGATGTCTCTTTTTTTCTAATTATTTTGTAAGTTTGCTGTCTGATTAACATATACTCCACACCTGCCCTTATTTTAATATCAAAACAATTGAAAATTGAAATGGGAAAAAAAATTGTCAAATGAATTTTAACCTGCTGTTGTCTACAAATATTAAATATTAGATTTGTGAGTAAACAAGAATGTGTCCCAAGTACACGGATGCACCATCTGCACTATCATTTTCTATGTTCAGTGGACCATGAAAATGGGATAAAATCTCTAATTTGGCATTAAAACTAGAAAGATCATATCATAGGGAACATGTATATTAAGTTTCAAATTGATTGGACTTCAACTTCATCAAAAATTACCTCGACTAAAAACTTTAACCATGAAGCAGGACGAACGGTGAACGAACGGACAAACGAACAGATGACGAACGGACGGAAGGACACAAAGACCAGAAAAAATAATGCCCATAATTGGGGCATAATTAAGGGGGTAGTTGGAAACAGCAGAATATAGCAAAATAAAAAAAGGTTTTCAATCGGTAACAACAACTGAAAGTATGATTTACTCAAAACTTTTTAAAATTTGGGAGAATGAAACCAAAAGTGTTACTTACAAAACAGCCAATACGTTTTAGACTAACTATGCCTTGGAGATTTGCAAAATTTTAAAAACTTACGAACAGGGAATATCATGGAACAGCGAATATCAGTAGTCACGAATATGTAAAACCTAAGGATCTTTCTTAACTCTAGAACAGTATACACAAGAAATTTAATTTGTATTCATTGTCAAAACTTACATTTCCAAATTTCAAATGAATATTTCAAAGATTAGCTTTTGGTATGAAACAGAAACCTATCTAAAACCTTAAGACAGGGACAAAATAACTTCTTTCAAAATTGTCATAGTTTACTGTTTACTTTGGTATGATCATCCCAAACAAAGAGAATACAATTGTCAAAAAAATTTAAAAGTGAAAAGTGGGATATTTATGTAGGGTAAATGTATAATTGATCCAAATTTTGTCTTAACCAACTTATGGGTTATTTCCAATTAATCAGAAGGGGGTAACTTCTTAAATACCAGAAATTTTATGTGCCATTTTCATTTACATATATTTTTTGCTTTAAAATAATCATAATGATTAAAGGAAAAATATGAAATAAAAACAAATTACAAAGATTAAAAGAGATGAAAGGAAATTTAAATATTGTGATCTTTCATTTCTCAGTTTGATCTTTGGAACTTAATTTGAAATCTTCTAAGCACCCCTATCAACTTGAAAATGTATTCTTCTTCTTGCGTTAACCAACATAACGATGCCTTATTATAATCTATTTTTGGTAACATGGAACTTTTCTGTTCTTATAAATAAAACTGGTATATATAATACCAATGCTTGTGACGTCATTAGAATAGAACAACATTTCAAAAAGAGAAAGATGAATTTTAGTATTGGATAAAAAATTTATTATAATTCTTCATGGATTGTCTGCTGATGGAAAATAATGAAGTTAGTCTTAATATAAAATTCATAAGTGTGCATAGTATTTTGAAAGTATCTACTAGATAAACCTACACTTTTAGCAGTCCATTGAGCTTCTATTCCAACAGTTTGTACCCTGACCCCCCTCTCCCTTCCCCCCTCCAAAAAAGAAGAGGGCAAAATATGTATTAAAATTACTATTATATTAATATGCATATTACTAAAAAAAAACTCATACCTATTTTAAAATGAGCTGAAATATTTTAGAACCTTAAAGGCTAGATGTCTATTTTTTTTATAGAGTGTAGTAAAATTACAGTCTCATTGAGATATAATCCACACCTAAAGGACGACATCAAAAGTTCAATGTAGGATAAAAAACTTAATTCACATAGTTTTTTCACTGAACCCCCCCCCCCCCCCCTCTTAACTTAATTTGGGAAAAATTGATTTACCAAAATGGATATATGTAAATATCGATTTTAGATATACAAAACTTGCAAAATTTTAACCCCCCCACCCCAAACTATTTGATCTAAGTTTTTTATCCTACATCGATCTTTTGATGTCGTCCCTAATCTTATCTTTCTTATACAAAATTAGAATAAATATAAATAACAAAGACTCTTTACTCAATATTGACTACAAATATCCCATGTTCTAGGGGTCACTATATCAAGGGGGAGTTGGAAACTTCAGAATATAGCAAAATAAAAAGGCTTTGCTCAAAACAACTGAATTTATGATTTTGGACAAATTTCAATTTGCAATAGTACCAAAATATTTGAAACCAAAAGCGCTAATATACATAACAGCCAATACCATTTAAGACCAACTAAGTCTGTGAGAGTTCAGTTTTAATACAATTATATAAATATCAAACTGGAAATAATATAGAGACAGAATTAATCAATTAAACCATACTGATGCTAAATTATTGGCTACCGCACAAATTGTATTCACAGTAAGCAGTCATAAGTAAGTGCTTGTAAAAAGTGTATTATATGAATTTCTGTGCGTACCCATCTTGAACAATTCAATGCATAAGAGCGTTACATAAAAAGGACCAGACTATGATAGCACTTATACCATGGTCATCTTCGGCTGAAGGATTTATAACCTTCATTTAAAATACAATAGGAAATTCATAGGTAAAATGTGTCGTTAAAATCATGCTGTAACCATGTTGCCCATCACCAATTTTCTTCATCATATTTTTATCTGAGTACACATTAATTTGGCTTTCAAAGACAGATATATAGAAAAAAAGATTTAGTAATTTTTGTAGGTATTGAAGGGAAAACTGAAATTAGATGATTTTCTAAAAATGTCAAGGGACAGTCATGACAGTATACACAAGAAATTAATTTTTTGTCAAAAATTACCTTTCAAAATTTCAAATGAATATTTCAAAGTTTAGAATTTGGTATGGAACAAAAACAATTCCTGAACATAACGTCTGTCACAGAAGAAGAATTAAATATAGAACACTGAAACTAAAATACCTTTCATAAACCTTTCTATAGGGGCAAAACAACTTCTTCAAAATGATCATAGTTTATTTCAGTAACTATAACCCAAAACCAAAATAACATATCAAATTGCCAAAAGATATACAAGTCAAAAAGTGGGCTGATATTTATGTCAGGTAAATGTATAAATAAATACTGACGGGGGTGATCCAAATTCTTGTCTTAACCAACTTATTGGTTATGTCCATTAAATTAGAAGGGGGAGTAACTTTTTAAACAACATCAATTTTATGCGTCATACTTATTTACATTTATTGATGCTTTAGAAGAATCATAAGAAAATATATATGAAATGAATAAAAGTTACAAACATACAGAAATGAAAGGAAATTTAAGTATTGTGGACGTTCATTCTCCGTTGGAACTTTGAAACTTTTATTTTAAATCTTCTAAACACCCCTATCAAGTTATGGTTTCTTCTCCTTTGCGTTAACCAACATGATGAAGCATTAGATTAATCTATATTTGGTAATATGGAACTTTTCTGTACTAATATCAAACTGGTATATATAATATCTATGATTGTGACGTCATTAGAATAGAACAATATTTTGAAGAGGGAAGATGGATTTTAGTATTGGATTTTTAATAATTCTTCATGGATTGTCTGATGATACACAATAATTAAGTTAGTCTGAATACAAATTTATAACTTTTCTAATATTTGACACAGACTTTTTACACTATGTTTTACTGTGTAGCTGTCTGTTTGTTTATTCTGCATTGGATAGAGGTATAGGGGAAGATTTAAGCGAGTTGAGATTTCGAAAAACATGTTTAACTAAAATGCATTTTTGCACATGTCCCAAATCAGGAACCTCTAACCTTCATTAGTCCTGTGTGTCTTAAATTTTTTTTGATCATTTATTTTTTTCTGATTTGTTTGTCAGTCAGGGGTACTACTTGTACAAGTGTATTTTATTTACTTGAAGAAGTAAAAAAAAAATATACACATATAAGTAAATTTGTAGGATACTTATACAAGTGAATTTTATTTTAATACTTGTATAGGTAAAAAAAAAATTGCCTTAGTTATGTCCCTTAGTCATTCAGAATTTTTTACTTGTATAAGTAAAAAAATCATCCTTTCTTCTTTTCTTGAATTTTTAAGATTTCTTTGCTCTAATAGAATTTTAAATTGTGTATACCCTTTACATATGTCTTTACTAATCATTTAAGTGTAATTTCATGCACAATGAAAATCCCATTTGTCTGTTATCTTCATAACACTGCTCATTTACAAGCCCCAAAGGAGCAATTTTTGATTGCCTTGCGCAAATATACAAGATCTTTGCTCAATCAGTTTCTTTGATGAATTAATGAGATGAAACATTGAACTTTAATGAAAAAATTTGAGCAAACCTGGGAAAAATCATTAAAGGCATGATTTTACATCTCAAAACTTAAGGATTTTTGTGGGATTGTAAGAAAAATTTACTTATACAAGTAAATTTTTTAGAAAATTAAGGGGAGATAATTCAAACATCATTTATTTACTTGTTTGTGTATATTTTTTTTTACCTCTTCAAGTAAATAAAATACACTTGTACAAGTAGTACCCCTGACTGTTTGTGGTGTACATTTAGCCTAATTACATTATTGTTAAGTGGCCAGCAGAACCACACCTCCTGGTCCAGGATTTTCTCTCCTACATTCAAGACTCATAAGTGGTCTTGTGCTGTCTTGTGCTGTCTTGTGCTGTTTTCTGCTCTTTTGTCAGGTTGTTGTCTCTTTGAAACATTCCCCTTTTCCTTCTCAATTCTATAAAACTTTGAAGTATATCAAATTTGATAAGCTTCAAATTCAAAACTGTTGTTTAAAACAAGGATATTATCAAGCCACCATAGTTAACAAGCTAACAAATTCCACTGTCTAACTATATTCTAGGAATCTATTTTTCAGTCATGCAATAATATAAGTTTACCTCAAAAGAAACTTTATTGTTGAAAATTTTGTTGAAAATTCCTAAATGTTGCACTTGGCACCATAAGTTGACAATAATACAAGCTTGTATAGTGTTTTGTTAGAATAATAATCTTTAAAAAAATAGATAAAAGATTAAAAAAGGTCTTCTTCTAAGAGTGTATGGGTTGCAATTACCTTTATCTCTGCCCTCCTACACCATTTTAGAAAGTGGCCAGGGAACAAGATAAAGTTGTAGTGCATTTCTTTTGACATTAAATTCTAACAAAAATAAATGGGGAATGTGTCCATTGGACACAGAAAATGTCCCCACTTACAAATCATATAAAGTTATAAAGAAACATTTATAACTTAAGAACGTTAAAAGTTACACTACCCAAATTGTACTTGATCTGAGTTTTGTGGTAATAAGTATAATAATTGTTTACAAGATTCATAACAATTGGTTGAGGCAAACTTAATGAAAAATTTTGTCAAATAAATCCATTTGTTACGGAGCATAACACCCCTTTTGACAAGTTTAATTGAACTATAGAAACTAATTATTTAAAATTCTACTGAACACCCCTATCAACAAGAAAATGGATTCTTCTCTTTGCGTTAACCAACATGATGATGCAATACAATAATCTAAATTTGGTAACTTTGAACTTTTCTGTCCTAATATCAAACTGGTATATATAATATCTTTGATTGTGACGTCATTAGAATAGAACAATATTTTTAAGAGAGAAAGATGGATTTTAGTATTGGAATTGTTATTATTCTTCATGAACTGTCTGCTGAAGCCAAATAATTAAGTAAGTCTCAATACTAAATTAATAACCATGCATTGTAATTTAAAAGAAAATCAAATTCAATAGCAACGATCACCCCTTTTTAGCACCTAAATCCTCAATCGTTTGGGCCATAACCCTTTTGTGGTATAGAACCTTGTGGTGCAATTTCATAGAGATCAATACACTTATATACAAAATATGGTCCTAAAACAAGACAAGAGCTGTCAAAATGACAGCAAACCGGATTCTTTAACATTTATTTGTGTTCTGGCATTTATCAATATTACAAGGACCAAAACTCATAATAGGTAAAATTTATGATTATCAATATCAAACTTGACTTCCATGTTGTCAACAATAACAACATATAAACTAGATAGAAAATAACCCTCTAGCAGGACAAACTGTGTGCCCTTAATGCATAAAGTAAGAAAAAATTACTAAGTCCACCTACCTAGAATTTAAAAATATCTAAAAAAATTAATGAATTTTGTTGTCAGTAACAACATATTAAAATTTTAAAAGGTTTGTTTGAACGGTTCATGAGTAAATGCACGGACACAACATTTTTTAAACTTTCAAGAACTGTAACTCCTGAACGGTAAAAGTCAAAATCGTCATTATTAAACTTGACCTCCATTTTGTTGTCAGTAACAACATATTAAAATTTTAAAAGGTTTGAGTGACTGGTTCATAAGTAAATGCACGGACACAACATTTTTTAAACTTTCAAGAACCGTAACTCCTGAACGGTAAAAGTAAAAATCGTCATTATTGAACTTGACCTCCGTTATGTTGTCAGTAACAACATATTAAAATTTTAAAAGGTTTGGTTGAACAGTTCATGAGTAAATGCACGGACACAACATTTTTTAAACTTTCAAGAACCGTAACTCCTGAACGGTAAAAGTTAAAATCGTCATTATTGAACTTGACCTCCATTTTGTTGTCAGTAACAACATATTAAAATTTTAAAAGGTTTGGTTGAACGCTTCATGAGTAAATGCAGGGACAACATTTTGTTGCCGACTGCCAGCCTACCCGCCCGGCCGCCCTCCATACATCCCCAAATCAATAACCGACATTTTTGACACAAAAATCTGGTTAAAAATGCTAGTTTTTGGCCACTGATTCTTAATCAGTAAGGACAATAACCCACAATAATCAATTACAGCCTTCCTTTTGTGTTTTTGAACCTTGTGGTACAATGTCATAGAAATACAATTGTACTCAAATTATAGCTTCGTTAAAAATGTCTTTGGATGACAACAACAATGCTGACAACTTTATAACATCAAAGGACCATAACAATATGACTAAGTCATATATAAAAAAAATATTTACAAAGACAAACGATGAAATATGCCAAGTGATGGCAATAGCTCAGTTTGCAGCCATAAAAAATGATTGAGCTAAAAATGCATTATTTGCAGTATAAAAATGAGTAGTGTACCTGTTTACGATATGGCGTGATGATACCAATATCTTCTGGGTCCACTTTCACATCAGGATCATTGAGTATTCCCTGGAGATATCTGATTACTTGTACAGTTTCTACAGGATTAAACCAGGAGGGACTGTTCCCTTCCCTCAGATCTGTTCCCTAACAAATAATATGTTAGTCTAAGATTAATGCAAAATTTCCACAATCTTTTACATACAAAGAAGAGTTATGATTAATTCCTGACTTATGTAGGACAAAATAGTCATCTCACTCCATAAAATTTTTTTTAACTCACAAATTAGGGATAACTTTAATAAAAAATACTCAAAATTGACAACACTTCAAATGGTCTACATGTTTCGCCTACAAGGCAGGCTTCATGAGGACAATTTTCGTACTCAAAGTGGTACATTGAATTTCACTTTGTGAAGGTGAGAGAAACAATGAAAAGTGAAAGTAGCAATAAAGAGTTATAAATAGATAAGATAAACATAGAAAAATTAAGTTATTAAGTGACATTGACAACAGCAAAATATTTCAAAAGATACATATTATTATTTTGTTTTCCTATTATAAATATAAATTTATCAAAGATAACAAGCTTATAAATGTTTACACAAGACAGGAGTTTCATCTTCAAAATATTTATTATTTAAAAGTTAAAGCTAATAGGCCAAATCAAGTCCAAGGTTGAAGAGCATTATGGACCCCAAATTTTGAAAGGAATATAATAGAATAAATTATAAGATATTTTTTCTTTAGCTTGAAGTGATTTCAAAGATTTTAAAGTTGGTTTAGATAACAGAAAGTTTAATAAAGAACATTCACAATTCTAAAAAAGACAGCAATAGCTATTAAAACTACTTACTCGTACTCCATGAAATATAACAGGGAAATGTTTTGTAGGTAACATGGACCAGTTACATAGTCTGTGGGTCAGATGATGGTCTGCCTTGACCAAGAGTTCTCCATGGTAAAATAACTCAGATGGTAGTCCTAGTATGGATGGATGTGATCGGTAATTATCTACTAATTTTGTCACCTAGAACAGAAAAAGAAATAAAATTAGAGTTTCAATAGCATTTCATGATAGGATAATTAGTCCTTTGATGACAGGATGAGACAGATACTTATTTACCAGTTATATCACCAATTATTAAAGAGAGTGAGCATTTAATCTTTCAAGGATGTAATCACATCTATAATTGTCCCTGTCCTTTTTACCCTGTTTTTAGACAAACCTTTGTGACATTATTTTCCTGGTGTTGGTGTGGATATCCTTATTTTTTTTTTCAATTAAGAGGTTTTAAATAAATGGTGTGCATTTTAACAAATTAAAAAGCAGAAACTTTGTAAAAATCTAATTTGCTTTCTTAGAGAACAAATCTTATTGAAAATGTTTAAATCTACATTAAATTTTCTTATTTTCCCCGACCATTTTTACAAATGTCAGATGGTTCTATTTATTTCAATAAATTGAATTCATTCCATTAAAAACTTATTTATATAGCCCCGTTAGTTTTGTCACAACATTTTTTGGAATTGTTAGAAACACAAGAATGAAATGGAGACAGTTCTACTTTTTTCTGGAACTAAATACAAGTAATCTTTTAATTTTTATAGATGGCAAACATTCTTTTTGTTCTATCCTAAACTGGCAAACCAGAAAGCAAATAAGAGATGGATTTAACTGAGTATACAGAATATCTACCTTGTAGGGTTGAAATACCCATGATATGCAAAGTTAACTCAGTCTTATTTTAAATACATTCTTATGACATTATGCTTTCTTCCACTTCATTTTAACTCTAGTGGTTATCAATCATACCACATGCTTACCAACAAAGGATCATAGCACCCATGATCAGCAAATATTGCTTCATTCCTATCATACAATGGTCTCCTCATCAACCTTTCTAGAAATGATAATTCTAGGCCATATTCTTTGGAATATTTTGACCTTAATACTGCTCCTAGCTGCATTGGATCACCTGCTAGGACAATCTAAAATTAGAGATGAATTTAACAAAGCGATTTCTTCATTGTATAAAAATATTCTTTATGTTTCATCTATCATTTTTTGGAAACAATTACCATGATGACTTGGTAGATCTTAACTGCAAGAACAGAACCTGTTTATTTAAAGTTGAACAAGTTGAAGAAAACAATTATTATTTCAAATTTTTCATGTCAAGGCCTTTTACAGTATGGATTTTCCTCATTGTTGAAGACTGTACAGTGAACTAAAATTGCTTACATCCGCTTCATATGAACTCTGGTGAATAGTTGCCTCATTGGCAATCACACCACATCTCCTTATTATTATATAAGGTTTACATTCTTCCTACCTGACCAGTTTCGTCACCAATTAAGCATATCGATATTAGACACTCTGGTTCTGTAGCTTGTCCTGCCTAAAATTATATAGAATAATTCCCAATATTTAGTATATAAAGTTACATGCTTCTGTTAATTTTTAACAGTGAGATTGTTGAAAGAAACTTGTAAATGCAGTACAATAGAGAGGGGGATTGGAGGGATCCTGATCCCGAAATCCCGGGCTTAAAAACATGCAATCCTAAGGTCATGAATTTAAAAAAAATTAATTCTGACTTCCCCAAATTCCAAAAAGAAATCCCAGATCCTGAAAGGGTCAATCCTGAAATATCGAGCTTTAAAACAGGTCCTTCCCCCTCCATTCCTGTTAATTGCATAGCCTTATTGTCAGACAAAATTATGCAATTAAGCAAAGTATGCATATATATCTAAAATGCCAAATTACAGTCAAATAACATCAATAGTAAGCTAAGTAAAGATTAGTAAAGGAAATCCCTGATGAAAGATGAACAGATTAATCCACTTGCAACATACTGAATGATGATATATATTCTAATAAAAGTTATATGTCTAATGTCAAACATGTTCTTTGAATTAAGTTTATAAACACATTTTCTTGTAATTTATTTGGGTACCAACGTTTCCTTTAAAATACCTGGGATACAAAAATAGAACCAAATTTTCTAAAAATAGATTTGTTTCCATGACCCTTATGTGGATGTACATTTTTACACCTTGTTTAAAATAAGCTGTTAAACAATGCTACAGGGTTTATTAACTTTTTTAACAATAAATGTATAATGGCCTTAGATATGAAGTATTTACAGCTTTCACAGTGATTCAAACATGTCTCTTTAACCTCATTAGTTCCGTATATACAAATCAGTTAAGAAAGAGGCCCTTTACAGGGTATTTGCTTCAAAGCTTGAAGCGCCAGTGTTGAATCTGAGAAAATATATTATAATTAGAAGTAAATGCTTTTTCCAAAAATCATAAAAACTAAATTATTGACGTATAGAACTTTTCGGCCATATTGAATGCGCTGTAATGTTTAACATGAATGCTAATCAGCCCAAGCCAAATTACCAGCCAATACATCGGATGTTTAAGCGAATTAGCAGGCATCATTGATTTTAAAACTCACCCTAAAAAGTGAATATAAAATAATTACGTAAATAAAAAAATGTATTCAATAAAAAATAGACTTACCAAATTGCCCTTACTGTTTAAAAATCTCGTCAGTTTTTAACTAAGCATATTTAGCTGGCAATATTTTTTATGCAATTAACTGAAAGGCCACTTTTAAGGCTAAGCAGATGAAGGGTAAATGGTTTTGTGCAGGAGAAAATGATGCAATTAACAGAATTATGCAATTAAGTAAGCGATTAAGTGGAGTCGACTGTATATATAAAATTTCAGAATGTTAGTATTATTTGTGTGAACATACATTTATAATTACATTGACTGTGCTTCTAAAAAAAAAATTGAAAATTCAAACAGGAAATATAAGGAGAATAGTAGTGGGTCTCATTGGGGTCTTAGCGTGACACTGGATTGCTGATTTTTTTGTAAGCGTGACACGTTAAAGTCAAATTATTATGCCGTGAAAACAGGAAATGAAGTCTAGAGGGACACAGGAAATTACAAAAAAATGAGAATTGCTTACTTACTTAGTGTAAGCGGGATACGGGAATCTGACAAAACAGTAAGCGGGATCCAGGATCAGACCCCCCCCCCCTCCTCAATGAGAACCCCATTGTAGTGTAAAAACAGTTTTATACATTTCTGCTACCATCTAAAAGTATTTTGAAAGGTAAGCAATCAACAAATAGCTAACATGAGCAAAGCTGAAGGTCAGAAACGAAAAATTGTTCAAACTCCAATTTAGTAAAATAATGATCAAGAAAAGTGAACTTGTACAATTGTTAAACTCCACCATAATCTATCATGTCCATCCCTAAAAGATGTATGACGATGCTTATAATACAAAAGAGATGAGTGTTAATACTCAAATTTTGCTGTTGTTTCCATTTTATGCAAATTACCTTACTTAGACTATTGATTATTTCTTTTAGTTGTTTCATTTTCAGAAAATATATAATACAAGCAGTAGTTTTTTGGTCAATTATGAAATTAAATACCTCATCAATTATGACATGTGTAAAATGTCCTGCTTTGATCCCTAGAGAATACAGCACACCAGCTGATACACATGTACACACAACTATCCTGTAGTGTGAGGCAGTGTCAAGATCGTCACCATTTAAACAATATGGCTTCAGACACTCTGATATAACCTGAAAGTTTTCACAATTTTTTGTTAATTTGTTTTTGTATTCAGTGTACTAAAAAAAGCTTAATATTATGGACATGGTTTCATAATTGTTCACATGATAAAAAAAACTATGATGTAAAATAAAAGTAATGCTATGATCAGAGTTAACTTCAGTTCTGTTCAGCAAAATTCTGTTGCTGGTCAAACAATTTATTATAACAATATTTTATATCTCACACATATTTTCTTTTATAAGAGCAATGTAACTTTGACATTTAAATTTTTTTATGTGAAAAAATACAACAAAGTTTGTGTTAAAGTTATTGTACTATCGGTATAAAGAGAAAGGAACAGAGTTTGAATTATTGCAGAAAAAAAGAATTTCAAATACCAAAATAAATTGGATTAATTATCATGCAAGCACTTTTTGTTTTTTCCTTTTCAAACCTCTAGATTTCTATTTTTGGCATTCAATCTGACCATATCTGTTGTCTTTACTAGTCCACTCTCATGTATTCTCTCAGCCTAAAAAAACAGATTATCTTATGTCTATGCTAAATATAATAACACTGAATAATAGAATATACAAACATTAAAGTTGATAAAATAACCTGATATGTCTCGCCTTTTTGTAATTTTGATTATGCCAATATTGAAATCAAAATGGCAATACTTTTACATCTTACACAAGTTATGAAAATATTCAAAGTCAATGAACCATGACTGAGTTACATGGTTAAACAATCTCCATGTAAATGAGATGTGCCAATGCTTATACAACTGCATACCAAATACCATCATGACCATTGACCTATTATAAGTCATTCCCAAATCTTAATACAAACATTAACTAGTAAACTATAGAAAAGTTTCAAAGTCAATAAGAGGCGGTGAGGCTATATTATCTCAATGGAAACAATACTTGCAAATGCCAATAAATTTGCATACCAAATATCATTGACTTAACATTAGTAGTTCATCTTAAACTGATCCAATCACAAACTAATATATGTAAACTAAGATAAGTTTCAAAGTCATTAGACTGTGACCGAGGGGTGAGGCCAAATATTCTCCATGGAAATGAGATGTGCCAATGCTTATACAACTGAATACCAATTAACATTGGCCTACCACTAGTGGTTCCCCTTGAATTGACCTAATCACAAACTAATACATGATAACTCAGAAATTTTTTCAAAGTCAATAGACCATGACTAAGGGGGCAGAGCCAAATTATCTCCATGGAAATGAGATATACCGATGCCTATACAACTACATACCAAATATCATTGACCTACCACTTGTGGTTCCCCATAAACTGACCTAATCACAAACTACTAATGTAAAATCAGCAAAAGTTTCAAAGTCAATAGACCATGACTGAGGGGGTCAGGGCCAAATATTTTCCATGGAAATGAGATGTGCCAATGCTTATACAACTGCATACCAAATATGATTGACCTACCACTTGAGGTTCACCATAAACTAGACCTAATCACAAACTAATACATTGTTGCTGCCGCCCCCGCCGCCGGAAACAGCATACCTATGTCTTGCTTTTTGACTCTGTCAAGGCAAAACAAAAAAGGCAAACAAAAATTCCTTTTCTTAAAAAAGTATTTATATGTGTTGGGATTGCTTCCCTTTGAACATATAGTAGATACTTAGCCAGCAGTAAGCGGTTGAGCTAAGAAAGTTCTTCTTTACCTCAGTCGATTAACACGCTGCCTTGTAACACAGAGGTCCCGGGTTTGAATCTTGGAGGAAACAAGTGATTGTTATGGAGATCATGCTCTCCAGTTTATACATATAATTGGTCTAATACTTCACACCATTCCTTAACTGAATGTTCTTGTCAAGCAACCATATTGGTATTCAGGGTGAAAACAAGCAAGTGTATAATAAATATAGTCCTTCTAAATCTACTTAATAAAGCTTGTGAGAAGGTCAGCAGCAAATACAAAATACAAAATAAATGTAATCTTGGTTTCTTCAAAGACCTACTGTTCATGGTACTACCAATCCTATATTAAGATAAAATAACTACTTAGACATTTCTAACTTACTATGAGGTCAGCTGCACTGTTAGATGGTGTACAAGCCAGAACTCGACTGGATGGAATCTTATGTAAAATCTGTAGAATGCTTTCTACCACTGTCACTGTTTTGCCTGTTCCTATAAAAAGAAACATCACAAATATACATCATATCAGATATAGAATTTATGATAATATGACACTATTGTCCTCTTGGTCAACTGGTCAAACCAGTTCTTAACCTTAAAATAACCGAAGAAGCTATTGTATTCCTTTTTATTGTTAACTGTTCTTATTCTATGGACTTTTCCAGAATGTTTCCATATATCAAAATTTAGAAGGTAAAGTTTTGAGAATTGTTCTAATCAAAGTATTTTTCTAAATTGTGTTAAAAGAAGAAATACCTATTGCTTTTAAATTAATAACAAAAGGAAGAATGCATAATTTTCTTTTGTTTGATTTCTACACTCTTTTTTTTTTTTATATCTATAACAAATTTTCTATGTCTTCTGTAGAACGGAAATTTTAAATTAAATGTAATGGACAATGATTTAGTAACCACTGAAGATCATAGGGAAAAGAGACATACAATTTTTTTTAAATGTCACAACAAAACAAAGCAATATGCGTTACAATAGGTTCTCAAAGCTAACCCCTACAAATAAATATGAAACAAAAAATATAAAATTATAACTTAATTCAAGTACATGTATGCAAAACATGCTGTTCATTTGACCATGGAAAATTGCAGTTTGGTGAAAATTGAAATTAGAATCTTGTAAGACTTTTACTAAAGAGGACTGTATAACAAAATGAGATGCCTATTCCCCTTAGCCTTGGACAATCCAGTATCTAAGGAAAGCTTACCAGGTGGACCAAATAGTATATAAGGCATAGGTCGACATTGTCCCTCCAATATCCTGGTCACAGCTGCCCTTTGTCTGACATTCAATGATTTATTGTAATAATTGATTCGTTTCTGCTGGCTTTTACTTGGACTAGTATGCAGTGGTGTCACTGTTGCACTCTGGGATAGTGACCTCAACTGTGACATCTTTGGTAATAGAACAGTTGGAAATAGTACTGAAAGAAATTTCAAGGTGCTGACTTGGCTAAACATTTCCAAAATGATTGTCCTTTTTTTTTTTTAAACATAAACAATATCATATATGGTATTTGTATGCATGAATAAAAGAGAATATTGGGTACATCTAGCATGAGCAGTCAAACAAAATGACACAAAAAAAACAAAAACACTTCTCATCTAGACAATCTAGCCTCATTTTAAAACGTTTATGTGAAAGTCAATCATATTCAGTCATACAAAGTTTGTTTTTTTAAAGAATTATTCACATCTTTGATCTTGGGTTTTAAATAGACATCTGTATTGTTGCAATCATACAGTTCATCCTTATTTTTGTAAAGAAACCAATGATTTTAACTCAGGAAACATTATCTATAAAAAAGAAGATGTGGTATGATTGCCAATGAGACAACTATCCACAAAAGACAAAAATGACACAGACATTAACAACTATAGGTCACCCTACGGCCTTCAACAATGAGCAAAGCCCATACCGCATAGTCAGCTATAAAAGGCCCTGATAAGACAATGTAAAACAATTCAAACGAGAAAACTAAAGGCCTTATTTATGTAAAAAAAATGAACGAAAAACAAATATGTAACACATAAACAGACAACAACCACTGAATTACAGGCTCCTGACTTGGGACAGGCACATACATAAATAATGTGGTGGGGTTAAACATGTTAGCGGGATCCCAACCCTCCCCCTAACCTGGGACAGTGGTATTACAGTACAACATAAGAACGAACTATAAAAATCTGTTGAAAAAGGCTTAACTCATCAGATGGACAAAAACAAAAGTGGACTAGTCACTTTCAAACCAAGTATTTAGAAATATCAGCTGAGGGAAGTTTTTTAGAAACATGGTTACAATTGCTTGCTAAATAAGTTTATACTGTGATTAAGTTTACTCAGAAAATATTATCTATATGTACCATTTTCTCCTAACTGTACAGCAAACTCTGCAGACTGATGACATCTTCTGACAGGTGCCCTACAAATAACAATAAATTACTGAATTTTAGACAATTTATAATGCTGTTGAATTTTTATATCTAAAAATATTTCGAATAAAAGAAGAATGTGTCTCAGGACACAAATGCCACCGCTAAAGCTTTGTAATGAAAATAGGACAGATTGATGGTCGACAGGAGAGTCAAGGGTAACAGTAGCGGCAGGGGTGATTAAGCTTTGTGTATTAGTACAAAAATGTATTACTGAAATCTTCATATATCAGTTAAACCACTGATTTTAAACCTCTTTAAATCTTAACATTCAATTTCAATTGTTTTAATGTAGGTGTTTAACACCACTTTCAGCAACCTTGCTCATAACATGGTGGTCAGTTATTGGAGATTGAAGTCAGAGTAGCCAAGAGAACAAATGACCGTCAGAACTCAAATTAACTGTAATAAAACAACAAAATGGTCATACTTTTTCTTGTCCATTAAAGGGGCACTAGCTACTAGATATATAAAAAATGATTTTTTTGTTCAATCATTAATGAAAGCGAAATAGTGAAATAATAATTTGCTTTTATCAGCTTATATAGTTCAGATTTGTCAAATTAAGCTAAAAAACATTGATAATGAATAATTCACTTGCAAGTGAATAATTAGACCTCATTGAATCCGTATTCATGTGAACTCCAATTTAACCCTGTAGAAAGAGATAGAATAATGCATGCATGGTCCATGTATGGTTATTTAAAGGAAAAGAATGTCAACATTGAAAGTGAAACAAAGGTAAATAATTTGAATGACTGATTCGATCCGCCAAAAATTGTACTTAAAAAAAAACGACAATAAAAATAAATTTTCAATCTATAATACAAAATTTAACAGACCTATAAAAATCCAATTGCACGAGTTGCTTAAACTGTTTTATATCTTTGTTTATGTTTACCTGGTTTATATGGCCATCAAAGGTCAACTTGATAGTTACTTAGATGGGGTCTTGGCTAAAATTCACACAAAACGAAGCTACATATTATTGACCCCATGTCCTGTAAATCGTTTATTTTATACTTTTGATTGTTTGGAAAAATGTTTTACATTGTTATAAATAAAATATGAGAATTTGAATCAAATCAGTGAACAAGAATTTGGCAGCTAGTGCCCCTTTAAAAGACAATAAGAAAAAATAATCTGTTTTCTTGTGGTTCTAAAAATAAATTGTACCTATTAAATGTAAACATGACATCATAATCTTTTCCTGTGTAGTAGTCTTGGAATGTCTTGTTGAACTTCATTAGAACTTCATCTTTTAGTAACTGAAATCAAAAATGAGAGTTCAATGATTCCTATTTTTTGCCTGTAAATTGATAAAACAAAATACAGGTTTAATGTGAATATCTTTTAGGACAACTTCTGTACATTGCTTTCATCTTCTGTACATTATTTTATCTCTGAGGATATGCAAGTCAAATAGACAATATTTTGCATTCATTAATAAAATTGAGAATGGAAATTGGGAATGTATCAAAGAGACAACAACCCGACCATAGAGCAGACAACAGCAGAAGGTCAACAACAGGTCATTAACCATTTTTCTGAGTTCACTGTCATTTACTGGCAGTAAAAGCAATGAAAAGGGTACATTTTAAACCCAAACTGAAATGTTTAAGAAATGAACATATATCATGTATATTCAATATTTGATTTTGTAATCAGAAATGTTGTCAATTTAATATTTGGCTCAAAATTGAAACATTTCATCTTAGTTGAATAAAATTGAGAATGGAAATGGGGAATGTGTCAAAGAGACAACAACCCGCCCAAATAAAAAACAACAGCAGAGGGTCACCAACAGGTCATCAAGGATCATTACAATAAAACTACATTAAAAGGGGGGAAAAGATATATATTTATACTATTATGTTTGGTTTGTGAAAGTATCAATTTTATTTTGTAAGGTTTCCATTTCACCATTCCTGGAACCAAAAGTCTTTACTTTTAAATCATTTCAGGACCTCTTATCATAAATCATCATAACCACTTAAATCCTCCAATATGAGTTTCAATATTTCTCATGCCTATAATGGTCCTTACCTCATGAACACATCCCTCATAACGTGGACCATCAGGATCACCTGGGTCTGTCAGTATAACTCTGTCACCAATAAGGACTGAAGGTCTTCCCTCAGCTAGGCCTGGTACCTTCAATCCCAAATATTCTCCTATTCTTCTCATACAAACCTAAAATTAAAGAAAAAACATTCTGAAGGTATCATAATTTAAAGAATTCTTCTGAATATGGAACTGTTAAAACATTAAAAAGTGTATCATGTAAACATATATATATATATGTCTTTTCTAATTTACTGTGTAAAAAATACTTTTATCTATCATGTTTATAAAATGATGAATAAAATTCCTTTAGGTCATTTAAATTTTTGTTTGCATAATGTGTCCTCTGTCTCGTCCAACATCTCAGCCCTTTTATCTGTACAGGCATTGAGTAAAGAAAAGAATAAGGGACATAGACCATGTGTAATAGGGAAATTGAAAATTACCTACGAAACTAAAAGAATTACCCAATAAGAATTTTTTTTAATTCTTCTAATTTGCACTCATACCATATTGTCTTACAACTAATAAATATGACTAATGCGCAAATCACTGTGCTTAAAGGGCTATACTTTCATACATCAATCATGTTTTTTTTGTTGGTTTGGCAAAACACATCATATCTCTTCAAATGTATCACTAAATAACTTACTCTTTCTAAATCAAACTCTCTAATATCTATCTCCATCTGTATTTCTTCTAAGTGAATCAGTGTATCAAACTTCTGGGTATAGTTCTCAAAAGTTAGCTCCTAAAACAAATCATGTAAAATAACAAATAAATGAAGAATGTGTTTAAGAGTTCAAGCTTTGAAATGGAAATGGAACAGTTGGAAAGATGAACAAACGGCAGGTCAAGGGTAACACTTAATGCCCCATTTGCCTAGCAGTGGGGGCATAATAATACATAATTAAATTACAAAGCTCAGATTTGGACATAACATGTCTAGTGAGCAACATTATAAGTGTGGTACCATTAATGAGTTTTGATATAATTTTCTTTTCATCAAGGATCATTACAATATAACACCATTAATTTTTGGTCAGGTGGTATAAGGGTTAAAACAGCATAGATTTTTTTGTTCAATGTAAAATATGATGTGCAGTAGAAACAACCAGTTTTGAAGAAAAAGACACTATTGAGTAATGGAGGGATCTTCTAGGAAATTTTATCTTCATAGTTATCAAAAACAAATAATAGAAGTTAATAAAACAGGACTGTGTGAGTAATTGGACAAAATATTACAATGCCTTTATAATAAATCTAGGTGTTTTATACCAACTACTTTCTTATTTGAGGCTAAAGATGAAATAATCAATACATTGTCAGAATGTTAACATGTACCAAAATTTTGTAAAATTTAAAAGAAAAATAAATAGCGATCAAATGACAGAGTGTTCACAAAAGCATCTGTGATCTTTTACTTTTTACTACACAGACAAATATTCTGAAATTTCAGCATCATGTTTAAGATACCTTTCAATTGTTCTGTAATCCCAAAACATTTTCCTGTATTTGATATTTACCTCTGTTAGAACAGGATAGTTGTCTTCTATACAATCATTCTCCATAATACATTCTCTAAGAGGTGTAGGGACAGGGTACTGTTTCAGTTTGTTTGGCAAAAACTTCCTTTTTGCAAACTTGCTGGAAAAAAGTTGTGGAAAATAAAATCTTGAATAAAAAACTAAACATAACACACTATATGAATGCTGTTTTATAAACTTTTACAAGTTTGTTGATTACAAATCCAGTACTAATCAAAGAGCTGAATAGCTCTGAGGGGAAAGACGGCCCTTGTTTCTATTTCATTTTTTTGGGGTGGGGGTTGGGGTTATCTTTTGTTGATAGTCTTCATATAAAAAATGAAAAAAAGAACAGCTAGAACATGTGGAAGGTTGACACTATTGGAATCAATTGTTGTTTAATGTAATTTTGTTTCTTTAGTTTAGGATTCAATTTAAACCAATGGAAGAGATCTGCATCTTCTAAATCTAAACATTCAATTAAAGTTGATAGTTAATTATCTAAAATTCAAGTAGTTGAATTCTGTCATTTAACAACAACTACAATTATTTTTGAAATCTTAATAGTGTACGACTGAACTGTAGGCTAGGGCCATTTTCCATTTTTTGTGACAGTACTCTTAAAATCTTTAATTTTTTTCTTAAGAAAGTTAGGACTGAAAAATCTATTCAGTTTTAAATTTCCATTGATAAAGTTCCCAGTTATATCTCTCATCACAGGGATACAGGTACTAATAAAAATAACAATATGATTGATATAAACTGTGTGAAGCTTGTTTCCAAATCCTACATTTTGAAATATTTGTAAAATTTCATGAATAAATAGGTTTAAACTACAAAATGCAACATTTGTAATTTTTTTGTAACTATTACAATGATTATGTTGGTACACAAAATTTAGTTTTAATGAAAGACTACTTATCATATACTAAATGTCACATTTTAAGTGTTTATTTTAGTGGATAATTAGCTCATAAATTGAGGTGCTCCTGAATTGGAGGAAGATTCTCAAAACAGAGTTTTACAGAAAAAAATGGAAAAAATCGTTTCTCTCCCAAATATCATGTAGCCCCTCGGACTTCCTGTTTACTTTGAAAGTTGTTGACCTACAAATTAAAGTATTGCATGTTGATGTTTAAATCATCTACAGCAAACATCATTATGTTTAAATTCAACAAACACTATTTTTTAATAAGTGCACAATCTTTGAGAATGATTTAAATAAACAGTGAAGGATATCCCTGCTTATGCGTAGTGTGGCATTCCAACAATGACGTCACTATAAAATATAATGTAGGTTGGATATATTTAGAATATCTCGTCATACTGATTTTTTCGGATTGTAAAAGAAACGTAAATAGTGTAAAGGAGAGCTCGATATACGATAATTTCGAGAGAAACAGAAGGGAAATGTGTAAAAAAGTGTTTAAAGTCAATTTATTCATTTGTGTCTCCCCATCTCATCATTCTTAGTAAGATTTGTTGGGGGGTTTTCCACACTATAAAAACAAAATGAATGATGTGAGGGAATGTCACTCTGGTCAACCCAATTGGGGATTGAAGGCTTGAAGCCGTCTTCCCCAAAACAAACTTAAGGGGGAAAATGTCCCTCAACTACGCACTTGAGTTTGGGAGTAAAATTCAGAAGTTTTGAAGTAAAATTCAGATAACTTGCATTTGTTCAAAATTCTTCTTTTAAAATTATAAGTGTTCAAAAGACCAAATAAAAAATAAACTGTAAATCTGGTAACAATCATGTCATCTTTTATATTATACATATTTATCCCCCCTCCCCCCCCCCCCCAAAAAAAAAAGTAAAAAAAATCCCAATACAACAACAGAATACCTATTTTGGCTTGGTCTTTCTCCTGATATTCTCCAAGCCTCATCAGACCTAGATGAAGTCTTGTACCTGTTGAAAGCTTCACTTCTGGTACCAGTGTAAGAACCAGTATGGTTTACCATAGACATGTAAGGATCTATCACTTCAGCTGTGAGGTATCTTCCTATCTTGAAACCATCAAACACTATTACTAGTAACTGTTTCTCTTGTCCGTGTGTTCTAATAATACAAAAATATACAATTTTTAAAGTTGTTTCAATACTTAAACTTGTCCATGTTACTAGTTAATTATGTGAAGGGATGATTTTAAAAATGTTCTCAAAAACAACTATAAATATGACCTTAATATACATGCTTATATTCATTTTGGGGTCCCTCATAGCTTGCTGTTTGTTGTGAACCTAGGCTCTGTGTTGAAAACATTACTTTGATCTAACATTGTTAACTACCTAATACATTGTGACTTAGATGGAGAGTTGTTTCATTTGAACACATGCCACATCTTCTTGTTTTTATCTATACATGCACTTCATATTTTTATAATGCATTTTTATAATGCATTTCAATATTCTTATAAAATTGACTTGAAATTAAAACATCTTTTTGCTATTTTAGATGTTAATTGACTGGGATTGCCAGTTAGAAGCAAAAGAACTGTAGTTCTCTCTAGGTACTTGAACTTCCTTCATAAAACAAAACTGGCAACAATCATAATTCAAGGTTGCTAAAAGTTATGTTAAACAGCATCAAACCAATAAATCAAAATATAAAAAGACATTGTTAAACATTTATCAGTAAATGTTGAATTCACAATAAAATGCAATAGTACTATTTTCTTCTATATTTCAATATCTAACCAAATGCACCATTGTATAATGTTTTCAACATCTTGCATAGAATTCTGCTCAAACAGGATTGAATTTCCACATTGGATATTCAGGGAGGTGTGCTCTATTGCTTTGTTCTAAAAGAAAAACTCACTACAGAGTTCTTTTGATGTGGTGGCCCGAAAGTTCCAACCACCAAAATTTTGCAAAGGACCTACTCATTTTAGGTATTTTAAAAAATGAAGAGTTATATTGGATCATTTTAACTGCTAAATAGTTATATATGTTGCCTTTCTAGTAAACATTTCTTGATGAAATAGTATAAAGGTTTTGTTTAAATTTTCACATGAATTTATAAACATGATAAATAGGAAAAAAATTTATGAAAAAAAAACACTTCTCCATTCAAAAATAAATAGGAGAGAAAACACAAAAATATATAAATGGCCTTTTAATCGGAAAAGGTTTAGGGAAAGAAAAAAATAATTACAAGTTCATTAAAAGAAATTGTCAGCCCTAGCTTCTGGCAAATATCATATAACTGACAGAAAACCTATAAGTCATATAAGTTTAGAAATATACAAACAAAAAATTAATTAATATTATTTTGTGCAAGAGTAAGGCATTTTCCTTTCCAAAGCAAACATTTATTTATCTTCTGTGGCCATATACATTATACAGTATATAATATATTATGTTCAAAACATTTTGTTATTTGAACTTTAAGATGACATATTTTAATTTGAAAGATTAAAAATAAAGAAAGATTCATTTTTCTTAAAAAATGTTCAAAGTTAAAATTTTGGTATTATTGTTCTGATATTTTTAATCTACAATGAGATTTACCTACAAAATACATTACCACACATATTATTACAATTAAGCCACAGCAATTAATACTCCATTAATTAGATCACCTCAATCACACCATTGCCAATTAGTATATTCATTGATGATTTAAGTAAAATAAACAAAATATATAAACATGTAAAAAATTAACTATAGTTTTACAGTCTTTTGAATATATTACTATTTTCATAAATAAAGATGAGACCCAAGCTCAAAAAGGCAAACAAAACAGGGGAACAAGCTCTGGAAATTAAAAGTTTGAGACCCCAAGCTCTACTAAAAGCCATTCCTCATCTATAGGGTATAAACAGAGATTCCTCAATATTATGAAACAGTGTACTATTCATGCTATTTGTGTCTGTGTTTGCTGCAATTTTTATTTATAAGTTTACAGTCAATTATCTTTTTTTTTATATAATGGATAGAAGTGAGTCCACTTTGGCTTTAGTAGATTTTGAACAAACAGAGTTTGATGGTAAGTCATGTTATAATAATTGATGTTCAATACACAAAATACATTTCTATGATATAAAAGCTTCCATGTAAGTTTTTCATTTTCTTTTTATTGGTCAAATCAAAATATTTGGTAAGTTTTTCTCAATTTAATTAAGCTGAAAGTTGTGTATTCCAATTTACTGAAAGTTCAGAAGTGCTGAACAACTTGGAATTATTCCTCTTTTACAGTTAATACCAGTGGCTCATATTATTTCTACAAAAGCTTGTACAAATATAAATGTGTATCTTACACATGCTATGTCTTATATTTGTTATTATTGTACTATCTTCTCTGTAACTTTATATGTATTTGGTTTCTGAGAATAAAGATCATTCATTCATATCAGGTCTAATCTTTTCACATTTCAATTTAATAATCTCAAAACAAGATAAACTAGATGGTGAGCATTTTCTGTCATTCTGATTGGTACAATCTTTGTTTCTGTTACAGACTGCTCCTCTGGATATGGATCGTCACAAGATTTGTCCGACAATGAGGCTGTAACAGCTATAGACACCATTAACAGCCCTAATAGTGAACATGTAAGACCAACATCCAGGCCAACAAATAGCCTTCTCAACACAAGGATTGGACATTGGACAAGCTCAGACTCAATGAGTTTCAGGAATACACAGACACTGACTGAGCATCTAAGAACAATCTCATATATACCTCAACTATGTGATGTCATCTTTGAAGTTGGACCAGAAAAGGTCAAAGTTCATGGTGTCAAGGCCATCCTTGGAACAAGAAGCAGGTAAATTAACACACAGTTCAGAGATACCTTATACTCACATTATATATATGTTTATATATATGTTTTAAATAAAAATACCATCAATCATTGTGTAAAGGTTTGAAACTTTCTTACAACTGCTGTCCTATAAGAATACATTTGTTATGAAATGGGATATGTGCCAATAAGCAAGCAATGCTCCCAAAAAAATAATAAATTGATTTTTAACACAAGAAATATTTGGACTTAAATTTCAATTTCATCATATATTGGAACACCATTAAAACATTATAATTTCAAAAAGCTGCACAACTGTATCTAAAATTTTCTAAGAAATGTAGATTGGTATTCATGTTACAGCACTATAACAATGTTACAGTAGAAAAAACAATAATATACCAGTTAGATCAAAATGTAAAAAGGACTGAACAAAGATACTGGTAATCAATATAATACATTGTTTTAAAATACATAAAATACTTAATTATACTATTTCTTTCAGAGTACTGTATAATTTGATACTGAAGAAACAAAAAGAGCAAGAATTCAAAGGAAAAACTCATAAAAAGGACAAAAAGAAGAATAAATCCAGCATTTTTCAAAATGATGTACATGTGTTAATCACAGTCCAGAAATACCATTCGGAAGATTTCAGGAAGATCATTGAGTTTATACATTGTGGATCTGTTGACATCAACTCCAGCTGTCTGGCAGGTAAATAACAGGCTATTTCTATTATTTTTTACTTTACATAGGCAGGGAACATACATCTTGCTATTAGAAGGCAGATCAGGAATATTATTACATTCATACACCATGTTAAAGGGGGCTCGCGGGTCTAAATCATTTTTTTTAATTTAATATTGGATTTTGCTATATTTTTCTATAAATGAACTTTATCTTATACTTAATAGAAAAATAAAATAAAAAAATGGGGTCACTGTTCATTTACGCTCACAATCTGCCTTCGAAAGAACCATACATTTTTCTAAAGGTGCCTTTTTTCTGTTGAACTAATAGGAGAAATAAAAGGTAATAACGAAATAAAACAAGACCTTTTAAAATTACAGAAATCCCTCAAATTTTACAATACTTTAGTTTAAGTACAGCTTATGTGAAAATTATAATAAAAAAATATAGGTCAACGATGAGTTAAAAAAGATATTTCAATTTTAATGCCAAAAACTGGCATTTTTGAACCAAGGGAGATAATTTGGAGCTTTTTCAATGATATTTACATTTAAAAAATCATCTGCAACCAACACAGATTGATTTTTGTTAATGATTTTTGTACCATATGATAAAGTAACAACTACTTAAGGTAATGAATAAAATTTGCAATGAAAAACAAATGTTTAAACTTTTTCTGAAATTTTTATACCCTTGAGCCTCCATAAGTAATAATCATTGTTTTAGTTTTACAGATTAAATAATTTTCAAATACAAATTTATAATAAATTTTAAATTAAGCATACTGGAAAATTATTGTAACACTTATTTATCGGTTATCTTTTCAGGACTTTTATGTGGTGCATCACAGTTTGGCCTTGATGACCTTGAGAAAGCATGCTGGGATTTTGTTAATTATTGTTTGAAGAATGGAACTGTGCTAAGTTTACTACCATCTGCCAAGAGATACTGTAACTTCAAACTTGGTCAAATTTTAATGGAAAAGGTAAGTTTCCTATCTTTCAATTACTTTAAATACAAAAAGGTTTAAATTTTGGTACTCCTTTTAGTAAATTTTATGTATATATATAAATGCACAGCTCTTTCTATTACTTGGTTTTGGTTTTGTATTGTTTGATTATTTACTTATTCAAATTTATTATGAATCTCTTTTCATATATATTTTATCTAAAAATTATCAAAACACAATCATTATGAATAATCAATAATATTTTGTGTTTAATAAATGTGATTTAAAATCTAGGTCATGTTAAATTCTTAATATTTACTCGAACAAGTCTAATGCAACAATTGGTTAAACCAACAAATCTGTTACTCATTGCTTTAAATCACTTCTATTTCAGATATTCTGTAGTGTCAGAAGAACTGTTACAGTATGATATGGAAGCTTTCAGAAAAAAAGTGCTATTTGTTCCTGATATAAACGTTAAAAGTTGCTATCTACATGTGCTACCGATTTGTAAATACTAATCATTAAAACTGTATAAGTATACATGTGTCCTTGGCTGTTTCTTACCTTGCATTAAAAGTTATATTGACATATACAGACATGGCTGGAAAAATGGTCACAGATTTGTCCTTTATTGTTGAATTTCCAGATTTCATCATTGCTGAGTATTCTTGTAAAAATTTAACACTACCAACAGAAAACTGTGAAGTTTCTGATGGAATATGACATTTCCTCAAGATCTGAGGTGATGTCCCTTTATTTTGTATCCATATTGTCAATTTCTTTTCCTGTCCAAACTTGACATTTTTTATATCTGTCTGGCCACTGATGTAGATACCATGTTTGTCTTTTGTTAGTTCTTCTACAAAGGATTGGCGTGTTGGACTTGGCAAGAATTTGGCACTTAAACTGAAAATACATCAAAACATTAAGATAATTAGTACATGTAATATGAAAAACATGCTATCAACAAAATTTAAATCATGAAAAGGTCTTAAACACGGTAAATAAATTCACAGTCTTCCTTAGTTATTATGTATAGATTTGTCAATTGTTTCTATTGAGTATTTGAATTTGTTTAAGATATAGTGTTGTTTTATTCATAATTGTGTTGATTTAAAGTCATTTTAAGCTTGTCATTGTTGTCTCAGTGGGACAATTTCAATTATATGATGTAAATACATGTAAAATTTTCTGAAATTCACGACATTTTCCTAATTAACATTGATATAATTGATATATATCATATCATCCCATATAGAGCTTTCTGGAATCTAATATGAGTTCAAGGAAGAATGTTTAGACTAAAATGTTCATTGAAGTGTCATAATAGCTCATCAATGTCTGTTTAATCCTACTATGTTGAATGCTAATTAGACTTTGCACGAGTCTTAGGCTCTCTTTCATAAAACTTTACTCAAAGTACAAAGTACAAAGTGTGTGCTTGAAATACAAAGCAAAGTATTTTGATAGGTTGATTTATAAGTCTGAGTTCAATGATCAAAATTTATGTGACCACAATGCCTGAGGTCAGGAACCTAGAAAGTCAGTGGTTTTTGTTGTAAATTTTGTCTATTTAGAAATTGTCTTATTTGATTATACTGTAATGTTGGACATCTGAAACATTGAAATTTCTCAAATATCTCTTTTAATTCACAACTATGTCAAATTTTCTTGATTTGTTTTTATTTCTATCATACCTTTGAGAAAGAGGAACATTCACTGGCTTAACATAAACAGCTCTCCAGTTACATTTTCCTTGTGCACTCTCAACAGCTTTAACAACAACTTTGTCCCATTTACGTGGTCTATAACCGTTTACACAGACTTCTGGGTAAAAAAATATTTCACTGTCAATGTACCCATGATCCACTTGAAATGCTGTTATCTTTGATTCTTTCTCTATGCATCTCAATGGCTGAATATTTGCAATTTGCATCACACTCCCATCACTTGCATAATCTGCCTTAACATAGTCCCCAACATATGGTTTAAAATCATCAATAAATTGGCACACTTCAAAACTGACATAATCATTAATTAACCCCTGTTCTCCATCAAACCTGGTTATTTTACCCACAATGCCATCTTGTGAAGATTTTTCTGATTGGTTTTTGTCAACATCAAAGTCATCTTCAAAGTCATTGTCATCCCATCTTTCCTGAATGATTGATACCTGATCTGTTGTCCAAACTCCACAACTATTCTGTTGCCTAGCAACAACATCAACTGGATCACCCACCTTTACACTGACATTGTCGATTACTTTGTCAAATGAGAAATAAATCTCTCCATTGATGAGGCCATGCTTTTCAAATACATGTGTGACCTTGCCAGTTAAATTCTTGTAGCTGTCAGAGTTCTGCTTTTGCAAAATAGCGTCAGGTGTTAGATGACTTGAACCATTTGCAGGAACTTCATTCTTGTCCACATCTTCCTCATCATTTGAGTCCTCATCTTCGGGTTGATATATAAAACTAACCAGCTTTGACAAAGCAGAAAACATTGTATCGAAACATCAATAGTTGTCAATGCTGAAAAAAATAGTAAATGTATTGAAAATACAAATTAGAGATTGATACAGAAACATTGTGCTTCATTTTTACCAAAAAAATAGAATCTGTGAATCTGTTTGGAAAAAATCATACCTTTTTTTCGGTGTAATTCCACTAAATCATTGTATGTCACATCTTGTTGCATACGAGAAAGGGTAAAAAAAATTATAATATTCCCTTGAATTTGACAATTGTAGGAAAATAATCCTTCATTTCATGGCAAGAAAAAATTGCTGAATCATAAACATATATATTTTGGGCGTTTCAAAGCACCATTATTATTTTATTTGGTGTTTCTATAGACTATTTTAGAAAATTGAGGTTACATAGTTACTAAAGCTTGTACACAGGATAAAAAGTGATGAAAACTTGATATGTTAACTTCCAGGTTATTTTCTTGCACATGTTGTATGCAATGAAATCTTAGTAAAATGTTGTCTTTAGTACTGCACAGGATAAAACATTTCTCATACCAAATATTTCTTTATTTGAAACAAAGATAAATTCTGCACAAACTTTTGAAAGTGGAAATTAAACTAAGACTAATAGGGGAAAATCAATGGTGGTACTACACCTTTAGAACAGAATATCAATCCAGATTAATAGGCAAAATTAGAGGAAAATGTTCAATGTTAGGACTTTATGCTACCGGTACATGTCTTTTGTATATTTATATCTGTGTCATGGGGATAATTTTTTTAGTTGCAGTTGTGCAATCCCCTCCTCTTTTCAGTTATGACTTCACAGATATATCATCTTTCACCCCTCTTTTAGTTACGACTATTATACATGTTACACAGAGATTGGTCAATTGCCATACTGTATCAAAACCATGACTTGTCAAGAAATGGTATAGAAGTCTCAGATTCTAACCATATTTTATTTGTATTATATTGAATCATTTACACAGATGATGCCACAATTCAAGTGGAGCAGGAACAACTTACCATTCAGGAGCAAATAATTCTACTATCCTTTTTCAGTGAGATTTTCATTTCTCAATCTTTAGTTTTTGTAAAGTTATTAGTGAAATATTGAACTGTTTGCAAGAAAGCCGTTTAAACTGTTGTTCAATTTGGAAACTTTAAATAATAACTCTAGAATGTGATAGAACATTCACCCTGAAAGATGCTTCCACTGTAGGAAAAACTCTCAAAATTTACAACAGTCAGACACACAATAGCAAAAAAGTAAAATACAATTTTCTATACAAAATCTTCCAATATGATTACAGGCACTTGTTTCTGATAATGAATTATTCTTTAAACAGAAAAACATGGACTGGTTGATGATTACTTTCTGGCACATACCTGGTTTTACAGTACAGTCAAACCTGATTAAACCGGACCCTGAATAAACCGGTTTCCTGTACATTCCGGCCGAAAATGAAAGTCCCATTTTTTCCCCTTCTAAGTCTTTGTTAAAATACCCCTTGTAAACCGGACCCTGTGTATTCCGAATTCCGGTCTAATTATGAAGTCCCAATACTCTTAATTACATTAATTATTACCTGTCAAAACCGGTTTGTCTAATTAATTTCAATGATCGATATGCAATCAAAACATATTTGTTGATACAGTATGACTTTTCAGGATAATCAATTAGTCAGGTGTTAAACTGGGAAGTGAACTTACAATCGTACAGAAGTGAGCTGTATTATTTATTAAAACATTATAAACGTGTCAATTAAACGACAAAACACACCGAATATATCTCGGATTTAATTACGTTTTGTAACTTGGATAATCAAATTTAAATCGCAGCGTAAGAAATTTACATCGTGATGTCGAAACCCTGGGTTCCTTACTGTGAACCCCTAAACAAATGACCTTGATAATGAAAAACACCCGGATGACAATTATCAATGGGTAAAGTACACTGTACGACAACGTTTCGATAGTGATGAAATTACGTTTAATATTATATTCTGGCTTTTTAATAGGCCATTCCAACATTTCAAATAAATAATCATGGAAGTAAATCGAAACTCTCGTCTCACAATCCAAACAACGCGAGCATTATGATGCAAATGCAAACAATGGAAATGGAAAACGAAGTGAAAGTATTTTAATTGATCACATATTCTTTACAATCAAAGAAAACTTTTATATGCAAAATATCGGACGTCACAAGTTATTTACTTCCGCTCAAAACGGAAACCTGAATAAACCGGCTCACTGTCCAAACCGGCCCTTTTTCATAGTCCCGTAGCCGGCCGGTTTATACAGGTTTTACTGTACATGTACTTATTGTTAATAATAAAAAAAATCTATCTTTATAATTTACAAATTTTTAATATGTAAGTAAAACTTTTCAATTTATTTTTGGTATACATGTAAGATAAAAACAATATGCAGATTGATCATGTAGTTGTTTGTGTCATATGGAGAATTTCACTGGTGACTTTCTCCTTGGATTATTCAATAGAAATGAATAGTGTAGCTGCAGGCTAATTTGGTTCAAATATACAGGTAATTTGATCCAGTCTTTAATAGTTTGGCATAAAAAAGTAAAATTTGAAACTGTCTTTGTTACATCAAATTAGTCAGTAGGTTTGTTTGTGGTTTGACCTGATGTTTGTTTTGCTTTTAATTACTATGTCAGTATCTAGTATGGCAATTTTTTGTTGGTTATTGTATGGAGCATATTTAATCTGTTTTTAAGTATTCTTTCTTGTTGTGGTGGCTAATTAAGTGTGTTAAGCTTGTTTGTTACACTTTCAGTATATAATTTGATATTTGAAGATAGTCCTAATTATGCCATTTTAGTACGGCTTTTTGATATTTTTTTTTTACACCTTCCTAGGAAGAAGGCGTAACAGCAAAATCAAAAATAGCCTTTCTAGACGGCATAATTATTTGGACTAATTTGGAGCATACATATCTTGATTTGTTTCGAATCATATATACACCTTAAAATTTCTGAGACAAGTGTGTGAATCTGTGCAAGATATCTTGATAGGCCAATTTGATTTATTTCCTGTGACTCCTTGGTGACAATATTTATGCTTTTTGGAATTTAACCTTTTTCTCCAAAAAGGTGTTTTTATAAGAGGGTGGTAAAGGGGGGCCCTGATCACGAAAACACGTGAAATAAAAATCGCAAAAACGTTGCACGGAAAATAAAAATCGGAAAAAACGAAGCACGAGAAATACAATCGTAAATATTAATGGAAAAAGTAAAAATAATTTATTAATCGGCCGTTCTTGGAGATCATCTAGTCATTATATAATGGACATGATGACCTTGCAGTCACATTTTAGCGTCCGCTAGTTGCAACTGATTTGAAAGAAAATATTATTCATAATAATTAATTTCATAGCAATTTTAGTATTTTGGGGACACATAATTTAAAACAATCTCCGGACTGACTTTGAATTTAGTCCCGGTTTACTTTTTAATCAAATGCGGGACAGGCACGAGAAATTAAGAGTACCGACACGAAACACGAAAAATAAATAAAGGAGAACACGAGGCACGCACGTCAAACCAAACACGAGAAAACGAGAAATAAAATGTCAAAACACGAAAACACGTGAAATAAAAAGGCCGAAAACGTTGCACGAAAATAACCCTTTACCACCCTCTTATTCTCAGATCTGCAGTGACATCACAACATGTAACTGACCAATCAATGATTAGCATTTTTGTTATGTAAACAATGTTGAGAGGTGATGCGGATAAGATTCCTCTAGATTTTCCATAGACTTATTGCAAATTAATTTAATTGATATATATCGTAACCAGTTGAATATAGTAATTTTACTCTTTTAATACTGTTAAAGACACTATATAATATCTCTATTTTGATTTTTAACATACTATAACCTCTCGTTAAAAAATTATCGGCAATATAAATAATCAGTAATCCCCTTCAAATAGATGAAAAATCTAGAGGATTCCGGATGGCATCACCTCCTGACAAATGTAAATGCCAGGATGTCCGGATCTGAGAATAAACATGATAAACACTGTATAACTTTTAAACAAATCTGTCATTAGTCTTATGCTTTGTAAACTTTTCTCATATGAAATCACGTTTCAAGAACAAAATAAAATGAGAAGGTCAACCTGTTGTGAGTTAAAGCATTGGGTAAGATAGGATATGTTGATTTTAAGAATTTGAAAGTACCCTCGCTAGTTTCATTTTCGCCATAACAGATGTTCTTTGCATTTACTCTCCTTTCTTGAAGGAAATATCCGAGAAACTCCGAAAGACAAAGTTTACATCTGTAAAGCGTTTTCAATACTGACTCTTTTCTCCATTTTGTACTACAAGCTCTTTTAGTACCCAGTTGACGTCACATCCGTTTAAGATAATTTTGTTGTGGAAAAAAATATATGCGAAATTTCCCAGAATAGCAACAAAGAAACTTGGGTTTCTATTGAACAAACGTGAACAACAGACAACTAAAACACACAATTTGTAAGTTGATACGCCGGTGAAAACACTTTTCAAGTTAAACATTCACTCAGATAGAAATCACGATCATAAATTTTGTTCATTGCAGTGCAGTTGTTAAACAAAGACCTTGAAAAGGGTGTGTTTGTGTTCACTGTATAATCCAAACACATATTTCCTTGTGTTTACAAATGTAGCCACAACTTTTATATGGCAGTATTCGAAATCCAAACAAAAAGATATAACAGGATATTTGAATCTTCTACAACAGGTTTACATCGAAAAAACATATTTCTTTTGATGTTGAAGTTTCATTTGAAGAGGGTACAACTGGTATCAGGTTCCCTCCACCCTGATGACATGTTTTCCCTTTGTCTTTTTGACCCATAGAGTCTGTTTGCCCTTGGATCATTCTCCATACTTTTTAAAAAGGGCATTACAGTTTAATAAACTGTACCTAGTTAGATACATGTACTTTAATTAGTTACGTGTATAGGATATTATTCCTAATTCCAACCTGTTTATTTACTTACGTTTCCTGGGCTCAATATTCAATCACATTGCAATGTACCAGTTCATAGTATCTATATGCATGATATGTACTCATTATCTCATATACATGTACATTTGTACTTAGATATTAGGCAGACATAACCTGTGAATGGGGATGAATTCTGTATGCATTATTTTCCCAATTTTTTTTTTTTTTTTTTTTTTCTACCATAATTGGGGACTTCGTTCCCATATTTTTAATTTATTCTGCTATTAACACTGCTTTTACATCATGATTATACTGCAGTGTATCCCAAAATTTGTCTGACAAAAAAGCTCCTTTAACTCTTTTGTCATGTTTGTTTCAATCTTTCTTCATCTTCACTGTTTTCAAAGATGTGAAGGTGCATCTGCATCAACATGATCAAGAAAAGGCACGACAGTTAATAATTATCATATATATTTGAAGTGTTATAGAACAAATAACTTGAAATGGGAGTTTCTCAGGTGTCCTTTTTGTAGAAAACTTTACAAAAGATTGATGACCAGGATTTGCTTATTGTCCTGGAGTAGTTGAGTACACATCTGGGTATTTTTATTGATCTTGTTGCTAAGTTTTCAGTTTCTATGTTTTGTTTTGTAAACTTATTTAATCTGTTTGTCTTTTTCTTTTGACCATGATGCTATTTCATAATATGGAAGGTGTACATGTATCTTAAAATTTTATTACATAAAGTTTATGATGTATTGGTCATGTTGGTAGGCACATACATCATTTGTACATTATGTATGAAGTCTTTACAATATGGTCTTCCAAAAGTTTTAACAATATATATATGCCTATATGGTCTTCTAAATTTTATTTATATTTACTAATTTTTCTATTATTTTCATCATATTCATTGTAAAATAAGACACAATTCCTCTTTTTTGGTTGAATTTTTTTAGACCAGGAAGTATGCATTCAAAAACACATTATTTTTTGAAATAGTAGAGCTGTTGTGTAAACAAATTCTGTAGTTTGTTAAGTAAAGTTGATTCTTGTAATACATACAAATGTATGTTCTTTGTGTTTTATACCCTGCACTTATTTTGAAAATTAACTGAAACATAAGTATTTTCTCAAGAACGCTAACAAGTGACCTTTCTGTAATGCCATACAAGTAAACTTTATGATTGTGAGATGTCTAATTAGTCATTGTTTCTAAAATACTTTTATTTATTTGATATTATTGTAAACGCCTGCATTAAAATAAATATTGTTTTCTCTGATCATTTATAAAATTTGTCAATGTAATCTAACTGGAAATAATTTTAGTTTCTGGAGAGAAGTTTCCATTTCTGATGAGGAAATCTGAGAGATCCCTTGAAATGGAAATATCTTTTAAATTAAGATTTAATTTAAGAAATAATTCATGGAAGCCATAGATTGTTGGAAATTTACACATGGCCTGGGCCGTGATATTCGAATTTTATCCTGAGCGTTAGCGAGGGATAAAATTAACGAATATCACGGCCCAGGCCATGTGTAAATTTCCAACAATCTATGGCTTCCATGAATTATTTCGATTCTAATAGGACAAATACGGTCATTAAAAAACTGAAACGATGGTAGGTATGCTGTGTGTGTGGCTGTTCTTTTTTTACTCCCGGTTCGATAAAGCTCAAATATTCATAAAATCTGTAGCTTGCATAGATTGTTTAGTGAATTACCGCTAGAAAAAAAATCTGTTTAATTCTTTAAATTCACAAACCCAACATTTGCCATTTTTAATTTACATGTTTTTCTCGTAAGCTACCGTCAAATCCAAAGTTGACATTTTGTAACTAAGGAGCCGCCATGTTGACTTGCTGAAATCAGTAAATATGCGAAAAATGCAATAGAATAGAAAATAAAACAAAACCTACCTTACAAATCAATTTTAATACAATATTATACGAATTTCGATGGTTCACTTTTCAGAAAACGTTCAACTGTAGCGTTTTCATTTGTATGACGTCATGTTTTGAAATGACTTAAATGCGTCAAAAACATTAAAAGACTTTCGCGGAATTTTATTTTATTTTTATTTTGTTGATTTCTCCGAGCTCTTGTGCATTATTTCTTTTTATTATGCATCCGAATTAGAATAAGTTATTTTGTCTTTTTTAACTGCAATTTAAAAAAAAAATAATCGGCAAATGGTTTACAAATAGGTTCCAATACATGTGGATTTACGTGGGAAATATATTGTAACAGCCATTATTATGTATATCTCTGAGTCTGCGCTAAGTATAGATATATGGAGAATTTTATCACGGTGTTGTTTAGAAAGCGAAAGAAGCACGTCATATTAGAATTAAGCATTAAGTTCAAAATTGATGTAGTGTGCGCATGACATGACTTATTCAGTACAGTGACTGATCCAGAGAAGGAGTTCCAGGGTTCGCACCCCCCTTTATTATTTGTTTTGAGAATCTTCCTCCAATACAGGAGCACCTCAATTGATGAGTAATTATTCACTAAAATAAAAGTATAAAAATAAATGTATCTGAACACTTAAAATGTGACATTTAGTATATGATAAGTTAGTAGTCTTCCATTTAAACACAAAATTTTGTGTACCAACATAATCATTGTAATGGTGAAAATATAAGAAATTAAAAATGTTTCATTTTGTAGTTTAAACCTATTTATTCATGAAATTTACAAATATATCATAATGGATAGCTTCACACAGCTTATATCAATCAAATTGCTTTTTTATGGGTACATGTATCCCTGTGAAGATAGTTATAACTGGGAACTTTATCAATGGAAATTTTAAACTGAATAAATTTTTCAGTCCTCACTTTCTTGAGAAAAAAATTTAAAATACTGTCACAAAAAATGGAGAATGACCCTAGCAGTTCAGTGGGACACAATTAAAATTTCAAAAAATATTGTAGTAGTTGTTAAATGATAGAATTCAGTTGAATTTTAGATAATTACCTTTCAACTTTAGTCAAATGTTTTGATTGACGATGCAAATCTCTTCTATTGGTCCAAATTGACTCCATGATGAATTCTTAACTAAGGAAATGAAATTACACTAAACAACAATTGATTGCAATATTGTCAACCTTTCTACATGTTCTAGCTGTTCTTTTGTTCATTCTTTGTATATAGACACTCAAAATATAACCCCCCCCCCCCTCCCCCCCAAAAAAAAAAAAAAAACCCAAACCAATGGCCGTCTTTCCCCTCAGAGCTTTTCAGCTCTTTGAATATTGATTGTTGATAAAAATGGGAAATTTATATTATACATTTGTCCATGTATACATGTAAATGACTCTATAAAAGTAAATGTTCAAGTCTTTGTAATTTTTACCTTGCAGTCTTTTGCATATTTATTACAAAATAGACCTAGAGGCTACATGTATAATGCAATATTTTTGATTTACAAAAATTTACCAGTTAAACAAATGAATTTATAACATGGCTACATCTATTAACACCTGATTCCTTATTATGCAATAAAGTGTAACACATCTGCTGTGCAGCTGTAGCCAAGAGGGCATTTAGTTTTACCCTTGTCCGTCTGAATGTACATCCATACATGTACATCTCAAATTTGGTTTCCGTTCTCTAACTTTAGTTTGCCTCAACCAAATGAAATGAAACTTATACATAATGGTTAAAACCAAAAAATACAGATTTAGCTTTTAAAATTGCTTATAACAACAGAATACATATCAAATATGAATTTTGGTGGTGTTGCTTTTAATGTTCTGGAATTATGACCCTTTACAAATGGAAAAATTGCTGAATTTTTCTTTTCCGTTCTTTTACAGTAATACTTAGGTTGCCTCAACCAAATGTTATGAGACTTATGTCTACAGATCTAATTATTACAAAAGTCAGTGTTACCGTTCTTCAATTATGTACCTTTATAACTTAATGATGTGCAAGCTGGGGCATCATATGTGTTTAATGGACATATTCCCCATTTACTTGTCATATAACAGGTTAAATTTTTCATATGTGTTTAATGGACATATTCCCCATTTACTTGTCATATAACAGGTTAAATTTTAAATATCATCTATTAATACATGTATGAATATGATGAAACAACCAAAATCATGTCTTTTATATTGTCAACAAACACATGAAACACTCTCCTGGGTGAATATTTTCCTCTTGTTACTGCTTGAGTAATACTTAGTTAGACAAATTGCTTCCAGTTTAAGGACTTTAATCTTGTCAGACTTTTTCATGTTTTGATCTATGTGTTGTGAAGTTTCTTCTTTGAATAAGTAAGTAAAATGTAAGTATTAAAAAATTTAACTGTCATAACAATCATGACAATACTTTCTCCATTACAGAATTTAGTGCTACTTGGAATTTTCTCTTTGAAAATATTATATTAGTTATTACAATTTTGATAAAAAAGAATGTGGAAAACAGCAATCATATAATGACTGATAGGCTTACTCAAAATACTTTACTTATTACTGTTAGAGCTACTCCCAATACTTTACTTATTACTGTTAGAGCTACTCCCAATACTTTACTTATTACTGTTAGAGCTACTCCCAATACTTTACTTATTACTGTTTGAGCTACTCCCAATACTTTACTTATTACTGTTAGAGCTACTCCCAATACTTTTCTTATTGGTGTTAGAGCTACTCCCAATACTTTACTTATTACTGTTTGAGCTACTCCCAATACTTTTCTTATTGGTGTTAGAGCTACTCCCAATACTTTTCTTATTGGTGTTAGAGCTACTCCCAATACTTTACTTATTACTGTTAGAGCTACTCCCAATACTTTACTTATTACTGTTAGAGCTACTCCCAATACTTTACTTATTACTGTTAGAGCTACTCCCAATACTTTACTTATAACTGTTAGAGCTACTTCCAATACTTTACTTATTGCTGTTAGAGCTACTCCCAATACTTTACTTATTACTGTTAGAGCTACTTCCAATACTTTACTTATTACTGTTAGAGCTACTTCCAATACTTTACTTATTACTGTTAGAGCTACTCCCAATACTTTACTTATTGCTGTTAGAGCTACTCCCAATACTTTACTTATTGCTGTTAGAGCTACTCCCAATACTTTACTTATTGCTGTTAGAGCTACTCCCAATACTTTACTTATTGCTGTTAGAGCTACTCCCAATACTTTACTTATTACTGTTAGAGCTACTCCCAATACTTTACTTACTACTGTTAGCAATACTGCCTATAATTTACTGTAAAAATGTTTACATAATAAGGAAAGGTTTATAAACTTGTTGTTAAACAATAGTCACATTATTGACATTGATAAAACCTTAAACAATCACTAAAGTGTGAACATGAACATTTTGATATATATACACATGGAAAAAAAGTATTGCAACACCTTGATTTTTAAAAACTTAAAAAATCAACCTTTTTTTTGGGAGTAAATATAGTAAAATATTTGTATAAGATTATTGAAACATAGTTTATGATAACATTGGCATTTAAACGAACAAAAAATGTTTTAAAGAAAAATAATTTATATAACCGCAATTTTGATAACAAAATGAAGTGTTTTTTGTACAAAAAAAAATGCATTTTACAACTATTACTGCAGTCAAACATTACAATGTCAGACATTTTAAAATTAATCTTCCGATGACTGTTCACATCACAAGCGTTAGCCTTTCAAAAAGGCTATTCGACTCTTAGCTGATAAAAATGGAAAGTGCTCTCGCTTTGTAGATTAATTCATTTACTAGAATAGCCACGTGCATCAATCAGCAAATTTTACCAAACACGTGAGGTCACACGCTATGAATTATTATCGTTTACTCCAGAAGATTCGACTATTTATAGATAAATGTTACCTGTGTAAAATCTAATTGCTAAAATAGAGAGGACAAATCCGATACTCTACGGGATTGAAGGACATTTACTTGGTTTGGATTGTCATAACCAATCAATAAACTTTGATTATTCACGTCTCGTAATATCTTCCAATCAGAAAGCAAGAAAAATTCACGCACTATCTGTCCATCGTTCAATTCTTAATCTCGACTCCTAGGAGTCGAGAATGAGTGATCGTTATACGCCAAAGAATTAGTACTTTGTGCACAGCCTCCATTCAAACGGATAACCGCATCATAACGTCTTCTGATTCCTGCCATAAATCGACTAATTTGTTTCTAAGGTAGCAGCAACCATTTCTGATGAAAGGCATTGTTTATTTCATGATGTGGTTGAACTGTGGTGTCCTTTCGCGCACTTTTTGCCCAATAGTGTCCCATATATGCTCGATATGGTTCAAATCCGGGCTACGATCGGACCAAGGAAGATGAACCGAATTCTATAGGAACAATGGATCTTCCTCCACGATGCTAATTTTCAACTTTGGCGAGCTCTGCACTACATTGGATACGGAAAACTGTGTGTCTGCTCGTAAGCAAAGGTATCCGAAATGGTCTTATCGCACGATAACCAGTAGCGATGAGTCGATCTCGAACAGTTCTTGTTAAAAGGCTCCTGTATACCCACCACTCTCTTTTTAGGATTGTATTGTATGCAATGGGTTTCCTTCTGACCAAGCTTCATTATGCCTAATTTTCCCTAGCAAATGGTATAGGGGGTCTTCTTTATCTCGGAAGGTCTTTAACAACGTTTATTGCCTGATTTTTATTCTCAAAACGACTTATAGTGGAATGGTGATGACCAACAATTCATGCAGTTGTTCAGCGACATCCCTGCTTCGCTCATGCTGATAATACGCCATCTTGCTGCAGTTAAGAGTTGTCGAGGACCCATTACAAGGTGTCAATAACATAACTTCAAAAACTTGGTTATTTAAAGTGTTGAAAACAATGAGGATTAAAACACCTGTTTTGCTGTTTACGGGTACAGTAGCTGCATGTGCAGATAAAAACTTATCGAGTCGATATTTATTGATTAAACTGAGGTGATACTTAAATAATGTTTAACTAATTCTATTTTACCAAATTATATCACAAAAAAATAAAAAGTGGTTTTTTAATTTGAATTTGAATTTGGTGTTGCAATACTTTTTTCCAGGTGTATATTATACATATATATGTATAGATTTATGTATGATTTCTAATTTCAAAAAACAGATTATTTACCAAAATATTGTGAAAAGAAGGATGAGAAAATGTAGATTCTTGTAATTCTGCCTGCAATGGAGGCAGTTATTATGAAAATTTGAAAAAAACAAAACAAAATTGAAAAACATTTTTTATTACAAACTAGCTGATGATTCACATGACAATGCCTTTTGAACTTAAATTTTGCACATTCTAAGTATAATGTACTAAATTTGTGATGAACATAATCATGATGGAAATATAATAATAATATGGGGACGAAGTCCCCTATTGCAGTAGAAAATTCAATAAAAAAAAAAAAATCCGGATCTGCGCAGAACACATAACTCTACTTCCTTCTTCCGGTCTTGTTGTCATGATACTTTGATTAGTCTAGTAAAATATAGGAACTCAAGGAACACAATACCAATATTTCATTTTTAATCATTCTTTGTCTTTGGTATGAATAAACGTTACCTGATGCATTGCGTTTCTTTGTTTACATTGAACATGACGTCATAACTTAAATAACGTCACAAGTAAAATCTCTAACAACAGAACCAAAATCGGAATCGTTACAGTATTTCCGTTTCTTTTTTTTTAACAAATATTTAAGTTACAAAAAAAAATTATTTAAACAATCTTCGTCCCCATTCACACGTAATGCCTGCCTCATATTAAAACACTTCATTAAATAATCATGTTAATTGGAAATTTTGATGAGATTTTACATAAGACATATGTACTTGTAAAATGGGACAGCCTTATAATTACAGGATACTAACTCACCAAAACTGTTAATGCTATTATTAGACATGTAATTTTACGTCATGTAAACAGGATGTGTCTTACCCAGGATACATTATTACATAATCTTTGTTTAAGTTTAAGATGAATCAGAGTGCTCCATCTCAACTTATGTGTAGACAGTTTGAATTTCAGAAGGTATTTTTGTTCACATATATATATTTTATTTACATGTACCTGATATTGAGGAATAGACAAGTTTTTTTTATAGTTTAAAATAACAACTGTTCTGTCTTATGGTTTTATTATTGTAGTACATCATGTACATGTGTATAAATAGCTATAGGTTAATGTAACTATATTTTGAACTCTGCATGTATACATGTACATGGTATTTAACTTGTTACAAAGTGGAGAAAAATTTCAGTTTACAATAATTTGTACTACACATGCAGTAATGGTTACATACAAAAATACTTTTAGTTGCCAAAATATTGAAAGCACTTTTGGGGAAATTTAAACTTGGTTGATCGAATCAAATTAACAGTTGAGGATATAGAATATAAATTAAGGGCCCCCACCAAGGCAACATTAGGAGAGGGACATATTAAAGTATGTGCATTAACCATATATATGTAGCTGTCTAAGAGTGGAGTTTGCCTTTAAAACTGCCTCTGTCTAATGAATTTATAAATGTAAAAGTACAAACATCATGTATATGGGAGTATTATATCAAGAATACTTCCATTATACAACGTGATCAAGAAAACTAATACCTAATTACTGTGTAGGTTTAAACATATTCACATGTCTTTATATATAGCAAAATCTCATATTTATCATAAAACTTACAGAAATAGTTACATGTGTTAAAATAAGATTTAATATATCTATTATGATGATTGCCGTAAGCTAGTACAGATTTTAGTTCACAAAGAAATTATTTCCAATAAATATCGTCATTTCATTGTTATCATATACTATTATGAAATACTGTTATGGATTGAACCATTGGCTTATTGAGTGTATTTAAATAAACTTGTGTTGATCAGCTGTTGTTCCGGACTTTTAAATAAGTTATAAAGGTAAATTGATACAATTCATGAGGAAATAGGTCAGATGGAAAAAGAAAGTAGATTGTTTATAGATGTGTATATACTTGAATTGATGTTAATTGTCCAGGACTAAACTTTTATTGACTACAGTGATTAATAAGGTTAGTATTTCATTTTTTCATGGAGATATTTGTGACAAAAAAAAGCTGTTATGAAAGGAGTGAGTGAATTAAATGTTTAATTGTTTAATTTCCGGAAAAGGGGAATTCAAAAAATCCTATTTTCTAAATATTGTAACTAACAGCATGAACAGTGTGTACTCTGTTTTTGCTTGAGTGAGTAAGATCCATATAGGTAATGAATAATTTATTAGTTCGACAAAATGACCTTATGTCAATATGAAATATCACTGGAAAAGGTGTCAGACCAAAATAATGTTATTTTTTCACTGTATGTGTTTACAATAACAACAATATCAAAACATGAGTGATGTCACATGTCTCAGAATGAAAGTATTTTTAGGTCATGAGTGTAATATTTTTTGGATTTGTTTTTCTTTTTTTTTTCATATATTTTTGAGATCAAAGAACATTGTCTTTTTCCTAGGTCTTACTGTTCTTTTCAGAGTTTTGACAAAACCTTTTTTGTATGACGTCAGAGGAGTCATATACATCATGTACATGATTTTTTTCAGGTGTGAAATTATGGAAACTCTATCTTTTTCTTCCATGACCTAAAATCTGTACTAGCTTTAGGAAATCATTATGATAGAAATATTAAACCTTGGGTATTTGCTTTTTTATCGACCACCTTGTAAAATTACAATATCATTGCTACATTACCACCTAAATATTTTTTATTAGACTTCAGAAATCACAGTTTTTCATTACAACCAATATTATAATATCATATGTCTCTCACTTACCATAGCTTTGTTAAATAATGTTTATGAGAGGAAGTGAAATGAACATAGATTTATAGACCACAATCTGAGATACATGTATACTAAAGTAGTAATGTCTTATTGATGTTTGTCAGACATTTTTTCAGATATTGAACATTGCTTTTAAGTTTTAAGTGTATACTGGGGATTCATTTATTTTCATGGGTACTAATATACATGTATTTGGTAGATTTAGGAAAAAATAGTATTTTCATGGATATTTGATTTGCAAAAGTTTGTTTACAAGCTAAAAGACAATTTATACTTTGCTGAACATTTTATACATAGTTTTCTTATATATATCAAGGAAATCAACCAAATTTGGTAAATGAGGAATTATTTGAATATGGAAAAATGGAAAAATTCAGATTACTTTCAGTATTAACATGATTAACTAACTATAAACCCCCCTTAGCTAAAATTTATTTTTAGTTTTGATCATACATTTCTTTTTTAATTATTCAAAATAATTCATTGTTGGTATCCCACAAATAATAGTGACTCCACAGCACCTGAACTATTCACACTTTATGGAGAGATCATTAAATGGTAACATCTTGCGCTACACTGGAATTTAAAATTTCTAATTGACAAAGAAATGCCATGGAAAGACGATTATCAAACACAAATAAACCTAGCACTATGCACATGTATGTTCAACTATGTTGTACTTTTATTTTGTATTTATGTGACTTACGTTTTAATTTTTCAGATAAAAATGACAGACACAGTTGATATGAAAAGTCAGAATTCAGACGATTCAGATTACGATGAATCAGATAACATGGACGAGGATGATGAAGATGATTATTGTGGTTACTATGACAATGATACTGATGACCTTGACATTGATAAACCAAAGAAAAGTGATGACCCTGAATATTTTGAATTTGACCTTCTTCATTTAGAGGATGCTGAAAGGTTACTGAATGAGGAAGTAGAAGCTTTATGCAGTAAATTAAAGGTAAATGTGACCTATTTGTCTTTTATTATACAAAATGTAATAACAGCATTCCATTTAGTGTCAATTTATTATCCCTATGTAATAAAAGATGTAAAGGGGCTTTCATCCTTAACACTTTCATTTGAAATAACACAGCTTAGGAGTGGCTTTAATCATAATGGACTATTAAAGTTGTACCAGATGTTTTGTATATATTATATCATGTATATATATCTGAAAATTGCACATTGCTGCATCTAAAATAAAAAGAAACCTTATTGACTAACATGTTTTAAAAATGTTTTTAAATATAAAGAATAAGAGTTCATGTGAGATGAATCCATAACACCATTAATTGAAGCTTTAGATATGACTTGTTTCTTTTGTAATGTAATTCAATGAAGGACCATTACAACCATTGTCAAGGGAAGATTGACCTGTTGCTAAAAATGTTAAAATGCATAATACATTTGTATGCTTTGTAGAAATTTATTTTCTACCCAAATTCTGGTTAAATCTGAAATTGAATAATTGTTTTAAAAGTTAGAAATTCCAAAATTTGAAATGGTAAATTAACTTTTTGAATGTGTTACAGATTGATCCTTCCTTAGCCAAGATGTTACTGCAAGTCCATGGTTGGAATAAAGAATCTATCATAGAAAGGTTAGAAAAGTTGCTCAGAGTATAAATTATAAACATACATTTTGTAAGGAGATGTGGTATGATTGTCCATGAGACATTTATCCACCAAAGGACAATATTGTTAACAACTATAGGTCACAATGTTGCCTTCATCAATTTGTAAAACCTTCACCATAAAGATTTAAGAGGCCCAAGGATAACATTTGAAACAATTTGAAAGAGAAAATTGAATGATTTAATCTTATATTATAAAAACAAAATGAATCATGACAGATGACAACCAATGACGAACTCTGGACACCAAGCATATGAAAGTTAGCATTGGTGGGTTAAAATTGTTTATGATTACTCAACCCTTACACCATGGATGCTAACCTATTTGCACAAACTAAACATCAGGCTACATATATTGGTTCTAAGAACAAACCCAACTAACAAAATGACAAAAGATACAAAGTACAGATTAAGGAAAACAATGGAGCTCAATGCCCACTTTCGACTTACGAAGAACCATGTTTATCAGAATTAATACCTATAAGTATACTTCTTACAGATTTAGTTTTAAAATTTCATTAGCAGTATAAGAAAAGCATGACCTTTTGCATTGCCATTGAAAAGCCTTAAGTTGGGCCATGAATGTTATCACAGAAATGCAATATATGTCTACTTATGTCATAAACTACATAAACTTCTTATTGATATGAAAAAATATCAATATCATTCCAACTTCATTACTATTAATTATCAAATTTTCTGTCAATACCATAAAAATAAATCAGTAATATGAAGTTTCATTTCATAAAAATAACTATTTTCCAGACACATTATAGACCATGGAAAACTATTGGTAGATTCAAAGATAAAACCAGCTGTGAAGTATAAGGTTAGTTATTTAATTATTTCATTTATAAAAGGTAAAATAAGCTGAATGATATAGATATGAATCACTTTAGATAGCCAAGAAGAACAAATTGAGTCTCAAAGATTGTAAATTCTCTTTTAGAAATATTAAACTAGTAGGTAGAGACTTGAAGAAACAGTATTTTTATAAACAGTTTATGCAAGCAGACAGTTTGTGTTCTTATTTACAAAAGTTGTGTATTTTAGTATGATATATGGATAGATATTTTTGTACCTTTTCTGAATTCATATTCCCTTTAGACCAGTAATAGCATTACCTCATTTGTTACACATGTTATTTATTTCTGTTTGTTACTAATTTACCTGTTATATAATACACATTCAAATATGACCACCCTAGTTTAAACATATTTATTTATAGTGGATTGGGAAACAAGTTTTGCAACTTATATTAATCCCTTTCCACTTTGCGGGTGCGAGTGCTGCCTTGTAGCAGCATTAGCCTGCTCTTTTTAGAAAACTACAAGGGTGTCTTTAACGTGCAAGAGATATGGCTCTCTCTTAACACGGATCAGCCATTTATCCTCCCCTTCCGACGGACTATCATGGTTTTCTCAAGACCATACTTGCAGATGGTGTCAAGGGAGAGCCGAAAATTCAGTCCCTGAAATTTTCATCCCAAACGTGAATTGAACCAGGAACCTTTGTGTTAGTAGTCCGATGCACTAACCACTACACCATGGCTCTCTGACCACCTATTATTGTCAACCAGTATAATCACAATATATCTACCTTTAGTGCAAACACAGTAATACACAAAAATGGCTGTTTGACCAATTTTTGACATCAAAACCCCTTGCTCATGTAGGCCAAGATCCAGATACAATATATTTATCTTTATTCTGCAAAATAAACAAACAGTTCATTTCAATTTATTTTTCATGGTCAAATTTCATAAAACCAAAATTCCACGAAATGATGTTATTGTCTTGGCATGGCAACGAAACAAGTTGACGTCACAAGTATCTTTCTGTAAACAAAAAGTCGAATGTAAATACCAGCGTTTTAAAGCCTCTTGAACACCCTAGAACAAATAAAACTACATTGAAAGAAAATATATAAGTGAAAAATGTGATCAAAATAAATTGGGTAAAATGGAACAGCCAAAACAGTATCATATGTATAGGGCTTTCAAGGTTAACAAAATTACTGAATTGTCCTATAAGAATCGAAATAATTCATGGCAACCTAGATTTGTTTTCATTTAACCATGGGTTGGGCATGTGTATTCGAATTTTACCCCTCCCTTACGCTCAGGGTGAGATAATCGAATATAAATGTCCAACCCATGGTTAATTGAATACAAATCTACGGCTGCCATGAATTATTTCTTAAATTCCTTATTTGTAAATTACTATCCCAATCCTATCTGATAATGTTTTGTCTGTTAACTTGTTGTGTATTGAATGTCCCTTCGTTATCGTTTGCCTCTCTTTTATGTTAGTATCATACCTGCTTTTGGTTATTATTGTATATAGAAACAGGTATCCTGAAATGTACAACAGAATGTTTATAAAATAGTATTTACAGTCTGTTGTATATATCAGGATACCTGTTTTAGTAATTATCATACCTGTCCTGTGTGTATTAACAGTGTGTTGTATATTTCAGGATACCTGTTTTAGTAATTATCATACCTGTCCTGTGTGTATTAACAGTGTGTTGTATATATCAGGATACCTGTTTTAGTAATTATCATACCTGTCCTGTGTGTATTAACAGTGTGTTGTATATTTCAGGATACCTGTTTTAGTAATTATCATACCTGTCCTGTGTGTATTAACATTGTGTTGTATATTTCAGGATACCTGTTTTAGTAATTATCTTACCTGTCCTGTGTGTATTAACAGTGTGTTGTATATTTCAGGATACCTGTTTCAGTAATTATCATACCTATCCTGTGTATTACCTGTCTGTTGTATTTTTCAGGATACCTGTTTTAGTAATTATTGTACCTGTCCTGTGTGTATTAACTGCCTGTTGTATATTTCAGGATACCTGTTTCAGTAATTATCGTACCTGTCCTGTGTGTATTAACAGTGTGTTGTATATTTCAGGATACCTGTTTCATTAATTATCATACCTGTCCTGTGTGTTACCTGTCTGTTGTATATTTCAGGATACCTGTTTTAGTAATTATTGTACCTGTCCTGTGTGTATTAACAGTGTGTTGTATATTTCAGGATACCTGTTTCATTAATTATCATACCTGTCCTGTGTGTTACCTGTCTGTTGTATATTTCAGGATACCTGTTTTAGTAATTATTGTACCTGTCCTGTGTGTATTAACAGTGTGTTGTATATTTCAGGATACCTGTTTCATTAATTATCATACCTGTCCTGTGTGTTACCTGTCTGTTGTATATTTCAGGATACCTGTTTTAGTAATTATCGTACCTGTCCTGTGTGTATTAACAGTGTGTTGTATATTTCAGGATACCTGTTTTAGTAATTATAGTACCTGTCCTGTGTGTATTAACAGTGTGTTGTATATTTCAGGATACCTGTTTCAGTAATTATCGTACCTGTCCTGTGTGTATTAACAGTGTGTTGTATATTTCAGGATACCTGTTTCAGTAATTATCGTACCTGTCCTGTGTGTTACCTGACTGTACAGAAGGATCAGATGTATAGTATTTCCTGTGGACACCAGTTCTGTAAAGAGTGCTGGGATAGTTTCTTTCAAATCCAAATTCAACAAGGAATCACTACAGGTATTATTTATAGGATACATTAAACTTTTCAATCTTTTAAAAAACAATTAAAACCAAATCTTAAAATGGGACAGAAAGGTCTTTACTGTTTTCTGGAGCTAAAATAAACCCCCAAAAAATAGTTTACACATTGAATTTTTGTCTAAAGCATTATAAAATTACAATGTTGCTTTAATATTCATTTTTAGTCAAATTTACATTGTAAGATAGATATCTTACTCTTGTTTAGAATGATAGAAACACAAACACACTGCTCCATTAATTTGGTTTCAAGACATGGTTTTGTTTGTCAAAATATTGAGTTGAATATTTTACATTGTGACGTGTGTATTTAAGCTTATGATTGACAAATCTTTACTTGACAGGGATAGAGTGTATGGAGAAAGACTGTAATATACTGGTACCTGAAGATTTTATTTGTAGTGCTCTCAGTAAACCAGACTTTAGAGACAGATATTCTACAAGGTCATTTACAGATCATATTGAAGTAAGTAAAAACTAAACAAATAATTTTAATATGACGTCCTATCATTGTCAACCAGTATAATCGCAATATATCTATCTTTAGCACAAACGCAGTAGTACACAAAAACAGCTGTTCCATGTTACAACCAACTTATTTCTACTACCAGACAATTTTTGACATCAAAATCCCTTGTTCACATAGGCCAAGATCCAGATACAATATATTTATCTCTATTCTACAGCAAAATAAACAAATCAGTCCATTTCAATTTATTTTTCATGGTCAAATTTCATAAAACGAAAATTCCATGAAGTGATGTTATTGCCTTGGCATGGCAACGAAACAAGGTGACGTCACAAGTATGTTTCCGTAAACAAAAAATTGAATGCAAATACCCAGCATTTTAAAGCTTCTTGTATGCCTCAAAACTAATAAAATTACATTGGAAGAAAATGTTTAGGTGAAAAATGCGATTAAAAAAGAAAAAATCATTGAATAATATAACATTACTAATATTATCAAAATTGGGTAAAACGGAACAGCCAAAACAGTATCGTATGTATAGGGCTTTCACGGGTAACAAATTACCGAATTTGTCCTATTAGAATCGAAATAATTAATTCTTAAGTAATTCCAGACAGTTAATTTAAAATATACTAATAAGAAAAAAAAGTACCTGGTTTTGTCTCATAGATATTTCCAATTCTTTTTTACTCTAAAGCTTAGTAGATCATATAAGAATTATTAATTTGAAATTTGTCATAATTTTAAAAAGAAATTTCTCTTCTTCCCCAGTTGTAATGTGAACTTCTAATTTTAGGGACACCCACAGCTGAGGTTTTGTCCTGGTCCTAATTGTTCAGTCATAGTCAGAGCAAAGGAAAACAAAGCCAAAAAAGTAGAATGTGGACAGTGTAAAACTATATTTTGGTAAGTATGTGTGTATATCACTGACGTTGCAGTTGGTATGCAAGGTGTAATTGTTTTAAATCTTGCCACTGGAAAATTAGCAAACAACAATCAATCATCTAATAGTTCAGCTGGACAAGATTTTTGTCCAGCCCGCAACTTTTGTTGCAGAAAGCTCGACATAGGGATAGTGATCCGGCGGGGGCGTTAGCTAACTTCTTAAAAGCTTTATATTTTAGAAGGTAGAAGACCTGGATGCTTCATACTTTGTATATAAATGCCTCATGTTACGAAGTTTCCGTCAGTCACATGTTCAATATCCTTGACCTCATTTTCATGGTTCAGTGACCACTTGAAAAAAAGGTTAAGATTTTTTGTAATGTTGAATTCTCTCTTATTATAAGTAATAGGATAATTATATTTGATATGTGCGTACCTTGCAAGGTCCTCATGTTTGTCAGACAGTTTTCACTTGACCTCGACCTCATTTCATGGATCATTGAACAAGGTTAAGTTTTGGTGGTCAAGTCCATATCTCAGATACTATATGCAATAGGGCTAGTATATTCGGTGTATGGAAGGACTGTAAGGTGTACATGTCCAACTGGCAGGTGTCATCTGACCTTGACCTCATTTTCATGGTTCAGTGGTTATAGTTAAATTTTTGTGTTTTGGTCTGTTTTTCTCATACTATATGCAATAGGTCTACTATATTTGTTGTATGGAATGATTGTAAGGTGTTCATGTCTAGCGGGAAGATGTCATGTGACCTTGACCTCATTTTCATGGTTCAGTGGTCAAAGTTAAGTTTTTGAGTTTTGGTCTTTTTATCTAATACTATATGCCATAGGTCAACTATATTTGGTGTATGGAAATATTTTATGATCATTATGTCAGTTAAGCAGGTTTTATTTGACCGTGACATCATTTTCACGGTTCATTGCACAGTGTTAAGTTTTTGTGTTTTGGTCTATTTTTCTTAAACTATAAGTAATAGGTCAACTATATATGTTGTATAGAAGCATTGATAGCTGTACATGTCTGCCTGGCATGGTTCATCTGACCTTGACCACATTTTCAAGGTTCATTGGTCTTTGTTTAGTTATCTTGGTTAATTTTAAGTTTATGTGACAGTTGTATTAGGACTATCAACATGATATCAATGATTAGTATAGAAGGCGAGACATTTCAGCGTGTGTACTCTTGTTATTTCAAATTATAAAGATGTAGTATTTTTTTCATTTCCCTGAATCACATTTATAGAATTTGTTGTTTTACATTCACATAAAAATTATATCTTTAATTATCCATTTTCTAGATACACTAAAGTATTGCCTTGAATATTGATTTTCCTCAGTCAACAGTATATTCAACAATGAAATTTGGCAAATATGTGAAACTTCCAATTAAAAAAAATTGTGCACATGTTTTTTATAACTTAATGGCTAGTTTTTGTCGAGCCTGCAACTTTTGTTGCAGAAAGCTCGACATAGGGATAGTAATCCGGCGGCGGCGGCGGCGGTGTTAGCTAACTTCTTAAAAGCTTTATATTTTAGAAGGTGGAAGACCTGGATGCTTCATACTTTGTATATAGATGCCTCATGTTACGAAGTTTCCGTCAGTCACATGTCCAATGTCCTTGACCTCATTTTCATGGTTCAGTGACCACTTGAAAAAAAAGTTCAGATTTTTTGTAATGTTGAATTCTCTCTTATTATAAGTAATAGGATAACTATATTTGATATGTGCATACCTTGAAAGGTCCTCATGTCTGTCAGACAGTTTTCACTTGACCTCGACCTCATTTCATGGATCAGTGAACAAGGTTAAGTTTTGGTGGTCAAGTCCATATCTCAGATACTATATGCAATAGGGCTAGTATATTCGGTGTATGGAAGGACTGTAAGGTGTACTTGTCCAACTGGCAGGTGTCATCTGACCTTGACCTCATTTTCATGGTTCAGTGGTTATAGTTAAATTTTTGTGTTTTGGTCTGTTTTTCTCATACTATATGCAATAGGTCTACTATACTTGTTGTATAGAATGATTGTTAGGTGTACCTATCTAGCGGGCAGATGTCATGTGACCTTGACCTCATTTTCATGGTTCAGTGGTCAAAGTTAAGTTTTTGAGTTTTGGTCTTTTTATCTAATACTATATGCCATAGGTCATCTATATTTGATGTATGGAAATATTTTATGATCTTTATGTCAGTCGCACAGGTTTTATTTGACCGTGACCTCATTTTCACAGTTCATTGCACAGTGTTAAGTTTTTGTGTTTTGGTCTATTTTTCTTAAACTATAAGTAATAGGTCAACTATAGATGTTGTATAGAACCATTGTTAGCTGTACATGTCTGCCTGGCATGGTTCATCTGACCTTGACCTCATTTTCAAGGTTCATTGGTCTTTGTTTAGTTATCTTGGTTAATGTTAAGTTTATGTGACAGTTGTATTAAAGCTTAGCTTTATACTTAGGACTATCAACATAATATCAATGATTAGTATAGAAGGCGAGACATTTCAGCGTGTGCACTCTTGTTATTATAAAACTTATGTACATATACTTTTTTCTCAAGAAAATTCTATAATTTGTCCAAATTTAGAAGAAATTTACTTTTTTTTAATTGTTTGTTTCCAGTAAACAATTTGCTGATTATGTTTTTTGTATGCAGTGAATTCAGCGTGACCTTACTTGTAAAATTCTTGTCGCAATACACATGGATCTGTCATTGAAATAAACTATAACAGGCTTTTTTTGAACTTGGAATTATTTATAATTATGGAATTTGCTTGATTTCTTGTTATTGAAATTTTTAATAAATTCCATGTTTATTCTGTATTGAAATGTTCTGTACTGCGCACAACACTTTCTATTACAAAGAAAATGGTATATTTTCAATATTACTGTGATGTGCACAACACTATCTAACCAAAATACATTGTATGGAAAGTGTTATTAACTGCTCATAAGATTATGATACCAAATAAACATGGAATTTATTAAAAATTTTAAACACAAGAAATTATGGAAATTCCATAATTGAAAATAATTGTACATGTTATGCACATGCTAAAATATCCATGCTTCTTTGTTGATTGTTTACTTACTTAGGTAATAATAAGTACAGCTTCAAAACACGACAATTAATTAGCTGCCATATTTTCACATCACAACAGACAGAGAATTTTTTGACGATGATGCAATATGGATGCTTTAAAAAGAATAAATTTGTGCATAGAAGACTAAGTTTATGAAATTTACATGCATCGGTTCAAGAATTGAATAAACATTATTTTTCACCAGTCACTTCTTTCATATGACTTTATTGATATTTTATTTGCAGTTTTAAATGTGGTATAGATTACCATTGTCCTACAGACTGTGGTACAATAAAGAAATGGCTGACTAAATGTGCTGATGACTCAGAAACAGCTAATTATATCAGTGCAAATACAAAAGATGTAAGTTAACTCTGAAATATTCAGACAATTTTTTTTTATCATATAATGGTATAATGTTGTCATCGTCTGCAATGTCATCTGCGTCTGCGTCCGAAGACACATTTGGTTTCCAAACAATAAGTTAAGCTTAAGTGAATGGATCTCTATGAAATTTTATAAGAAGGCTTAAACCACAAAAGGAAGGTTCAGATTGATTTAGGGGATGATGTCCCCAACCGTATAGGTTGCACTTTGTAAATACAGCTGTTTCTCAAACCACGCCTCTTTTCAGGAGATTTAGAATATTCATAGAAAATTAATTTTGTTTACATACTGGTTCCCAGTTATGATCTCTGTATTCCATCTCATAGAGACATAACTCGGGAATGTTACCAGTAAATATACATGTGCATATTGTTTACATTGAAATCTGTGGTAACCTTTTATTCGTGGTAGGGGTAGTTAATAAAATTAGTGTTAGTTTAAACTATGAGAAGTTCAGGGCATATATACGTTGAAAATATGATTGCACAGCCCTATATTTTAACCTTTAAAAAAAATTGTAGTGCATATGAACTTTCAATTCTAGGTTAAGATTTTTTTCAAAACTTCATAGTAAAAGTGGTACAGTTTTAGCTGAAAAGGAGTTCCTATGGGAAATTGCATTGTCAAAATTTACAGAAAGGCAACCTATAGGAATAAGGGGCCTTAAACAAGTGTTTTTAGACTTTCCAGATAATAAATTGTGTATAAGTATTTCAATTGCTCCTAAATTGTACCAGAATGTTTAATACCACAAGTAGAAGGTTTGGATTTATTTCGGGGGTTATGGTGCCAACAGTTTAGGAATTAAGGGCCAAAGAAGGGACAAAACAAGCAATTTTGTAGTTTCTGGACAATAACTTGTGTGTAAGTGTATGGATCTCTCTTACATTGTACAACAAGGTTCCATATCACAAAAAGAAGGCTGGGAATGAGTTTGGGGGTTAATGCCTCATTCATGCAGGGATGATGGGCCAAAAAGGGTCAAAAACCTATATAACATCAAAATTTTTATCACAATCCAAATTCAGACAGTATCAAGCTTGAATATTGTGTCCAAATTTGCAACAACTGTTCAGGGTTCAACTTCAGCAAAGCATTTTATTACAAATTAATTTGACAGTTTGAGTAAATGATCTAAAAAAGATATTTAAATTCACATGAAAAGATTTACTAACAGCTGCTCACCAGATAATTGTATTTTGAATGATTTACTTTTTCAGTGTCCAAAGTGCCATGTTTGTATAGAGAAAAATGGAGGTTGTAATCATGTGGTAAGAATTACAATTTAAGCTTACATAATTCTGTATCTTAAATATAGTGACTGAATTATACAATATTTTTTCTTAATGATTAATAGAGAAGTTGTAGATTTCACTCATATTTACACAACCATATTTAATAATTTTGACGTTGTGTTATGCTTGAAACTGAATATGTAATTGGTTAACATGATCTTAGTACATTAAACTTATTTTATTGTTCTGAATGACAAATGGGTCTTAGTGTCATTCATGGAAAATAATGCACAACATGGTTTATCATTTTGAATTTTTTTATTGTATATTTCATTATCTTTATTAATTGTCAACTTCACACACAATTCCAGAATTTTACTCTATGATACATTTCACCTAGTCCAAATAATTATGACGTCTGGCAAGGCTATTTTAATTTTTTTCTGGGACGCCTTCCTACGACGTCACAACGCTGAAGCCATTTTTTACGTCTGGAGTTTGAGAGCAAATTTTGGGGGGAACTTTGAGACCTTATTTTGACATAAGATTTTCCTTGTAGGTTTAAAATTTTTACGTAGTTACAAAGTCTTACTTTTTTTGTACTTATTGATGTAAAATATTTCCAGAAATATCCAGAAGAAATGGTAAAATAAGATACGATTCCATTTGAGTTGGGCAAATATTTATTTTGTTTCAAAAAGATTTCCCAACATTATAAATGAAACTACACTTCCGGTGAATATAATTTTTTTTGAGTTTTTCTGGTCCATTGACAATAAAGACAATTTAAAAGCAGTGTAAGGGAGGTAATTCAAAAACTTTTTAACATGCATTGTTGGGTATGTTCATATTTACCTCCTTTACACTACTTGTAAATTATGTATAAAGAAATGTCTGGTTTTGATTAATTGCTAAAAAGGGGGGTGGTAGTAGTTTTCAATTTTTTTTCTCTCCAAATTTCTCAAATTCCAAATTTTTGAAAAGTTTGAAGAAGAAATCTTTGACTGCACAATAGTGTGCAATAGATTTGTAAGATCTTGACATTTGTTTTGTGTCAGAAACTCATATTATGTCAAAAATTTGATCACAATCCAAATTCAGAGCTGTATGAAGCTTGAATGTTGTGCCCAATTGTTCAGGGTTCAACATCTGCGGTGGTACAAAGCTGTGCTCTGCGGAGCACCTGGTTATGATCTGATTCTGAAACAATGAATTGAAACAGAGTTCATTTATAACAAATTTTCTGAGCAATCCTTTTTGATATGTAAAAAATAACAATGCTTCAACACAAATATCTGAAAATAATAGAAAAAAATGAGAAAGGAAACTATATGTAAATAATTTGTTCAATTATATTTCAGCAATGTACAAAGTGTAAACATGACTTTTGTTGGATGTGTTTAGGAGGTAAGTTTTATTCTTGTTTATATCTTTAACATTATTTATTTTTAAGTTATTCTATAATTTATTGATAATTTCTTTGATCTTTCTTTAATATGATAGTTTTTAATCTCACAGTACTCAAGTGATATAGGTTTTTATAGACTCAGCTGATAGACAGAATACTTGTTTAGGTTATCAAATCTCAGATCTAACATTACTCCAAATTAAAGTATAACTAAAAATATTTATAGTGAAGTCTGAATGTTTTAAGATAATTCTTGAATTTTTCAGATTGGAAGGCACATGGCAGCGAGTATTATGAATGCAGCAGATACAAAGAAAATCCTAACATTGCTAATGAATCAGCTCATGCTCAAGCAAGAGAGGCGCTCAAAAAATACCTCTTCTATTTTGAAAGAGTAAGTTGATATTCAATGAGAAATTTTGAAAAAAAACTTCATCAATCGATTTATATTGTAAATTCAGGAATTAAGTTGTGTAATTATGATTGCGATTTCTAGATAATGGACAATGATGCGAGATTAATGATTATGATTTCAGGAAAATCTGCTTACAGATATTAAGGGGGCTCGCGGGTCTAAATCATTTTTTTTATTTAATATAGGATTTCTCTATATTTTTCTATAAATGAACTTTATCTTATACTTAATAGAAAAATGAAATAAAAAAATGGGGTCACCGTTCATTTACGCTCACAATCTGCCCTCGAAAGAAGCATACATTTTTGTTAATGTCCTTTTTTTCTGTTGAACTAATAGGAGAAAAAGCGGTAATATCGAAATAAAAAAAAGAACTAAATTACAGAAATCGCTTAAATTTTACAATTATTTAGTTTATGTACAGCTTATTCGAAAATAACAATAAAAAATATAGGTCACCGATGAGTTAAAAAAGATATTTTAATTTAAATGCTAAAAAATGGCATTTTTGCACCAAAGGGAGATAATTTGGAGCTTTTTCTATGATATCCACATTTTAAAAGTCACCTGGGGCCAACAGGAATTGATTTTTTGGAATGATTTTTGTACCATATGATAAAGTAACAACTTCTTAAGGTAATAAATAAAATTTGTAATGAAATATTAATGTTTAATTTTTTTCTGAAAATCTTATACCCGCGAGCCTCCTTAATGTGAATCCTTATTTTTGCAATACTCACCCTGTGGCATTTTTCGCAATATTTCTGAATCTACAGTATCATTATGGGCTATATATTGGTAGTTTATTGAACAGACACATCATTAAGAGATAACTCAACACTCCAGAAAATGTAACTTGGACCGGGCAATTTGTTTTATTTTTTATATTCAAAATGAAGAAGTGTTCAAACAAAACAAAGGGGTTGAAATTTACCCTGAACGATGCATGACAAGACAACACAATTTCATCTCTGAAAAAAGTTATAAAATTTAGAAGAGTTGTGAGGTTTATATATCTGTCTGAAATAAGATTATCCACATTTCCATCCTCAAATATAAGTATTTGAAGTTTTGTAACTATCTCTGTTTCTCAAAATGTAAACCGAGAAGTTTATCAATATTTTATCTGGGAATTATTGTGAAATATAAATGTTCACCAAACAGTTTAATTTGTTCTTGGGTTTAATTATAGCAGTTGTTTACCTTTAATAATTTGTTATATGGCATAAGTTTAAAGATTTTTGGTCTATATCTATGAATGCAAAACTATACTTTCAATAAGCCTTAATTGTCATTACAATGTTATTGATTTGTTTCAGTGGGAAAATCATTCAAAGAGTTTAGAGTTAGAGGAGCAAACATTACTTAAAATAACATCCAGAATTCAGGATAAAGTGATGAATAATGCTGGCACCTGGATTGATTGGCAGTACTTGTTAGATGCTGCAGGTCTTCTCAGAAAAGTAGGTAGTTTAATGTGTATTGTAACTGCAATATTAAAATAAGGGAATTATAGGAAATTATTAATTAGGGATGTTCCATAAAAACATAAATGGAACCCAGGGAAGGCAACTTTAATTTGCCGCTATGGGTGGATGTGAAATGGGCTTTAAATGTATGCAGGACTCTCAAATTGCTTCTATGGGTGGTCACTGTGTTTTTAAAGTGCATTCCCTGGGTACCATATATGTTTTAATAAAACAGCCCTTAGTTCAAGTTGGGAATATTGAAAAAACTTTCTATATAAAATAAAAGCATATAAAAATTCAAAACCTGCTATAAAAATGTTCAAAGTTAAAATTGATATTTGATATGATATTGATCTATTCATTTTACCATTTTGGTACTTTCTTCAATATCTTTATATATAGATGTCTGCTTGCCTTCCTCCCTCCCAAAAAAAAAAGATAATTAAAAGTTGAAATTCATTTTGTTGACTTTAGGAGTGAAATATTCATAACTGGAACTTTTCTATCATATGATTTAATAGAATACTGCAGAAAAATATTTCTCCATCCATTCATTCAAATGTGGATCATTGACATCATTTGTTCAATCATTAGTAAGGTAGCCAATGATTTATGTGTACATAATTTTATTTACAGAAAATCATGCGTAACAAGAAACTTATTTTTCTTTTACAGTGCCGTTACTCATTACAGTACACATATCCATATGCCTACTTTATGGAAAAAGGAGCTAGAAAACAACTTGTTAGTATATAATTTAAACAAAACTTTTACTTTAGAATGTTTTTTACCTTTAAACTATCCCGGATTTCTACCAAACTTGGACAGAAGTTTATTTATAATCAGAAGATAGTATCCAGAAATAAATTTTGTGAAAAAATAAATTCTGTTTATCCTTATTTTACTTATAAATGGACTTTTTATTAAAATCATCAGTTTAATCCCCCGTAAATGGATTTTTATGCCCCACCTATGATAGAAGAGGGGCATTGTGTTTTCTGATTTGTGTTCCATTCATCCCTTCGTTCGTCCGTTCGTTCGTCCGTGCATCCTGTTTGAGGTTAAAGTTTTTGGTCAAGGTAGTTTTTGATGAAGTTGAAGTCCAATCAACTTGAAACTTAGTACACATGTTCCCTATGATATGATCTTTCTAATTTTAATGCCAAATTAAATTATTGACCCCAATTTCACTGTCCACTGAACATATAAATGATAGTGTGAGTGGGGCATTCGTGTACTAAAAGTATGGACACATTCTTGTTTTCTCTGAATTATAGTGATAAGTGGCCTGCATAAATGATGCTTTTATTCTATGTTAATAACAAGCATACTGATTTCTTTTTCAGTTTGAATATCAGCAAGCTCAGTTAGAAGCTGAAGTAGAAAACTTATCATGGAAGGTAGAAAGAGCAGAAATAACAGACAGAGGGGTATGTGCTGTGGAAAGATTTTGATAGATTTATTAGTTATTCTTAGTGTCACCTGCACAGGAGTAAAAAAAAATCATATGATTTCACATCAATGCTATTTACCACAAAATGATACATGTACCAGTTAAAATTCTTTAAAGTCAAAAATTCTATAAGTAAAATGGTGGAGAAGAGTATAAGTTGTGTACATGATGAAACTTTGTAAAAAGTATAATTTGTACAGGGTTTTTGTACAAGTTATAAGTTTTTTGACACATACCTTTTTGCACCAGGTAATAAAGTTTCTCTTCTGATATGTATCAATTAAATGTCTTAATTTCGAATTTGTATACTTCAAACTAACATTTAGTGCTATTCTCCTTATCCTCAAACTGGAAATAAGAACACCTAGATGGTTTAAACTCAATTTTTATTTTTCTTCTTATACCAAAAACCTATCTATAAAAAGTCTTTTTGTTTTCTAATAATATTTTTGCTTAGTAAAAGACTGTATTGTGTAGTATTGGAAATAAGACATATAATCGAAACACAAGAATGTAGCTTGCATCCTTCATTTGTGTTGTGCGGTTTCATAAAACACTGATAACTTGTACAAAAAATTTGTACAACATTACAATTTGTACACAACATATATATGACATACTATGACCTATCCATGTCTATATTTTACAATTAATACAAATAACAAACAGTCATAATTGCACAAGAAAACAAAAATATTGATTATCACAGATATTGAAAGAATCTACTGTTAGGTAAACTAAAGCCGAGGGATAAAAATTAGCTAAAGAACACTTTTAAAATATAAAGAAAGTATAAAAAACTATTTAAATTTTGATAAATTCATGTGTCGCACATATAAACAAGAAGACTTGAAGGATTTACTTCAAACTACACCAATGGAATCGCTGAGGATCTGTATATTTTATTTAAACTGTGATCTTTGGTTTTCAAGAGTACTATGATATACAATAATTAATGATAACCACTGAATTACAGGCACCCTACGGATTGATTAAAATTCATGTACTTGTATTTCGTTTTTCAATGGCCATTTTTTATATGAAATCTCATATTAAAGATATACTCACTATATGTTATTATTGTTGTTTGTTTATTTCAGGACCTAGAAAATCAAATGGATGTTGCAGAGAAAAGACGTCAAACATTGTTGAAAGATTTCCTAGAAATCTGACGAGTTATCATGTAACATTGATCAGCTCAGGGAGATTGTTGTTAGATGATTGTCATTAAAGCTTTAAGTCAAAATATAGGTGCCAATCATCGTCAAATGTTAATGATGTCAGCTGAAAACGTAATTCCTATTGGTCTCACTGTTTAGACATTTGTTAAATGGGGTAAAAAATAGGGAGATTGAAACAGCAAGGTGTCGATATTTGCAATGTATGATAATTAAACTAAAGATTTTGAACAGATTTTGCAAATATAAATTTTTATAAAAATTCAGAGGTTTTAATTGTAACTATAATAGTTTATTAAAACAAAGATTTAATTTTGTTCAAGTAGTACCAATTACCAAATATACTTACAAAATTGATAGTTTTGTCTCAGTACCCCATCAATTGTGAAGGTAAAAATCCTTCACGAAAAAATTAGTTTACTTTTGATAACCATCTTTTTCAAGTCAAATAAATCGCATAATTCAGCATAATTGTATCATGTTGGTACACAATTTAAAGAAAAATAACCACAAGAAAATACTAGTAATTGATCTGATGTATTTTGCTTAGGAAGAAAGAATACAAGTATTTTTTAAAACTGTGGATATCGTTAATACTTATTGTGTCGATAAATTAAACAATTCCTGTTATTCCTAATATCCTTATTTGTAAATTTAGGAAATTAAATGGTGTGCAGTTGACATTTTTTCATGATATATAAAGCTGCAGAAAAATTATATTAGTTTAGGTTTTAGAACAAAAATCACAGTTATCGTAAATAACACGCACAGCAAAGAATGAAGTTGTTTGCATTGCTATATAGATAATGCCACAGTCAAAAAGAAATTAACTTACAATTTTTGTAAGCTCTGGAGTCAGTTTCACAAAAAAACTAACGATTAAGATTGATCGTAAGTCATGAACAATTCAGTATACTTATGATACTTAAGAGAAATTTTAGTCGTAAGTTTTGTTGTGAAACCGACTCCTGGTCTAGGTTAAAGGTCTCTAATACCTATAGGTCTGTATTCATTACTTCCTCAAAGGAAAATTTACATCATATTTTATCGCCACATTTGTAAATATCTCATAATCAGAAATAAATGTGATAAAAATGATACCAATAACTTCATTCCAAAATGTTTGATCTCTTAAAATCAGACATTTTATCCTTTTCTGGTTCTGTTAGGGTTAATGTTTACTTAAGTCATTTGTTTGCAAATAGTTTGAAGCTTTGTTGTAAAAGCAAATGAATTAAAATTGCTCTAGTATTGTAATTTTTATACATTTGTAAACTGAATTATGTACGCATACTTCAGATTTTTTGTATAAATATTTCTCAATAATTGTTTGCTAAAAATAATAAGTCATTCTCATATTGAATTAAAGCCTTAGGTTGTGGTTGGCTGGCTTCTGTCACCAATAAAATCTGGCCACCATGAGATAGTGAAGAATGTTGAAAATGTTGTTAAACACCAACAATTAATTAATCAATTATATTATGTTATAATTACTGTTTTTCTTTGTACTGTGACTAAAATCAAAGCTACTATAAATAGATAATTCGAGCAGTACAGACCTACAAGAAAAAGGTCAAAGTTCATGTCACTTGCTGAATATTACAATTTCATGAACTCTTTGTTTATATTTTTGTTGATGTAGTTGATATCATACACATGAGGTTTTGAAGGGATGATCTTGATTTTATCTCGTATAATGTAAAATGTTGAGTATAACATCAAAAGTGTGGATATTTTAAATGTGCAATATTAAATACTGGTATGTGATGTTGAAGTGTATTTTGTGTCTCTTATTATATGTGATTATAATGTCTTTTCTAAAATATTTCTATATTATAGTTCATTTTAATATTGTGGGTACAGATTATTGTTAGTCATTTGGTTATAAATGAAATTACATTATTTTTGATCATGCACTGGTAATACAGATTTGATTTGGTTCATTGATTCCAGAGAAATTAAAATTATGACCAGAGTTGTTAGGGGGAAGTATGATTAGAGCCATTAATTGACCTTTGAATAGGGGTGGAAGGTCCTTTTTCTGGACATTAGGATTGGGCCCTTATTTTTGAGGAATTTGGGATTTACACTTATTGGGAATAAGGAATTAGTTACAAATTTTTTGGGTACAGGGAAAGAATGCTTTATTATTTCAGGATTGAGCATTTATTTTGCCAGGGAATAATATCTGACAGACAAATATAAATATTTTAAGGATGAAATTTAATTGTTGTATACTTTAATTTTCAAAATCGTGGCCTTTTTATACCCTCTTCATATCAACATTTTATTTGGCTTTTTATGCCCCACCTACGATAGTAGAGGGGCATTATGTTTTCTGGTCTGTGCGTTCGTTCGTCCGTCCGTTCGTTCGTCCGTCCGTCCGTCCGTCTGTCCCGCTTCAGGTTAAAGTTTTTGGTCAAGGTAGTTTTTGATGAAGTTGAAGTCCAATCGACTTCAAACTTAGTATACATGTTCCCTATGATACATGAATGATCTTTTTAATTTTAATGCCAAATTAGAGGGTTTACCCCAATTTCACGGTCCACTGAACATAGAAAATGATAGTGCGAGTGGGGCATTCGTGTACTGGGGACACATTCTTGTTTTAATATTAATTTCCAGAGTTGGACATATAGGATATATAAATCATGCTAAACATGATTAATCGTAAGATAAACAAATCATGCTGAACATGATTAATCATAGGATAAATAAATCATGCTGAACATGATTAATCATAAGGTATAAAAATTATGCTAAACATGATTTATCATGTTAAACATTAAACTTTGCATTTAGTCTTTATGTTAATAATGAATTTGGCAAAGCCAAGAATTCTTTTTTCTATTAAATTGTCCTGTTTACATTTTATGCTTCTGTATGTAGCTTATTAATCAATTGTAAATATTTCTGAAATATTTAATACTTTGTAGTGAATGTGATGAATGGTAATTTATTATTTATGTTAAAATAGTTTTACATACTTGTTAGAGGATATATCAACTTATTGCACAAAAATCACAATATATCTGATAGTTCTTAAGACTGATGCAGATAGTATTATCAGTATCTAATCAGTGCACGAGTAATACATGTATATTATGCTTTATAAATTGCTTAATAATTAAATTCAAAAGTTCAGGAAAAAAACAGGCAGAGCAGTTTTTAGTGCTGTTGTAAAAGAATAAAAATATATATTAGCCTACAGACATTTCTCAAATTAATTATAAATTTTATACCACAACAATGAACATTACCAGATAAAAGTCATATGTAAGCTTTCATACAAAGTATCACTATATCATAGCTCCATTTTCTATAGGGTTGTTTGTTGAAATTATTCATTTTGGTAACGGATGGCAATTTCTATCAATGTCATACATGGAAATTATGTAAAATGGGTGATTTTCAGAATCCATATTGTTTTTCATAGAACACCCATTGGTATTTTAATCTGTTCTTTGTTTCATTACTGCCATTATGTATAATTTTACCTCAGTTAGTATTCTGAATGAAAGTTTTAATTGACATATATTATGATGAAGTTGTCTGGGAAAAAGATATTATATATTTCTTTAAATTACCAGTTTTGTGTCGTATAGAAATAAAAGTTTATTTAGAAAATAAACATAAGTTGACATTCTGTAACCATGGAAATATGATTGTTTACCGCCGACCATTTACTTCATTATACATTCCTTGAAATGTTTTGATGTTAACTTTGGTTTTTGTAAATCAACAAGATTTGGTCTATGTGTAGAAAGATGCAGTAACATTATTAGATTTTCCTGTTGTTTTTTTTGATAAATCCCCAAATATGTTTTTTAGTTTTGAGATATAAGAGAAATGCAGTTTCTAGATGAAGTTCATTTTATCACTAATTAATGTTTATATACTTAAGCCTAGTAGATAATCCATTTTTGAAATTTTTAGAACATAATCAGAACTTATCATGTTATAGTTGTACACAGTTTATCAAAACCTAATCTATGATTTCTGTTGGTATTTACCTTTGAACTGTTACCAAGGTTACAGTAGTTGTTATTGTGAAAATGAGGGGTATGAAAGTGTTGAATGCTATTTATTATCCATGGCATGTGTTGTGTTTTTGTTATTAAATGAATTTTAATAATGTATGTTTTTGTTTTTATCTATGAATAAATGGAGACATGGAATATTTGTCAATGAGGCATAAACCCAAAGACAAAAGCAAACATAGAGGACATAGTTATGTACAGTAAACTACCATTTAACATACATACTAAGGATTCATTTATCTTCGTGGGCACCAATTTTCGTGGATGAAGAAAAACTTGCATGTTCGTGGACATTTAATTTCGTGGTTTTGCCGTAGTCTTTATACAAGCCTTTAGAACATTTGTCATTTGTTGAACATTTAATTTCGATGGTTCACCTATATCAACGAAATCCATGAAAATTGGTATCCAACGAATAATAATGAATCCACTGTACTCTTTCCTGGGGAAGATGTGGCAGGCATAGATATGAATTTTATGTCTTCTTGTACATGATTTTGATTGAATCCAGTAAAATTAGTTTCTACATCACTTAAAGCACCCAAAACAATGAATAAGAAACTTCAAATATTGAACTGTTTAGATTTTAGATTTTGAATCAATGACCTCTAGCTCTGGACAAGAGGAGCTTTATGGAAAAAAATTTAGAAGAAATCTACTTATGACAATTGTCAATTTTGTTTGTTTTTAAAAAGAATTTAAAAACATGTTGCATGTCTTTCAGAAGGGATTAAAAAGAAAATAATCTTTAACCGAAAACAAATAAATTTTGAGGGTTGATCTACCTTATAGTTTGAAATTGGAACAGACACAACCTTTGAAATATATGTCGAAAGGTAATCAATAATAAACTAATCCCGAAAGTTAAACCTGATATGGGACAGATTAGTGGTCAGATGGAATAACGACTGACACACACACCAGAACAAAAATTGCCCTAAACTATCACAGACAGGGCATCAAAAATTTTATTTCTCTGGTTATATAAAATTTCATTACTCCACAACATCTTACATAAAATGTGTGTATGTTGTTCTGGGTTGTCTTTGTATATTTACCTTTTCAGATAAGTTGGGTCTTGGTGGATGGTGTGGTCTGTTATAATGCTTAATTTTTATGCCCCATTTATAGGCATTATGTTTTCTGGTTCGTTCGTTCATTTGTCCGGCATTTTGTTCGTTCCTTCCTTCCACTAGTTTTTGATGAAGTTGAATCCAATCAACTTGAAACTTAGTAAACATTTTCCCTTTAATATGATCTTTCTAATTTTAATGCCAAATTAGAGATTTTATCCTATTTTCACTGAACAAATGATAGTGCGGATGGAGCATCCGTGTACTGGGGACACATTCTTGTTTTTTGCTAATGTCATTCTTCCATTTTACATATCTCATAAAATTTTGATATTCAGATGCTACACTGCATGCAAAGTTTCAAAAAGACACAGAAATTGATTACCGGTATTTATGAGTGTATTTAGCCTCCTTCTGTTTAAGACCCTGAAGTTGGTTTCACAAAAAACTAAGACTGATCATAAGAATTCTTCAAGACTTACAATAAATTTTAGTTGAAAGTATTTTTGTAAACCCAACACCTGGATTTCAGCACTTAATTCCAAGGTAAATAATAAATCTTGTACTGGTGCATTATGTTGACATCTTGCTGAAAATTACCATCTATAACCACTGCAAATTGAGATTGGTACATTGTATCTTTTGTTTTTTTGTACTTTATGCCAGTCTAATAAGTTGACACATTCCAACTGATTTCAGTTTATCTTCATGTTGTAATATTCTACTGCTGTTCAAGGTTCGAGGAAGGGTTGAGCACTATCATACATGTTTAACACTACCCAATTACATTTATGTGTATGTGCCAATTCAGGATCTTAATTTAGGGGTTGACTTTGATTAGTGTGTCTCATTTTTTCTTTTCATTTATTGTTATGCCATAAATCTGGCAATTGGTATTCTCATTTCAAATTATTTACACTTGTCATGTTAGGGCCTTTTATAACTGTTATACAGTAGGGATTTTGATCATAGTTGAAAGCCATAAAAGAGGGACGAAAGATACCAAAGGGACAGTCAAACTCATAAATCTAAAATAAACTGACAACACCATGGCTAAAAATGAAAAAGACAAACAGACAAACAATAGTACACATGACACAACATAGAAAACTAAAGAATAAACAACATGAACCCACCAAAAACTAGGGGTGATCTCAGGTGCTCCAGAAGGGTAAGCAGATCCTGCTCCACATGTGGCACCTGTTGTGTTGCTCATGTGATAACAAATCCCGTAAACAGTTTAATTCGGTAGGTCACATTCATGAAAGGGAAGGGGATTGTAGTTACGACGTAAGGAACATATCCGATATCATTTGTGAAACGGTTATTCCATAACGGTCAACCAACTTGTGATGGCGTCTGTAAAATTTACGAAGGTATGATTTCAATTTCACCATTTGGAACTCTTGGTTTAATAGCTTCCTTGTGAGTAGCAACCCTCTATCAAGAAAATCATGATAGGAAATGCAAGCACAGGAATATCGTATCAATTGGGAGATATATACCCCGTATGCAGGTGCTGCTGGAATGTTGCTACTTAGAAATGGAAAGATCACAATTAGAAAGCTGAAATCATCTCTTTTGTCGTAAAGTTTTATTTTCAACGACCCTCATTGTCAATTTCTAGATGTAAGTCAAGATATGAGGCCGACTTAACTGTATCTGTAGATCTTTTATCTCTAGTTCGATGGGATAGTAGAGTTAAAGGATATTGTTAACTTCTTATCTTTCTTGCTAAGAACTTCCTGCATGAAGTCAGCCTCATAATAATAAAGAAACATAATAAAATAAGTTGACCTATAATTGCCTACATCTGCATTACTTGGACTCTGTTCTGTATATATAATTAGTTGTATATTATTCAAACACTTGAAGGTTTAATGAAGTTCCCTGGGTTTTTGTCAGATTTTCAGAATTCTCTGTTTTTTTTCATTTGAATGCCTTAAAAAAATTTGCCCATTGACCCCTATCTTTCTTTTTATAAATCTTTTACATGTATAATTATAAGACATCTGTAAAAGTCTTATAAAATTTTAATTATTTTCTAATAGTTTATGAGAACTTAAACGTGTTAATGATAAAGCTATGAAAAGTCAAGACAGACTATTTTCCAGCCAAAATTTCAATGGCTAATATATCGAAAACAAGCACATTGACCTATACATTTTTTTTGGCTCTTTTGATTCCTTAATTAATCACCTATCAATATAAACTAGTGTTTTGAAGAGCTAATTATTTTGAAACTGAGAAGCGAACTCCCTTAAAGTATTTTTTCATGTATTATTCAGGAAGAGTCTAACAAACAGAATCAATATTATGATTTTCCTATAAGTAACATATCAAATACACGTAGTAAAAAAAGGAGTTTGGTATTACAAATATTTTTTTTTATTTTGAAACCATATTGTTTCAGCATGGTATTAGTTTAGCACCATTATTAGTTGATGATATTTATAAACAATTATTATGATATGATGTTTACAATCAGTCTCTGTACACAATAGATGATGATACATGGATTGTCAATGGTTGGTAAATATGCTATAAATAGGCTTTTTATGGTTATATGGTTAAGATGATCTCAGTTCTTCAATGGTCAAAATTAAACTAAGAAGTCAATTTTTCTTGCTTTAATCTCAGCTGCCAATATGACGTTACCAAAAGAAAGGTCACCATGACTGTTGATGTCACTTAGAAAGATCATATCTTTTTTTAAATCACAGGAAAAAAAAGATAAAAAAGTTTGCCTATATATGGTATAACATTACAGAACCATATTCCACCATTGAAATCTTGTGCGTAATACTTCCATACTTTTAAAAGGTAAAATATTAATAATTAGAACACAACCCAAGCCATACTTCTTAAATTTGAAAAATTTTCAGTCTTAGGATGAGTATCACACTTTCCCTGAATAGTTGTATTGTTTGTTTAATCTCATATAATAACTTAATTCTCTCTACACAACAGTTAAATTTCAAATATTTAAAACACTCGGTAAGCCTCACATTTTAAATTTCAAATTTTTAATTTATGCCTTGAGAAATATCTTTGATATCATACTCAATGCAATGTTAGAAGTAATATATACCGTCTTCAATTGAAAAAATAATTTTGTTTCGATGGTGATAAACCATACTTGAAGTAAACTTTGTACTTTTCATTCTACTGTTTTTCTATGATGCAATATAAGTAATAAGCCATGTATGAAACAGCTTGGTCTCAATGTGATAAATTTAAACCAATTATTAAATTCTATAAAAATACAAATTTCTGAACAAAAAACACAATAGATTAATTTACAATAATGAACACAATGTACATCAAGAGCACTAAACTCCATAACAAAATAAATATAAAACAATAATACATTCAACGTACAATAACTATAAACTTAATGAGCCTTAAATCTACCATGATCCTCCAAAAATTGCCATAAGAAACTTGATTTCAACCAAACGTCTGAAATTATTTCTGTAAAAAAATTATTCTTGACCTAAATCCAAATCAACCATTTTGGTCAATGACCTTCAAGTTAAGGTCATGTCTGGCAAATATGATGGTTTATGTTTATTCACTACAATTCATTCAGATTTTGTTTAAAAAATATAATAACATGTTCACTTTTTCACCATTTTATAATTATAATGAAAATTACTCCCAACACATGAAATTATTTTTTCCGTGTTATTATATAGCATGGTAGTATTATTTTGGAGGATCATGGTCATTTAAAACATCAGCAATCAACAAAAGTTTTGATTTAGTGAAATATCAAACAACAGAATAATACAAAATATTCATAGTTTTTTCCAAAGCATAATTCATGTCTTATAAACTGTTAAACTTACTGCCAAATAATTTGATTGAAATTTTATGAGGATTCTGGACAAACTTAAACAATCTAAATCCCTACTCTAGCTTATGGTCAAATATTTTACAGTATAAATGTTTTAGTCACACCAACATTTTTGGATTACCATACTAGACCTTAATGGGTAGTCAAGGTCCCCATCTATATTTTTCATTAACTGGTTATGCTTCTGTTCATAAAAGTACATTGTAAATGAAGAATTGTCAACTTTGCTAAAAGAGGACATCCAATTTAAGGGCACAACTCTTGTAACAATGACATTTTCGATATGATGTACCTGATATATGAACAAAAGTTTAAACTTTTCTGCTGTAAAACAAAAGACCTTAAACATTATCTTTTTAATTCTATTCACCTGGACATTTTATGATAAAAATTTTAATTATTTAATAAGATGGTTAACATTTTAAATAATTTTGATTCATAACCAATTACGCTATAAGGATAATAATAATTATAATAAAACAATATTTAAAAGCACTAAAATATTTCATAACAACAAAACAAAACATAATAATCTATAAAACAACAGAATAGTATCACATTAAGTATATAGCTAATAACAATAACAGACATTTTCACAATGAAACATTTCTAGAAATGTTCTAATTAGAGCTATTTTCCTAATGCTTGTAGTGTAAAGGTTAAGTTGGCTTGCTTTGTTTGTGTAATTTTACCATTCATGTTTAATATTTATTATGTACACATACATATTCTTTTAAGTGATTATCGTCTCTCATAAATCTGTACAGATTGGCTTATGTATACAAAATGTATCTTTTAGAAATGTATTGTGTAATTTTATACATAAGGTGAGACGTAAATAAAATATTGAATTGAATTGAATTGTAAATCATTGTAATTAAGATTGACATTTGCAATCAATAAATAGGCAGAGTTATTTACAATGCTTGAGCAAACATTCATACAAAAAAAGCAAAAAAGTCAACCAAACCTTAAACCTACATGCATCAGGAAAATAGCTTTAATGTATTAAAGTTAAAGAATCTTCCCATTAAATGTTGACATAAATTGATATTTCGTCACTGGCTGTTTCTATGGCAACATAAAGCATCTATGCTTTTTAAATAATTGATACATGTTTCTGAATATCTTTCTTTTGTAAAACTTGAACAGTTTTTAAGTATTTAGTTATAAGTATTTTGATTACAAGTTTGAGACAGAGTTAGTCAATGAATAATGAGATCATGATCTTCATAAAATATAGGTGGTTTTCTTTTACAATATTTTTAACAATGTAAAACCAACATTTCAAAACACCCCTGATACATTATGAAACACAGTTACTGCTACAAATGTGACTGTTCACTTTCAGTGTTCTCAAAAGATTCATTACTAGATGTCGAATGTGACGAGTCTCTTTTAGAAATGTCTTCTACATCTTCAGGAATTTCAGCCATTACAACTTTTGACAATACATGCATCCATCTATAAAAGACAAAATATTTTTACAACTTTGGTCAATACATATACACACTGCCATTAAACATATTAGCTGATTTTTAAGAGTACCAGCTATTTGATAATCTGTTAGAAATTCACTTATAATGATCTGACAACCCGGCATTATAGCAGTACTTTGTTTTAGGGTCATTTGGGACTTCTCTGAATTTTTCATAAAGATACAAATTTAAAGGTTGAAGTTTCCTAGATTGATTTAATTATTACAAGAACAGAAATTAAAACGTTGTTTTGTCAGATCCATTGTAAGCATGGACACAGTAAAAACAAATAAATTAAAACGTAGTGTTGTCAGATCCTTGTAAGCCAAGCATGGACACAGTAAATATATAAATTAAAACGTAGTGTTGTCAGATCCATTGTAAGCATAGCATGGACACAGTAAATATATAAATTAAATCGTAGTGTTGTCAGATCCTTGTAAGCATAGCATGGACACAGTAAATATATAAATTAAAACGTAGTGTTGTCAGATCCATTGTAAGCAAAGCATGGACACAGTAAATATATAAATTAAAACGTAGTGTTGTCAGATCCGTTGTAAGCAAAGCATGGACACAGTAAATATATAAATTAAAACGTAGTGTTGTCAGATCCTTGTAAGCAAAGCATGGACACAGTAAATATATAAATTAAAACGTAGTGTTGTCAGATCCATTGTAAGCAAAGCATGGACACAGTAAATATATAAATTAAAAACGTAGTGTTGTCAGATCCATTGTAAGCAAAGCATGGACACAGTAAATATATAAATTAAAACGTAGTGTTGTCAGATCCATTGTAAGCAAAGCATGGACACAGTAAATATATAAATTAAAACGTAGTGTTGTCAGATCCATTGTAAGCAAAGCATGGACACAGTAAATATATAAATTAAAACGTAGTGTTGTCAGATCCGTTGTAAGCAAAGCATGGACACAGTAAATATATAAATTAAAACGTAGTGTTGTCAGATCCATTGTAAGCAAAGCATGGACACAGTAAATATATAAATTAAAACGTAGTGTTGTCAGATCCATTGTAAGCAAAGCATGGACACAGTAAATATATAAATTAAAATGTAGTGTTGTCAGATCCATTGTAAGCAAAGCATGGACACAGTAAATATATAAATTAAAACGTAGTGTTGTCAGATCCATTGTAAGCAAAGCATGGACACAGTAAATATATAAATTAAAACGTAGTGTTGTCAGATCCATTGTAAGCAAAGCATGGACACAGTAAATATATAAATTAAAACGTAGTGTTGTCAGATCCATTGTAAGCAAAGCATGGACACAGTAAATATATAAATTAAAACGTAGTGTTGTCAGATCCATTGTAAGCAAAGCATGGACACAGTAAATATATAAATTAAAACGTAGTGTTGTCAGATCCATTGTAAGCAAACCATGGACACAGTAAATATATTTAAATGAGATTGGCTATTTTATTGCTGTTTATAAACTGGATTCAGAGGTTAACATTCTGTTCTAGCCCAAAAACCTTTGAACAGTGCTCTTAAATACTTTCTAGGATTCAAACTCACAGCCTAAGTGTTGCCAGGCTAGTGATACAGAAGATGAACTACTAAGATCCATTCTTTGCCTTTTCAAAAACCTTGATTATGACTGACAAAGTCATTTCAATCTTCTTATCTTTTGGCACTGATAATCAGTCATATTTGACCTTTAATGGTTTACTTTTACAAATTGTGTCTGGATGGAGAGTTGTCTCATTAGCACTCATACCACAACTTCTTGTAGCTATATTATTTAATTTTGGATGCAACACGTCTTCTGATTGGCTGACATCGTTTTGTTTATCAGCCCATAGACATGTGACCATGACAACATCAATGTTTTTTCATGGTTTACTCTAGTTTAAAATGGAATTTAAAATTAAATTATAAGAAATAACTGTAATATATTTTCAGTTTATTCAAAATAACATAAAAAATGTGGTGCACACTGTTAAATAACCCGCTAAACGGGTTATTCAGTGTGCACTACATTTTTTATGTTATTTCTTCATAGACAGAAAAAATGTTACAGTCATTCCTTAAATATAAGTTGTCTGATTTACCTTTCTTTACTTGCTGTGGTCTCTGATGACAAATAAAGATTTGTTCTTTTATGTGATATTTTAAATAAGTTCTCCCTATCCAGATGTTCTACCTTATCTACATCCTCTACCACATGTCCAGGGAGGGGTAAACTTGTAATAGCATAGGGATCCTAAAATAGATAAAAATAATCTGTTAGCATATGCAGGGAGAGGTAAACTTGTTATAGCGTAGGGATCCAAAAATAGATAAACATAGTCTGTTTGAAAACATGTAAAGGGAAGGGTAAACTTGTAAAAGCATAGGGATCCTTAAATAAATAAAAATAATCTGTTAACATGTGCAGGGAGAGGTAAACTTGTTATAGCATAGATAATCATAATCTGTGTGTAAAACATGATTTATCATGTACAGAAAGAGTAAACTAGATATAACAAAGGGATCATACCATAAATAAACATTTGTGGAAAGAGTGATAATTGTGGAAAGAGTGATAAACTTGGCATGGCATAATGATACTACAGTCAAACAAGCTTTCAACGCTATGCTGCATATGCATATGCTGCAATGATGTATGTGCCCGCTACTGATGGTCATGGCATATGTCGCGATGACAATGGATTTTACATCCAGACTTGTAACCATTCAGCTTTCATTTGGGTCCTCTCTAAATTTTCCTCGTATGAATCAAGAATATGGAAAGTCCAGTTTGGGGTTGAAATCAACGGAGGTTGCCTGAAAATTTTGAGGACATAGGCACTTTTTTTTTTTTTTTTAAATTTCAAAGTCAATAGACCATAACTGTGGGGGGGTGGGCAAATAATCTCCAAGGTAAAACTAATACAACTGCATACCAAATACCTTTGACCCACTACTAGTGGTTCACCATAAACTAGACCTAATCATAAACTAATACATTGTTGACGCCGCTGACACCAGAAACAGCATACCTATGTTTTGCTTTTTGACTCCGTCAAGCAAGACAATAAAACAACAAAATAAATAAAGACATTTGTTTTTTTCAAAATTCAACACAAATACAATAATTGACACCATTTTCCTGTTAATTAACTGAAAATTCAGGTAGCTTGATGAAAATTTACTAAAATAATTGCATAACATAACAGTGCATGCTATCTGGTGCATTTTTAATGCACTAACTTTATCTGTATCTCTCATAATAAAAAAAAAGATACAGTCTGAAAAGGGATATTCTGTTCTAATGAATGAACACACAAAAAAAAAATGCAGCAGCAGCAGCCATTTTTCTATTTTTTTGTGTAGCATTGACAGGGTTAAGCAGCTACTCATGGGAAGTATCAAAGGTGACCACTCAAGAGATGTGACCTTTTAAATACTTTTTTCTAGTACATTATCCATTTCAATCTAAAAGGCTGATAAAATAGGATGGAAAGTTTAACTATATATATGAGATTCCAAGCATTAAAATATAAATACCTGATGAGCCTTAAAAGTATACATGACAAAGTTATGATGGACTGCCACCCATCTCCTGTGCCAGCTCTTCCCTTTATCTGTACTTGTATGTAAATATCCTGAGAGTACTGAGGGGTCGCTGGCATTTATCTGAAAAGTAAAACATTTGTGATTATTTGGAAAGGAAAACAATTTCTTATCATGTAAACAAGGAAATGCAATTTCAAGGGGTCATTTTATACAGCAATGTTAAATAAAACAAAAACAAAAATAATTATTAGAAAAATACTATAGCTATAACTTTTCAAATATTGACAGTGGTAAAAAAATGTGTCTTGCTTCTATGTAATTTTTAAAGTATAATGCAAAAATTCGAATTTAAATGACAGTATTTTGTAAACTATGCAAAACGTTCAAAGCAATTGAACATATCATCTCCATGGAAATGAGATGTGAAAATGCTTGTACAACTGCATACCAAATTTTACTGACCCATCAATTGTGGTTCTTCGTTAAATTGAAGTAATCACAAACTTATACATTGTCAAAACATCATGCCATAGTCTCACCTTTTGAACTTTGTTTGGGTGAAACCAAAAGGATATCAACTCTAGCAGGTTTTTGTTTTTGTGTCACCTCATTGACATATACCCCATATCTCTTTTTATTCATACATATTGAAATCATTCATGATATAAAACTCCTACACACACTTTACATGTTCAATATCAATTCTTAGTGTTATATATACCTGTAAAATGTTTTTCTTTTTGGTTGATGATTTGTCATGAGTTGGTGTGACTGGTTCCTCCTCATCGTTTCGTAGGAGATGGTAACAGTCATCACAGACACGATTTAAATGATTGTTGTCATATCGTAAAGGCACTTTTTTGGAAGAACACCTGCCACAAACAACCTGTAAGTTAAAGATATGCTTTATTAAAGTTTGATTATTAAATTTCAAATAATGACATGGTAAAAATGTTGTCTGCTCTATGGTCGGGTTGTTGTCTCTTTGACACATTCCCCATTTCCATTCTCAATATTTTATTTTAATTTTACATTAAAACATTTATAATATCATATGTAATTTGTTTAACTTATAGAATTTAACCAAATTTCAATAATTTTGTCAAATAAAACACAAATATCCCAGTCGACTAATTCAAAGCAGATATGGCTAAAATGGAGAGAATAAGAACAACAATTGCTATTTATTATTAGAACTGGATAATTCATATGCCAGCCACAAATGCAAAATGCAAAATTGTTTCATTCTTCTTTTTCACCACAATATCAAATTTCAAGATTGTGTCATACAAATAAAAAGAAGTTTTCAGTAAGAATCAAAAGTTCTTGCCCTGAAATGTTTGAATATAAAAAATACAATTATTTGACATTGAGGTAAAATATTACAAATAGTATTGCAAAATAGCTTAAGTTAATGGCAAAAAAATAAAAATCTGGCCTGAAAACTACTATTCTAAAAATAATAAGATGACAAATTGCCTCTAGTGATGTCATCTGAATATAGAGTTTAACTTACGTCACCACAAGCTCTACAGTGATGTCGCCGTCGAAGGGCTGTAAATTTAGCAGTACATTTCATACACATTGTGACCTCATCATCTTTGATCCATTTAGGAGCAACTTTTCCTAACTCCACATCGGTCATCTGGAATAAAATCATTCATGAATTATGTCTTTTTATCTGGTAAAAACTACTTTATACATAGTAAGAAATTTTGTGATTTGAATATGCTTCACCTTAAACAAGAATGTCTCCAAAGTATACGGATGCCCCACTTGCACTATCATTTTCCATGTTCAATGGACCATGAAATTGGGTAAAAAATCTAATTTGGCATTAAAACTAGAAAGATCATACCATAGGGAACATGTGTACTAAGTTTCAAGTTGATTGGACTTCAACTTCATCAAAAACTACCTTGACCAAAAACTTTAACCTGAAACTGGCACTTCCATTTTCTAAGTTCAGTGAACCGTGAAATTAGGGTCAAAAGTCTAATTTGGCATTAAAATTAGAAAGATCATATTATAAGGAACATGTGTACTAAGTTTCAATTTGATTGGACTGCAGCTTCATCAAAAACTACCTTGACCAAAAAGTTCAACCTGAAGCGGGACAGATGAACGGACGGACAGACCAGAAAACATAATGCCCCTCTACTATCGTAGGTGGGGCATATTATCATAGGTGAGGCCAAAAAAAAAAGTTACATTTTTACAAAAATTGACATGAGGATTATTACATTTATACAAAATTTTGCATTTCACATTGAAAAGAATCTTTCCCCTTCATTCAATATAAGTGTAGTTATATATTTTGATAACAGTCTTGTTTTTCTTATTGCGAATCATTTCAACTGAGAGACTTTCACAATAATTAGAACTCGCATTATGATATCTGATATATATATATACCTGTTTGCAGAATTTCTTGGAATCACAATAATATATCTGGGATTTAGAACAATTTTTAGAAAATGCAATAATAAATTCATGCAATAATTTCAGAATTTACAGTAGTGTATTATATATTTTTGGTAACTTACCCCTTTACTATTTCTTTGAATTTCCGTTGATTTTAACGACTGTCGTCTTTTATATTTTTCTATTGCTTTTCTTATGGTCTGAAATTAGAATGAATTTGAAGAATTATATATTGCATACTCTTGAAACAATTAATATGGTAAACTGATGTGGCTTTGTTTGTAGGATACTTATTTTCCTGGATTTCTTGTGTATAGTTAAACCTTCAATTTAAATGTCCAACAAAGCACACATTTTCTATAGATCTGTATGGAGACTTTGGCTCAACCACAAAGTCAGATATCCCCAGTAAACACTAGCTTTTATAATACTTTCTATGTATAGTGTATAATTGATAAACGTTAGAAAAGTAAATGATTGAAGTTCAAATTAGAAACTTGTTTACAGTTGAAGAGCTTATTTTGATCTTTAAATGTCTATTGTTTTTTTCATTAATGGTTGATGTCTTATTGACAAATACCCAACAATCTATACTTATTTCTATTTATACCAGATATAAGATGGGGATACATACCTCACACCAACCTGATGGCTCACCATTGGAATTTCTGAAAATAAAAAACACATCATAATTTTTTTGTTTAAATGTGCTTAAAGATTCCAGAGAAATCACTATACAATTGCGCAAGTGAGAGTTTTAAAATTTCATGGTCAGTATGTCAACTGAACATGCAAGAAAGCGTATAAGATTGATAACGGTCTCCGTATTTGGATATTTACTGAAAAATTAGTGTTTTCTGTGGAAAAATATTGTTTCAAAGACAAATTTAGAAAGTACAAAACACTACAGTTATATGTCATATCACAAATATTTACTAATGTATGGTTTCAGAGGAGTTAGGAGTCAATAAAATCAGTCTCTAACTTTAGAAGTATAGATACCAAGGTATACAGTATAAGGCCGTGTTCATATTGACCTAAACTTGGTGTTGTGTTAGTGTAACTCACACATAAACTAAACATAATTACGCTCCCATTGATAAAACTCAATTATTAATAAAGTTCTTTACAGAAAATATTTGTCTTAACTTGATATATAAATTTGTTATAAGAAAAACCCTTTAGGTAGCTTTATTAACCCCTTATCAAGACTCAAAGCATCATAATTGCCGAACACATAATTCATTTGAAAAGGTCTTCCAGAATCGGCTGAACTTGCACAGTTATATTTGCCACTGGTCTTTACTCAAAGTGACAAACAATGATTCACTAAATAAATGCATTACTAAAAAGTGTGAGGTAAATTGTATTGTTTGTCTAGTATCAAAGATCCATTAAAAAACACTTAAAAAAAAACAAAAAAAACATCACCCTCCCTTTGCTAAATACTCCTTAGAGAAGAAATACCATTCGAACCAAACATAAAAGATAGAAATGTAGTGATCCTTAACATCTCAATCTTTTTTCTTCGTCTGTAAGGACGCTGCTGCAGCCTATGTTTTCTAATGCGTAATCAAGACATCATTAGTATCTTTAACTACTGCAAATCATCAAAATTGCTTTCATAAAGGAGCAACCACTTAAAGTTAAAAAAGAGGGAGGGGGGGGCTATATAATTTTTTTCTGAGTCAGATTTTTTTTTCGCACAAACGCTTTTAGTCAGTTTTTTTTTTATGCTAGCAATCAATTTTTTTCTTTTCAAAATTTAACACTATAATGAATGGGGAAACCTTAGATTCAGAATAATTTTTTTTTCATCAGCACGACCAGAATATTTTATTTTTTTTATCAAATTGGGGCTCAGAATATTTTTCAAGAAAAAATCCATTCCCCCCTTTTTTTTTTAGTCAAATGATCGTTCCCTAACTGCTAGGAAAGCTGTTCGTAAAATTTCATTCAAGTCTACGTAATGAGCATTTAAATGCCATATAGTTTAAAAATGTGAACAAATCTTATGTACAGGTAATTAAACAAGGTGTATAGATGTGAACAAATTTAATGTGAAACCCATGTACATGACATTAAACTAATTGTAAACATGTTTACTGTACATAGCATTTGGTGTGAACACGGCCTAAGTCTGTGTACTTTCAGCAAAGACTAAAAAAAACATCTGTTACTTTATCTCTTTGTTAACAATAATTTTTCTTTAATGCTCATGCTTAGCTGAGAGCATCAAATGTTGATTTTAAAGTCTTTGGTTTACCTGTAAATTGTACAAGAAATTGTTGGTTAAAATCAAAAGACAACTTTAGGATAGAGAAATGTGTTATCTCCCATTATCTTATTGTACAATACATTGTACCATCACGATTCCTTAATTTTTGTAACCTATTTCTTGGTGCAAGGAAGGACACATCAGAAAATTATAACATTATAATTGCATTTTATTCTATAAAGACCCATAAACAAATTACAGGTTTTAATATGTAAAACATAATAAACATAGTTTACAAATTTGCTTTTCGTTCATTATTTCATACTTAAATTAGTCAGTTAGTTTTCTCGTTCGAATTGTTTTACATTTGCCATTTAGGGGTCTTTTATAGCTGACTGTGATGTATGGGCTTTGCTCATTATTGAAGAACTTTCAGTGACCTAAAGTTGTTAATTTCTGTATCATTTGGTCTATTGTGGACAGTTGTCTCATCGACAATCATATCACTTTTATATAAACATATGAATTCACTGCTTTTAAGCAACTTTTAATGAATCAATTAATTACAATAATATAAGGTCTATGACTTACTCATCTAAGAACTGTATTATTTTCTGTCTACTTTTGACATAGAATGTATTAGGAATATCTATACTCTCTCCTTCTAATATCTGAAATAAACAAGTATATACAGTTTAAGCTCGCTTCCTAAGGAAGATCTTGATATTACATCAAGTGTTAAAATTATACCATTATCATTGGGTTTTTTTTAAATTGAGGTTTAATTTCCATTTCCCAACTGCTTATATCTCTATGACAACATTTGACAGATTTACCAATCACAAATGGCATGTAAGTTTTTCATGATGCCATGGTAAACAACATTACAATGTTGTTCCTCAGATATCCTTAATATACACAACAAATTTTTGGTTCATATCAATATTAATGTTAGTAAAATGGTATAATAATAAATCAAGCATGCTTTTTTAGTAAGGCAGGGCAGGGTCCCTATACAAGGTAATTGAAACTTAATTTGCTTTTTAATCCTAAACAAGAGATTGCTTGTTGAAAAGGGATTCAAAACGGTTTCGATCAAATTCACATTTCTAGAAGGCTGCTGATTACACCTCATACATTTTATACGACCCTATTTTGAGATTCCTCCGACGTCTTATCAATCTCTTACTAATATGACATCTTATGTAACAAGTTTAAAATGCTAGTCTTTTAAGCAACTTTTAAATAGTACAGTAAAGTTATTAAAATAAATTTAATTCAAGGTACAGATATTCAACTTTAGTGTTTTAGATCATATGAACCCACAATATCAAAAGTTATATGAACAAATAAACAGAATTTTCATATTTTGACAACCTTTTAACTTGAAATGTCCTCATAATCAAGTTACCATGACAATGCTGACAACTATATCCATGCAAAAAATCTTATATAGTGTAACATGCTAACGATTTAGTAATTGTACAATATGTACCATCTCCAAATATGTAATTATACAGGTTAAACAACATGCAAATTCAGGTTACAGGTATGGATGTTTACAAACGGATAGGTCAAAATACAACAATAAACATTAGTTTATGCCTGGTTATTATCTCCTCTTAGTTGAATTTAAGTTTGTTGATTCCCTCCTCTAAGGAATGAAAATAGTTCATATCATTGGATTTAATATGCTAAAGATGCAAACGTAGAAAGCTTGAACATTTATTTTTAACATGTTATTTATCATTTAGTTATTTCCCTTGATTGCACTTCATATGCAATGGAAGTTCAACACAAAAATAAGTAAATTTAGATGATAGACAGCAAATCAGCAAAATAAACAAGTGAAACTGCGAGCTACTGCTCACTGATGATACCCCCGCCGCAAGTGGATAATATTAATAGTGTAAAAATATGCAAGTGTTCGGTATACAGGAAGTTGTCGAGTGATGAATCTGAAAACGCATCACACTGTATAGCTGACTTATAAAAATCCTGAAACCAAATTTCAGAAATCCTTGTATTGTAGTTCCTGAGAAAAATGTGACGAAAATTTTCAACTTGGCTATCATGTGTAAAATCAGACAAGTGTTCGGTAAACAGGAAGTTGTCGAGTGATGAATCTGAAAACGCATCACACGGTATGGCTGACATATATAAATGCTGATACTAAATTACAGAAAGGGTGGATGTGTAGTTCCTGAGAAAAATGTGACGAAAGTTTCATGGGACGGTACGACTGACGGACGGACTGATGGACGGACTGACAGACAGAGGTAAAACAGTATACCCCCCCCCCTTTTTTAAAGCGGGGGTATAAAAACCAAAAGAAAGTTTGATATATCCTTTAGCCTTTAGCAGTTGCCTCAAGTATGCCCGTTACAGCAAATCTTGATATTTTCAAAAATTTTGATTCATAATTCACAAATCACTACTAATGAGCATTATACCATATTTTGTTTTTAACATAAAATGCATTGCCTCAAAAATCAACATCTCCCTTCATACTTATTCCATTCAAAAATGCAAGATTTAAAACATATCATATCGTAAAGCTCAACAGAGAGAGAAAAAAAAAATGTCTTGCTTTCTGACATTTATCACAGTGAGACAAAATTTAGTTTTTATTATGTGCAACATTCTATGTTTTTTTCTTCCTTTTTTTTCTTTATAGTTTTCCCCAAATTGAGACATTAAATCACACTTACATTTAATAGACAACACAAAGGGAGTTATAGACATAAACAATAGCTTGATCAATGATGTAACATTTATTAACAGAAATTTCACATTTGGGAATAAGGTTTGGACGAAGGAATAAGGTAGCACTCCAATGAAGCCTTATGCAACTATATAATCTAAGCTAAGCCACAACCATTAGGGGATACAAGCAAACAAGGGACTGCAAAGCTATCTAACCTACCCAACGAAGACATTTATCAGTGCGTTCCATAATCTACAAAATCACAACACTTACATACAAGAAGCATTCTATAAATCTTTTTTTTAAATTTCATGGAAATGAAAAATCAAATTAATGCTACAATACTACATGGACAAAATAAAGTCTATTTAGCATTCACAGAATATAAATAAATTAAATATTCTTACATTGTTTAAATATCTAATTAACTTTGTTTATTAAACAATATTCTTGTCTTTCTTCTTCTAAATATTTATTTATTATAAACCAGAAGTCAAGCTTGACTTGCAATCTGAAGGTTTAAGTTTTAAAAAATTGCTATTAAATTAAAGAATTGAAAGTTTTTACATTTAGTTAATTTGATTGTAAATTACAAATATCATTGGAAAAGATCACTCTTAAAACAACTAGCTATAAATTCATTAAGCAAGTACTGCAGTATGATAGTGCAGTTATTTCGGAATGGTGTACTAAGAGAGAATGATATATATAGACAGAGTATAGTGTATGGTGTAGACAGTAGAGCTATGAATATACTGCAGATATATTCAGGTATCAAGTCATATTATGACAAAAACATGAATAACAGTTCTTTATTTAAATGTTCACCAAGAAAAATTAAAATAATAATAAAATACATACCAAGTAAAATTAAAAACCATAAAAAATACAAAATTCCAGATAAATAAAATATATTCCCAAGAGTTTTAGCATTCAGTTTTCGTTATATATAAAACTTGATTCAAATTTATATTGTAGAATACGTACCTCCATACCATCCATTTCTAACTGTGATTTAATCTTATAACTTCCCAGCAATGGTTCAAAACAAATCAACATCAGATCATTGAACTAAAAACATACAACATTTAAAAATTATATTTAGAATTTTTAAGTTTTGGAAATATGCTTTAACTTATTTGAAGTCTCCCCCCCCCCCCCCGTTCCCCTCCCCCCCCAAAACCCCCCCCCCCCCCAAAAAAAAAAACACTCATGCAAGATTTTGATTTAAAATTAATTAAGATAAACAACACATACATTCAACAGTTGCTGTAAAAATTGAGTTGATTCTCTAAATGCATAAATATACTGGTTGTTTTATTAGTTGTTAGTGGCTTTGAACTAGCAGTCAAGTAACTGTGAGTACTCTCAGATCTGTTCCTAGTGTGTTTGTTTGTCGGAATGTACAAGTGCCCAGCCACATCCACTTGTATTTTTGTCCATCTGATGAGTTAAGCCTTTTTCAACTGATTTTTATAGTTCGTTCTTATGTTGTATTGTTTTACCACTGTCACAGGTTTGGGGAGGGTTGGGATCCCTCTAACATGTTTAACCATGCCACATTATTTAAGCATGTGCCTGTCCCAAGTCAGGAGCCTGTAATTCAGTGGTTGTCGTTTGTGTATGTGTTACATATTTGTTTTTTGTTCATTTTTTTATATAAATAAGGCCGTTAGTTTTCTCGTTTGAATTGTTTTACATTGTCTTATTGGGGCCTTTTATAGCTGACTATGCGGTATGGGCTTTTCTCATTGTTGAAGGCCGTACGGTGACCTATAGTTGTTAATGTCTGAGTCATTTTGGTCTCTTGTGGACAGTTGTCTTATTGGCAATCATACCACATCTTCTTTTTTATGGGTTTATAAAATTCATCTAAAAGTTTATGGACTTCCACACTAATTTCTAACTGTAAGTATCAGAAATAACAGCAGTTATAGTTCCAATATAAATACATTTTTTATATAACTTCTTACCAGAAAAAGGAATCTTTCCAGTCTTTCTCCACCCCGAGCAGATATCTTGATAATTCTGCCCTCTCGTACCAGTTCTCTAGTAGGACTTATCAAGTTCTCACTGGTGTCTATCTTTCTCATAATCTCCAATAATTTATTAAAACTATCCTACAAAACATTCATAAAATTGTATATTGTGTATTTATCTTTTCTCTTGATGACTTGTTGTTGTTTATTGGTGTGGTTCATAAGTGTTTATCCTTTTTTTATATAGATTAGACCATTAGTTTACCTGTTTCAAATGTTTAACACTATAGTAATTTTGGGGCCTGTTATAGCTTGTTGTTCAGTGTGAGCCAAGGCTCTGTGTTGAAGACTGTTCTTTGACCTATAATGGTTTAAATTACGTTATAAATTGTGACTTGGATGGAGAGTTGTCTCATTGGCACTCATATCACATCTTCTTATATCTATTGTGCTAACAGTGAAAAAGATTCAGTTTGTCAAAACTACATTGTTTTATAATGCAATGTACAACAAACTTAATACTGTATTATTTGCATAATTACAAATAGAGAAATAGAATAATATCTTTTTTTCCAACTTGTTGTGATTTTACTTTACTTTGTCATATGCAACCCTTAGATAGTTTGCTTTTGCCTTATCCCAGTCTGTGACCTGTATTGATTTCAAATATAATGATCCAATATCAAGATTTTCATTGCGACATTAACTTATACATTAAATATCTACTTACAATCTTTTTCATGGCCTCATTAGAATGGCATGCTGCTGTGGTAACCAATTCTAGAGCAACTGTAATGAAAGTGAATGTCAAATATTTCCTTGGTAAACTTTCAATAATTCATCAATCAAAATTGTAACAACTAAGAACTTGTTACATGTGTTGTATCCACAATCCATTTTTCTTTTTTTTTCTTCCCTTGTTTATGATTTGCAATAGACATTATAAGAATATGACTGTTTTTAACTTGTTATGATTAATCACATCAGGTACCACTGACTTCAGTAACTGTTTTCTCATTTTGCATCATATGATTTCATCCCTCTGCACATTCAAAAGAATAATGTGATGTTAATAGATATAAGAAGATGTCGTATGAGTACCAATGAGACAACTCTCTCATCCAAGTCACAATATGTAAAAGTAAACCTTTATAGGTCAAAGTATGGTCTTCAAAACAGAGCCTTGGCTCACAACAAACAGCAAGCTTGCTTTTAACAGTTCATTTGTGAACATTTTTAATATATTTGAATTTTTCCATTAGTTATTCTATTATTTACACATAGATACGGAGTTGGAAATGAGACATTCTTTGTTTGCATTATATAATAATTTCTTGTTGAGTCTTTTTGTCTACCATTTCAAAGAGTAAAAGGTATACTTGTATAGAATTGGAATACATAGTTCAATCCTTGTTTAAACAAGCGAAACTGCGAGCTCCTACTCTTTGTAATGTAGTTCCTGAGAAAGATGCAACAGAAAATATTAATGGGCTGAACAGACTGAGGTAAAACAGTATACCACCAATTTTTTAAAAGAGGGAGTATAAAAACACAATTTTGTTTATGGGTTGATTGGATGAAAGACCTTGACCTTACCTTGAGCATCTTCTCTGTCTGCTGCATCTTCTGGAAGACGTCGGAGATAATCTGTAATATAAATATATACGTACAATTGAGTTGAAGAACAATAGTTATAGAACTTTTGTTTAGATTTATTGTCTTTTATCTGTAGATCATTCATTTAAATTAAAGAATGTAGGTTTATCAAAAGCTTGCACTTGACCAAATTTGCTTTAGAATGACACCAACTTTTCCCACGTAACAAATAAACTATATTCTGACTGGTAATTAATTGCAAGCATTTAAGTGCTTTGACAAGTAACCATAGGCAGATCCAGTAGGGAGGGGGTGGGGCTTTTGCGGGAATAATTTGGTTGATTATATAGAGAATCACTGATCACTGAAGCAAGACTGGATCGGGCCCAGTCATGCTTCAGTGATCAGCAAAACCTTTTGAATTTTTGCAGTTATCAAAAGCATTGTTAAAATTGCTTTATTTAAAGTGCTTGATACATGTATACCTACGATATGTGAACTATTTGGGTGCAATTAATACCACAAGAACCCTATGTTTAATGTCAAATTTGTTGAAAAAATGCCATGTGACAGTTTATCCTTTACAGTATTTTTGCTAACCTGATACAAAAGGACCAATCACATAGCGGATAATTATTCCCATATGACACATTTCTACAAAAGTTATTTCCTAAGTGTTTTTACTGTCATCTAATGAATTAACCATTAAAGTAAAATGTCAATTTTTAAGAAATTAAGATAATCGGTAATTAATTTTGTTCATCAACCTAATGGAGTCATATTTAGATGAAAAGGATTCATTTAAAATTCATTTGTGCAAATTTATGAATTCTTGAAAACACAAAGCCTGTGAAGGAATTTATGTTGTTCAGAGTAATTTTCTGTAGTTTAGATATCTATACATTTATTATACCTTTGAGCAACATTTCATAACGAGGAATTCTCTGAACTGGTCCTAACATATGATGCTGCAATGTTAAACTACCACATTCAGGGGTCATCTGGAATAATTATATAATATATGTAGAAAATGACTTGCAGGGTAAAACTATTACTGAGTAAAAAACATTAACTACACAAAAATAAAGGCCACTGTGAACATCTCCCCTCCCATATATGACTTGGCAAATAATATTTTGATCAAGATCTGATCAAGATACTATTAGTTACATAGTGTGCTAGTGACCTAATACGGTATATATGGGGTCAGTAAATTCCATATGGGGTGAGAGCAAAGCTCGAATCCCCATATGGAATTTATTTACCCCATATATACCGTATTACGTCACTAGCACACTATTTAACAAATTTATCTTACTGACTATCTTAACGTGTAAAATTTAGACTAGTGACCTATCAAAGTGAGCAAGTTTTCAATACAGTTAGCATTAACATGATCAACTACTAACCGTATATGAAATAAGCCCCGCCTCCCAACTAACCTAATATTAAATATACACGGTTTCCCCGAGGACGCTTTTAACCAATCATATTCCTAGAAATGTATAGGAGGTAAGATAAATAAACATATCTACCTGGTTTTATGAACAGGAAAACCTTATTTTTCACTTATACATCTTACATACCTGCCAACTGTCACTATTTGTGGGGGATTTCCCCCATGAAAGCTCCCACATGGAAATTTTAAAAGAGCAATTTTGTCCACAAATTTACACAAAACAGTTAGTTTTACAATTGCTATAAAATGTATGAAGAAGCCAAAAAAACAGCACTAAGATACATTTGAAGACCCCCTTAAACGTTTTGTAAGACTGTGAGGGCCATCTTGCACGTAAAACCCCCATGGGCATTTTGAAAAGTTGGCAGGTTTGATCTTAATTAGTTTTTTTAATCATATAAACTATGGTTTTGAATGTGTATATGTATATGTGCTCCGATGCATTTTTAACTACTTCTAAAATTTATTTTGAGGTATTACTGTACCTTTATAGAATGGAAGATATCAAGAGTCAAGCTAACACCTCTTATAAGAATAATAACCTATAATTCATGAAATACAAGGTATGAGAAATTGTCTTCAATTTGCGATCAGTATTAATTTAAATAGTTTATGCATTTCTGACTGGATGCAATTATCATCACCTTTCTAATTTGTAGACCTAAAGCTAAACTCACACTGTCTATTTAGACTATTTAAAGGTCAAAGTGAACAATTTGTGTATGGACTTGACTAATCCATTATTGATTTGTATATAAATTTTCATTTAATGTACTGAATTAATCTCTCATACATTGCAAAACTTTTGTATGAAACTACTACATGAAAAATATCATATGAGTATCAAAAAAGGGTCATGAAACATCATATAAATGAGATCAAGGAATAGTCATACAATATCATAGGGGCATCTAGGAACAGTCATATGATATCATGTAATCATCAATGAACAGTCATATGATATCATGTAAGCATCAAGGAACAGTCATACAATATCATAGGGGCATCTAGGAACAGTCATATGATATCATGTAATCATCAATGAACAGTCATATGATATCATGTAAGCATCAAGGAACAGTCATACAATATCATAGGGGCATCTAGGAACAGTCATATGATATCATGTAATCATCAATGAACAGTCATATGATATCATGTAAGCATCAAGGAACAGTCATACAATATCATAGGGGCATCTAGGAACAGTCATATGATATCATGTAATCATCAATGAACAGTCATATGATATCATGTAAGCATCAAGGAACAGTCATACAATATCATAGGGGCATCTAGGAACAGTCATACGATATCATGTAATCATCAATGAACAGTCATATGATATCATGTAAGCATCAAGGAACAGTCATACAATATCATAGGGGCATCTAGGAACAGTCATATGATATCACGTAATCATCAATGAACAGTCATATGATATCATGTAAGCATCAAGGAACAGTCATACAATATTATGTGACCTCAGCATCAAGAAACAGTCATTACATATCATGTGACCTCACCATTAAGGAACAGCCGTACAATATCATGTGACCGAAGCATCAAGAAACAGTCATTACATATCATGTGACCTCACCATAAAGGAACAGCCATACAATATCATGTGGCCGAAGCATCAAGAAACGGTCATTACATATCATGTGACCTCACCATAAAGCAGCCATACAATATCATGTGACCTAAGCATCAAGGAACAGTCATAAAATATTGCATAAAATATTCTATGTAACATATCATACAAAGTGGAGAATAAACCACAACAAAAGGACATCATAGATATACATCGCAGAATATCATACAACAAGTATCATATGAAGGTACAATGACCCTTCAAAAATACTACATTATATCATTTTGTTACGTAATGTTAAGCACATACATCCTGATTGCTTTGAAGAAATATTATTTAAATGGGTTTATTTAATTAGTTGAAGGTCAAGTCTTTACATTTTCCTTCCTGAGAGAAACATTTTAATTTTTGAAAACTCAATTAAAAATAACAAAAAGTGTTAATCATCAAAAAGGATAAAACGAACAAGAAAATAACTATACTGTTAAATTCTGACACTTATTTTTTAGAAGTTTTAATTACTCATAAAAATTAAAATTCAATATGTTGGTCTTCCACCTCAGCTATGCTAAATCACTAAATCCAAAATTAATTTTAAGATAAGATGCAATGAATTGAATACAATTAAATTGCCATGAAAATAATAAAATGGAAAATGTGTCAAAGAGACAACAACCAGACCAAAGAGCAGAAGTTGAAGGCCACCAATGGGTCTTCAACACCTCAAGAAAATCCCTCACCCTGAGGCGGGCTTCAACTGGCCCCTAAACAAAATTGTGTACTAGTTCAGTGAAACGACAGCAGTCTGTTTGCGCCAATTACTGTTTTTCAGGGGTATCATTTGCGCCAAATTTTGTTTTCCAAATGTATCAATTGCGCCAATATTCGGAACTCATTTACCTGTACACATATCTATCATACATATTAATGATTAATATTTATTCTTATTTTTTGCTGAAGTATCATATGTTCGGAGATGTTTCACCATGAAAATAAGCATCTGGAGAGAAATGACTTAAAATGCATTAGACAGTCCATGTACAGAGAGAGAAGAAAACTTGTTGAATATTTAATACATAATTTGCCAAAAGTGAAGAAAATAGAAGCTTTTGCTGATATTGTTTTATATATATTGATGAAACAGTGCTTTCTTCCCTCCATCCTTATCGGCTAAAACCTTATCTACCACAAGATGTAACAGTAATGGAGCAGAGGCATTCTACAGGAATTATTATGAACTGTTTTATACATTTCACCCTTCAATGTTGTTTTTTTTTTACAATAAAGTGAAGTTATATGTACAAGCTACTACATACATTAAATAGAGAAGTATCCATGCAGCAACATTTTCTGTGTAAACTACCGGTTCCAGGTTCGAATAAAGGAGAAGGGAAGTCATATTTCTTCTAATTGGCGAAATCATATGATTTATTTTTGGCGCAAATGTTACCATGTAATTTTAAAACAGGTGGCGCAAACGTAACATTGAAGAAAAAAGTTGTGGCGCAAAAGGACGCATTTTTGGCTCAAATGGATCTCTCCCAGTGAAACTGGATGTCATTTTAAGCTCAAAAACATATAAATGAACTAAAATTAAAAACATACATGGCTAACAAAAGCAAGAGGCTCCTCACTTGGAACAGGCGCAAAGATGCAGAGGGGTTTAACATGTTTTATGAGATCTCAATACCAGGTTCTTCTAAAATTTGTGTTATTTAAAACTGAAATCCATGGTATGTAATATTAGCAACGTATCCAAGATATAGCACTGGTGATTGCTTAGTTGGATGCAGAGAAATGTTATAAAGGTTTCAAATTTACCTGTATTTCTTTTACTATTGATGCAAACTTGGGCGACTTTTCTGACCAAACTGTTATCAAATTCATAGCATTATCAAAATTTTTTACATATTCTGTGTACATTTTCAGCAGTGGGGCATACTGTTTCATCATGTCACCAATTTTAGATTCTGGAGACCTGAGAAAAAAAGTACATTTTTTTTTTATTATGTCAAGACCTGTATAACTGACTCTGTATATGTTTTATGTTTCATTTTCTCAATTTTCTCAATTAGACAACAACCTTCTTTTATAGAGAGTTCCTTTTTCCTTTGTTTCATTTTAACTGGATATAAACCTGAAACAAATAGACATGTTTGCAAAATTTTGAATTATCTCCCCTTAGTTCTTTTGACAACTTTTATCGTTTTTATGAAACATGAACAAAATATGTGTTGGTCTTTGTGGTAGCGTAGGCTTTATATGTATACACATGTATTACCTTCAATGTGGTTCTTAAAAGGAGTGATACTTTTTATCAAATTAAAATAAGTTTTTTAGTGGTGGTGAAAAATGAAGTAAAGATATCAAATTTGATATACAATGTTACATTTTCATTATCCTTAAAGGTCATCTTCTAAATTTATTGTGAGATTTTGTGAATTTATATCCCTCCATTGTTGTTGTCAAAATGAATGACTAACATGAGAATTCTAAGTAATGTACTGTACATTAAGTCAACTGATGAAAAATGTATGTTTTAGTTGTGACCCTAGAAATGTACTTTATGCAACTTTTGCAATCAATTTTAAACATACAATTTTTTATATTTTTTCTTGTTTACTTGCAAACAGTTTAATTATTACCACACATAATCCTTGCTTAATTGGTTGAAAGGGAAAATAAATTCCTAAAAATTTGACTTATGCAACAGTTTCTTGAAGGAAAATTATGCATTACTACTTTTAGCAAGCAAAAATATATTCTATACTCATCCAACGGAAATAAGTTTGTGACTGGTGTGTAACCATGATGCAAGGTTAAATGGCACTAAACTGTGGGAAAGGTATTTGATGTGAAAACATGAGGCAACTACCTCTTGAATTACTTGGACAAATAAAATCTATCAATAACATATTTCTTACCAATTTTCAACACGATCTTTTATCTGAGGTAATAAGAAATCATTATGGAACTGATAAATACTCTGTACATTAGAGAACATCTGAGGTATGACTCCATCGGGAAGAAAATTGTGGATCTTGTTTTCTTGTACAACACGAAACTGAAATGTCTGAAAAAGATAATAATTTTTAATAATATTGTCAAATTCTAACTTTCATGATAGTATTAAGGACAATGGTCAGAAATAAAAACAAATGCATTGATATGAATCGTAAAAAACAAGAATGTGTCCATAGTACGCAAATGCCCCACTGGCATTATCATTTTCTATGTATAGTGCACACACTGAAAAACATATTGCAACTAGGTGGGGCATACAAAATCATATGAGATATAAGAACTTCAAATAGAATTTTGAATGATAATTTGACAGGTAGTGGTTTTAAATTGTCTAGATAATTTTCTGGGTAACTTCGAGGTAAATGTAAAAAAGATATCAGCAACCCTTAAAAACCTGAAATTATGTTAGAGCATCATTTGGTATTACAAAATGTATGAACATGATGAATTTCATTTCTTTTCATGTAACTTAATAATGTAAACAATAGATAACAACTTAGGATTTCTTTTAGTAATTGGTAATTAGTTGAGGTTTTACAAATATCCATCTTTGTCCGTTAAAATATAGCATTGATGGTAAACTATCAAAGGTAGACAACTTAATAATTCTGAAAATTCCTAAACAATCTCACACACATGAAATCCAAAGAAGGCAGGCAACTGTTCAAAATATACATCCAGAAAAATACTTAAAAATCTCCCACACTTATAGCGTGTTACAAAAAACCTCATTACATTTTTATTGTGTATGAAATATTAGCTGCTGGACATAAGAAAACAATTAATCAAACTACTTTTTAAACACAATTACCAGAATAAAAATAAGAAATGTGTCCACTGAATCCAACACCTCACTTGCACTTTCACATTTCCATGAACCATTGAATCTGGGTCAAAATCTAAATTTGGCATTCATTTAAAAGGACAATTTCAAGTTGTAGTTTGTGATTGAGTTACTCTGTTGGCTCAAGGTCAATTGGTGTAAATGTAGTACCTCAAGTCATTGAACAATAAGCTCTGACTGTGATGTAATAACATAACCATTGTGTCATACGAAATGTACAGGAAAATACACTAATTTGATAGTTCTCTATATTTCACTTAAATTGATGAGACGTCCAACAATTTGATCCAAACTTTTAACCTACCTTGAACCAAAGTTTTAACCTTATATGGTATGGTGAAATTGACACAGAGATGACAGACAAACAAACAGACTTACAGATGGACATACAGACTGGATCACATATTGCCCCTCTACTAACTGCTAGAAGGGACGTAAACAAACTATAATTTCGGTTATTCAAGTTGTCAAACCCTTTTTTCAATTCAAAAGTTAACAGAACAAAATACACATTTGAAAATAATGTTAGATAAACCAAAAGCATGCCCCTTAGACAAAGTTTATTGAAATGGATCCAAGAACTTAAACTACTTACATTTTTTTTTATGTTTTTAAGATATTTTAATGAAGAGATGAAGCACCTCACTACAAGTTTATTTTTGAAAGATACCACTAGTGTTTTAAACATCAAGTGTTTCTAAACCTGAAGTTTTTTAATTAAACGAAAGTCTTCATTTAATTAAGTATCTAATAAAAAATAAACTTCATTTAATACATAAGTGATCTCTTTTACAGTTGTTTATATTGTCTGTCTTCTTTCAGACTTAGCAAGTACTAGTAATTGATTTGAACTTTGATTTGAACTTATCTGTAATTCATAGTTTCCTTTTCAATGATTCTACTTCCTCGACGCAATACTAATTTTTCCTTTTTCTTTAGAATTTCATATTTACAGTAAAATTTTGCATAAGAAAAAGAAAAATTACAAAAAATAATAAAAATGCAATATTGATACTCAGACTTCATCAGATTGCTTTAGCCGCCTCACATGATATTCATTCTGATTAAGTCAGTATCAAAAAACAAAAATACCATTATTCTCTATGTATTCCTAAATTGTGGGTAAAGCATTAGGGTACGTAACTTTCAAAAAAATCTCATTAAAAAAGCTACTAGTAAAAAGACCATTTTTAAAAGTGGGCTTTATTCAGCAGAATTCTTTAGACACCAGAATAAAGACAAAAAAAACCTTTATTTTTTTACCAATCAAGATTGATTACAAAAGTTATTCAAAAACTTTCACCTTAAAGCACTAAAAAATCTTCAAAGTACAAGCTGGATTTAAATAACTTCATCTTAATTTTACCAAAGTTTTGAATGCATTAACTGATTTTTTTTAAAAGTTACATAATTATTTTAATTCATACAGATTTAACCAATTACATGCACAAGAAATTATGCAACTACATGAGAGCCAGTTTTCAAAATGAATAAGTTCTATAACTTGACATAACTTTGTTAACATATACACTAGTTTAAAATACATAGGTTGAAAAACTAAGATTAGAAAATGTTGAAAAAAAACATTAAAAATTCAGATGACTACAAAAAGGTGTTTGAAGGTCTGATTGAGTGACAGATTTGTTTGTTTGGGTTGTTTTTAAGGGGAAAGTCACAGTGCACAAATAGACCATTGACAGGAAAACTGACATTCCTAGTCTATTAAGATTGGAGTCCAACGTACAAGGTTCAAACTCATGAGCTCACGGATTCAGCAGTTGAACTACTAAGACCACGCTGACAACAATCCCCATTCTGAGATTTGATATGGCATGGGTTTTTAATCATAAAATCCTGTAGCCCTTTTCCCAAAAATCTCAAGTGTAAAATTTATTGTAAGTCTAAAATATTCCTTAACAATTCAACTAAATATTTTTATTGTAAGATTAATTTTACACTTAAGATTTTTTTGTGAAAAGGGCTACAGTAGCTTTCACTACAAGTTGTTTATAGGCTATTGTTGGAAAACATTTTGAAATTTATTGCAATTTGTAAAAAATTTACATATTTTTCTGACTTGAAACTGGTTAAAATATAATTAGGTCAACAACCAAAGGATGGCCATGTTTATCCTCTGTAAGGATTGTTTAGAAAAAATTAAGAAAATAACAACAGAAATCATCCTACTACATGCAAGCTATTTTTAGATATTTCAATCTTTATTTCTTAACATTAAGGATATATAAATATACTAAATAAGATGGGGAATCAAGTAGGTAGATATAAAATGTAACTTTTAACACAAGTAGTGTAACATACATCAAAAGGAAATGTTTTACTTCGAGGGAATTTTATTTAATTCATCCTACGACTTGTATACCATTATTAATTTCCTTAAGGGTTGTATTTCTACTTTTTACTCTCTTCCATTCAGATCAAATCTAAGTCTGGACCTCAATTCAGGAAGTCGTACAAATCATGTATTATAATCTGATCTGTATTATTCAGATTAAATTATAATTTCACTATCAATATGTGCACTAAAATGATCTGTGTCAAAAATCTATTTAATAAAACAGGAAGTTGTATATTAGATCAAAATTACACTTTTTTTAAACTACTTCTCTAAAGATGAAAATTTGGCTCAGTCTTGTTTCTGCTCCATGCATTAAATAATCAAATTAAAATGTATTTGATTACTTAACTTTTAGGTAAAACTTTCCAAGATATTTGCTCAATGAAGTCAGATTTATTCATGTATGATATATAAAATACTTTTCTTAAATTCTCCAATGGTAAATCTTTAAAAAAAAAATGGACAAAAACTCAGGCTAAGTCCCCTGGCCTTTATTGAGAAAAAAATAACTTCACATCAGGACAATAAAAGATTTTAGGTAGGCAGCTATTTTCTGGGTAGGTAGGGTTAGGGCAAACAAACCTATTCTTTTTTATGGCCTAATCTAACTGATCTAAAATGTAACTGCTGAGGTTAACTGATCATGCTGATAGTTAAAAGTAAGGTTAACGACCTTGATTCAACACTTCAAGTTATTTACCTGATCTAATAATTTCAGTCTCTCTACGTAAGCTTTCTCTGTAGATAATAATTCCTCTACAATCTGCTGTATCTTGTCTTTAGGAGGTCCTGAAACTTCTGTACTGTCCTAAAAATATAGTTGTCATCTTTATTACAAACTTTGAATAGATATTAAAGCAGTTTACTTTCTGTAATAATTATCATGATTATAAACTTAATTTTTATATTTAGTATAAAAGTGTATTGAGAAGAGGATACAGACATTTTATAGAGGGTATTACCCGGTAATGAAATTTTCACTACGTGCATGTGTAATTTGGAACCATAATATAAATTAACAGAAAGACCATGTACAGCAAAATGCATCAAGTGTGTCAGTAAAGGTTACATATATTTGGTTAGCTTGCTTGCTATTTGAACCTGTTCTAGGTCAGGCAATCTACCCTCCTTTTAAAGTAGAGTAGTTCTTCAGACAGATGGATGGGTTATCTGTCTGACTAGTCTACTATTACAGGAGGGGAATATATCGAACTGATTTTATAATGACTTCACAGTCCAGCTAGCAAGCAAGCTAACCAAAGATATTACATTTACCTACACCATATACACACTCAATGCATTTTGCTGTAACAACTTCCACATTATTGTGGGCATGTTATACAAGTAATCTATAAACTGTTTTCATTATTAAGGCATACAAAATTGATATAATGTATCCCCCCAAATAATGTTAAGTAAAAAAACAATGATAATATCAAAAGTTTACCATTTATATCAATGTTAACTATGATCCACATTTTCATTACTGGGAATTTTAAAATGAATCACTCAACAGTTTGAGACGTTGAAAGAAAGCCATGTATCTCTGTGAATAATATTTTCTGAGCTGTGAATGGTTTTTTTTTATTATCCATGCTCAAATGTTCTGTTCATAAGATACTGTATATTCCATAATTGTAGGGTTGTTTTTATCAAGAATTTATATGGCTATGTGATATTCAATTTATTCCTAAGACATCCTTGCACCTAAAGGCACCTTAAGTCAAAAAACACACAAGGTATAACCCACTTCTTCCAATATAATATTTAGGCACAATGACAGCACAACTTTTCTTCAAAATGCCACTTACACACTTAATATTATCCTTTAAAAGGGAGATAATCCATCAATATGGTACTTTTAACCCAAATATTCTTCTTGTTCCATAAATTTGTAATTAAGTCCAAAAGGTTATTTATTACCGGTACATATATATACATACTTGCATAGGTTTCATTTTCATATAAATATCATTTCACTATCAATGCTGATATTTCACACTAATTAAACAAATGATAAAACATGATAAAACAAACAAGTCATTGATAACTCAACTTTTACTTTTTTTTTTATCAAATTGAAATTGTGAACCTCAACCCAGTAACAGATCAAGTTCCTGGTTTACTTTTTAAAAAAAACAAGACTAAGTTGTAATTTAATCCGTAGGACCAAATATACAGAGACTTATCTTTATACTTCTTGCCTATAAGTAATTTACTGCATATAAAAATGTGAAATGTGCTTCTATAAGTGTTTAACTTTATGCATTATTACAGTAATAAATTTGAGAAATTGATGTTATAAATTTTAAAGATCTATTTCAATCGCCTGATAACAGGGCATTAATTTCATAAAAAACAGACATAACCAATCCAAAGTTTTGAAGGTCACTATTCTGACAAATAAATGAACTTTAAACAAGGTGAACTTTGAATCCATTTAAAACATCCAGGAAGACTACAGAAACTGAGATGACCTAAATTTGTAAAACTTTTTACAGCAGGTTTATGCTAATTATTGATTTCAGAATACAGATTGATTAATTTAGTGTTGCTTTTTAACTCCACTTTCAGCAGTATTGACTTATTGTGGTGGTCAGTTTTTATTGATGGAGGACTTCGTGCTAAGAAAATATCACAACTTTTGGCAGTAAAACTGGTAGTCAATGAAGATAGTACTTCAACACCAGCCTTATGTGCAGGATTCAAACTTACAACCCCAGTGTCAACAGGCTATAGATACAGAAGATAAACTGCCTAGACACTGAGGCCCTTCCAATAAACTGATGAATATTACTGAGTCAATTGCTGTATCATTTTGGTCTCTTGTGGAGAGTTGTCTCATTGGCAATCATACCACATCTTCTTTTTTTATATATATCAGAAGACAAGCAACACTTATTTACTACACAGACTAACAACTTACAGTGAAACCTTTATTATCAGATTCTGTTGTCGCACTACTTGTTTCACCTGGCTTTACTGACTCCTCATCACTATCTGACATGAAATCATCATCTGATTCGGACCAACTAGAGTCAAATAACTTTTCAGCATCCATACATAATCCTTCTGAGACAAATCCTGATTCATTCTCAGTTTTATCCTGCCCACTAGAGGTGGTATCAGATGTACCACCACAATCGGAGGATTTAATACTGTTCCTGTTACTACTACTTGCCGATTCGTTGTTAAAAGTCGTGTGTGACACATCACTCTGAATACTATTACAATCGCCATTCACATTCTTTGAATCTATTATCTTATCTCCATTTTCAGATAACAGACTTAAACCTTCAGTTTTATTTGTCTTATTCTTATTAATCTGAAAGACTAAAGCTTTAACATAGCCAGGTTTAACTGCAACACCTCCAAATTGACCAGATTCCTCATCAGACATATTAGGATCTTTCTTTAATTTAGTCTCTACTTTTTTAAATAGGATGCAATGCTCGTCGTTTGCTGACATATTGTGTCTGTGAAGGTCTGGTGAGTTTGGGACAGACATTGAGCGCCTTATTCTAGGATCTCTGTTTCCACGCTCATTTAAACGTCGGAATCGCTCAAGTCTTTCCCTAACTATACCCTTTGTTTGTGGAGAACTGGGCGTAGACTGAGTAGATGCTTCTGTAGAAAGAGATCTTTCAAATGTTTTAAGTGGAGTAGGTTGTGATTCTTCAGATAAACTTCTCTCAAGCTGATTTTTCTCACTACAAATGTCTGTTGCTGTTTCAGTTTTGTTTTCTGATTGTTCAACACTTTTTTCTGAAGATCCTGAGATTCTATTCTCTGGAGAACTTTTTTCCTCTTTAGTTACAGTTTTATCAGAATTTCTGCTTTTTGAGGATCTTTTTTCTTTTGATTTTCTTTTGAGTTTTTTAGAAGATTCATCAAGGTTTTTATCTGAAGTTTCACTTGAAAGTTCCTTGTTCCTGATACCTTCTTCTAACTGATGAAGTTGAAATCCATCAACCTCTATTTGAGTAATTTCCTCGATAGAATTCTGATTGACGACATTTTCTTTTATAAAGGTATCTGCCTCTTCATCCTCATCAAAACTGGTGCCAAAAAGTTCGGAAGGAGAACTGAGAGTACTGCTACTTTTGGATTTCTTGGAAAGTTTTACCGTGTTTAGAAGTCGATCAAAGAACTTTGGCCTACAAGGTGCTGTAAAATACAAAAACAGACATTTATAAATGTTTCTTTTCATTGCATGGATAGGATAAACACATGCTTTGTTATAAATCATCTAGTCAAAATCTTGATTTAAAAAATATATAATAAAAAATAAAAGTAAACCATTATAGGTTAAAGTATAGCTTTCAACATTGAGCCTTGGCTCACAGCGAACAAGCTATAAAGGAACCAAAAAATTACTAATGTAAAACCATTAAAACAGAAAAATTTTGCTTTAGACAGACGGTCAGCCACCTAATGTATGTAATACACCAGACAACTGACCTTTAAAATTTTGTTTGAAGCAAGACTTATACAATCTTCCACCACTATTCAGTATTGTCATAAAACACAAGGAAGATATTTTGCATGCGTCTTTTTATTCCTTTACATCTTGAATAAAATAGGCAATATAAATTTGAGTCTACTTATTTTATCAAAATAGTATAAATGTTCCAGACCGTATGAGTATTTGGACCGTACGCGTACGGCCTGGACCGTATGCGTACTTTTTAAAAATACTCATACGGTCGGACCGTACGCGTACGGTCTGAATGATATTAGGAAGTTGGTCAAGTTTATTAGATACAAATGTATATAACAGATCAACATAACTTAACTCTCAAATTAAGTAATATAAAAAAACTTTATATATTCTAACTATTTCAAAAATTCATGCTAATTAAATCTGTTAATCTCTTGTATTTAGCTTGTAGATCAGTAATACAATTATTAATTGAATTTTGATCACTGAAAACGAAGATATTGTAAGTAAACATAATCATGGAAGGACAATTGTTGTAGAATATTTAGCAACTTTACAAAAAAAAATCAAATGCAAAGGAACATGCATGAACTGCAAACATGTAAACTTAAAAAATATTACGTTAATTGTGGTAGCAAGTGTCACCTTGGGCCAGAGTACCAAAATAGGATTCAGATATACAATTAAACAAATATTTAATTTTAATTGTTCGTTTGTTAATTTTATCCATCTACTAGTAATTGCAATAATAACGTGACAATTTGTAAAAACTAGAAAAAAAAAATTGCGATTAATGTTTGTTTAAATTTAACCCATATGATCCAATAACATGTATGGTCAGCTCGTACTGGACCATACGCGTATACTCATACGGTCCGACCGTACGCGTATGGTCGGACCGTACGAGTATAGGTATACAGTCCGGACCGTACACGTACGGTCCAAATACTCATATGGTCTGGAACATAAACATAACTAATAATATTGGTATACTTTCAATTATCTTAAATTGTTTTTTTCTATTATGTCATTTGTAAAACTAAAAAATAAAATTATCACATTACATCAGTACACCTGGCCATTAAGTCTAAAAATGTAAAACAAATCCCAAGTCAATTTTAAAAACAAAAACTAAATGCAATACATACTGAACTCCTGTCCCACACTTTAACAATACAGCAATGAATGATAAAATCCTTCTTGAGTTAACAATATGATACAGGTCAGTAGTACTGTGTGAATAGACTAATAATTTCCTTTTACATTCAGAAATCAGGAAGATTTTTTTCCAAGATTTTCTTAGCATATATATTCTGAGGGAAATTTAGTATTTATTTGCTGAATCTAGTCCAAAAGATTGTGTCACGACATCTTCCATAAAACAATAAATATTGTGTGATTTACAAAACATCTTTTAACTAGTAAATTTTTCTTGAGTACAATTATTTCCTCAATTGAACTGAAGACAATTATAAAATCTTCCTCAAAATCAAATTCATAAATCAATACAATTTATTAAACTTCCATTGATTATTCTTCTTGTAATAAAAAGAGCAGTAAAATTATTTTAACTCGTCACACGTTCATTGAATTTGTAGTGTCACCGTTAAAACATATTTTTCAATGAATCCGATTGATGGAAGAATCAATGAGTTGATTAGTTTGTGATTCAGACGATGATGTGAAGGAATGACAGTTCACACTCGCTAGCCTTGTAAAATCAATACTCTTTATTATAATACTCTGTCTTGTAGTGAAATGTTCAGTTTGTTTATGGAATAAATAATGATGTCCTTCCTTAAATAAATAGCGACAAATTGTAATGAGAATTTGAACTATTTTAGGTAAATGCTATTAGAGGTGATATATATCTAGTAGATTGGTAAACACTGTCTTCTGGTGAAATTTTCAGTTTGTGTATGGAATAAATAATGGTGTCCTCCTTTAAATAAATAGCGACAAACATGTAATGAGAAATTGAACTATTTTAGGCAATAGCTATTAGAGGAGATATATCGAGTAAATTGGTAGACAAATCGAGTTATTGTCAGTTAGACATATAAACTTGTATTCCAGTAATTGGTTTTCTCAATTGAGACTAATAACACTGAATAATAGCAATGCAGTCGATTTTGTTACAAATTGTTGCAATTTAAACTTAGGGTTAAAATAACTGGCTCATTTTCCTCATTTATTTTCAGTAAAATTCCATGCTTGAAACTAATTCATATTTGATATACATGATGTATTAAAAACAAATAGATGTTCTAGCAAAGTATGCTAGAAGGAAGTCATGAATTCTTTGTTCAGACATAAATTAAAATTAAAAATAAATATTATGTTTACATTTTTAAAGAATCTGGAAGAATTTCTGGTTTTCTGCAGAAATTTTACCCCCTAAAAAACATGGACCAACAGGTAAAGATTCCTTTCCTGATTGATAAAAAAAAATGTGAAACATGGTTACAATATCATTCAATTTATCAATACCTTCTTATCATTATTCCTATTTCCATTGTTTTAAATATTGTACAGTTATTGATATAGTACTAATTAGCTGATAAAAATATGCACCTTTGCACAAATTTATCTTTACGGAAGGGCATGTTGGGAGTCAAAACTTCAGCTTCCTGTTGACCAATTAGCAGATAAAGAAATTAAACAGACCTTTTCCTAAGAAAACTAATTTATGCATGGATCAATAGCTAAATTCCCAAAGACGTTTGTAAAAAAAATCAAAAACAACAAATGCAATTGTTAAAAATTTCTTACCCCACATGCACATGATCAGTAATCCATTTTTGTTTTTCTTCGGTGAAATGATAAATTTTTAGAAAATCAATGACAGCAATGCATTCTGTGGACTTGCATGCTGACTCACAAAAGGTCAAGGTGGTATTGGAATTTTTTTCTCTCTGTGATCATTAACGACATAACTCAGGTATGTCTCATTCATCAATATATGGGACAATTAACGAGTTATAGATTTTTACATAACGGGATAAATTATACTTTTTATCCATTGATCACAAGGGAGTGTGTGGGAGGATCCTATTTTTTGACATAGAAGGAATATTCCAAAAGAAATAATTCCTAACTATCTTGATTGATATTTGTTCAATTTTTTTAAAATAATTGATTGTAGCTTTTTTTATACAATTTGAATATCCATGAAATACTTGCCACTGGATGTTTAACAAGTAAAAATTAAAATCATTAACAAATAGTAATTCAGACATTTGTACTCTACGTAATAAACTGTTATCACAGAGATATGTCTTGCCTTTTTGTAATTTTGATTAAGCAAATGTTGAAATCAAAATAGCAATACTTTAACATCTTACACAATTAAGTTATGCAAATATTCAAAGTCAATGAACATGACTGAGTTACATGGCTAAACAATCTCCATGTGAATGAGATGTGCCAATATTAATACAACTGCATACCAAATACCATTGACTTATTATAAGTCATTCCCAAACTTAAATACAAACATTAACTTGTAAACTATGTAAAAGTTTCACAAGTCAATGAACCATGAAGAGGGGATGGGCTATATAATCTCCATGGAAACAATACTTGCAAATGACACTAAATTTGCATACCAAACAACTTCACTTAACATAAGCAGTTCATCTTAAACTGATCTAATCACAAACTATTACATGTAAACTAAGATAAGTTTCAAAGTCATATTAGACTGTGACTAAGGGGGGGAGCCAAATTATCTCCAAGGAAATGAGATATGCCAATGCTTATACAACTGCATACCAAATATTACTGACTTACCACTTGTGGTTCTCCATAAACTGACCTAATCACAAACTAAAACTTGTATACAATTATAAGCAAAATTTCAAAGTAAACAGACCATGCCTGAGGAGGCAGAGCCAAATAACTCCATGGAAATGAGATGTGCCAATGCTTATACAACTGCATAACAAATATGATTGACCTACCACTTGTGGTTCACCATAAACTAGACCTAATCACAAACTAATTAATACATTGTTAACGCTGTCGCCGCCGAAACAGCATACCTATGTCTCACTTTTTTACTCCGTCAAGGTGAGACAAAAAACTAATAAGCTGAACCTGATTTCAATTACATATGTACAGTTGATGCTACAAAAAGCCTTATCACAAACTTATGTTTATAAATATCAGAGTACATTTTCATGCAACATGTTCTCAAGATTTTGTTAATCGTTAAATATTAATTTTTCGTGAAATTCATAGGTGTTACTGGGAACCTTAAATTTGAATATTCAGTGGCGCACAAATGTTTTAAGGGCTTTTCCGATATCCATTTGCTATTCTATACATTGTTTGCAGGAAAGGTCAAAGCAGAAAATTAAAGATCCATATTATGGATTCCATAAATATATAATAGCTAGAAGTAGAAGAATACTGGTTCCCACAAAAATTACGATTTTTCAGTTACCTTTTTTTATATCATTTCGTACAACCTGAGGTTGCATGTATCAAACAAAGTTTAATGACTTTATCAACTACTTTTTTAGTTTTCATAAAACATCTATTTTTAAAACCATATATCTAGCAAACCCTGGACTGGAGTGTTTGTCAAATAACCTGAACAGATTTTCTGAAGGGCTTTTATATAATATTCTGAGAATTTTCTCAGGTAAATTCACCTAAATACTACCAGGAATGTCGTGTTAATAGTACATGTAATATTGATATTTTGGGTGGCATTAGCTCAGATGTAAGGCTTGTTTACCTTTTGCCTTTTTTCTCAATGTAGATAAATCTGGAATAGATCTAGTACGGCTAACTTTTTTTAAACTGACTTGCACAGATCTTGTACCAGTGACAAATATCTGATCATCAAAGGCCCTCAACTCATCTTTAGATGATGGCTTTGGAAAGCTTTCAGTTTCACCTGCAAAATAAAGAAACATGTATGATACATATAAATTCAAGTTACATGATATATAAATGAAATAAATAGTAAATAGTAATGGCATGTATACAATGGTATATGTAAGCAGAAATTTAGTATGACATCCATCATTACTGAACTAGTACACATTTTTGTTTAGTGGCCAGCTGAAGCACAACTCTCGGTGCTGGATTTGTGTGGAAGACCCATTGGTGGCCTTCAGATGTTTTCTTTTCTTGATTGGTTTGTTGTCTCTGTGATACATTCCTCATTTCCATTCTAAATTTTAATTTTATAATCAAATATCTGTCATGTGAAAGTGCTGCAGCAAGGAGGGGGTACTATAATTTTGAAAACTGAGTTTTACAAGTGTCTGTAGTTTTGTCTTTAATTTGCATAGTTTGCATCAATTGTGGAAAAGTAAATAAGAGTGACATTTGTTTGATTTTAAATGTTAGAAAACAATATTTTTCCCATTTGAGGGAGCACACACAGTCTGCTCCTGTGCTTGCATCTGTTCAGGCAAAATGTATGGTAAATCTTAAGAATGTAGGACAGAAAGTCACAGGACAAAAAATCACAGACAAAAAGTCACAGGACAAAAAGTCACAATTCATTTTTTCTGATTATTTTCTTTGAATAAAAAATGCTTATTTTTACAAAAACATTTTTGTATTATTCTTGAAGTATTGTATATCAACAAACTTTGTAAGCAAAATTTATCAAAAAAATATCAAAGATGATCAAATAATTGTTAAGAAAACAAAATGTCAAAGTAGATTAGCACTTAAATGCTTCATGGTGCCAAGAAATATATCCTTTGCATCATATTAGAATTAAATAAATCTTCATTTTTCAAGTAAAATGATAAATTTTTCACTTTTTTATACATATGAATATATGTATAAAAAAAAAGTGAACATTTCAAGATATTCTCTTCTATATTGAAACATTTGTCAACAAATTATTTGTGACTTTTTGTCCTATCAAATTTGTGACTTTATGTCCTGTGACTTTCTGTCCGTTTACCAATCTTAATTAGTGTATAAATCTTTGATGGGTGTTTTCATTATTGATTTAATAATTGCATTGACATTTTTTACATCTGTAAATGTACTTTAATGTGTTGCCCTTAGATTTGAATTTAAAACAATACAAAATCTAACTTTAATCTTCTTGAAAAAAAAAACCCACTGAACCAGGCGATATTAAAATTTTAGTTTTTCCTCGAGCATTGTCTGTTCATGGAAGAAAATATAATTTACAGCAACTTAAGTTAGATATTTTTATGAGCATTTAATTACTGTAACATCATAGGTAAAACTGCCATCATTTTATCCTGTGACTTTTTTCTGTTTACCTAACAAACATAATCATTAACATTTGCTGGCTGACCAGTTTTATTATAGATTGTCTTACGGAAAAGTATTTAATCAAAATTTCATGAATTTATCAAATATATATAGCAAAAAAAGAAAGAAGAAAAATAGACTTAGTAAAATTAAATAAATTTAAAACGTTTACATTTACCTTAAGCGAAATACATATGAATCACAAATAAAGTGTATTACAAAATTCACAATAGGTGTCACTTTTGGATAAGTACAGAACAATAGTGGACAGAACTTATCTGGACACGGTCATCTATCATAAGGTCATCAATACATGGTCATATTGTATCTGACATAATTATTCACAAAAACCATGATTATTAACACTAAATAAAATATAAATCTGTCAACCTGATGTATCGTTACCCTTCAGTGCCCCCAGGTAATTATTACCTGTAAAATCAACAGGATGTGCTAATTAATATTACACCTAATTATCTAAAAGCTTAATCACTGTGTATTTCAACTCTGTCTACTACCCTTATTAATTGTTCAAGATATGATGATGAAATTTATCTTTTGATGCCACGGACAGAAAATTTCCAATTAAAATATTATTACTGTGCAACATGCAGAAAAACAGATGTTTGAGAAATAGTTCCGTTAATTGAGTATAATGTTTTCTGACTTCTGAAGTCTTTAATTGTAATTTTATATATTAATGAATTTGAACCAGCTGTAATTAAGAGTTACATAATACTGAAAAGCATGCATATTGACTCTTACCATCTGCACTTATTTTTGTAATCATGGTTATAGTTTGTATGTAAGTAAACATCTTATTAAAAAATATACAACTGAACCATGGCAAATACTTACAAGCCCAAATTCAATGGATTTTCAGTTATAAACTTTATATGTACTCGGGAGTACATAATTTGTGCTCAGAACACCAAATCCCGTATTTTGATTGGTTGATTTCTGAGTCTGAGTAGGATCATCCTATTCAAAAGTTTTATGCCTGCAAGGCCTGCCATATGTATGTGCTAATTTGAGAAGATTTAAAACAGTATTTTTGCCTATTAACAAAACAAAATCGGGTAACATCGAGTGCCACTTTCCAAATACCATGCCATTATTTATAATTCCTAATGCTTACTTAACAAATGCTTAATTGATTCTGATGTTTAAAACTCATCCAAACAACAGAGATATTTGTGCTATTTAAAATTAACTTTCCTATCATAAAATATGTGAGGAGACTTCAATACATTTTACATTTTATAAATCTGTCCCATTTTAAAGACAAGCTTAAAATATCACTAAAAAAATTTAACCCACATAATTTTTGTAATAAATCAAAGGATTTATTCAGTATCAAAATACTAAGAAATATCTTCCTTTTTATCTAGCAACAGAAACAAACACTTATGGTTTTTTTTTGGACAGGTGTCCAGCCAAGATATTAGAATACTTCCTACCTGAACGACAGGTCAGTCTACACCTGTATTTCCCGTGATTTATTGGTCACAAGCTGCTTCTGATACATATTATTGTGTTATAAGTGATGTCATTGTTGTATGACAATGATTTACTTGTTTTTTTACAATTTATAATTATGTATGTCCCTTAGATAATTATATGTACTTGGTAACTTGGCTAACATGCGGACAAATGAATCAAAGTGTCACCTTTCTAAAAAAAAAAAAAAAAACGGGATGTTCTGATGAATATTTTTCTCTTTTGCAGCCTGACCTAATTACTTTTAAAATAGATTCCACCTACAGTTAAATTTACCTAAATTATTGGTACTTTCTTATATCTATGCGATTAAAAAAATTAAAACAACTTGAGGTTTCAGAGATATAAACCTGAGGGGATGTAGAGATATTCTTAAGTAAATCAGTGGTAGACGAATCTATCACATAACCAGAGATATAAACCTGAGGGGATGTAGAGATATTCTTAAGTAAATCAGTGGTAGACCAATCTATCACATAACCAGAGATATAAACCTGAGGGGATGTAGAGATATTCTTAAGTAAATCAGTGGTAGATGAATCTATCACATAACCAGAGATATAAACCTGAGGGGATGTAGAGATATTCTTAAGTAAATCAGTGGTAGACCAATCTATCACATAACCAGAGATATAAACCTGAGGGGATGTAGATATATTCTTAAGTAAATCAGTGGTAGACCAATCTATCACATAACCAGAGATATAAACCTGAGGGGATGTAGAGATATTCTTAAGTAAATCAGTGGTAGACCAATCTATCACATAACCAGAGATATAAACCTGAGGGGATGTAGAGATATTCTTAAGTAAATCAGTGGTAGACCAATCTATCATATAACCAGAGATATAAACCTGGGGGGATGTAGAGATATTCTTAAGTAAATCAGTGGTAGACCAATTTATCATATAACCAGAGATATAAACCTGGGGGGATGTAGAGATATTCTTAAGTAAATCAGTGGTAGACCAATCTATCACATAACCAGAGATATAAACCTGAGGGGATGTAGAGATATTCTTAAGTAAATCAGTGGTAGACCAATCTATCACATAACCAGAGATATAAACCTGAGGGGATGTAGAGATATTCTTAAGTAAATCAGTGGTAGACCAATCTATCACATAACCAGAGATATAAACCTGAGGGGATGTAGAGATATTCTTAAGGTGGTACCCAACACTTTCTCTAAAATTTATTTGGCTCGTTTAATTTTCATAAAATTTTGTCAAAGTATTTACTTTGACCCTTTAACGAAAAGATAAAAATTTCAAAAATTTTGAACCAACCGTTTTGTCAGAAAAATTACACTGGTTATATAGCAGTTTGACAAACACCAATTTTGATCATTGAGAAGCTTAATATTCCTTTTACAACACAACGTAATTAAAATGTTTAGCTGACTTTACAGAGTTATCTCCCTGTAGTGTTGGGTAACACCTTAAGTAAATCAGTAGTAGACCAATCTATCACATAACCAGAGATATAAACCTGAGGGGATGTAGAAATATTCTTAAGTAAATCAGTGGTAGACCAATCTATCATATAACCAGAGATATAAACCTGAGGGGATGTAGAAATATTCTTAAGTAAATCAGTGGTAGACCAATCTATCATATAACCAGAGATATAAACCTGAGGGGATGTAGAAATATTCTTAAGTAAATCAGTGGTAGACCAATCTATCACATAACCAGAGATATAAACCTGAGGGGATGTAGAGATATTCTTAAGTAAATCAGTGGTAGACCAATCTATCATATAACCAGAGATATAAACCTGAGGGGATGTAGAGATATTCTTAAGTAAATCAGTGGTAGACCAATCTATCATATAACCAGCAACCACTAATCACTTTCCTTTCTCAATTTCAAATCTTCTTATTCAACAAACCTTAGGTTATTACAAGGCCTGGTTGGTGCAATATATCAATTATATTTTGGTGGTATAATTTCCCACTATGGAAAGCTAACTATTGGTTTAATTTTTCATATGGTATTTTGACCCCAGGTTCTATTTCTCATACCCAAAATAGTACAATTTTAAGGGGGTTCAATTTTCCATTTGACACCAGTAATCAAATGTAGTCCATCATCCATACAAAAAGTCAGGCATACCAGAAGATGAGATACTATAAAGTCCAGACTGTTAAGTCCGTCATTAGTAAATGACCACATTCCAATTTGCCATTAATGATTGATGTCATCGTCAATAGTATTAAAACAATTTGATGAAACCAATTTTTAGAAAATGCATATATTATAATTCCATTCATTATCATATGCACTCAAAATGCACTTTAAGGAAACATTGAATGAAATATTACTATTTGTTTATTTTGAATACCAGGGTTGGAAGCCTTGGGGAACAAGTTGTAGTATTACATCAGGGTATGACAGAAACATGTCATGCATGACTAACTTCTGGTATGCCATAGTTTGACTGATATATAGTTTACTATATAACATTTGGTTTTTCCACCAATAATAATTTTCCCCTCAAGATGACCATTAACATAATATTAACAATATCCTGATAAAATACAAATAACCATACAAGGGTCCCTATGAGGACCAGTGTATAAGTCAAGCATCACATTTTTTTCTTTATCAAAGAATTTAAACTCTTCTATGACTAAATCATAAGTGAACACAAGAGCAGATCCAGCCATTTCAAAAAGGGGGGGTTCCCAACCAAGGACAAAAGGGGGTGGGGTTCCAACTATATGTCCCCATTCAAATGCATTGATCATCCAAATAAAAAAGGGGGGTTCCAACCCCCAGAACACTCCCCCTGAATCCACCACTGCAGGAGTACTTTCCAACAACTAGAAGCTACCCAATATTACCAAAAAGTGAAAGAGAAAAAACTGTACATTACTCTTCCTCAAATTACCTTCTCCTAAAAAAAGCCTTTCTTACAGTCCATCAAATCAAAAGAGAGTAACAATCCTACTTTACTTTTTTACATGTATAATAAACTTACTTACTATAGCATTATCCCATCAATTGATTTGAAATATTTGTGGCATACCAAATCTAAGTGCATTCATCATGGCTAGGAGAAAATCCCAACATTCAGATACTGGTGGAAATAAATTTTCTAATTTCATTGATAAACACTGAAACTAAGAAATTAGGTATCCTTGAAATAGAAATTTTTTCTCCGACAATGAAAATTGATATGTACCAACAGAATGAATTCACAGTATGTAAATTCTATAATGGTCCCAATTTTAGTGATATGTATCCTATAATATATCAGACGTGTCATTACATGTATAACTCTCCAGCATAGAAAAACAAATTACTTTAATTTTTTACATCCTTGTGTAAAAATCTTCAGTTCAGAAAATAATTTTAACAGGCCAACTCAAAGATGATGGCTTAAAGCTGAATTTATATAACTTTAAGATTCTTTAAACTACTTTTCTTATATTCTTCATTACAAATTTCAGAAATGTTTAAGAAACTAAGGTAAGTTGACCTTAGATGAATTTGGCTATTTTCTAGGTCCCTTTTGGAAATATATCTTCACATGCTTAGGTCTTGTACATCTTTGACTTTCAAATGTTTTGGTTTGAGCTTTCCTGCTGAAGGTAAATTAGGAAAAGTGCTTCGGACACACACAATCAATCAAGTTTTATGTTTATTTACAATAAAATTATGAAATAAAAAAAAATTGTGTAAAAGAACTAACAGAAATACTCACAGTCGACTGTAAAAATCCTAATGGAGTCTAATACAGGGAAATTTAGTTTTTCTAATATTTTCTAACTTGAACAAAGAATGTGTCAAATCAAGGAAATGAAGAAAAAATAGATCTTAATTTGGTTCAATGCCCAATTGTTCATTTTGTTGAAAATATATCTACTTCCTTTTATTGCATAATGCATAATATTAAATGCAATTATTCTACTTATATCGTATTGTGTCTGGTGTAAACGAGAATGCAAATAAAAACTAGTATCAAATTCAATAACACCGAGTTCAGAGAGATGTTCTTATTAAGGAATCTGAAAAACAGAAAGAATTTCACTTTTTATACACTGTGAATCCTTTATTATTTGTTGGATACCAATTTTTGTGGGTTCAGTTGGAACAGGTGAACCATGATTTCAAATATTCAACGAAATACAAATTTCCTAAAGGCGGTAGGTATGCAGAGATGAGCAAAACCACGAAATCAAATATCCATGAAAATGCTAGTTTTCCTCGATCCACAAAAATTGATACCCATGAAAATAAATGAATTCACAGTAGCCTTAGTCTATTACTCTAACAGATCAGCCACAAGATTGTTTGTTACCTATACTATTACCAACAAGAACATTTAGAAGCAGACCAAAATTGTATAGTTATATGCACGCTTAGTTAATGGTTTAACAATATTTACAATCCTTTTGCATTACAACATCTAATATTGAATTGAAGATTTAGGCTGGATTTTTACAAAAAATGAGCTAAGCTGGACAATTATCTAATCCTGCTTTTTTATGCCCCATTTATGGGCATTATGTTTTCTGGTCTGTGCGTCTGTCCATCCGTTCGTTTGTAAGTTCGTACGTCCATTTTTCCGTACGTCTGTCCATTTGTCCGTCTGTCCCGCTTCAGGTTAAAGTTTTTGGTTGAGGTCATTTTTGATGAAGTTGAAGTCTATTATCGACTTGAAACTTAGTGCAGTACTACATTTTCCCTATGATATGATCTTTCTAATTTTAACACCAAATTAGAGTTTTCACCCCATTTTCACAGTCCACTGAACATAGAAAATGATAGTGCGGATGGGGCATCCGTGTACTAGGGACACATTCTTGTTTCCCTTTCTTTTGCCTTCTTATCTTATACATGTATCACTAAACATGAATACTATTCATGGGAAGCAAATAGCTTTATACACACAACCCTGGAGTTATTTAGGCTTTCAAGAGGAACCCCAAAATATGGAAATTTTGGCACAATGGTATTTTTTGCTTATTTTGCATTGAAACAAGTAAAACGCAGGAATACATCACCCATGCAAATATATAATTAAGTTTGTTCAATAAACAATATGGCTGCATAACCCACATTTATTGAGCAATACAATCTGTATAATATGATATGAATAAAAATCTTAGACTATATATTTATTAAAATATTGTTTATCTGGAAGTACAATGTACTAAATAAAAATAATTTTTTTTTTTAAATGAAAGTCTTCCTGTTCCTTTACAGAGTATGTGAATTTTAAAAATCAACATTTATTTTTAAATACTTTTAATAATACAACCATTCAAAACTGGAATAAAAGAACTTATTTTCTAAAGTTTGATTAAATAGATAAAATTATTTCCTTCCTCTATCACTATAAAAATGATTGGTGATCATCATATTGAATAAAAAAAACTTCAAATGAACAGCTGTGGTATAAAGTTGTCAGTTTATAAGATATCATTGATTTCAATTTATATGATACTTAACATAAACAGGTACTGTCATCAAATATGAAATATATTGTATATAATACTTAACATAAAAACTGTCATCAAAATATATATACACTAGGTATAACAAAAAGTTGCTTTGTCAGGGCAATCCAATTCCAGTTCTTTAATAAAAGTAATTTGAATTGATAGTCTTTCGAGGTAACTAACATTGGAATTAAATATTAAACTTCAGCAGTGACAGCAACTTTCCAGTGAGGCAAAAGGTAACCAATAAAGCAGCATCACTCATATTGAATCCCAACAACCAATGAGGGTGGTTAAGGGTTATTTTCGTGCAACGTGATCGCCGTTTTTTATTTCACGTTCAACGCGTTTTTACTTTTTTATTTGACGTTCAGTGCAAGACAGGTGCCTCGTTCAACGTGTTCTGCTTATTCAATTTTACGTGCATCGTGATTTTCAAAGTCTTATTTTGCGTGCTCGGTATTTTTCAAATAAAATTCAAACGCTTGGCAGGGATCGTCAAGAAATACTTTTTTAAAAGCCGTAAACCAATTATATCATAAATGTGTATACAAAATCGGGAATATCAAGTAAAATAAAGAGTTAATATATACAAGAAGACAGTGACTCAGTCACAAAAGGTTCAAATAAAAGTATTTATTTTACGTGCAACGTTCATTACAGAAATTATTTCACGTTCAACGTGAAATTATGTCTTATTTCACGTTTTTTTCGTGCAAGCACCCCCCCTTTACCACCCTCACCAATGTATTCATGTTTTTGACTAAAAGGGGGAGGGGGAGGGATTTTCAAGCTGCGTCTAAGACCCATTGGTGGCCTTTAAATCTGCTCTTTGGTCTGGTTGTTGTCTCTTTGACATATTCCCCATTTCCATTCTCAATTTTAATGTTTTTGTAAATTCATGTTTTTTCATTCATACCGGTGTCATATGGTATTTTGAACCCCATGGTAAATTGACCCCGGGGTCAAAATACCGCTATGGTAAATTGAACCCCCCCATGGTAAATTGAACCCCCCCTGTATGGAAAATTGAACCCCCATGGTAAATTGAACCCCCCTGTTTTTTTCATCCTAGATGAATATTAGAACATTTTACATTATTCTAAAGCTTATCATAGATTAAAAAATCATTCATACAAGAAGGGGAGGTACATTTTCCATGCTTAATTAAAAGAAATATCTTTGCTTGGTATAAGTGCTCTGAAATCTTTACCAACAAAATGTCATTCAAAATACTTATTGACACATTATAACTAGACCATATGTAGCTTGAATGCTTTAATTATTTGTAATAATAACATATGTATATATATATATATATATATTAAAGGGTAGTTTTGATTTTCCATAGTAAAAAAAGGGGGAGGGGGTCAAAATACCATGGCAAAGTAAAATTTTAAAAATATCTTTTCCAGCAAGTTAAATACATACAAACTACTTATTGGTGAATTCTAACTACATAAAAGAGTTAGAATTGCCAGATTTTTGGAATTAAAGGCCTAGAGTAGGGGGTTCAATATACTGCAGGGGGGTCAAAATACCATGGCAAAGTAAAATGTTCAAAATATCTTTTCCAGTTTATTAAATACATACAAACTACTTATTTTTGTATTCTAACTACATAAAATAGTTAGAATTGCCAGAATTTTTTTTAATTAAAGGTCTAGAGTAAGGGGTTCAATATACCGCAGGGGGGTCAAATACCATGGCTAAGTAAAATTTTCAAAATATCTTTTCTATCAAGTTTAATACATAAAAACTACTTGTTGATGTATATTAACTACATATAAGAGATAAAATTGCCAGAATTTTTTGAATTGTCTAGAGTAAGGGGTTCAATATATCGCAGGGGGTCAAAATACCATGGCAAAGTAAAATTTTAAAATTATCTTTTCCAGCAAGTTAAATACATACAAACTACTTATTGGTAAATTCTAACTACATAAAAGAGTTAGAATTGCCAGATTTTTGGAAATTAAAGGCCTAGAGTAGGGGGTTCAGTATACCGCAGGAGGGTCAAAATACCATGGCAAAGTAAAATTTTCAAAATACCATGGCAAAGTAAAATTTTAAAATTATCTTTTCCAGCAAGTTAAATACATACAAACTACTTATTGGTAAATTCTAACTACATAAAAGAGTTAGAATTGCCAGATTTTTGGAAATTAAAGGCCTAGAGTAGGGGGTTCAGTATACCGCAGGAGGGTCAAAATACCATGGCAAAGTAAAATTTTCAAAATATCTTTTCCAGCAAGATTAATACATACAAACTGCTTATTGGTGTATTCTAACTACATAAAATAGTTAGAATAGCCAGAATTTCTGAAATTAAAGGCCCAGAGTAGGGGGTTCAATATACCGCAGGGGGGTCAAAATACCATGGCAAAGTAAAATTTTCAAAATATCTTTTCCAGCAAGTTTAATACATACAAACTACTTATTGGTGTATTCTAACTACATAAAAAAGTTAGAATTGCCAGAATTTTTTTTAATTAAAGGTCTAGAGTAAGGGGTTCAATATACCGCAGGGGGGTCAAATACCATGGCTAAGTGAAATTTTCAAAATATCTTTTCTATCAAGTTTAATACATAAAAACTACTTGTTGGTGTATATTAACTACATATAAGAGTTAAAATTGCCAGAATTTTTTGAATTGTCTAGAGTAAGGGGTTCAATATATCGCAGGGGGTCAAAATACCATGGCAAAGTAAAATTTTAAAATTATCTTTTCCAGCAAGTTAAATACATACAAACTACTTATTGGTAAATTCTAACTACATAAAAGAGTTAGAATTGCCAGACTTTTGGAAATTAAAGGCCTAGAGTAGGGGGTTCAGTATACCGCAGGAGGGTCAAAATACCATGGCAAAGTAAAATTTTCAAAATACCATGGCAAAGTAAAATTTTAAAATTATCTTTTCCAGCAAGTTAAATACATACAAACTACTTATTGGTAAATTCTAACTACATAAAAGAGTTAGAATTGCCAGATTTTTGGAAATTAAAGGCCTAGAGTAGGGGGTTCAGTATACCGCAGGAGGGTCAAAATACCATGGCAAAGTAAAATTTTCAAAATATCTTTTCCAGCAAGATTAATACATACAAACTGCTTATTGGTGTATTCTAACTACATAAAATAGTTAGAATAGCCAGAATTTCTGAAATTAAAGGCCCAGAGTAGGGGGTTCAATATACCGCAGGGGGGTCAAAATACCATGGCAAAGTAAAATTTTCAAAATATCTTTTCCAGCAAGTTTAATACATACAAACTACTTATTGGTGTATTCTAACTACATAAAAAAGTTAGAATTGCCAGAATTTTTTTTAATTAAAGGTCTAGAGTAAGGGGTTCAATATACCGCAGGGGGGTCAAATACCATGGCTAAGTAAAATTTTCAAAATATCTTTTTTATCAAGTTTAATACATAAAAACTACTTGTTGGTGTATATTAACTACATATAAGAGTTAAAATTGCCAGAATTTTTTGAATTGTCTAGAGTAAGGGGTTCAATATATCGCAGGGGGTCAAAATACCATGGCAAAGTAAAATTTTAAAATTATCTTTTCCAGCAAGTTAAATACATACAAACTACTTATTGGTAAATTCTAACTACATAAAAGAGTTAGAATTGCCAGACTTTTGGAAATTAAAGGCCTAGAGTAGGGGGTTCAGTATACCGCAGGAGGGTCAAAATACCATGGCAAAGTAAAATTTTCAAAATACCATGGCAAAGTAAAATTTTAAAATTATCTTTTCCAGCAAGTTAAATACATACAAACTACTTATTGGTAAATTCTAACTACATAAAAGAGTAAGAATTGCCAGATTTTTGGAAATTAAAGGCCTAGAGTAGGGGGTTCAGTATACCGCAGGAGGGTCAAAATACCATGGCAAAGTAAAATTTTCAAAATATCTTTTCCAGCAAGATTAATACATACAAACTGCTTATTGGTGTATTCTAACTACATAAAATAGTTAGAATAGCCAGAATTTCTGAAATTAAAGGCCCAGAGTAGGGGGTTTAATATACCGCAGGGGGGTCAAAATACCATGGCAAAGTAAAATTTTCAAAATATCTTTTCCAGCAAGTTTAATACATACAAACTACTTATTGGTGTATTCTAACTACATAAAAAAGTTAGAATTGCCAGAATTTTTTTTAATTAAAGGTCTAGAGTAAGGGGTTCAATATACCGCAGGGGGGTCAAATACCATGGCTAAGTAAAATTTTCAAAATATCTTTTCTATCAAGTTTAATACATAAAAACTACTTGTTGGTGTATATTAACTACATATAAGAGTTACAATTGCCAGAATTTTTTGAATTGTCTAGAGTAAGGGGTTCAATATATCGCAGGGGTTTAAAATACCATGGCAAAGTAAAATTTTAAAATTATCTTTTCCAGCAAGTTAAATACATACAAACTACTTATTGGTAAATTCTAACTACATAAAAGAGTTAGAATTGCCAGACTTTTGGAAATTAAAGGCCTAGAGTAGGGGGTTCAGTATACCGCAGGAGGGTCAAAATACCATGGCAAAGTAAAATTTTCAAAATACCATGGCAAAGTAAAATTTTTAAATTATCTTTTCCAGCAAGTTAAATACATACAAACTACTTATTGGTAAATTCTAACTACATAAAAGAGTAAGAATTGTCAGATTTTTGAAATTAAAGGCCTAGAATAGGGGGTTCAGTATACCGCAGGAGGGTCAAAATACCATGGCAAAGTAAAATTTTCAAAATATCTTTTCCAGCAAGATTAATACATACAAACTGCTTATTGGTGTATTCTAACTACATAAAATAGTTAGAATAGCCAGAATTTCTGAAATTAAAGGCCCAGAGTAGGGGGTTCAATATACCGCAGGGGGGTCAAAATACCATGGCAAAGTAAAATTTTCAAAATATCTTTTCCAGCAAGATTAATACATACAAACTGCTTATTGGTGTATTCTAACTACATAAAATAGTTAGAATAGCCAGAATTTCTGAAATTAAAGGCCCAGAGTAGGGGGTTCAATATACCGCAGGGGGGTCAAAATACCATGGCAAAGTAAAATTTTCAAAATATCTTTTCCAGCAAGTTTAATACATACAAACTACTTATTGGTGTATTCTAACTACATAAAAAAGTTCAAATTGCCAGAATTTCTGAAATTAAAGGCCCAGAGTAGGGGGTTCAATATACCGCAGGGGGGTCAAAATACCATGGCAAAGTAAAACCCCCTACTACAGACCTTGAATTTCAAAAATTCAAGCTATTCTAAATCCTTAACATAGTTATAATACTCCAATAAGTAGTTTGTATGTAGTTAATATACTGGAAAAGATATTTTGAAAATTTTACTTATCTATGGTATTTTGAACCCCCTGCGGTATATTGAACCCCCTACTATAGACCTTGAATTTCAAAAATTCAAGCTATTCTAAATCCTTAACATAGTTATATTACTCCAATAAGTAGCTGTATATATTTAATATACTAAAAAAGATATTTTGAAAATTTTACTTAGCCATGGTATTTTGACCCCCTGTGGTATATTGAACCCCCTACTATAGACCTTGAATTTCAAAAATTCAAGCTATTCTAACTCCTTAACATAGTTATAATACTCCAATAAGTGGTTTGTATGTGTTAAACATGCTGGAAAAGATATTTTGAAAATTTTGCTTAGCCATGGTATTTTGACCCCCCTGCGGTATATTGAACCCCCTACTATAGACCTTGAATTTCAAAAATTCAAGCTATTCTAAATCCTTAACATAGTTATATTACTCCAATAAGTAGTTTGTATGTATTTAATATACTGGAAAAGATATTTTGAAAATTTTACTTATAGCCATGGTATTTTGAACCCCCTGCGGTATATTGAACCCCCTACTATAGACCTTGAATTTCAAAAATTCAAGCTATTCTAAATCCTTAACATAGTTATATTACTCCAATAAGTAGTTTGTATGTATTTAATATACTGGAAAAGATATTTTGAAAATTTTACTTAGCCATGGTATTTTGAACCCCCTGCGGTATATTGAACCCCCTACTATAGACCTTGAATTTCAAAAATTCAAGCTATTCTAAATCCTTAACATAGTTATATTACTCCAATAAGTAGCTGTATGTATTTAATATACTAAAAAAGATATTTTGAAAATTTTACTTAGCCATGGTATTTTGACCCCCTGTGGTATATTGAACCCCCTACTATAGACCTTGAATTTCAAAAATTCAAGCTATTCTAACTCCTTAACATAGTTATAATACTCTAATAAGTGGTTTGTATGTGCTAAACATGCTGGAAAAGATATTTTGAAAATTTTGCTTAGCCATGGTATTTTGACCCCCCTGCGGTATATTGAACCCCCTACTATAGACCTTGAATTTCAAAAATTCAAGCTATTCTAAATCCTTAACATAGTTATATTACTCCAATAAGTAGTTTGTATGTATTTGATATACTGGAAAAGATATTTTGAAAATTTTACTTAGCCATGGTATTTTGAACCCCCTGCGGTATATTGAACCCCCTACTATAGACCTTGAATTTCAAAAATTCAAGCTATTCTAAATCCTTAACATAGTTATATTACTCCAATAAGTAGTTTGTATGTATTTTATATACTGGAAAAGATATTTTGAAAATTTTACTTAGCCATGGTATTTTGACCCCCCTGCGGTATATTGAACCCCCTACTATAGACCTTGAATTTCAAAAATTCAAGCTATTCTAAATCCTTAACATAGTTATATTACTCCAATAAGTGGTTTGTATGTGTTAAACATGCTGGAAAAGATATTTTGAAAATTTTGCTTATCCATGGTATTTTGACCCCCCTGCGGTATATTGAACCCCCTACTATAGACCTTGAATTTCAAAAATTCAAGCTATTCTAAATCCTTAACATAGTTATATTACTCCAATAAGTAGTTTGTATGTATTTAATATACTGGAAAAGATATTTTGAAAATTTTACTTAGCCATGGTATTTTGAACCCCCTGCGGTATATTGAACCCCCTACTATAGACCTTGAATTTCAAAAAATCAAGCTATTCTAAATCCTTAACATAGTTATATTACTCCAATAAGTAGCTGTATGTATTTAATATACTAAAAAAGATATTTTGAAAATTTTACTTAGCCATGGTATTTTGACCCCCTGTGGTATATTGAACCCCCTACTATAGACCTTGAATTTCAAAAATTCAAGCTATTCTAACTCCTTAACATAGTTATAATACTCTAATAAGTGGTTTGTATGTGTTAAACATGCTGGAAAAGATATTTTGAAAATTTTGCTTAGCCATGGTATTTTGACCCCCCTGCGGTATATTGAACCCCCTACTATAGACCTTGAATTTCAAAAATTCAAGCTATTCTAAATCCTTAACATAGTTATATTACTCCAATAAGTAGTTTGTATGTATTTAATATACTGGAAAAGATATTTTGAAAATTTTACTTAGCCATGGTATTTTGAACCCCCTGCGGTATATTGAACCCCCTACTATAGACCTTGAATTTCAAAAATTCAAGCTATTCTAAATCCTTAACATAGTTATATTACTCCAATAAGTAGTTTGTATGTATTTTATATACTGGAAAAGATATTTTGAAAATTTTACTTAGCCATGGTATTTTGAACCCCCTGCGGTAGACCTCGAAATTCAAAAATTCAAGCTATTCTAAATCCTTAACATAGTTATATTACTCCAATAAGTGGTTGTTATGTGTTAAACATGCTGGAAAAGATATTTTGAAAATTTTGCTTAGCCATGGTATTTTGACCCCCCTGCGGTATATTGAACCCCCTACCTAAAACCACAAATTAAAAAAAAATGATAGCCAATAAATTGTAAATTAGATTATCTGCAATACTATTTATCAAAAACAGGGGGGTTCAATATACCGCAGGGGGGTTCAAAATACCATATGTGAAAAATGACCCCGGGGTCAAAATACCATGCGGTATAATGACCCCGGGGTCATTTTACCGCATGGTATTTTGACCCCGGGTTCACTTTTTAGGGGGTTCAAAATACCATATGACACCTGTCCTTCAAAGCTAAAGCTAAATGCAAAAAGTATGAATACTGGTACTATACTGAACAGTCTTAGGGATAAAATAATGTTAATAATGCTGTCATATTATTTCATTCATACTAAGCAAACATAATTTTTTCAAGTGAACAAATTTGAGGAATTTTAGAGTTTGACATATTGAATAGATGCCTGCCTAAATTGTTGAAGACTGTATGCTATCCAATAGATCTCTTTTGGCTTGTTTTGTTTTTCTGGTTGATGTCGTATTGGTGTATATCCAATAACATCTCAAATCTGTATAAATATTAAATTTTGTCCTAACATCTACAATTCAGACAAATAATAGAAACATTTATACAAAGGAGTAGGGGCAATTAATAGGCCCTTATTTGGCCCAAAAATTACTGCAAATTAAAAAGTTATCATACATATTCTTAAATTACTAAAAACTTGACTAAGGTATAAGGTACTTTGAAAAACAAAACAAATTTGACATCGAACTAGTGTTTGAATTACTATCAAACACTGAACTTTATATCAGTAAGTGCTTCCATAAATTTGTCAAAAAAAAGATTCAATAGGAAGGTTGGACCTGGTTACCCAACTAGTGGAAGATATAAATTCCACTAATCTATCATTTATAGTTTCTTATGTCCTAAAAAGTAAGAGACATTTCTACAATTCATTTCTATCAATATGAAATTAGGTCAGGTTGATAACTCCAATTTACTCCAAAAAGTCTCGGATATCTATTTGTTGGCTAGAATTATTGTAGGTTTGGATCACAGACTGAACTTTTAAATATTGTCTTCTATAACAATTTAAAAATAATTTTGTTTTCCTGTTTAACTTTTACAAGCACTTAAGAAATTACGAATGAAAATGTATACATATATTCAAAATATTGTTGCAGTATAATTTTGAAGTGATACTCACTTTTCAGTTTATAATATTATTCCTTAAATGCATGTAATACACTTTATTCATTTATAAATGTTAACTAAATTCCTTAATTATGTACAAAGACATCTATATACTCCTAATATATGCAGAAAGTAACAAAACAATACGAAATCTGAATGTGTGCCAATGATGTTGTCCATAAAATCAGGAAGTCGACACTTTAACAACATTGACAAAAGTGATGTATGTCATTTAAGTATGTATCATTGTGTTTTATTTACATCGCTCACTATTTTGTAGTAAATATAGGTATTTAAAATAGGTAATTCAAATTTATTGATACTACCTACGAAAAATTTACCTATGAATAGAAGTCTATGGATTTAAATACATGTACATCTACTTTGGTGTCCCGTATTGAGAGGGGATAAAAGGCTACATCTTATATTATCCATATGAATAATATAATCACATTCATTGCCTGCAGAAACTATTTTTATATACAAGGTAATGAGGTTTAAATAATTTTGAATTGTTTACAATGGCCTTTAAAGAGGCACATTGACAATTTTAGACTGTCAAGTTTTGGCCATACAAAGACCAGAGACTTATGTATTTTCTGTTACATTTAAACAAAACTTCAAAACAAAAAATTGTTAACACATATCATAAAATACAATAGGCCATTTCACAAAGTTACTGGTGTTTATGTAATATTTATTTGTACATTGTAAGAAAACATAAAATCTATTTGTTTCTGCTTCAAATTTAAAAAAAAAAGCAATAGTTCTTACATTAACCACAATTCATGCTTCTGAATCACATATTTTATGGTCATGTTCTTTAGTTCACATAATTTGTAACAAAGGTTATGGCCACTTCAACAAAGTCCTACACTATGAATCAGGATATTATAATGTATAAACTTTGTACTAGTGATTTAGTTATATATCAATAATAATCTGACTTTTAATGAAAACTAAACAATCTACACACAAAAAACATAAAAGAGGCAAATATAAAATCCTTTATTTTCAAAATTATCTACACATTAAGCCTGACAATTTGTTGACTTAGTTATTTTCAAATCTGTTTCCTAATATTAAGCGTCAAACAATTTTTGCACTAGCCATTCTAGATAACAGTTAGTCCAGAAAAGTGCCTCAAATGAAGCAAATAAAGAATGATTGTATCTTGAGTCAAAGCTTGCAATAACCACAATTTCTTTCTCTATTTCTTTTATTAAGAAATTATCAAAATTTCTCTTCTTATTTCACAACACAAAAATTTAACAATGCATGGACTCCTTTAAAGTATTAGCATATCTTTCATATTTAAGAAATTAACAAGAGATGACTACAACGGTGTATGACCAATAAAAAGAAATTGATATATATTTATAGACTGACAAGCCCCCTGTAATAGTTACTTTGTACAAACTATTTAGGTTTGTTTGATTTCACCTCCAAGATTTTGAAAAATATGAATATACTTGTCACACCAGGTTAAGATTTTTTTTGTTATATTAAGAATACGTAAAAAAATAATCCTACATGGTGACTGACCCTTCTTTCAGATTTCAATGTTGACATTCTTTTTTAATAATTGAGCAAAATAATGAACACATATGAAAACTGACTGTATTTCTTTCTTAATCATAACACTGAACTTTACGGTGACAGTTTTTTTGTTTTTAAACAAGTCATATCAAATTTTCTATCTTTTGTATCATCACAACTACATTTAGTGTACAGTAGTCATTTAAAAAAAAAAGAACTACTTCCTAGATGAAAATTTTCAATATACATCAACAAAAGACCATTGTATAAGAAAACATGAAAAACTAAGTCAGTATTTAAAGAAACAAATAAAATTCTGCCACTTCTGTCCTATTTACCTTTCTCAGAATTTTCAGAATTATCCATTGTGATTGAAATAACTCTGGATTTTTTCACACATAACATATCGGTCCATGCATCTTGATACAGGAACTAATCATTTCTGTGTCATAAGTCAAATCCTGATACTTAAAAATTTATAATATTTAAAGTTATCTCCCCTATTTTGTATAATATTACAAAAGGAAATTTTGACATAACAATGAAAGGTTCTTTCATAAGGTTCTTATTATAACACTTATTTACCATATATAATAATAATGGGTTTTTTAAGGAGGAGAAATGCACAAAAAGTTCCATTTCTTAAAGCATCTTAGGAAAAGATATTGCTTCCCAAACTGTAAACTTGCCCCCAGTTTCCACAAATTCATCCTTATATAGAATTCAACTACCACCAACTTGCCCCTGTGAGTAAAAAGGATTAATTGCAATTGTGTTGAAATAAAATCTTCAAACTTAAGCCCTACCAAAACTTTAATATAAACTGCAACTGAAGTGCAATTTTCATTGACCGTATAATTTTATTTCTTATTATATCTTAAGAGTTTTATATATAATGTAAAACAGATTCACAGAATTTTACTTCATGGGCTTCAAATTCAAAACTTAGTGATATTACCCAAAATATTTTACCTGGAATAGTTGTTTATAAGCAGTATAAAGAGATAACATTTAATTTTTTCAAAATTACAAATAAATTATGTTACAAATAAAGGATAACAGGATAAAAGTGACTTTCATTTTTTATTAATACATGTACAAGTAGAAAATATGTTCAGGAAATGACACATTATGTAAAATACTGTAAGACTATTTATGACAGTGAAATTACTCCCACAGAATACTGTAAATTCACAAATTATTGCGATGTTTTTATTATTGCAAAAAATGAGACAGGGTTAAAATCGCAATAAATTAAACTTGCATTTTAATTTTTTATATGTGAATTTAACAGGATTTTCCTCAACATTGCAAAAATTTAAATAGTATTTTGGTCTAATTTGACAAAATCGAAATAATAAAGGCACACAATAATTTGTGACTTAGTGAAAAATGTTTGTATTGAATTGTACTAATAATTAAAATATTCAATAATTTATTCTGAAATCATAGCATTTCTATATGGCAAACAGAGAAAACTGCAGAAACGTCACACTTCAACAGTTCCAGCTGAATCTGATTTTAATCTATCTGTTGAAATGCATAGCTTATGTTTTTTAGTACATTAACTTATCATGCCATTAGTTTTCTCGTTTGAATTGTTTTGCATTTGTCACTTCGGGGCCTTTTATAGCTGACAATGAGGTATGACCTTTGCTCATTGTTGAAGGCCATACTGTGACCTATAGCTGTTAATTTCAATGTCATTTGGTCTCTTGTGAATAGTAGTTTCATTGGCAGTCATGCCACATCCACAGGCTAATGCCACTACAAGACAGCACTCCCACCCGCAAAGTGGAAAAGGATTAAAATAAGTTGCAATAACTTGTTTCCCAATCCACTATTAATAAATATGTTTAAAATTAAACTCATTGTTTGCTTGATCTACAGTATACCAGCACAGCAAATAATATTTGATCATAAAACTGACCCACTGAGCCTTATGTGAAACTTCCTTGTAAGATTATATTGTAATCTGACCTAGATATATACCAAAGTTAAATAGATGACAACTGTTATATATATTATGTAATAAATAACTGACAAACCTGGTGAACAAATAATCTGCAACTTCAATAAAATTTCTTATTTTCAATATGGAAAAAGAACCAACTATCCATTAACTTTTAACAATTAAGAACTTTAGAAACAAATTTTAACAGGAAGTTATATAGATCACAATTTATTAAGTCCTTGAATATATATGTCTTCCTTATCACAAAATCTACAACACTTAGATAAGTTTAAATATTTATAGAATTAACATTTTTAGTACTCTATTATGTGAGAACTGCATAATGGGTCATGCAATCTATAGAATCCTTTTACCTATTTAAAAATCTATCTTGTTCAGCCCTGTATTTGTTCCCTTGATGAAGTACTTGGTGTATCATACCCAAAACCTATTAAGAAAATCCTTTTTTCTTACAAACTGTCAATTCTACTTTAATCAAAAATATTTAAAACAAGAATAAATGTCCATAATACAACATTGTGCCCCCTGTTCAGTGAACCATGAAAACAAGGTAAAAACTCTAATTTGGCATAAATTTCAAGTTGATGTGATAACAGCTTTATGGTAAACCACCTTTACTCAGAACTGAGAATCATATAAATTCCTCTTACAGAACTTTGATGTCTTAATTAGATTACAATCAACATCTATATTCAAATTAATATAAAATTGAATAGCTTCAATAGTTCATATTAGTATCAAGTCACAGCTTTATGGTCTTGAGGGATATATTAAAAACATGAATCTTCTCCAACAAGATTTCACTATTAATTACAATATAATATGATAAACATTATCTACCAGAAGTTTATTTTCAGATTATATGGCACTTTGCTAAATATGAAATAGCTGATGTTAAAGTCATTATGTATTGTATGATTTAGTGAAGGTTGTTTATATTATTATCTATAGATATCAAATCTATCAACAAACAACTTATATTTATATACCATCCCTGTCTAATGATTGGTATTGTCTGTTCAAGTTATCATACAATTTTTCTTAGTTCATAATTTTGAAGACACAAGCCAAATTCCTCAACCCCATCTAACCTAATTAAAAATCAAAATTAGGTCAGCATCAGCCTATATCTATACTATGTATTCAATATTTTTGGTGAGATACCAATTATTTGTCTGTAAAAGAAAACCACTAATATAAATGAGTTCAATGAGGTATTCACTTTCTATACTAAAATATGTATTTAAAGCAAATATTACTTTTAAAACACAACACAAATTCAATTATCAACAAAAATACAATTGTTCCTCAATTGACAAAATTGGTACACTTGAAATAATTTGTCAAGTATGTAAGTATATATTTAATCCTCATTTTTTTTTACAGTTAATATAAACTTTTACATTGAAAATTGGAATAAGCATGAATATACCTCATAATAAAACTAGAGGCTCTCAAGAGCCTGTATCGCTCACCTGACTTTTCTTGGGTTTTTGAAATTATATAAAAAAAGATAAAATTTGGCTACAACACTTGGCCAGCACCTCAAAAGGAAAGGAACAAACATGTTTGGTTTCGTTAAATTCAGTGGTTCTCTATTGCTAAAAGAAGAAATTTGTATGTATTTTCCATAGGGTTTTATGTTAAACTAAGTCCCCCGTTGGTGGCCATCTTGGATGATGGATTGGCTACAAAGTAACAACACTTGGTCAACACCTCATAAGGAACATTCATGCTATGTTTGGTTTCATTCCATTCAGTGGTTCTCTAAAAGAAGTCATTTGTATGCATTTCCCGTAGGGTCCTATGTTAAACTAAGTCCCCCGCTGGCTGCCATTTTGGATGATGGATTGGCTACAAAGTAACAACACTTGGTCAGCACTTCATAAGGAACATTCATGCTAAGTTTGGTTTCATTCCATTTAGTGGTTCTCTAAAAGAAGGCATTTGTATGCATTTCCAATAGGGTCCTATGTTAAACTAAGTCCCTCGCTGGCAGCCATCTTGGATGATGGATTGGTTACAAAGTAACAACACTTGGTCAGCACCTCATAAGGAACATTCATGCTATGTTTGGTTTCATTCCATTCAGTGGTTCTCTAGAAGAAGTTCAAAATGTAAAAAGTTAACAACCCCGATGGACGACGACGACGACAACGACGACGGACGGACGACAAGTGATGAGAAAAGCTCACTTGGCTCTTCTGGCCAGGTGAGCTAAAAAGAATGAGGTTGAAACTTATTTATCCAGTGGTTCCTGATTTATGAATTATTCAATATTATGACTATTTTGTAAACTTTTGCTTTGATTATGCGGCTTGATACTTTTCCATCTCAAACTAATAATTAAAAGGGATCAAAAGATCATCCTAGTATGGTCTTTCAACTCCAGGAAGATTCTAGGCTACACCACATCTCAGGGTAGTTGCTCTTAACTGAGATTGTACTTTTTAAACTTAGAAACCTCTGATTAAAAAAAACATAGATAATCTTTTACAAAGTAAACCCAAGAATATATACCAAAAAAGTGAGATATGAAATTATGTACAATCTCATATCACAAGCTGTACATAGCAGCCCAGGGCTTAAATTATGTTTTCCAAATACATGTATACATAAAAAAAAATACCAGTAATTACCAAAAAATACTGGGCTAAAAATCTACCACATCAACAATGATTAGAAACAACTCTAAGTAAAATATAAATGTACACACAAGCTTAAGCTGAAATGTGTGAATGTTTTGTGTATCTAGAGGCTCTAAAGAACTTGTGTCACTCAAATAAGGTCTTTAGTTTATGTATCTTCAATAATGGACACTTTCCAACATAGTAGACTAGAATGTAAGGATGAGATCCGTTTGCGCCAAAAATGTGTCCTTTTGCACCAAAACTTTTGTTCTCAAATGCTACATTTGCGCCACATGTTTTAAAATTACAAGGTATCATTTGCGCCAAAAATAAAACAAACGATTGCGCCAATTAGAAGAGAAATTACTTCCCTTCTCCTTTATTCGTACTTGGAACAAGCAGTTTACATGGCAAATGTTTCCTTTTCTAAAACGTATCTTCTTACTGCTGCTGCTTATGTACTTCTCAATTTAATGTATGTAGTAGCTTGTAACTTACCTTTTTTGTCCAAAAACACAAACATTGAAGGTTGAAATGCATAAAACAGTTCATAATAATTCCTAATAATAATGAAGCCCATACGCATGGTGGGAACAAAGCACTGTGTCATCAACATATGTGGCTAAAACATAATCAGCTTCTATTTTCTTCTCTATTGGTATATGTTTATTAATTATTCTGTCTAATGCATTTTAAGTCATTTCTCTCCAGATGCTCATCTTCATGGTGATATATCTCCGAACATATGATACTTTTTAAGCCAAAAATAATTTATAATAGATATGTGTACAGGTAAATTGGCGCAAATGAGTTCCAAATATTGGCACAGTTGATACATTTGGAAAACAAAATTTGGCGCAAATGATACCCCTGAAAAACAGTCATTGGCGCAAAAGGACTGCTGTCGAATGTAATACATATATGTACATGACAAAAATCTCTTGTTGTCGATATTTTTTCCTGTTTACAGATCCTTCATCTTTTTTAGTTTTTGCCCAAAACACGCTATTAAAGACATGTCTTGTACAGAGATAACTAGCAATTTCTTCAAAATAAGACTTATTTGTAGATCTTGCTTTATATCATTATTGCTTATTAAAAATGTCTACCTATCTTTTATAATTTTCAAGATAATAGACAAAAATGCAAAAAAAAATATCGTAAATATCGTCATTGAAGAGAAATTATTCCAATAAGCAGTCCAATCACAACTACTGCTATGTTTAATTAATTGTAGATCTTGTATTTCTGATAATTTTTGCATTTTAAAGTTTAAATATATTATATATTTTAATTTTTAAGATATTCAGCATTAAAGGGTAATAACTCCAATAAGGAGTCGTTTGATGAAAAACCCAGCCATGCAGACAGTAGATAGATCTCAGCATTCTTACCATTTATGCCAGTCATATTTTCACCCATAAAGAAACTCTCATAAATCAGGTCTGTCTGTTTTTATTCTACTGTTCTGTTAAAACTCTTCCTTAAGAGGGTCATGCATTTAGGAGAATTATTTATGCAAAAGTTATTGTAGTCAAGGTACCTGAGTTCTCATATTTACTAAGAAAACATTGCTGAAATATTTCCTTTCTGAAGGCAATCAAATTCAAAAATACATATACCAAACAAACATAGCTTTTTTCCTAGAATCTAGGAAACTCTGATTAAATTGTTTCGCTTCTTATTTCCAGGAGTTAAAAACTATTTCCTTTTTCATAATTAACATAAATAAATAAATATATTCTAAGAAATGTTACCTGCAGATTTGTGCTTGCGAAGTTTTAATTTCCTCCACATTTTTTTCATGACAGAATAAAATATACGTCCATTTTCACAAAATGTCTACTCCAACACAACATTTTTCAAAAAAAAGACATACAACCACAAGCCAAGAAAAAATAATTAGTCAACAAGGAATGATGTAAAAATATTACAAAACACACTGTAATCTGTTGACATAATGAGTTGTAATTATTGTCAAATAAATATGTCATTAGAATGATACACAAACATCTCTAATATCCTTAGGACGAATATAAAATACGCGAAAGTTTCAAAAAAAAAATAACACTAAGTTCTGTCATTTGAAAGAATAAAAAAGCACTCTTCTTTTGAATTTTCTACGCATTATTAATTAAAACATCAAATATAATAAGTTTTAGTTTAAAAATAGTTCCAGTCAAAACAATGAGGTTTGAGGTTAATATATATATTTCCACCGGACATAAAAGGCAACCAGGAAGTATGCCCAAGGGTATATATATAAATATATTGAAAATATATTGAATATATAAACCATAGCCACTTCTCTTCACACCATTGTCATTGCAATTATTATGTAAACATATAAAGTATGTTGAAGTATCATTCTGGCTAGGAAAAAAATAATAATATTCTCCTATAATGATTGTTCTAAATCAATAACAATTTGATTAAAATTCATCGATTAAAAAAAAAAATCAATTAAGCACTATCTTCTAGATTTCAAAATACTTTTACTATCAAGAGAACCAGAGAGACAAATGCAATCAAAGGGATTTTTTCAAACTTATAAAGGTATTATAATTTTAAAATGTAAATTGTTTTTTTTTTTATGAAATACATATATATTTTATGCAACTTTTGAACATTCATACTTTTCTGAACATCAATGGTATAATTTTTACCTAAAATCACAAAAAAAACTTTTTTGGCTTTATTATTACCCCCCCCCCCCCCTTTTTAATTATTGTTTAATCATAAGTTATCCTTAAAACAATAGGAAGACATCACACCATCAATGAAAAATTTGTTAATGGGAAAGCTGTATAATTTTGGCTTCATTGGACACAGGTCACATCACATGCATGAATAATGAATACATCTTTAAATTTATTATTATTTGACTGTAGAGAATTTTGTTGCAATATGAATTTTTACACAGTGATAGGAAAATACATAATTCAAATGAAACAAAAGGGAATTCAAAGAAAGCTATTTTATTGATTTTTGCCGTCATCCCTTTTGGGTTAACATGAAATTCATTTGTTAAAATGCTCCTTTTGTGTAAATTTACTGTTTATAAAATGTTGTATTTTTCTAAACTCAAAGGCTTTTCTACCCGAAGGCATAGATAGCTGTACTCATATTTGGGAAGGGGAAGTAAGAAAACTCCTTCCAAACAAGGTCAATAAATCTCAGTATTTAAATCTAGTTCTAATTGCCATCAAACTTACCTGTGAGGAATAACTCTGTAAAATCGGTGAAGTCTACCAGGGTAGATGATATAGAATCCTTGACCTTGACTAAAGGTTCGCCTTTTCGTGTTCGAAGTCTTATGTAAGGTTTCAAGACATCCTGAGATATAACAATATTGACCTTCCATCTTGGATTTTCTTCGTCAGGCTTTATGTCTATAATGTGGTCCTCATCTGAAAAAAAAATCATCATGCAGAATTCATTACTTAACAATTAAAAGCTGAGTTTTAAGATTTTTACCTTTTCCTATGAATTCAATGGATTTCTGAAGAGTTTTCTCAGGCGTGGATCCAGCCATTTTAAAAAGGGGGGGTTCCCAACCCAGAGTTAAGGGGGGGTTCCAACTATATGCTCCCATTCAAATGCATTGATCGGCCAAAAAAAAGGGGGGGTTGCAACCCCCCGAACCCCCCTCTGGATCCGCCACTGTTTCTATATTTTGCTTGTTATAGTTTATTGTAAAAGGTGGCAATATGACCTTCAAAAGATCTGTGATGGGTAACTGTCATACTGATTAAAAATAAATGAATGTTGGTCTAATCTTAAATTATACATATGCATGTAGATTTTCCTGAAATCCCAATAAATAATCTCAAAAATTTTGTCTTTTCTTTGAAAATTGCATTAATAAAATGCATAAAGTAACCCTGTTTTGATATTGATTTAATTTTTCAAAAGGTAAAGAGAGTTTTTGCTCACTACAAACTGGTTTAACCCCATACACACTTTCTGTCTACACTAAGGTAGATATTTTTATGTCAGATTCTGTAGGAAGAGTCCTGGAAGACAAGATGTCATTTTAAGCTGAGTTGTTTTTATTTAAATATTTTAAATAGAAGCACAGCTACTACAAGCAATCTTCTAGGGAGAGAGTTTTGTTGAAGATGCAATTTGCTAGTTAAGATCTACTCCATAGCAATCAGTCAAATTAACCATTTAACTAGCAGCTGCATGGCTCCTTCAGTGTAGGAGATAAATCTTGTATCACTTAGAGAAATGAAGGTAACATATTGAGAAAGTAAGAAAAGGAAAATATGAGTGAAACTAGTGTCATAAGGAAAAGTTGGAAACAAGTAGTATAAGTGAAAATGACCTTACTGTTCCTAGACAGTATGAAATACATCTTAAATACAGAACCTTGAGTGATCAAGCTTATATACTCATGCAGACCTCAGGACTATACACAAATAGTAAGAGACAACTATATAGTATAGTGACTTGGTGGCATATATAATTTGTTCACTTATAAGTATGACTTTATCATTATGATTTCAGACAATAGAGTTTATGTCTTTAATACATTGTACAACATTCTATTTTATGTTTTTTTAATATTGACCTAAGAACGAGTGACTAAAAAAACATACGAATTTTCCTTTCATTGGATATGACATGTCCCATTCATGTTACATTCCCCAACACTTGATTAGGCATCCAGAAAACAACTTTCCTGTTCAAATTTTGAAATTTAAGTTGACCTTAGATGTAGTAACCTCAAATCAATAGAGGTTTTCCACTCATAACAAGAGACCACAAAAAAAAGTAAGTTTACAATAAAAAAAATTTAACCATTTGATTTAGCAGCCAAAAAACACCTTTATGCATAAGTTTTAGTTTATTTTGTGGTATTTTTGCCCTTGACTTAAGATGAAGTCACCCCAAAATCAAAAGGGATCTTCCTAGCATATATTGTGACCATACATCAAAGTAATGTTGAAATCATACAAAGTATTTGAGTTAGAATCAGGAAACCACTTTCCTGCAAATTTATTTGTCCATCTTAGACTTAAGTTACTTTGACCTTGACCACAAAATAAATAGGGATCTTCCTGTCATATTATGTGGCCATACATCAAATCATACAAAAAGTATTTGAGTCAGCATCAGGAAACCACTTTCCTGCAAAATTATTTGTCTATTTTAGTTACTTTGACTTTGACCTCAAAATGAATAGGAATCTATCTGTCATATTATGTGGCCATACATCAAAGAAATGTTTAAAAATTTTAAAATATGAGTTAGCATCAGATTAGCAAACAACTTGCCTGTTTCGTTACTTTGACCTTGACCTCAAAATCAATAGGGTCTTCCTCTGTATGTGACAATATATCAAGGTAAGGTTGCAAATTGCCATTGAATATTAAATAATTTAGTAAACATCTTCAATCTTGAAACAAAATGACTGACAACACTAAAAGGCCAAAAAATATACCCCTGCAACTTAGTAGCTAAATGGAAAATAAATGCAACATACAAAAGGTATATAAAGTAAAAAAAACTGTAATAAATAATTATTGAGTACTTACATTGTTTGACTAGTCCTATGTCAAGATCATCTAAATCAGATAAAGACAAATCCTGGCCCATTATCCAATTCAGTTACATTTTACTTTGATGTTAAAACATGCTTAAAGTCAAAGAATCAAATTTAACCATCTTATTTTAGATGCATTACATAATAACTGTTAAATGCTTAAATTTCAATCCACTTGAATCAATCAAATATATAACCATAAAAAGTTTATCACAAGTTTTATGAATTCACTTTTTTCAACATTCTAATGTTTAAGTTCTTTGACATCATCTGATCTTTATTTTAGATTATTATTTTTTATTTTAAGCCTTCCTGTTTCCAATAGATTTTACATAAAATGGTTGTTTCGGAAATTAAGGAAGTTAAAAATAAATATGATGAGAAAAGATGATTGTAACACAGAAATCAGTTTCATACACCCACAATCATTTCTTAGTAAATAATCCTCGTAATTAATTAAGGGAATTAATGGACAAAATCCTTGTCAGGTGAAATCATCTATTCTTCAAACTGTTTGAGTCTCAAAGCCTCATAATTGAAAATATTCCACTCTTTCACATTTCAAAAGTTTTGAGTCTGAAAGCCTTATACTTGAAAATATTCCACTCTTTCACAATTAAAAAGTTTTGAGTCTGAAAAGCTTCATACTTGAAATTATTCCACTCTTTTACAATTATCTGTAAAATTTTCTTAAATACATTTTGTTTCTCTATATTAACAGAATTTAGTTTTCTTCCATATTTCTTTAATTAGAAAAACACATTATTTTCTTCAATATATTTTTGTTAGAGGATAGTGATAATTAGTCTGCAAAACATCGAAACGATTTTTTTCACCGTGCAGCAATTATGTTTTAATCATATCATAAACTGATCAGGTTATTACAGTATAATGTGTGTAATTATCCAATCAGAAAGAGAAAGATATCGGCTACAGACCCATCAGATAAATATACTGGTTACTGTTACAACAGAAGCTCAATGCGAGATACCTGCCAATAATATGCAAAACTAGCATTTTTCTTCTATTGGATTAATTGATTTTATTGACACCTTGTTTGAAATTAGTGTTAGCTAATATTAAAAGTAAACACCTCAAAAACCAGTCAATATGTAACTACAATAAAAACTAAGAGGGGGATCCTGAATTATTGGCTGTTAGTCAGAACTGTTTATTTAGCAATTAGATTACTTTTAAAAATATTCAAAATGATATGGAAAGAGAGACAAAATACTATGGTATGTTAAGAATGCAAAACCTATATCCCCCTTTTAATGTTAAAACAGATAGTTCCAAGTTGGTTTCAATTACCTACTATTTTGATTATTCTCAGAGTTGTTTCCATTTACTCAACATTTACTTTACTTTACACCCAATTTAGTTTTTTTTTATTTTTATTTCTGATCATAAATATACTTTAATCGTACCTGTACAATAATTACCTATAAAGGGAAATAACTCAATAATTTTCTGTTTATTCTGTTTTAATTTCTTTGAATAAAATTACAACATAACTAATAAACTTGTTTAAGTCTTACTCAAACTATTTTGAATCCTTGGTACCAAATTACATGACCGCCTGCTGATGTTGTTTATAGAAGGATGTGGTTAACATTGTTTACAATATAGTACTTCTGAGCAGATACTTCAAGCTATCATTGTTGATATGCACATCCAGATGGCTTCTACTTAATAAACAACTCTGATTAATTTATAATCCTTACAACTGACAAATGTTTTACTGGTTTGATTGATTTTTCTAAAAAGCCTTCTGATTTGTCTCTTAATCTACAGCATTATATAATTATCTGTTTTGTAATCAATATACCATTTTATTTGAAACTGAATTAAAACTTCACAGATATCTGTAGTAATTTCTACTTTCATCTCAAATCTTTACCACACAAGCTTATTCAATTTTTTTTGGGGAAATACATGAAAGTAAATATTTATATTTAGCTTAGGAAAAAGGTACACTACCCAATAGGATAATTCAAAATGTTTAGGGGAATACATAAGGATAGGAATATTATGGGTTTACAGAATAGAGAGTTATGGGCTAATAGTATGCCATTTGTCTTATTTGTGCATAATACACACTTCCCTTTTTCAAGAATAAGTCCCATAACTCCTCTATCATTGGCTCAATGTCATATCAGGAATTTGTAAAATAAAGGGGGAAAACTAGAGTACTGTTGAGTGTTTGTTCCAAAACTAAAACTGGAAAATTTCCCTTTTTTCATAGATAAAACCCCTTAAATAATTTAATAATTTTAATGTACACAATGAAAACTGTACAAAAAGTAAACATCTAATTAAGGCCCAGACAAAATCTATAGCCTGCCATTTTCAGATTGTGCAAGTGTTGTTTTGTAACTGTTTGTTCAGTTGTGCAATGATTATGTAAAGTGCTCAACATAGAAGACCAGATGACTTTAAAACAGTTAATGTTATTACAACCACCAAGAACCTGTGAAATAAAACAGCAAATCATGTATACACATGTTAAATCTAAGCCCAAATTGATAAGTAGTTATTGTCTAAGCTTAGTGTGTTGAAAGTATATCTGGCCACCCAAATACCACTTTCAGTTTAATTCTTTGATAGGCATGATTAGGTGTAAGTCACCTTTAGAATAATTCAATTATGAATCATACTGTTTCAAGTAAAAATGTATATGATAAAAGTTATTTCCCTTGATGGAAAGTAATCTAATGCAGAATGGTTAAGACTGTACAAATTGCAGTCTTTTTTAATCGTTCAAAGAACTTATTTTATGTGCCATGAAACAATTGGGTTAATTTTAGTTTAAATGCCAGGAATGGTGAAAAACATATTAACAATGTGATATGAATAACTCTTTTATTCACCAATGGTCAACTTACAGCCTTTTGCTTAAATACAAGTTATCTCCCATCAAAACAATGTCACTGAGATTTGTAAAAACAATAACCAGGCGCGTAGCTCCCTATAAGCCAACACGCAGTTGCGTGCACATCGATTTGGCATGCAAAAAAAAAATGGTAAAATAAAAATTTATGAATTAAATGTTTAAAGGACACGCATATGTTGTCACTTTTTAAATTGATGAAATGTCTTTAACGGCATTTGGTTTCAAAATAAAAGTTTGATTTGAGATGACAAAACCTTGCATCCATTACAAGATTCGAATGTGTTATTGCACTTGTAATTTCGGAGCACATTTAACAGAGTACGGTGTATCTAAAAGGTATCGAGTCCAAGTTTGGAAGTAATCTAGTATAGTTTAAGAAAGTTATTAAAATTTCAAAAACTTTAACCACAGAGTGAATATTTGTGGACGCCGCCGCCGCCGCCGACCACGACAATGACACTGACGACGGAATGTAGGATCGCTTAGTCTTTGTTTTTTCGACAAAAGTCGAAGGCTCGACAAAAACAATGAGATGTGGTGTGATTGCTAATCGGAAAACAATACACCAGAGTTTAAATGAGGTAGATGTAAGCAATTATATAGCCCTTTATCATTATAGCTTTCTGTTCGGTGTGAGTCAAGGCTCCATGTTTAAGACTGTATGTTGACCTATTATGTTTTTTTTTTTATAAACTGTGACTTGGACATGTTGGATCGAAAGTTGTCTCATTGGCACTCATATCACACTTTCCTATGTCTATAGGCAACCGTATGCCTTTAACAATGAAAAAGACAGCAATTAAAGGCCATGACATTAAACATGTAAAACAATTAGAACTAAAAACTGACTTAAAACAAAAGAATTCCGAAAAACAAATATGCCAGACATAAACCAACGATAACAACTCGACTGCAGGCACATACAATATTTGGCTGGGTTTAACTTGTTTGTGAGAGCTTAACCCTCCCCAAACCTGGAACAGTGGTAAAACAGCACAACATAAAAACAAAATGCCAATTTATCTCAGTTGGCATTACTTCATTGTTTTGTCCATTGTTGAAGACTGAGTGTTGCCCTATTGTTACGGACGAGTCCCCAATTTCTGTTACGGCCAGAAAGCACCTTTAAATTGTACCCAACAAAAGACACAAATCAATAATAAAATTTAACAATATTTATTATACAAAAGTTTACAAGAAGTATTACACAAATATTACTGACAACTTAACTGTTAAAATATGAGTCTAATCTTTGATCTTTTATATCTGTATCCGGAAATCTTCTCGGAATCCAATCTGAATATTTTGTTCCTTACTAAGATCACAATCTAGTATGATGTTGTTTGTAGAATAAAAGTGTCAATCCAAATGCTGTGAATACTATAATGTCTATCGATGTCTTAGTCTAAGTCTGAAAGTTTAACTTTAGTGTCTGTATAATAATGTATATATATAGTTGTCACGAAAATCTCTAGACACTCTACGAAAGGAATGTCCTAGAAATCTACAACGAAAGTTTTGTTTTCTTTGTCTTTGGGTTCTTATTTACGTATACTCTGTTACTCACATGTCATTTATCAATATGCAAGTACATGGACATGTATTAGTATAATTGCAGCAATTTATTATTTTATTATTAATTGATATTGCCATTATTGGACATTGATTAGAGAAGATTGCACTCAATTGGACATCGTTTTGGAAATACATGGACGTCAAATAGAGGATCAAACAATTGGACGCTGATTTGAGAATGTGACTTCAGATTCGGACGTCGATTTGAGGAACAGACGTCGATTAGAGACCAGACGTCGATCTGAGTCTAACATATATATAGTGAAATTAATGCGAAAACTAAATGAAATATTTAGAAGGATTTTATAAATCAGAAGCCATAAATGGCACTGCAATTAATTTACCATCTTCTCTAGCCAAGGGTCACAATCTACTCCCGTTCTCTTCAATCTCAATCCGCCAAAGGTGAAGAGAACGGGAGTGGATCGTAACGCTTTGCTAGCAAAGATGTACATTGAGAGTTTACCCATCATTCAGGGGTTGTCCCCAATCTGTGTAAGACATTTTGATTTACTGATTTAGGATTTATCAAGGATTTGTATAGTAATCTTAGTGACTAACCCTTGGATTTAGTCACTAATTTTTAACAGTTTAGACTGAAAGTATTCGTGCCTATTCTGTTCAATAAATGCCTTTCAAAATGAACATATGGAGCATAACTCGTAGGATTATTACACTTTTCACAAAGAATATTATACACTTGACTGTTGCATTCAACTTAACTTACAGTTGTCAGTTCTTCTACTTTCTATTTTCCCACGTTTTCTACTTTCATTTTTGAATTTCCGGTTGACGGAACACCTCTGGACTGTTCCATGCTCTTTTTGTTTATATCACTCTTTTTAAAATGCACAGATTAACTCGTCTTACCCAAGTTATAGTGTAAGAATACTGTTTGTTTTTGTATAACTCATTTAAGAGGTAATACCATACCTGATTTCAATTAGTTGCTTTAAATAGTACATCATTATACTCGATATGACTATCAGAAAGAATTGTGACCTACTTTCACTTTAACAACCTGATTACCTTTGACCAACTACACAACTGATAACATTTACAGGTCTTCTTTTTTCTATTTTTCCTTTTATCGAGATGGTATTTCAGTATACCAATGTTGAAATGCAAAGCAGTTTCACAGTTTACACTTGGTGTCAATTAATTTGTGGAGCGCTTCTAAGCCGCCTTATTTCCTCATATTACAATGTAACGGTTACAGTTGTGTCTCATATATGCATGATCACAGTGGTATAAAATAAAAAAAACTAGACATGATATTTGCATAAGATAATGTAAAAATAAATCAAGATATTGTGCATGTTGTGTATATTATCAGTGAAAATGTCATGATGAGCACTATTTTATATTCAGAGGCAGATTTAGCGGGGGGCAGGGGGCTCAGGCCCCCCTTTTTGGGAAAAACATTGGTTTCTTATATAGGGAATCACTGAAGCATGACTGGAGCGGGCCCCCTCTTAGGCAGTCAGTGGGCCCCCACTTATGAAAACTTCTAGATCCGCCAGTGATATTAATGTATATTTATTTAGATCTGAGGCCAGAAGAACAATGTTTACAGCAGCAGTGTGTACAGAGATTTGCAAACCGTTGGAATTCCATCAGAAGAAAGACCATGGATTATCTCCTTTTGATGATGAGGTAATAAAGCTTGATGTTAAGGCCTAATAGAAAAGAAAAGAATAATTCGATTGATTATATCTTGTACCTTTTAAAATTATATGTTGATCATTATCATAAAAAATCTTGTACCTGTACATATATCAGTTTATATATATATTTAAGAATCAAGTCTATATTCAGCCTCAAATTGTTTCCTTTCCTCACAGACCTGAGAAAAGAACACAACGCCAAAATGCTTATGCAAGATATTATTTTCGTTTGGACAATAACTGTCTTTTTATACCATGTCCGAGAACAAATTTTATGAAAAAAACATTTCAATATTCGAGTACAGTTCTTTGGAACAGTATTCCTATAGTATTATAATTTTTGTTTCTAAACTAAAATGTAATTATCAAATGAAATTTATCTATTAATATTTTTAAAAATCCATTTGTCTCATATCTGACATTAACAAAATTTGTTTATGAACCGATTTGCCATTTGTTTTGCATAAAGTTGTATGTATGTAAATGTATATATATTATTGTTATACATGTATTTTGAATTATTCAGAGGGCATCAGGGGAGATTAGTATTGTACTAACAGATTTTACCCTCTTTAAATAAAGTATTTATTATAGATATGAGTATGATAAAGTCACAAGACACAGTTCTTAGAAAAAGACACATATTGTTGGTTTGACTTTGACTCTGGTATAATATAGATATCTATTGTATAGGTGTTGCTTTCTGTAAAATACTGTGGTATTAATTTTGCTGATATTCTCGTGTGTCAAGGAAAATATCAGTCCAGTATTCCAGTACCATTTACTCCAGGTGCGTAACAGTATGAAATCTATGTCTAACTTAAAAATTGATTGATGATATATATTTTGTTACTTAAATTACTTTTCTGGTCATCAGGAGGGAAACAATTTTTCTAATTAATTATTTACATATGTTTTTGCTACAACATGTGTTTACAAATGATTCCTGATGGATATCACTTATAAATATTTTTTTAAGTTATTTTGAAGCAGGTTGGTAATCCAATGATTGAACTATTTTCTTTTCAAACGTGTTATATCTCATATTTCAATTATATGATACATGAATAAGATTGTTAGTTTTAAATTCTATTGTAGAGCTATTACAAAGAACAATTTCAAGGATATTCATTCTTGTTATTCTAAAAGAAGAATTTAAGAAAAAATCATATTTAAAATCCTCTGGAAAAGAAAATTAAAACTCTTTTTTTTCATATTGAACATAAAAAAATGCACAAATTTGACTCCTTAATCATGTGTTAACAAGTTGTTAAATGTTAAAATTATTGGTATTACAGGAACTGAAGTAACTGGTATTATTCAAGAGGTTGGAAAAAATGTGAAAACACTTAAGAAGGGAGATAAAGTGGTTTCATTAATTATGACTGGTGGATTTTCTACGCATTGTATTGCACCGGAAATTGTTAGTATTATGGTTAATTTTAAGACTTTTGAGACATACTGTTAAACTACATTCTGTTTTACTTCATTTAACATTTTTTAAATCATTTTTTGAAACTCATTAAACATGTATGCTACGTATCACTGTGTGGAGCTATTTGTTTCAGTTGACATACACACCATCTTGATATAATTACTTATAGATTATGATTGGTTGCTTTATGATGCAGCTGAGACACAGCAACAGCTATTGGCTTAAATGAGACAAAGAATTACAGACTAGACATCAAATGCGGGAAAATTAACTATGTGTAATTGTGTATTTCAGTTTTGATCAACTGTCATTAATCCATGTTCATTTTATTATGCATATATTGCGCACTGAAATTCACTGAAATATCAATTATTAATACGTATTTCTTTGCTTTGTTAATCTGCCATATGCACGATTTGTTTTGCTAAACAATGTTCTTATACCATGTTTGCAAAAATGCATTATCTGTATTTTATAACTTCTCCCAATCTAGATACACCTCCAGAGTCGTGTCAATTTTAAAATGTCTTAAATTTCAACAAATAAAGTGAACAAATTGATATTCCAAGTCTATGACATCCATTTTATATCAATCAATATCTAAAAATTCCACATTTCCAACACTGAAACAACAAAAACATGCAAAAATATAACTTAAAGTATGATAGAAACATAAAATATAATTTTAAAATGAAGTAATTTTGATTCTTTTCTGTCTTGGTTGTTTGGATCAAAAGGCCTAAATTAGAATCAACGTAATTTTTCAAATTATTTATTGAAGACGGCAAAATAACATTTGTTTTTTAATTGTAGTTTACATGGAAACTACCATCTTCAGTAGATCTGAGGGCAGGGGCAGGCCTGGTTGTGAATTATGGTACAGCATACTTAGCTCTTACCAGGAAAGCAAATTTACAACAAGGGTAAATCACTTTTAGCACAATTGCATGGCCCTATGAGCCATGAGAGCTGTTTCCGTTATTTGGTTTCTGTCATTGCCAATGTCCATTTTAGAATAGAATTTCCCCTGAATCAACTAGACCGATTTCAAGCAAATTTGGACTGAAGAATATAAAGTTTGATTTTTTTTGTTCTTGCCAATCAACCAGTGTTGCTGCCATTACTAAAAATAAAACAAGTAATTATAAAAAAGAAGATGTGGTATGATTGCCAATGAGACAACTCTCCACAAGAGACCAAAATGACACAGAAATTAACAACTTCTACTAGGTCACCATACGGCCTTCAACAATGAGCAAAGCCCATACCACATAGTCAGTTATAAAAGGCCCAGAAAAGACAATGTAAAACGATTCAAACGAGAAAACTAACGGCCTTATTTATTTAAAAAAAATGAACAAAAAACAAATATGTAACACATAAACAAACGACAACCACAGAATTACAGGCTCCTGAATTGTATACTGTAAATTCAAAAATGAGTGTGTGCATGTATTATTGCGATTTATTACTCCATATATACTTTAGATATCAGCGTGCACGTTGTTGTTATTGCAATACTCAACAAATCACATTATTTGAATTTTTAAAAAAAACAATAAAATTTTCCTGAATTTACAGTAATACGCTTAAAAAATGAAAAAGACAGAAAACATCTGAAATGGCAATATTCACATGCAATGTTCAGTATCTCAAGATGTACCAATATTCCATTTGCCCCAAAATTAAACTACTCTTTAACGATTGTTTTGGTTCCTACAAAAGGATTTCAGTTTACATTTTTTGTGTCTTGGCTATTAAAACTACAAATCAGAGCTTCTTGACTTATAATCAATCTTCATGTGATCATTTTATACTGTGTAATATAGTTTCAGATTCATTCATTATCAAATCCTTGCTTATATAATAACCGAATACTTATATATTTTAACACAAATGCCATGTATGAAATTTTTGTCACATTTTTCTAGGGAACTGCAATTAAGAGCATATCTCTTGCACCTTGTAGATTTCGAAAAAGAGCAGGCTAATGCGGCTGCACTCGCACCCGCAAAGTGAAAAGGGATAAATATAAGTTGCAAAACTTGTTTCCCAATCCACTATAAATAAATATGTTTAAACTAAAAAGAGTGTCCCGAAAAAATTTGATCGATCTTCATGTGATAAGGCTATACTGTGTAATGCAGTTTCAAATCAATCGATTATCAACTTCCTGTTAACCAAATACTTATGTAATCTAATGATTGCCTTGTATGAAATTATTGTCACATTTCTCTAGGAAACAGCAATGAGTGTGGCTTCCTGGAATTTGTTATTATTCTTATGTGATAATGCTTTAACGGTTTCAAGATTCATCTTCCATCATCTTCCTGTTTACTGATTTCTTAAAGTGGGGGGTGTCATTTAAGTGAGCAGTCGGTCACAATTTTAATTGGTTTTTTTTTTGCAGAGAATCAGTTTTGGTTACAGCAGCAGCTGGTGGAACTGGTTTAGCTGCAGTAGAAATAGCCAGTAAAGTTTTCAAATCAAAGGTAGTCATAGTTACAGTAGTTTAGTGAAACCTGAATTCTATTAATCATAATAATGGAATTTTAAAAATGTATATTGAAACAAAAAGTGGAAGGGTATGTGCCAAAAAAAATCCAAGAATGGTAATATTTTCATTAATGAAAAACAAATAGAAGAAAAGATCAAGTAGATTCAAAGATAATGATTACTACTTCTTACTGGTCAGTCAAATTATGCACTATAATTGATCAAATACTAATTTATAAAGTAATCAATGAAAAGAGCTGTAAGTTGTACAAGTAAAGTAATGGGGGAGAATTTTGGCTCCATATAACAAACTTTGAATCTGATGTACATTAGTTGTCGTTTGTTTATGTAATTTATACGTGTTTCTCATTTCTCATTTTTTATATAGATTAGACCGTTGGTTTTCCCGTGGTTTTATACTAGTAATTTTGGGGCCCTTTAGCTTGTTGTTCGAAGTGAGTCAAGGCTCTGTGTTGAAGGCCGTACATTGACCTATAATGGTTTACTTTTATAAATTGTTATTTTGATGGAGAGTTGTCTCATTGGAACTCACACCACATCTTCCTATATCTATTTGGACTCTTTAAGACAATTTTTGAAGCTTTATAAATAATTATATTCCCAAACAGTGTCCACCTATGATTAAATTCACATTATCTCTTTGAAAACTATAAAAAAAATGATACTTTAAGATTTGCCCATTATAACCAGTCATGTTCTGGTAACTCAACAGATGAAGATGTAGATACTTATAGTTCATACATATTGCTATTCCTCTTTACATGTAGCATGTTATAGCCGCCTGTGGAGGCCCAGAGAAGGGAATTATTGCCAAATCTAAAGGTGCTACAGATGTTATAGACTATAAACAGGAGAAGTTACGGAACAGGATTAAAGATATTACAGGTGGAGATGGTGTTGATGTTGTTTTTGATCCTGTAGGTGGTGATATGTTCCTAGACTGTGTCAAAAGGTAAATTAAAGATGCTATAAGTAAAACAATTATTACAACCTATAGGAATAAACAAACAAAATGCATAAGAGACTATTTAAGATCCATAATCTATACCTTATTGATGCCAGGACAAATATTATTACCGTGTTACCGAAGGCAACCACAGATAAGGGTTCCTTACTTTATTTTGGACATGCATGCATATGCGGAAGAGTTAGTTTTTTAGCACTTAGTCATTCCCCTTTGACTCTAGAAAAGGAGTAAACAAAATGACACATACAAATACATTTAAAATCAGCTCAGAAAATCACATAACTCTATAATTAGAGTATAATATATTAAAAAAAACACAAACCTGAAAGCGCTAAACTAATTAAAAGTGTAAGGTTACAGAATGGAAACATATCTCATATCATTTGTAGTTAGGGAAGGAAGAATTTTTATTATATGTATTGGATTTGCCTCACAATATCTTATTTTATTTGTAGTCTGACTAGAAAAGAGATCATTCTAATAATTGGTATACTGTAAATTCAGAAATTATTGTGTGCACGTTGTTGTTATTACAATACTCAACAAATCACATTATTTGAATTTTTAAAATAAACAATAAAATTTTTCAGAATTTACAGTAATACGCTTAAAAAATGAAAAAGACAATTTTGTCATTTTAGACTTAAATGTGATTTTAATTTTTACAATTTTGAGAAATATCCTGTTTAATTCATATAAAATATTTCAAAATGCGAGTTTAAATTATTGCGTTTACAACTCTGTCACATTTTTCGCAATAACAAAAACTTCGCAATAATTTCTGAATTTACAGTACCTTATGTTATCTTCTTTTATTTGCAGTATGGCTAGAGAAGGGAGAATTCTTACTATAGGATATGCATCAGGAAAAATACCCAGTATTCCTGCCAACCTTCTTCTGTTGAAATCTGGATCAGCTATGGGTTTATTTTGGGGTGAATATAGAATTATGAACACACCAGTGTTCCTAAAATCAATAGAAGATGTTTTAGAACAGACAAGACTAGGAAATATAACACCACATATTGGAAAAGAATTTCCACTTAATAAGGTATTGCATTATTGAAATAGATAAAATCAGTCCATTATTGTATAAGACCACAGATCTGTATATTTGAATATTATTTTGTTTTGCTAGGTTGGCTTTGGAAGTTGATTAATTGTACAAGTGTACATTTTCTGATTAAGTGTGCTATTAAGAGCTACTTTTTGAACTTGTTGTAGACAACTCTTCAGCAAACAAATTTAAAATGGCTTCCTATTCTGCCAATTAACTTACCTTTTAGATTATTAATTATGAAGACAATCTGATATTGTGAATTCTGAAATTATTGTGATGTTTTAATTATTGCGAAAAATGTGACTGGTATAATCGCAATAATTTGAACTCGCATTTTGAATTTTTTTTAGATGAATTAAACAGGATTTTTCAAAATATCGCAAAAATTAAAATCCCATTTTAGTCTAAAATGACAAAATCGAAAAAAATAAATGCATGCAATGATTTCTTAATTTACAACATTTTACTAATATATAGTTCTATGTTTTTCTTATTAGAAACAATAATTCGCCTTTGTTTTATCACCAAACAAAAAGAGTACTTGATAAGTTCAGGTCAAACTTACCAACATAGGATCAAACATTATGATGTCTGTAAAAAGTCTTTTTCATAAAAATAAAAATAATGTGGTATGAGTGCCAATGAGACAACTCTCCATCCAAGTCACAATGTGTAAAATATAAACCATTATAGGTCAATGTCGTCTTTCAACATAGAGCCTTGGCTCACACCAAACAGCAAGCTATAAAGGGCCTCAAAATGACAAGTGTAAAAAAATTCAAACAGGAAAATCAAAGGTCTACTTATATGAGGAGAAAAAATAATAATTGAGAAACACTTATGAACCACATCAACAAACGACAACTACTAAACAACAGGCTCCTAAGGCCAGGTCACTTATTTGACCCTCACAAAGCTGAGCAGAGTGATACCGCCTTGGTAAGACTGATAAGGGTGTTACAATGAAACAGCCATACATAATATTCTCTTAACATGCATGCAGGCAACAAGGAAATTCATGGAATTTTCATTATTGTAAAATTCATTTTTCTTCAACAGAATATTTTTAATAATTATCTTCACAGATTAATGAAGCCTTCCAGTATGTGATGGGAAGAGGATCGACAGGAAAAGTTGTCATTAGTATGGACAGACAAGAATCTAATTTATAACACATGTTATCAGTAGTGAGGAAAGTTTGACCTGTTATGTCCTTGGTGGCAAATCTTTAAAGTATAACATTGTCTTGAACATGCTTGAAATATTTGCCACTGGATCTTTAGCAACCAACAATCAACCAATTTATCAAATTATAACACAGTAAACAGAATCTACGCTAAATCATGCATATCCTTACAAATGAATAAGTAAAGATAAAGTCCAATCATACCATTTATTGAAATCATCTTGTGACCTTCAGACTTTTTATTTTGTCTGGTCTTATGAATTTTCAGCTTTTTTATATAGAAATAGCATGAAAACTTTTTTAAACAAGTAATACTAGGATTATCATTAATCAGAAGTTTTTTATATGGGTAACAAAATATTACAATTTACTTTTATTAACCGGATTTTTGTGACAAAAATGTCGGTTATTGATTTGGTGATGTACGGCGGGCGGGCGGTCGGGCGGGCGGTCGGTCGGGTGGGCGGTCGGTCGGTCGGGCGGGCGGGCGGGAATCAAATGTTGTCCGTGCATTAACTCATGAACAGTTCAACCAAAGCTTTTAAAATTTTAATATGTTGTTACTGACAACTAAATGAAGGTCAAGTTCAATAATGGCGATTTTGACTTTTACCGTTCAGGAGTTATGGTTCTTGAAAGATTGAAAAATGGAGTTTCCAGTCGTGTCCCTGCATTTACGCATGAACTGTTCTTCCTAAGCTTTCCAAATTTTAATATGTTGTTACTGATGACAAAATGGAGATCAAGTCCAATAATGGCGATTTTGACTTTTACCGTTCAGGAGTTATGGTTCTTGAAAGATTGAAAAATGGAGTTTCCAGTCGTGTCCGTGCATTTACGCATGAACTGTTCTACCTAAGCTTCCCAAATTTTAATATGTTGTTACTGATGACAAAATGGAGGTCAAGTTTAATAATAACGATTTTGACTTTTACCGTTCAGGAGTTATGGTTCTTGAAAGATTGAAAAATGGTGTTTCCAGTCGTCTTCGTGCATTTACGCATGAACTGTTTTACCAAAGCTTCCCAAATTTTAATATGTTGTTACTGATGACAAAATAGAGGTCAAGTTCAATAATGACAATTTTGACTTTTACCGTTCAGGAGTTATGGTTCTTGAAAGATTGAAAAATGGTGTTTCCAGTCGTGTCCGTGCATTTTCTCATGAACCATTCAACCAAAGCTTTTGAAATTTTTATATGTTGTTACTGATGGCAAATTAGAGGTCAAGTTCAATAATGACGATTTTGACTTTTACCGTTCAGGAGTTATGGTTCTTGAAAGATTGTGAAATGGCGTTTCCATTCACGTTGTTGCATTTACTCATGAACCATTCAATCTAAGCTTTTCAAATTTTAAGATGTTGATACTGATGACAAAATGGAGGTCAAATTTGATATTGACGATTTTCACTTTCACCATTCATCAGTAATGGTTCTTGTGATATTGCCAGGACACAAATAAATATTAATAAATCCGGTTTGCTGTCGTTGTGACAGCCTCTTGTTAAAAGTTTGAGTAAAAAATTGTACCATCTTCATCACAGCATGTAAAATGTCCTCAATCAATTTATTATCAAGGGGGTCTCATTGGGAGGGGTTCAGATTGCTGTATCCCACTTCTTGTTGCTATAATAGTGCATGTAATTTCCTGTGTCTGGCCATACTTGGTTTCCTGTTTTCATGTTAAATTATTTGACTTTCACATGTCATGCTTAAAAAGAATTGTCCAATCTTGCGTAATGCTTAGACCCTAATGAGACCCACTTTCAAGTTCATTGCTTTACTACCTTTGTATTCTAGGATAAATGCATGTAGGAAGTCTGACTTTCAGGCTGTTATAAATCATAGTATGTTGTTGTATGGATCTAGATTACGTGAATGTATATATTCTACATTTGATTCTAGTAAATGAAAAATAAATGATAATGAAGTTATAAAATATACATATTATATACAGAAATATATTTTTTACAATTTGTTGATTTTTTATGATTATTAAAATTTCAGAAACATGATTAGAGTTTTTCATTGAAGTAGTAAACATTTTCATTTAGGGACCAGCTGAGGACCACCTCTGGGTAGTGGGTGCAGGATTTTCTCCCTGGGTTGAAGACCCTTTGGTCGTCTTCGACTGTTATCTGCTCTTTGGTACGGGTGTTGTTTCTTTGACATATTCCCCATTTCCATTCTAAATTTTATTTTGTTTTTACCAACAATCTGTCGATTATCTATCCATCCATTTATCCAAATACATAAAGGTTTCCTAGTTTGTGTCATGCATAAATCAACTAGTTTTCCTTATATCTTCATATTTGAATTGTTTTTCTCTTGTTACCCTTGTGTTGAACATTTTTTGGGGGGTCATTAACGGCTTAAGTGGGTACCAGTTTTGTCAGGCTTTTGCACAGTAATCACATGTAAATTGAAGATGTGCCCATTTGATTTTGGAAATATTGTAATTTTCATATGTAAAACTTGAGTCATTTTTGTCATTTAATTCTATGAAGGTTACCTACGGTAATTTATGTCATATATAACTCAAACTGGTCACCTAATTTATGTCATATGTAACTCAAACTGGTCACCTACAACTTTATTCAAACTCAACTAATGATTGTGCACACCTTAAAGAAATTCACCTTCTATTTTCAATAGTTTGAATGAGTTGTTCACAGTTTCCCTATGTATGTAACTTAATCATTGTTGTTGTTGAATACTATTGACAGTACCTATAAATGGCTATATGAAAATAAGATGTGGTATGATTGCCAATGAGAGAATTATCCACAATAGTTCAAATGATGTGGATGTCAGCAGCTATGAGTCACATTACCACCTTTACCAATGAGTCAAACCCACACCATATTTTTGGTTATAAATAAGGCTCCAACAAGACAAACTAGAGGCTCTAAAGAGCCTGTGTCGCTCACCTTGGTATATATGTGAATATTAAACAAAAGAAACAGATGGATTCATGACAAAATTGTGTTTTGGTGATGGTGATGTGTTTGTACATCTTAATTTACTGAACATTCTTGCTGCTTACAATTATCTCTATCTATAATGAACTTGGCCAAATGAAAATTGTTAAAAATTGACTATAAAGGACATTAACTCCTTAGGGGGTCAATTGACCATTTCAGTCATGTTGACTTATTTGTAAATCTTACTTTGCTGAACATTATTGCTTTTTACAGGTTATCTCTATCTATAATAGTATTCAAGATAATAACCAAAAACAGCAAAATTTCCTTAAAATTACCAATGTAGGGGCAGCAATCCAACAACGGGTCGATCTTGACCTAATAAACAATTTTACCCTTCGTCAGATTGGCTTTAAATGCTTTGGTTTTTGAGTTATAAGCCAAAAACTGCATTTTACCCCTATGTTCTATTTTTAGCTGTGGCGGCCATCTTGGTTAAATGGCTGAGTCATCAGACACATATTTTAAACTAGATACCACAATGATGATTGTTGACAAGTTTGGATTAATTTGGCCGAGTAGTTTCAGAGGAGAAGATTTTTGTAAAAGATTACTAAGATTTACGAAAGATAGTTCAAAATTGACTATAAAGGGCAATAACTCCTAAAGGAATCAACTGACCATTTCGGTTATGTTGACTTATTTGTAAATCTTACTTAGCTGAACATTATTGCTGTTTACAGTTTATCTCTGTCTATAATAATATTCAAGATAATAACCAAAAACAGCAAAATTTCCTTAAAATTACCATTTCAGGGGCAGCAACCCAACAACGGAATGTCCGATTCATCTGAAAAGTTCAGGGCAGATAGATCTTGACCTGATGAACAATTTTACCCCATGTCAGATTTGCTCTAAATGCTTTGGTTTTTGAGTTATAAGCCAAAAACTGCATTTTACCCCTATGTTCTATTTTTAGCCATGGCGGCCATCTTGGTTCGTTGGGCGGGGCACTGGATACATTTTTTAAACCAGATACCCCAATGATGATTATGGCCAAGTTTGGTTAAATTTGGCCCAGTAGTTTCAGAGGAGAAGATTTTTCTAAAAGATTACTAAGATTTAAGAAAAATGGTTAAAAATTGACTATAAAGGGCAATAACTCCTAAAGTGGTCAACTGACCATTTTGGTCATGTTGACTTATTTGTAGATCTTACTTTGCTGAACATTATTGCTTTTTACAGTTTATCTCTATCTATAATAATATTCAAGATAATAACCAAAAACAGCAAAATTTCCTTAAAATTACCATTTCAGGGGCAGCAACCCAACAACGAAATGTCCGATTCATCTGAAAATTTCAGGGCAGATAGATCTTGACCTGATGAACAATTTTGCCCCATCTCAGATTTGCTCAAATGCTTTGGTTTTTGAGTAATATGCCAAAAACTGCATTTTACCCCTATGTTCTATTTTTAGCCATGGCAGCCATCTTGGTTGGTTGGCCGGGTCACCAGACACATTTTTGTCGAGCCTTCGACTTAGTCGAAAAAGCGAGACATATCGATCCTACATTCCGTCGGCGTCGTCGTCGGCGTCGGCGGCGTCCACAAATATTCACTCTGTGGTTAAAGTTTTTGAAATTTTAATAACTTTCTTAAACTATCCTTGAATTGTACGAAACTTGGACAGAAGCTTGTTTATGTTCATAAGATAGTATCCAGAAGTAAATTTTGTAAAAATAAAATTACATTTTTTCCGTATTTTACTTATAAATGGACTTAGTTTTTTCTGCCAGGAAACATTACATTCACTCTGTGGTTAAAGTTTTTAAAATTTTAATAACTTTCTTAAACTATCCTGGGAATGTACAAAACTTGGCCAGAAGCTTGTTTATGATCAGGAGATAGTATCCAGAAGTAAATTTTGTAAAAATAAAATTCCATTTTTTCCGTATTTTACTTATAAATGGACTTAGTTTTTTCTGCCAGGAAACATTACATTCACTCTGTGGTTAAAGTTTTTAAAATTTTAATAACTTTCTTAAACTATCCTGGAATTGTAAGAAACTTGGCCAGAAGCTTGTTTATGATCAGGAGATAGTATTCAGAAGTAAATTTTGTAAAAATAAAATTCCATTTTTCCCGTATTTTACTTATAGATGGACTTAGTTTTTCTTCCAGTTAACATTACATACTGTCTGCAGTTAAAGTATTTAAAACATTTTTAAGATTCTTAAACTAGCCTGGATTTTTACCAAACTTGGACAGAAGCTTCTCACAATCAAAAGATAGTATCGAGAGGAATAATTTTATTGATTTTTTTCATCATTTTTGATGAGTGTGTGATTAATAGCAAAAGTAGGCGAGACACTGGGTTCCGCGGAATCCTTATAAATTTTTTAAACTAGATACCCCAATGATGATTGTGGCCAAGTTTGGTTAAATTTGGCCTAGTAGTTTCAGAGAAGAAGATTTTTGTAAAAGTTAACGCAGGACGACGACGACGACGACGGACGCCGGACGCCAAGTGATGAGAAAAGCTCACTTGGCCCTTTGGGCCAGGTGAGCTAAAAATGTGTCTGGTAACTCGGCCAACAAACAAAGATGGCCGCCATGGCTAAAAATAGAACATGGGGGTAAAATGCAGTTTTTGGATTATAACTCAAAAACCAAAGCATTAAGAGCAAATCTGACAGGAAGTAAAATTGTTGATCAGGTCACGATCTATTTGCTCTGGAATTTTCAGATGAATTGGATAATCGGTTGTTATGTTGCTGCCCCTGAATTGGTAATTTTTAGGAAATTTTGCTGTTTTTTTGTTATTATCTTGAATATTATTATAGATAGAGATAAACTGTAAACAGCAATAATGTACAGCAAAGTAAGAACTAAAAATAAGTCAGTATGACCAAAATAGTCAATTGACCCCCTAAGGAGTTATTGCCCTTCATAGTCAATTTTTAACAATTTTCTTAAAATTTGAAGATTTTCAATAACATTTTCCACAGAAAGTACTGTTATAGATAGAGATAAATAGAGATAATTGTAAGCAGCAAGAATGTTTAGTAAAGTAAGATCTACAAACACATCACCATCACCAAAACACAATTTTGTCATGAATCCATTTGTGTCCATTGTTTAATATTCACATAGACCAAGGTGAGCGACACAGGCTCTTTAGAGCCTCTAGTTAAGATATCTCATATAGTTTAGAGCCTCTAGTTAAGATATCTCATATAGTTTATAAGATATCTTATATAGTTTATAAGATATCTTATATAGTTTATAAGATATCTTATATAGTTTATAAGATATCTTATATAGTTTATAAGATATCTTATAAAGACAATTATATAAGATATCTGATAAATTATATGAGATATCTTATAAACTATATAAGATATCTTATAAACTATATGATATATCTTATAAACTATAAAATATATCTTATAAACTATATAAGATATCTTATAAACTATATAAGATATCTTATAAAGTTTATGAGATATCTTGAAGTAAGAATAAATAGCAAAACGGCTTGCCATACAATACCCTTTGGAACTACCATTTGTATGCTATTTATTGTTTGCACTTTTCAGAATTATTCATACAGCACTGGTCTCTTGACTAACAGAACAATGTAATACCTGGTAATTTATATGGCACTGATCATATTCTATTTCCCCCATGAAATGAAGGTTTATTTCCCTGCACTTGTCTATTTCTCTCAGCAAAATGTAATGCAGATTTATTTACATTTGACTTGTTATTGTTCTTTGACCAACAGGCAATCTAGGTTTCTATATATGGCACTGATTCTTGTTTTATTAGCAACATTCAATGATGATTTCTATATAAGGCACTTGTTCTTGTTCTATTAGCACCATCCATCGAAAATTTCTATATATGGCACTAGTTCTAGATCATGTTTTATTAGGCAGCAACCATTTGATTTTCGGGGGGGGGGGGGGGCTATGAATTTTTTTTCTGGACAAACTTTTTTTTTCGCCTTTGGCTAAAGCCAAACTATTTTTTTGGCAACAATTCGAAAAAAAAATTCTTTCAATTTCAGCATTACATATAGTGGCAGCTGAGGGTGAAACAAACTTCTTCTAAACTGGAAACAAACTTTTTTTCCAAAAAAATCCATAGCCCCCCAAGAAAATTAAATGGTTGCTGCCTTAGCAGTTTGCAATGAGAATTTCTATATATGGCACTTGTTCTATTAGAACCATACAATGAAGATTTTTATATATGGCAATGGTTCTTGTTCTATGATCTTCTATTAGCACCATGCAATGAAAGTTCTATATATGGCACTTATTCTCGTTCTATAAGAAAAATTCAATGTAGATTTTTATACATAACACTGGTTCTCGTTCTATTAGTAACATGCAATAAAGATTTTTTATATGTCACTGGGTTCTTGTTCTTTTAGCAACCATGCAATGACGATTTCTATTTATTGCACTGGTTCTTGTTCTATAAGCACCATGCAATAAAGAGTTCTATACATGTCACTGGTTCTTGATCTTTGAGCACCAAACAATGAAGGTTTATATTTTATGGTACAGTTCTTGTTCTATTAGCACCATGCAATGCAGGTTTATATATGTGGCACTTGTATTGTTCTTGTGAGCACCTTGTAAAGAAGGTTTTTATATATGGCACTTGTCTAATGCTTTCAGCACCATACAATAAAGGTATTTATATATATATATATATTGCAATGGTATTGTTCTTTCAGCACCACATAATGATAGTTTATATGTATGGCACTGGTATTGTTCTTTGAGCACTTTGTAATGAAGGTTTATATATTATACCTTGGTCTTGTTGTTTAAGCACCATGCAATAAGAGTTCATTTATATGACAATAATTTTGTTCTATCAACACAACGAATGCAGGTTTAGCTATACGGCACTGGTCTTGTTGCATCACTATCAGCACAATACAATGCATGTATAGGGCACTGGTCTCGTTGCATCACTATCAGCACAATACAATGCATATATAGGGCACTGGTCTTGTTGCATCACTATCAGCACCATACAATGCATGTATAGGGCACTGGTCCTGTTGCATCACTATCAGCACCGTACAATGCATGTATAGGGCACTGGTCTTGTTGCATTACTATCAGCACAATACAATGCATGTATAAGGCACTGGTCTTGTTGCATTACTATTAGCACAATACAATGCATGTATAAGGCACTGGCCTGGTCTTGTTGCATCACTATCATCACCATACAATGCATGTATAAGGCACTGGCCTGGTCTTGTTGCATCACTATCAGCACAATACAATGCATGTATAAGGCACTGGTCTTGTTGCATTACTATTAGCACAATACAATGCATGTATAAGGCACTGGCCTGGTCTTGTTGCATCACTATCATCACCATACAATGCATGTATAAGGCACTGGCCTGGTCTTGTTGCATCACTATCAGCACAATACAATGCATGTATAAGGCACTGGCCTGGTCTTGTTGCATCACTATCATCACCATACAATGCATGTATAGGGCACTGGTCTTGTTGCATCACTATCAGCACAATACAATGCATGTATAGGGCACTGGTCTTGTTGCATCACTATCAGCATCATACAATGCATGTATAGGGCACTGGTTTTGTTGCATCACTCTCAGCACAATACAATACGTGTATAGGGCACTGGTCTTGTTGCATCACTATCAGCACCATACAATGCATGTATAGAGCACTGGTCTTGTTGCGTCACTATCAGCACCATACAATGCATGTATAGGGCACTGGTCTTGATGCATCACTATCAGCACCATACAATGCATGTATAGGGCACTGGTCCTGTTGCATCACTATCAGCACAATACAATGCATGTATAGGGCACTGGTCCTGTTGCATCACTATCAGCACCATACAATGCATGTATAGGGCACTGGTCTTGATGCATCACTATCAGCATCATACAATGCATGTATAGGGCACTGGTTTTGTTGCATCACTCTCAGCACAATACAATGCGTGTATAGGGCACTGGTCTTGTTGCATCACTATCAGCACCATACAATGCATGTATAGAGCACTGGTCTTGTTGCGTCACTATCAGCACCATACAATGCATGTATAGGGCACTGGTCTTGATGCATCACTATCAGCACCATACAATGCATGTATAGGGCACTGGTCCTGTTGCATCACTATCAGCACCATACAATGCATGTATAGGGCACTGGTCTTGTTGCATCACTATCAGCACCATACAATGCATGTATAGAGCACTGGTCTTGTTGCGTCACTATCAGCACCATACAATGCATGTATAGGGCACTGGTCTTGATGCATCACTCTCAGCACCATACAATGCATGTATAGGGCACTGGTCTTGTTGCATCACTATCAGCACCATACAATGCATGTATAGGGCACTGGTCTTGTTGCATCACTATCAGCACCATACAATGCATGTATAGGGCACTGGTCTTGTTGCATTACTATTAGCACAATACAATGCATGTATAGGTCACTGGTCTTGTTGCATCACTATCAGCACAATACAATGCATGTATAGGGCACTGGTCTTGTTGCATTACTATTAGCACAATACAATGCATGTGTAGGGCACTGGTCTTGTTGCATCACTATCAGCACCATACAATGCATGTAAAGGGCACTGGTCTTGTTGCATTACTATTAGCACAATACAATGCATGTATAGGGCATTGGTCTTGTTGCATTACTATTAGCACCATACAATGCGTGTATAAGGCACTGGTCTTGTTGCATTACTATTAGCACCATACAATGCATGTATGGGGCACTGGTCTTGTTGCATCACTATCATCACCATACAATGCATGTTTATGACACTGGTTTTGTTCTATCAGCACCACACACTGCAGGACGTGCAGGTTGAAAAAATAATGCAATGGTTTTGTTGTATCAGCACAATGTTTATGTGTTTCTTATACGGCACTGGTTTTGTTCATTTGTTTAACAGCTTTTTACAGAGAGTAAATGAAGGTCATACACGTATTTACATATTTTATATAAATAACAAAAGTAAGTAAAAATCTTGTCCGTAAAAGTTATTGTTGAATCCCCCCTCCCCAAATAGAAGAATCCGTTTAGTATAAAAAGAAAATACATTGAAATAAATGTTTCTGGGTTAAACATATGGATTTACATCAAATTGAATCATTAATAAATACGAAATAAATTGCCCAACGTCTTGCCTTATAGGCCACAATAGTTCTAATGATTGATTTTCATGAGTATAGTCATTAAACATCCGGATTCTGCAAATGTTCAATGTAGTCATTCCGATATTCTGAAAAAGTTCTCATGTTTGACCCTGCTATGAAGTTGTCATGGTATGTCTCTGGACTTGAATCAACATCGGTAGTTTCTGAACGTCTCATGTAGTCATCTTGATATTGTGAATGAGTTCTCATGTTTGATCCTGCTATCGAGTTCTTGTGAAATGATTTACGGCTTGTATCAAAATCAGGATTCTGTAAACGTCCCGTGTAGTCATTTCTATATTGCGAAAAAGTTCTCATAGTTGACCCTTCTATGAAGTTATCGTGGTATGATTTAGGGCTGGCTTCAACGTCAGGATTCTGCAAATTTCTCATATAGTCATCTCGATATTGTGAAAGAGTTTTCATGTTTGACCCCGCTATCGAGTTCTTATGAATTGATTTGGGATTTCCATCAAAATCAGGATCCTGTACATGATTCATGTAGTCATCTCGATATTGTGAATAATTTCTCATGTTTAACCCTGCTATGGAGTTCCTATGGAATGATTTAGAACTTGCATCAACGTCAGGGTTCTGTGAATGTTTTACGTAATCATCTTGATATTGTGAAAGAGTTCTCATATGTAATCTTGCTTTGGAGTTCTTATGGTATGAAATACGACTTCCATTAACGCCAGGATTTTGTAAATTCCTCATGTGGTCATTTCCATAATGTGTATGAGATTTCACGCTCAACCTTGCGATGGGGTTCTCGTGGTCTTTGTTGCGATAAGGATAATCCCCAACAATGTTCGGGTCATCCCTATATGATTGATGACTTCCATCAGGATCGTCGTAATAAGGTTTAACTTCATCCCCTGGTTTTTGCAAATCCATGTCTTTCAATTTTGACTTGAACATGTCAAGTTTCTCTTTGTTCTTTTCTTTCTGTTTATCAACAAAATAGAAAATGGTTACCAAAAAAACTAAAAAGATGCACAAAAGAGGAAGTCCTATGGCACCGCAAATTGTAGGATTCTCTTTAAAATATTGATACAATACCTCAAACGTACTTGGAGGTGGATCAACATGAACTTGATAAGTGATCAGGTCAAATTCTACATTTTTTATAGGATCAAACACTACACAAGTCCAATTTCCCGCCATTTCTTTATTTGCATTGTAAAAATGTGCGCTTGATTTGTTAAATATGGATGTTGAGTACTCAGTGACATTATTGTTATGAATCCATGTTCTATTCGTATGTTTGACCATGTGATAAAGTGATTGTGATGGGCAGTGAAAACTGAAGGTCATTGATTCCTTGACCCTAACCTGTATACCTGGATCTGTAACTAAGGTATACAATGCCACAGTTTTGAATTCTTCCGGTTCATACTCCACCTGACAGACGTAAGTACCCTGATCTTCAGGTTCAAGCCTCTCTATGCGTAATATACCAAACTGAAAGAACATTCTACCGGCTATTATTTTCATTGCTCCATTGTTGTGTAACCACTTAGCTTTCGATTTTTTATAAAATTTATTGATTTGTCTACTTATTTCATTCTCGCAGGTAATTTCCATAGTGCCACCAACAGTTCTATTATAACGAACATGGGTAGCATTTTTCAGCTCTGCTTTAATCAGTTTTCTTAGTTTCTTTGGTAGTGGTATGTCAGCATGAATCTTCGATAGTTTGTCTTTAATTTTGAATCTCTTTGTTCTGTTTCTTGCAGTGTGATTCATAGTTTCAGAGGGAACTTTAAGTTGGTTGTGTCTCTGTAATTCAACAATTTGCTGCATACCGGAGTTGCATGATCTAAACCTTTTCTCTGAAATTATAAAAATCATATCTTATTTTTCATGTAGAAGTTGTAAATTACTTACATATGTCATTGCCACTTTTAGTTCCTAATGGAACTTAAAACAGTTAAAATAAATTACCTTCAAAACCCTGGTCAGACTTGCGGACCTCAGAATGTTCAGATTCCTTGGTTCTACTGCTTTTTAACGTTGATTTTTTTATTTTTTTATTTGTTAATGTGATAAAATGTTCCGTATTCCGTTTTATAGAGCAATCCCTTTCAAATCATATAATGCTGCATAAACCCTCATCGAATAACAAAATCCGTAAACTGTTACGTGTATCCGACTAAAACAAACCTTAGCAGATCAAATTATTTCTCACATTTGCATTCATTTAGTTTTGAACATAATATACTAATATACAGTAGCTGTTCCCAGATATAATCTGTATACTCAGCTAAGCCCAAACTTTAATTGCATGTTCATATGACAAAACAAAATGATCTATCGTTGCCATATATCAGTTCTCCTTTTGATTAAAAAAAAATGTGTCGTCAGGTACGTTATTGTCTGTTGGAAATTTGTCGAGGTGTCGTTAATTTTTTTTTTTTTTTTTTTTTTACAATTGGAGGGTATTCAAAATAAGTTTTCTCAATGATTTTAAAAATTCGACTTAAATATACCATTGGAATCATACGTGATTGATAAAAGAGTTTACAGATCAAGACGTCTCCTTAATTTATGAGCATTTTACTGAATTTTATTCACTCTCAAATATTTTGATGGTATGCATAGTTTAAAGTGTTTGTTTTATATTACCATATACCGTTGTTCAATAGTTATATTTATCGATCAGACTGAAACAAATCTTTTAGTATAAGCTACCAACGTTCAAATCCGTCTATATGGATAGTTTAACACCTTGAAGTACCCAAATACACTGAACAATAAACTATTTGCATTTATATATGTACCGGCTGCAAGTAAATGTGAATTTAAAATGAATTAATTGTCGTTACCGATTCTGACGTACTTCATAAAATAAACTGTCAACAAGTTTTAAATTACTGTTCATGGAAATAACAGCACTGCTATGTCTTTTATTATTATACTAAAATTATAGATAAAGGCAACAGTAGTATACCGCTGTTCGTAAGTTACAAATCGAATGAGAAAAAAATCAGGCTACAAACCAAAACTGAGGGAAACACATCAAATACAAGAGGAAAACAACGAAACAACAGAAACACTAAATTGCAACAAAAGACCAAACGACAATGTAACACACACAAAAACGAACTATAATAAACATTCTCCCAATTTCATTTATTTGCACCATTGTTCAAAAAGTGATTGTTTTATATGTTTCTCTACAAAACAAAAACTTGGAAAGAAAAATTCATCTGGAATATCATCCCCTTCAAATGCAGTCAAATATCAGAGCTTCATGTTTCTTTCGTCTTTAAGTCTACACAATCTATTGTAATTGACTTCTCTCATCAATCAAGAATCGTGTAGACAAACAATTAGATGTTCCTTTTTATTTTATTATTTTTTTTATTTGACGTCAACCTGGCCTTGTGAGTCTAGACATACGCATCTATATAGAAATAAAGTTATATCACAGTTTCTACATATATCAGCTGATCTATCGTAATGGGTCATGTAATTATATATAAGTTGCTGTTTTAATTTTTAGTTTATCTTTGGTAAACTTTTCATATTTCAATCTTTTACAACAAAATTCTAGCCAATTAGAACCAAACAAAGATGGAATCTTTAAATTTGAAAGTATAAAATAAAGTTTGATATTTTAGTATGGATCTTAGTTTTGAAAATACACGAAAAAGTATTCACATTTTAATAGATTCTTCTTCCAAACTAGATAATAAAATATTGAAGTACCAATATCTTTTTTGAGCTTCTGTCACATATTTGAAATCCCATATGTATGTCATAAAGGAACACAGACTACATGGCACCCAATTTAAAAACATAGAAAAAGCTAAGAAACCATCTGGAAGGGGACCACCATGAATAAACTCACTGGGAAAAAACATGCCATCTTATTACAACCATTTATTCATGACCCGCACTGATATGTGTCCACATTTGTTAACTATAAAAAAATGAATTATGAATCAATTTAGAATTGGCAAAAAGTCTAAATACAATAAGTCAGGCCCTAAAACTAGAACCAAAGCGGACAGCCACTAATGAGCTTTTATACTTGGCGCAAGCACAGCATAATTTCTTCAATTATTAATCAGATTCCATGCAGTTGGTTTTTGGTGTATATCTCAACGCAAAAAGCAATGTTTTTGATTATGTTGGTCTTCTCAGTTACGACCTTGAGCTTGATTAGTGAACTGAATAAACATTGTGTGGCAACTTGCGTATTGAACACTCTGCACACCTATCATCGGGCTTTACTTGAAGCACTTACCAGTTAAAAGAATTTCTTTTCCGGAGCGGCTCGTCTACCGGAATATATTTCTGCTGATTCGACAAAATCTAATTCAGAATCTTCGCTTTCTCCATTCCACATTTCTTCGATGCAGATTGCATTGTTACCATCGTGGAAGGGTATACAATCCCCAAACTCTTCGTCCACATAATAATTGTCAAAGTTCTGTTCACCGAAATTCATCTCTTTTTCATCCTCTTCGTAAACAGAAATGCTATCTCCATATCTATCATCACAAAAGGCTGTCCCATTTCCAAAATTTTCGTCCACGTAATTATGGTTGAAGTTCTGTTCACCAAAATTCATCTCTTCGTCTTCCTCTTCGGAAAAATCTCTTTTATTTCCATAAATTTCTTCCGCATTGTCATTCCCATCCTTTTCATCAGTTGATCCTGTTTCACTAGAGGTTTCATCTTGCTCTTCATCTGTGTCAGGCTTTTCGGGTTGCTTAGGCTCATGAACAAAATAAATGTACATGGCCACCAAAAACAGTAGAGCGCTAAGAGACTGAGTTGCTATTAATATTGGATGAGTCATTACAAACTTATGTACTTCGCTTTCATGTAGTGGAAGAGCTGTAACACTTACATCGTACCGAATAAGATCCCACTGTCTGTCAGTAGCCGGATCTGTCACCTGACATACCCAAGATCCTTCATGTTTGAGACCAGAGGCATTGTGAAATCGTTCAAATGCTCTACGCTTTGCTGGAATACTGGTATACCCATTTACCATTTTCCCTTTCAACGACCAAGTGCGGAAAGATTTTTTAAAAAGTCGACCAATTGGAGAACTTGGGCAATGAAGTTTTAAAGTTTTTGTCTCCATGATCTGAACTGGTATACCAACCTTCTCAGATACTACTGTTGCAAAATAAATTGTCTTTCTCCGTTTAGGTGCATAGTGTACTCGACAGGCGTATAGTCCTTGGTCACTGGCATTAAAATGTGTTATTTCGAACATGAGTCCTTCAAGTTTCATTCGTTTCTTATCAATTTCAAGATCAACATTATTGAAAATCCATTGATGTTTTGAATTTGGAAATGTCTTGTTGATCGCCTCCAGTTCAGGAGTGTCACAAGACAGAGTTATCTTTTCTCCGATCGCTAAAACAAACTTATCTTCAAGCTTCTTTAAACTCTGATTAATAATAATTGCAGTTTTTATTGGAACGCCTTTTTGTTGTTGTAATTTCTTTCGTAGCCCTCTCTTATTTCTTTGTCTGATTAGTATTCTCCTTGTAGATTTAAGCTCAATGGTAATCATCCTATGGCAAGTTCTATATCTTCTCTCTATATTAAAGTAAAATTGGTGATCAGATCTTAAATGGGGTTTGAATGGATGGTCCTACATATCTGTATCCTTTACATTTAGGTAATTTTTCTCATTTCGTTATATCAATGCTCATTTTTGTCTATTCTTTATATTAAAGCAACCCATTATTCGCTATTCTCCAGTTTTGCCCTTTTTCTGTTTTCTTTTTTCAAGTTCTGTCACACTTTTCCCACATAAAGCCCATGGTTTTCTATTCTGTAAACCCCATCCAGATTATTTCAAATGCCAGTTGATGATACCACATTTAGTTTCGATTGCTCATTTTATGACCGCTTGGCCATGGCCGAATCATAATTTTGGTTTGTGTGTCAAAATTTTTACTTGCAAGATTTATTTGTAATTGGTTTTTTTTTTAAACATATTGAACGAATAAAGGCATACCAATGTCAATTTTTTAATTGGTAAATTATATTTTGTCGATCAGTTTCTGTATCATTGACTAAGACCCCATTTCATGTCAAAGCAACGCTAATAGCTGAAGATAAGAAGACGGAAAATTCTTTCAAAAATGCACGACATTATTATTTTTAGCATGGGGGTTTTGTCTCTCACTTTACACTACTAATGAATTGACTGTGGTTCTTCTACAGCTGTCAGGTAAAAAGTTGGCCAGAAAACCGTTTAATTTGTTTACACAAATTGCAATCGTGGCAAGTTTTTTAAGTAGTTGTAATATTTGGAGAGAAACACACACACATTAAGGTGAATTAAAGTTGAGAGAAATTCAATAATATTTTGACGATTAAGTCTCCATCTTCAGATGTGGTATGAAAGCAAATGAAACACACAAAAAAGTCATTGAATCAAGTCACAGTAAGAACGACAAACAATTTTGCAAAATTTTTACATCGTCACACGTTTTTTTTAAAAACTATTTGATAACATGGTATCGTCTTTTCATGTAAACGTTTAGAATAAAACCCCAACAAACCAGAAATTTCTATCACTATTGTCTTCCTTTTTTTTTTATTTCTACAGATGGGTTAACAGCTGAATATAGCATCCCATGAAACGTACATTTATGTGTAGATATAGCTATTAACCATGATATATATAGTTTTTAAACGGAACTTTAAATTATTTACAGTAAGGAATTAATCGTCTCTAAAAGAGAGGCAAACTATATCAAGGGGATATTTAAACTCATAAGTCGAAACCCAACTGGCAATACCATGGCGAAAGAAAAACGAAAAACGACGAAAGGCAACAGTACACAAAACACAAAATTGAAAAGTAAATAATTATTAACACGAATACTCTTAAAGGGGCACTAGCTGTCAAGTTCATGGTCACCGATTTGACTCAAATTCTCATATTTGATTTATAACAATGTAAAACATTTATCCAAACTATAAAAAGTCTAAAATATCTAAAATAAACAGTTTACAGAGCATGAGATAGATAATATATAGGTTCGTTTCGTGTGTATTTTAGTCCAGACGCCATCTAATTACCTATCGATTTGACCTCAGATGACCATATAAGCGATGTAAACATAAATAATTACATTAGATGTATGTTTCATATTAATACGTTATTCTGATTGGCCAACTGCACATCTCGTGCTATTCCTGAAACAATTGTATTAGACAATAACATTTATCATTCATGATGACACGAGGTCCCACAATAAAGTGCACAGGTAAATTAAATGAAAACTTGATAAAAATCGTGTTTTCATGATTTTAGCTAAAAAATGTAATTATAAGTATTGAATGCTTCTTTTTGTAACTTTATAGGGTTGTAAAAGCGTTGACCGTGCGCACATTTTTAGTATGAAGCGCTTCCGCGCTTCATACAAAATGTACTTCGGTCAACGCTTTTACACCCCAATAAATTTACAAAAAGCAGCATTCAATTCTTAAATAAAGATTTGAATAGATTAAACCAACACGTGCAATTGGATTTTTATAGGTCTGTTTGATTTTATTTTATAGATTAAAAATTTAAAATATATGTTTCTCATTGTTTTTAACCGTATAAGAATGATTTTATGTGCATCGAATTAGTAATCAAATGATTTACCGTAGTTTTACTTTTATTGTTGACATTCTTTTTTTTAAATAACCAGTACACGTACAATGCATGCGTTGTCAATCTCTAGCTAGGGGTTAAATTAAAGTTCACATGAATACGGATTTAGAGAGGTCGACTCATTCACTTGCAAGTGAATTACAAATTATCAATGTTTCTTAGCGTAATTTGACAAAATTGAACCTTTTTGGCTGCAAAAAAGAGAATTGTTATTTCACTATTTCACTTTCATTATTGATTGAACAGAAAAAAATCAAACTTTAGATTTTATATATATCTCGTAGCTAGTGCCCCTTTAAAAATAGGGTGATCACAGGTGAAAGATATAGATGCCAAAGGGATATTCAAACTCATACGTTGAAAACAAATTGACAATTATTATACCATGACAAAAATCGGCGAAAAACGACAAAAAGATAAACAAAAGCACACAAATCAGATCAAAGAAAACTTAAGACTGAATAACATAAACTCCACCAGAAACCGTAGACGATCTTCACAGTAGCGGAACGGAACTGTACGTGGATTTTTTTGTCCCCGCTTGAAAGTCTCCCGAATTAACAAAAATATTAAAAACCGTACTATTCAAACAAACACTGTGATCTCAGGTGCATCGGAAGGGTAAGAGGATTCTGCTCTAAATCTGTCACATGTCGTGTTGCTCAGATGAAGCGTTCTATAGTCGAGTGGCACGTTGATACTTGTAAACATGTATATTCACTGTGGTCAGATAGTTAAGGGATACTATACTGCATTGTGGAAAAAACAGCTAGACAAACATAAAGATGGTAAACTACGAACTTATGTAACATTCAAGTGCAACTATGGTTTTGAAAATTATTTGTCAATAATTCGACATTTTGAGCAAAGGAAATGTATTACTAGATTAAGAATATCTGCTCACAAATTGCAAATTGAATCTGGTAGATACCAGGGTACTCTTCGACAAAACCGAATTTGTCTCAGGTGCACCTCAGGTGAGGTTGAGGATGAAGTTCATTTTTTTTTAAATGTGACACTCATTTATTAAAAAGAGAGGAAATGATGCAAAATATATTAAAATCATGTCCAAACTTTCAAAATTTAAATATTGATAACAAATTAATTTGGATAATGAATAATGAGGATCCTAATGTACTATTTGCATTTTACAAATATATAGAAGATACTTAAGAATTAAAGTACAACTTAATCTGCAATAACTAATTCATTATAACTCTTTAATATGAATTTGGATACCCTGTTAAGCCTGCACAGATCATAAGAAGAATTTCAAATTCTTTGGCACCGTCCCTTGATGATCTTTGCTGGCTGGACACAGAATCTATAATCTTAGAAATATGTTTTAAAAATATATTTTCAATAATTAAGGAGCTTGACTCATCTGCATTAAGTACAAGTAGGGACTCCCCTTTAAGCACCGACTCTTGGTGCTTTCTGCAGATAAGTCATATTAAATATCCTTTATCAAATAAACTTTGTTATTTGCAGTATACCTCATAGTCAAATGTGGGAGTGCTTAATTGCTTTGTTTTTTATTGGGTTCTTTTTGTATTTTTTTTGTATTTTTATATATTGACATTTCTCCGCACAAACTACTAATGCCTCATGTTTGTCTTCTCAAAGTGAAGATACACTTACCGGGTGCACTTGAGTCGTTTTCAACATAGTATTCATTGAATAATAATACATTGCTACTATTTCGTTGAGTGTATTTTCTGTGTTATATTATTTTATTTTATTATTTTTATAACACTTGTTACATATCTTTACTGTGTGTGTATTGCATATGTTATTGTTTATAATAATATTGTCTGTATCATATGCCCTCCTGGGGCCCTAATTTGGTAAATAAAATATTCTATTCTATTCTATTCTATTCTATTCTATTCTATTCTATTCTATTCTATTCATCGATGCAGAGGACAATATGGCCTCCTGGCATCTATACTATTAAACGAGAAGACCTCATTTTGGGTGTCGCTTCTCTTCTTTCCACAATAAATTAATCAACACGCCTATGTGTCCTATAGGTACAGTGCATAGTCGCATTTGTCATCCATTCATATGATTATTCAGATTGCAGAGGACAATATGGCCTACCGGCATCTATACTATTAAACGAGAAGACCTCATTTTGGGTGTCGCTTCTCTTCTTTCCACAATAAATTAATCAACACGCCTCTGTGTCCTATAGGTACAGTGCATAGTCGCATTTGTCATCCATTCATATGATTATTCAGATTGAATTATTTTGGGAGAAAAACGAGAAAAGGGGCATCCGGATATTGTCCCGTCATTGGACAAAATTTTAAGTCAGATTATACTTCTGGTTTGCGTTTTTCTGTATATATTACTACGAATAAAGTGTATTTTCAGAATTCTATCTGCTATCATTTTCAAGTTTACTATCCACTGTGGTCACAGAGTTTATTAAATAGAGAGGGTCTGTATACTATATCAATGACCACCATGGATCGATTAGAAAACTTAGAATTGAAAGTAAATACACTTTATTTATATAGTGAATGTTCATAATATACAGATAAGCGCTAAAATTATTCATGTGCACTTTTGATACCTTTTCTGAAATTCTCCAGTCATTAAATCTTTTACAAAATTCATTGATTACAAAAAAAAAGAAGATGTGGTATGATTGCCATGTTGACAACTCTCCACAAGAGACCAAAATGACACAAAAATTAACAACTATAGGTCATCGTACGGCCAAAATGAGGTCTTCTCGTTTAATAGTATAGATAGTGAATGTTCATAATATACAGATAAGCGCTAAAATTATTCATGTGCACTTTTGATACCTTTTCTGAAATTCTCCAGTCATTAAATCTTTTACAAAATTCATTGATTACAAAAAAAAGAAGATGTGGTATGATTGCAATGTTGACAACTCTCCACAAGATACCAAAATGACACAGAAATTAACAACTATAATAGGTCATCGTACGGCCTTCAACAACGAGCAAAGACCATACCGCATACTCAGCTTTAAAAGGCACCGAAATGACAATGTAAAACAATTCAAACGAGAAAACTAGCGGCCTTATTTATGTACAAAAAAAATGAACGAAAAACAAATATGTTACACATAAACAAACGACAACCACTCAAGTACAGGCTCCTTACTTAAATGTGCATAACATACTAAATGTATATTCATATTGAAATTGATAGAAAACCACATATTGGGAATTTTGGAAATAAAGGAGGAGGGATTAAAAAACTGAACATTTTCCTGTCCCCAATAACCTATGATTTATGATACTTTTGCTGAAATTCTCCAGTCATTCAATATTTCACAAAATTCTTCCAACAACACTTTACATACTTTAAACTACGCTCTGTATGCCCGCGATTTCGCGGGTGTGTTCTAGTACATATGATACAAATAACTGATATATATTGGTTGCCGTTTGTTGATGTGTTACATATTTCTTTTTCATTTTTTTCTTTATATAAAATAAGTTCGTTAGTCTTCTTGTTTGAATTGCTCTACATTTGTCATTTCGGGGCCTTTTGTAGCTTACCATGTGGTTTACTTTTCTCATTGTTGAAGGCCGTACGGTGATCTATTCTATACTGAGTTGTCAATTTCTTTGTCATTTGGTATCTTGTGAAGAGTTGTCTCATTGGCAATCATATCACATATTTCTTTTATTTATCTATTCAGAATAATAAAGGGGGACCGCACAAGGGGTTAAAACAGGGTCCTGTCACCAAGCACAAATGGACGAAATCCATGACTCATTTTCAACATTTATACAATATTCTGAATTTCTAAATCAAACATATCCCTTCAGACGTCGTATTTAATGTCTAAAGTCTGTTATGTACTTTCGAAACAAGATATTTAAATGAGTTAAACTAGACCTTTACAATCTGTTCAACTTTGAACCCTCACAACAATCCCAGACGCAACTGACCACACACGTGACAGGTGCGTTCGACTCCAATTTTGATTTACTAGGATTGCCAGTCAGTTACCTGGTAAAGGTCGGCGGTTCTACGGCTTCAGGCACTCCGGCTTCTCTCGCAAAAAAATAAATGGATCGCAAATGAAAATTATCCAGTTACCAAAAAAAGTAATGCAGCTCCGATTTCATTTTCAAACAGTTTTATAACCGGAGAATTGTGTCTTCTTTTATTGTTTAGTGTCCCTGAACTTTCGAATATTAAAGGATTCGGTGTGGTTATGGTTTGTCTTTTAAGATCTTTTAAATATAAGGGGTACGTTTAAGTTTGTATACATTTTTTTATTACGTAAATAGAAGCTAGGTGTTTGTTAGTTTAGTATATCTATACAATATAAGTTGGGACACCTAAACTAAAAGAAGACACTAAATTATATAAATACGGCATTTAAAGTTAAGCATGGCAATGTTTGATAAAAACACGTATTCTTAGTCTGCTATCATTTTTATTAATATCGAGTCGCTAAAGCACCTACGCAAATTTTACTATTCGATAATTTCAATAAAATACATATCACTGTACGTAGATTAAGATATATGACAACGGGAAATAAATGCTGAATCGGAAGACTTCCTTCGCTTTCATAATCTAAGATCAATTTTTTGAGCAAGTTATTATTTTACAAACTCACCTAATGCATTAGAATCATTTGTTCTTATATTCATCCTTGACCAGCTAGACCACGTGTCAGTGCAGGATTTTGATGTATAGCAGTTTTCGCTACAAATTGAGGAATCCTTTGTTAACACTATCATGTCTTTGAACATCGTCTTGTATCCATTACAAATGAACATTTGCCCATGTAGACAATTAGATTCTACATTTGATAGAAGCTGGAGTACCAAAAATTTCATAAAAACCAGCCTGGACGTCGCCATTGCAGACATTGCATTTGATTACATTTGCGTCACAATAGTAAAACAAGACAAGTTCCCGCCATAATCCTCCAAAAGTACATTTACTAAATTAGCATGGCCAAAACAGATATAATTCACGAGCGGACCATTTGATGCAAAGTTTGAATGAGCTAGAGAGCCAATCAAAACAAAGATTATGACTGAAAAGAATTTAGAAAATCTTGAAATATAACTTGACAAGTTAAATGTGTATTTCCTTTGCTATATGCATGTATGTGATCTCGTGTATTCCGATGTTGCGCATTTTGTTAGTTCAACCAACTAAAGTTGGATTTGAAATAATCTAATTTAAACGTCTGCATTTTTAAAGATTAAAAAATAACATGAACAACTTGCAACTGATACAAAATTTGTATTTTTCACCTTCTTTTCTGTGTTCGGCTTTAAATTTAAGGGCATTTTCTTTATCTTTAAAAAAATTGTTAGACCTTTTGATCAATTTATGGCTTACCAGTATTTCATTACCCAATTCTTTTATGTTTAAATCACAGTCAGGCTTTATTCTTTTGCACCCTTTTACTCTTCTCTTTTCCCTTTTTTTTCTATTCATTATTATATGTGTTTTGGCTTACCAGTATTTCATTACCCAATTCTTTTATGTTTAAATCACAGTCAGGCTTTATTCTTTTGCACCCTTTTACTCTTCTCTTTTCCCTTTTTTTCTATTCATTATTATATGTGTTGGCTATTATTCTCTATTATGTAAACCTAGCTCCGACAAATAGGACGTTACGCGCGATGTTCGTACCTCATTGGAAAATCGGTGTAGTAGGCAAGATGCAAGTCCAAAATATACAATTTTGTGATATCATATTCATTGCTATTGTACGTATTTTAGAAAATAATGTATTTTAGAAATAAAATCGGAAATAATAACTGTTGAAACTATGTTTGATGCTGCATGCGACAAGCTTTATTTAAAAAAAAAACGGCTATTTTTAGACTGTCCCACGTAACATATTATTTCATTTATTGTAACCACTAAACTATTTGTTGTTTTGAAAAACGGTTTTTTCCATTATTTAACAGAAAGGTTCCTTCAGTCTTTTATGCATTTTTTTATGACGCTATGATGACGTCATAGAAAAAAAAGTGTTCCATTCTACAAGGGCAAATCTGCCGGGCCCACGGGGAAAAAAATTGGGATTCCAAATTTGAGAATAAAAAAACATTTATCTAAAATGGAAAAACATTAGTATTTGTATTTACTATATCAATATTAATTTGCTTAATTTTATGAATTTAAAGACAAATATCCTGAAAAATGATATATATGGTAATTTATGATCGATTTTTCAAAGGCTTACAAGGTTGTCGCACCGCCATTTTTTGACGTAAAAACGTATTCAACTCAAATTTACGTCAATTGTTTGCTTATCAGAGCTCTTATAATGGTACAATTAAATGATTTTTAAAAATGTTATTTTTCTTAATTTTTCAAAAATCCAAAAAACAACAATTTTCAATTAGTAGTTTAAAAGCACCGCCGATTTTGCGGAGTCTTACAAGAATGTCGCACTGGCTCAAAAACAACGTTTCGTTTGAACGTAACAAAATATTCGTGACGTTGTGTTAGGCTTACATGTACGAACATCGCGCGTAACGTCTAGACATTGTATTATCTGGGAACAGTTTATTTAACATATATGTTACTGATTGTATAAGGTATTATATCATGTCTGCTGTTAGTATAGAAATCACTTTAACCGTTTTAAATCTAACAACGTTACCACCCTGTTTTTAAACTAAAACTTTTGTTTAATGTATTCTAACATTGAAATGCCAATCAGGAAAAAAACGTGATAGTTTGTGATACATGTACCTGAGTGTATATATATAAAAAAGAGATGAATTTTAAAATACGGTGACTTGACTTTTAATCAGCACAGAAACATTATAAATATATGACAACGGATTCTTAATATAATATTGTGCCGGTGTGGGTAGGACTTCACTGTCGGTAAATAGTCTCAGCACTGCAACATATTTGGTGGAGGCATCACTGTATTTATATAGGAAATATCACTAGTGTATACTAGCGTGTGGTTCCTCTACAAAGGGGGTTAAAGATACAGAGGTATCAAGGTAAGGTTTATACAATTTCGGAGTCTTTATTTACATAATTTCGTAGTCCACTTTCACTTATTGAAGGGGGCAAGGGGGTCACAATTACAGCAAAACAGCAAATTGATTTGGCTTATAACAGATAACAAGGAATTAAAATGGACAAAAACAAATAACAGTAAATGAAATATTTAAATAAGTCGATCGTGTCCTCAAGTTGACAAATCCAGTATTTCTTATTACGGGTATAATCCTTTGTAATGAATTCCATTTTCTATGAACATGTTTTTAAAATTATGTATCTAGAATGTGTTTATTACTCAATATATATTTATATCGTTTACGGGACGTATTATGAATTTATGGAATACTGTTGTCCGTCTGTCGTCAACATGTCGAACATAAACTCCAACACTCTTTAACCAATTTGCATAAAACTTTGGAAATTGTTTACATCTTTTGACGTGAGCTCCCCTTCGTTTTTAATAAATTTCAGATTTCAAGTTTCTGAGGTCATTGAAAGCAAAAGAAGGCCTAAGCTTCAATTTCGTATTACCGTAAAAATAGTCCTGTTCGCGACGGATTTGGGTTCTGAATGTTAGATTTTACACCGGAAGTAACTTTTGAAGGTTACAAAACAGGGCCGGCTCCACCATGCTTTCTCGAATGTTTTATGGAACTCAAGTGCAATGTTTACGTAATGAACTGTTTCATGCTCACAAAAGAGCATTATCACTTACGGCAACATGTCGTGCACAACCACCAACAAAGCCTGGTCAGAAAAAAACATATCTAAGAGATAAACCGCACATGAACGTCGGCACTATCGGGCACGTGGATCATGGCAAAACGACACTGACAGCGGCTATAACAAAAATATTATCATCTGAAAAGAAAGCAGAATTTAAAAAATATGAAGAAATCGACCATTCACCAGAGGAGAAAAGAAGAGGGATCACCATAAACGCAGCTTGTGTAGAATATCAGACGGACAAACGTCATTATGGTCATGTTGATTGTCCTGGTCATGCAGACTTCATTAAAAATATGATAACAGGTATAACTCCGTGGGAATATCTAGTGTTTGTTATAACGGGGACAATTCCAACCTAACCATTGCATTACAACTTTGATAAAACTCCTACCACAATCAGCAATCTAAAATAAAAATAGTGGTATCAGTCCTATACACCTTATCGCTATTTGTCCGCCATTACTGAAAATCACACAGGTTCCCGTAAAATTTTGACGTCATAAAACAAAATATCTGACGCCACAATGGAAAAGTGATTGTTGTATGCGTCAAATGTTCAAGCGGCCGGGTCAGCTGGGATTAGCGATAAGGTGTATTGCTCCGAAAAGGCAGTGTCTGCGCATACATGTACAAAAATGTTCCTGCATGCAGGGACGAGTATTTAAATTGAAATTAATAGGCTACGTGTACCCCTATATGGTTTTCTATTAAAATGCCATTGGATTGGGAATGAACGTGAAATATATACATGATATATGAAAATTGTCGCAATTAGTGAAGAAATTGAAGTTTTGAAAATATTTATAAATATAAATAGTAAGGCTAAATAACAATATATGTGGGGTTCCAGTTACCCGAACGACATTAGTTTAAACCCTTGACCCTAGAACTTTTTTTTATAATTTTTCAAACACTCAAATTTTGACGATTGTGAATTAAAATAATAAAATTCATATAGTTCTGTCATTTTAATTTCCTTCAGAAGTATCTGTTAGGGCTAAAATGCAAGAATCTTAACAAAATGCAACAAAATCAACTAAAAAAGTAACATGACTGTTTTCTTATACAACCAAACACATAAAAAAGCCGTAAAATGATGAATTTCCATTTGGGGCGTAAAATGATGAACTTCCGTAAGGGGCGTGTACAACTGTATAATACCAGAAACTTTGCAGTAAACACAATTTTTTTCCCCAGATAAATGAAAATCCTAAATAAAAATTAAGTGTCTGTTTGAGATTTCATTTTACAATAATTTTCAACTGAAGCTGTTGCGTTAGGAGACAACCATTTGATATTCTGGGGGAGGTCAGGAGAATTTGTATTTGATGGGGCAAACAGTCTAGGAATAAAGCCTTTAAGGGCAAAAAAGGGGCCAAAAACAAGCATTTTGTAAGTTTCAAGACAATAAAATGGAGTTATCTTTCTTTGTCAATGTTTATAACCACAAAAGGAAGCTTGGGATTGATTTTGGGGGTTATATGGTCGCTAAGGTTTAGGAATTAAGGGCCCAAAGGGGCCCAAAACAAGCATTTATCTAGTGTCAGGACAACTTTAGTATAAGTAAATAGAAATCAATAAAATTTTAACACAATGTTTATAACCACAAAAGGAAGCTTGGGATTGATTTTTGGGTTTTGGTCCCTTATGTTTAGGAATTAGGGGCTCAAAGGGGTCCAAAACAAGCATTTATCTAGTGTCAGGACAATAAGTTGTGTATAAGTATTTCAATTGTTCTGAAATTGTACCACAATGTTTAATACCATAAGTAGAAGGTTGGGATATATTTTATGGGTTATGGGGCAAACAGTCTAGGAATAAAGGGCAAAAAAGGGGCCAAAAACAAGCATTTTTGTAGTTTCAAGACAATAAATTGGAGTTATCTTTCTTTGTCAGGCCTCTACAATAACTTTTTTTTCTCGACTTGTCCTGTAGCATGTGTAGGACAAGTACATACCAAAATTTACTTGTCCGAACGAAATTGTTACTTGTCCAAAAAAAATCTAATAAAAATAACCTTTTTACATTTTTAGTTGATTAAAGGAGCAAAACGAATTTATACAATATAACAGAATTTGATGTATTTTTTTCTAAATACTTTTCAAAAATATGTGTCAAGTACAACTGCGAAACTAGTCATATCACAGGCAGAATTAGGTTCTAGTTTCCATTAATGCTAGTCTCATCAGACTCTAATCATGAGGCACCATCTGATAAATTTATGTTTATCATCGTTTTTATACGACCGCAAAATTTGAAAAAAATTTCGTCGTATATTGCTATCACGTTGGCGTCGTCGTCGTCCGAATACTTTAAGTTTTCGCACTCTAACTTTAGTAAAAGTGAATGGAAATCTATGAAATTTTAACACAATGTTAATGACTACAAAAGGAAGCTTGGTATTGATTTTGGGAGTTTAGGTCCCAACAGTTTAGGAATTAGGGGCCAAAAAGGGACCCAAATAAGCATTTTTCTTGGTTTTCGCACCATAACGTTAGTATAAGTAAATAGAAATCTATGAAATTTAAACACAAGGTTTATGACCATAAAAGGAAGGTTGGTATTGATTTTGGGAGTTTTGGTCCCAACAGAATAAGGGGCCCAAAGGGTCCAAAATTAAACTTTGTTTGATTTCATCAAAATTGAATAATTGGGGTTCTTTGATATGCCGAATCTAACTGTCATGACTGTGTATGTAGATTCTTAATTTTTGGTCCCCTTTTCAAATTGGTCTACATTAAGGTCCAAAGGGTCCAAAATTAATCTTAGTTTGATTTTGACAAAAAATGAATCAGTTAGGTTCTTTGATATGCTGAATCTAAAAATGTACTTAGATTCTTGATTATTGGCCCAGTTTTCAAGTTGGTCCAAATCGGGGTCCAAAATTAAACTTTGTTTTATTTCATCAAAAATTGAATAAATGGGGTTCTTTGATATACCAAATCTAACTTTGTATGTAGATTCTTCATTTTTGGTCCTGTTTTCAAATTGGTCTACACTAAAGTCCAAAGGGTCCAAAATTAAACTTAGTCTGATTTTAACAAAAATTGAAATCTTGGGGTTCTTTGATATGCTGAATCCAAAAATGTACTTAGATTTTTTATTATGGGCCCAGTTTTCAAGTTGGTCCAAATCAGGATCTAAAATTATTATATTAAGTATTGTGCAATAGCAAGTCTTTTCAATTGCACAGTATTGCGCAATGGCAAGAAATATCTAATTGCACAATATTGTGAAATAGCAAATTTTTTTCAATTGGAGTTATCTTTCTTTGTCCAGAATCAACTTAAATCTTTGTTATATACAATATACAATGTATATTCACTTTTTACTACCAACTGATAAATTAAAATAATCTTTACCATTCAGTGATAACAAGCAGTTTTTTTACATTTTAATATTTTATGATGTATTTAAAAGAGTAGTTATTGTTGCAAACTCCATTAGAAATTTGAATTGATATCAGTTTTGGAAAAAGGGAAACGGGGATGTGAAAAAAAGGGGGGGGGGGGGTTTAAATTTTTCTCATTTCAGATTTCATAAATAAAAAGAAAATTTCTTCAAACATTTTTTTGAGAGGATTAATATTCAACAGCATAGTGAATTGCTCAAAGGCAAAAAAACAACTTTTAAGTTCATTAGACCACATTCATTCTGTGTCAGAAACTTATGCTGTGTCAACTATTTAATTTTAGATTTAAAAAGTTTGAAGAAGAAATCTTTAATTGATTTGTAAAATCTTGACATTTGTTTTGTGTAAAAAAAAAACATGTAATGTCAAAAATTTGATCACAATCCAAATTCAGAGCTGTATCACGCTTGAATGTTTTGTCCATACTTGCCCCAACTGTTCAGGGTTCGACCTCTGCGGTCGTATAAAGCTGCGCCCTGCGGAGCACCTGGTTACCTATATAAGAATTATGTTTTGTGAATCAAATCAACTTATTACCTTTGTTTCACTTTCAATGTTGACATTCTTTTCCTTCAAATAACCGTACACAGACAATGCATGCGTTACTGTAAACCAACTTATTTTCGCGAGCTATTTGATTTTGCAACTTTCGCGAGTAGAAAACTAACGCGAATATAAATGGTTGCGAATATGTAAAAATTAGATCTTTCCTTATTAAACTTTATCAAGTAAATTAGAAAATCGTGAAATTAAATTAAATTAAAACTGCGAAGTGGTCAAGAAATGGTAAAACGCGAAATAAAGAATCCGCAAAAATAAGTTGGTTTAAATTACAGTATTCTATCTCATTCTACGGGGTTAAAATGGAGTTCACATGAATACAAATTTAATGAGGTTGAATTATTCACTTGCTAGTGAAAAATTCATTTTCAATGTTTATTATCTTAATTTGACAAAAATGAACCATTTTAGCTGATAAAAGCAAATTTTTATTTAACTTTTTCACTTTCATTAATGATTTAACAAAAAAAATCATACTTTAGATTTTTTATACATTTTGTAGCTACATTGTAGTGCCTCTTTAATAAACATTTATGAACCAATAAATAACAGTTAACGATGGCAAAGAATAGAAAAGATTGCTGCATTTGTACATCATTGCGAAATGTCCCTATGTTATGAAAATGAAAAATTAAATTTTGTGTCACATTGAATGTGTCATGTTTATTTGTCGAATACATGGAGAGACTAATAACCTTATTAAAATATTTGCTTTTTTTTTCAGGTGCTGCACAGATGGATGGCTGCATATTAGTAGTAGCTGCCACAGATGGAACCATGCCACAGACGCGTGAACATCTGTTATTAGCCAAACAGATAGGTATCAAGAGAATAGTGGTATTCGTAAACAAAGTAGATGCTGCTGATAAGGAAATGTTGGAATTAGTTGAAATGGAAGTGCGAGAACTTTTGTCTGAGTTTGGATTTGATGGGGACAATGCTCCCGTTATATGTGGGTCGGCATTAAATGCTCTGAATGGAGAAAATCCTGAACTAGGGGAAAACAGGGTTAAAGAACTTTTAGATGCTGTTGACACTTACATTGAAGAACCAGTAAGAGATTTGGACAAACCATTCTATTTACCTATTGAAAGTGTTTATTCAATTCCAGGACGAGGGACGGTCGCAGGAGGAAAACTTGAGCGAGGAAGAATAAAAAAGAGTACTGAATGTGAAATTGTTGGTTATGACAAGAGAATAAAGTCAATCATCACAGGTGTTGAAATGTTTCGACAGATTTTAGATGAGGCTCAAGCTGGTGATCAAATAGGCTGTCTTCTCCGAGGAACTAAAAAAGACGAACTTCGAAGAGGTATGATTATTGCCAAACCTGGAGAAATTAAACTGGTGAACAAAATTGAGGCCCAAATTTACTTATTGGGTAAAGATGAGGGTGGTAGACAAAAGCCCTTGACAGATTATTTCCAAGGTCATATTTTCTGCAGAACATGGAATTGTTCAGGATTTTTAGAAGCTCCAGGCAGAGAGATGGTGATGCCAGGAGAAGATACCAAAGTAACATTTACGCTACTGAAGAAGATGGCCCTAGAGCTTGGAGAGAGGTTTACAGTCCGTGACGGAAAACAGACAATAGGCTATGGTGTTGTAACAAACATTTTGGATGCTGTTGATATTGAGGCTTTTGAAGAAGGTTTAAAAAAGATAAAGAAAGCCAAAAAGAAGGAACGTGAAGTAGCGAGCATGTGAATAGATCATTTTAAATGTAGTTGAAATGTTGTATATGTGTTTTTTTTACCAAATGTTAAGAAACAAAATGTATGATTAAGAATCTACAAATGCATGAATTTATAATATTCAAACAACAAATATTTATTATACCTGAAATAACATTTAAGTGTAAAAATAAGATTTAAAGATGGAAGAAGTTTTGAACAGTACTGTCAGAAGAAGGGAACAAAACAATTAGATATGACAGTTAAGTTGATACCAATATTAAATAACAAATTTATGTATGTTTATTTTGTGTGAATGTATACCATTGAAGTTCATTGAAAAAATTAGTTATTTTCATTCTATTTATCATTGAAGCTCATTGAAAAAATGTGTTCAGTTTTCATTCAATTAATTATTTTTTCAGTCTAATATTATAACAGGAATAATTTGGACAAAAGGCATGTTCTGTCCAGGAATCATGTAAAAGACATGCAACCTACTACATGTAGAATTATTATACACAAAAAAGAAGATGTGGTATGATTGCAAATGAGACAACTCTCCACCAGAGACCATATCATATGCTGTAAAAGTTAGCAGGAAGTGATAACTGTACTGATTTCAACAATGAACAAATTCAATTTCAGATAGCAAGCTTAATGGTGCAGACATGACGAACAATAAACAGCACAAGCAAGCAAATTACAAACTGATTCATGTTCAAAACAATAAACAAAAATACATGCCTTTTTATCAATTGAAAAGTTTAGATTGGTTAGATTTGTGAATACTTTGGTTTAGTGGTGATTTTATTTTTAAACAATTGGGAAAAGGTTTCTTAAGGTACTTCTCGAGTTTTGTATCTATTGTAAAATGCATGTAATGCAATGGAATGTCATCAGCCATCTATATTTAGGATGAGAGTAGTTTCCAGTGGCGTAGCCAGGGTTGAAATGATGTGGATGTCTCCGTGCAGAGTGGAGCGAGGCGAAAAAAAATTTGGACCTTTTTATGCAGAAAATTACTTTTTATTTAAGCACATGTACTCCCACAGAATCCGACACTAGTTAGATTTTTGTTTAAATTCAAAATTCCCACCAATACATATATTTATATTTTTAACCAAATGTTATTGTTTCCTCGAAACTACCATCATTCAATTCATAAATATTTGATGTAAAGTTTCCCACCCCAGTGGCGGATCCAGAAATTTTCATAAGTGGGGGCCCGTTGACTGCCTAAGAGGGGGCCCGCTCCGGTCATGCTTCAGTGATTCCCTATATGACAACCAAATTTTTCGCAGAAAAGGGGAGACCCGGGCCGCCTTGCCCCCCCCCCCCCTAAATCCGCCTCTGCACCCAATCTTAAAGTTATATTTGACATATAGGAATTGAAGTGACCTTCTCTTTTCAGGAATTTGAGTCTACAACCTTGGGTTTTTTATTTTTTTATTACTGAGCTAAACGCGTTGCAGGAGACATAGAAATACCGGGCGTCCGATCGTCCAGTCTTGTTAGCACTCTTATGTGTACAATTCTTGTCAGATTAAATGAAACTCATATCACAAGCGCAATGTCTTTGACAATTTGGAAAATAAGTCGTGATCAAATATTTTAACCAGTTATGACCATTTGAAATATAAAATGTAATGGAAATCCCATTTCATTTGCTGTGAAGCTTTTATTTCTTAAGATATTGAAAAGAAAAAAAAGTGCTTTTTTAGTTATTCCCTAGCTTGTTCCTTGTCCTTTAATAGATAAAATATGACATGAAATGTGCTTGGCGGGGAACATTGGATTTTTGTTCTTTACTGATTGAAATTAAAATTAGTATTTGAACCTAGATAGAAACGGGAATTCATTAGCCTAGGACTTATCACGATCTACTACAAATTGATTTTTTTATCACGTCGTTTAATTACAATGTCGCAAGAAACGATATCAGATATGGTGTTTTAGTTATTAGTTGCTATAGTCAAATGAGAAGCCATCACTCCACTAGGTTCAATTTCAGATGAAACATGTCCACGGGTCTGCGTATCAGTCCTCTCCGCTTGCCTGCCTAAGCCGATGACGTAGAATTTTTTTACGACCAAAAGTTAACTTGAAACACTATTCTGCGATTCAACTATCTTGTTTACATAAACGAAATTCTCCTAAATGAAAGACCAGGCATAGTGCTTCGAAAATGACTGCTCATATCCTCAGCCTTGTTATATTTGGAAACTTCCGAGTTAAACTGCTGCTATTTTTTTCTTTTGTCAAAATGATGTGGATGCTTGAGCATCTGAGCATACATGCAAGCTACGCCACTGGTTTCGATTGTTCTTTCTTTAACTGCTCAGGTGTCTTTGAGTTATAACTTTGATGGGAAACCACAAGGCATTATGCATGATCAACCAGGTTTATGTTAGCAATGTCTCTGAAAAGTTTGTAAATCAGTGTGGATCAACAATTTAAAAAAAAAGAGTTATACACCTTGGAAATATTTATTATATGGAAAATTGCATTATTGACACAATATTTCATACAATTTCACAAAAAGAATATTATACCCCAGCTTTAAAAAAGTGGGGGTATACTCTGTTTTTCCCGTGTCTGTCCCATGAATTTTTCTCAGGAACTACAATTCAAGGATTTCCATAATTTGACCAAGTTGAATTTTTTTGTCACATTTTTAGGTCTCCTGGTCCAAAGGGCCATGTGAGCATTTCTCATCACTCGGCGTCCTCCGTTGTCTTTGTCCATCTTCGTTAACTTTTACAAAATCTTCTCTGAAACTACTTGGCCAAATTTAAATAAACTTGGCCACAATCATCATTGGGGTATCTAGTTTAAAAAATGTGTCCGGTGACCTGGCTAACCAACCAAGTTGGCCGTCATGGCTTAAAATAGAACATTGGGGATAAAATGAAGATTTTGGCTTATATCTCTGAAACCTATGCATTTAGAGCAAATCGGACAGGTGGTTAAAACTGTTCATCAGGTAAAGATCTATCTGCTCTAAAATTTTCAGATGAATCGGACAATCCGTCGTCGGGTTGCTATAACCAAAAGGATCGATAGGCCACACTTTCACGGTCTGTATTCGTACTGAAAATCAAATGATACCTGAATTGGTAATTTTAAGGAAATTTTGCCATTTATGGTTATTATCTTAAATAATATTATAGATAGAGATAAACCAAACAGCAATAAGGTTCAGCAAAGTAAGATCTACAAAAAGTCAACATGACCCCTTTATAAGGAGTTATTGCCATTCATAGTAAAAAAAAATTACAGTTTTTCATAAATTTTTTGTAATTGTTTTCAGACCAATCCGGCAACCCTTAACGTTGGGTTGCTACCCCTGAATTGATAATTTTAAGAAAAGTTTGCAGCTTTTGGTTATTTATATCTTGGAATATTATTGTAGAGATAATGTACAGCAAAGTAAAACCTACAAATAAGTCAACATGACCGAAATGGTCAATTGACCCCTTAAGGAGTTATTGCCCTTTTATAAAGTCAATTTTTAACAATTTTGTTTAGTAAAGTAAAATCTACAAACATGTCGCCATCACTAAAACACAATTTTGTAATAAATCCATCTGTGTCCTTTGTTTAATATGCACATAGACCAAGGTTTAAGGATTTATACGAGTCCGTTACACTTTGTGATGCGTTTTTAGATCACGTCTCAGTCATTACAGCTGAATGGACGTGCTGTGCCAGCTCTCCTTTACCTGCTATCTTCGATGAGGGTTTACAGTTAGATGATCAACGACTTACTACTTTAGATGACAGAAACCAATCCAACACCGTACAGTAAACCTAGTAGTAGGCGTATACTGGCGTTAACATGCACTCCAAAACCCATTGTATCATGGGGGAGTGTTAGGCCGATTAACGTCCGAGGGCTATATCCTAGGTGTTAGATGATTGACCTTCATTTCACTGCCTCGCAGCTTTGGTCCTGATAACGCTCCAGTACTCCATCATCGAGGTTAGCGGGCTGCCAAGCTGACCAAACTGGCTCTGAAAGCAGCCGTTGTGAAGAAATAAGATCAAAATAGTCAACAAACCCAAACCCAAAATGGCATCCTCTAATACCTGACCCACGGCAAAAAAAAATTTGAACGCTCACACATCGCCTTCGAGCACCGAGCTGACCGTGCGAGGGTTGTATAGCCCGGCAGTCAAGGTCGTTAAACACTTCTATTTGTTTGACATAAGTGGAAGGTTTGGATTCATTTTTTGGGTTATGGTACAGTTTAGGAATTTAAGGGCAAAAAACAAGCAGTTTTGTAGTTTCTGGATAGTCACTTGTATGTAAGAGTATGGATCTATCTATTTTCCAGATAATGACTGTTTAAGTGTATGGATCTCTCTGAAATTGTACTACAAGGTCCCATACTACAAAGGTAAGACATGGATCGGATAATTTCTCCAAGGAGGGATTTAAAAAGTTTTAGGGGGATTCCATTTTATGAAGTTTCAAGAAGAAATCTTTAATTGCACAGTATTGCCCAATAGATTTGTAAGATCTTGATATTTGTTTTGGGTCAGAAACCTATATTATGTCAATAATTTGATAACAATCCAAATTCAGACAGTATCAAGAATATTGTGTCCAATTAAACCTATGCGAATGTATCCGGCTGTGCTCAGCGAAGCATTAAATTTTGTTTTAGTTTGTTTTCTTATACTGTTGTAACTATAGATCTACTATATTTCGTGTATGATTACAAGGTTTACATGTCCAACTGGCAGGTGTTATCTGACCTTGACTTAATTTTCATGGTTCCGTGGTCGAAAATAAGTTTTTGAGTTTTGGTCCCTTTTTATTTGAGCTATATTTGGTGGATGGAAATATTTTTAATGTACATGTCGTTTTCACGGGTTTTATTTGACCTTGACCTCATTTTAACGTTTCATTGCTGAGTGTAACTGTTAAGTTTTTGTCTTTTGGTATGTTTTTGTCGAGCCTGCGATAGCTTTACATGCATGGGGATAGTGAACCGGCGTCTACAGCAGGGGCGGTGTTAGCTTACTTCAGCTTACTTCTTAAAAGCTTTATATTTTAGAAGGTAGTAGACCTGGGTACTTCATACTTTGTATATACTTGTATAAGCCTTATTACGAATTTTCCTTTTGTCAAATATCCAGTGTCCTTGACCTCAATTTCATGGTTCAGTGACTACTTGAAAAGAACTTTTAAGTTTTATGTAATGTTAATTTCTCTCTTATTATGAGTAGGAGGTTAACTATATTTGGTATGTGCGAATCTTGCAAGGTCCCCACACAGTTTGCACTTGACATCGACCTCATTTCATGAATTAGTGAACAAGGTTAAGTTTTGATGGTCAAGTCCATATCTCAGATATGATAAGCAATAGGTCTAGTATATTTGGTGTATGGAAGGATTGCCAGGTGTCATCCGACCTTGATCTCATTTTCATGGTTCAGTGGTTATAGTTAATGTTTAATTTTCTTGGTTAATTCTGTTTCCTAGAAACTACAAGCAATAGGTCATTTATATTCAGTGTATTGAATGCTTGTAGGTGCACATAAGTTTCTCATTTTGTTTATATGACCTTGACCTCATTGTCTTGGATCATGTTAAGTTGATGTAATAGTGGTAGTAAAGCTTTCTATTTAGGAATATCACTATAATATCAATGCTTAGTAAAGAAGGTGAGCCACTTTAGAGTGTGCACTCTGAGTGTGTGACTTGTTCTTATACTATAAGCAATAGGTTAAATTTATATTTTTATTGAATGTTTATAAGCTGTATATGTCGGTCTAACAAGTATCATCTGACTTTAACCTCATTTTTGTCAATGGTAAGTTTTCATGGGTAATATAAAAAAGATGTGGTATGATTGTAAAAGAGAACTTTCCACAAGAAACCAAATGACACAGAAATTGACAACTTTAGGTCACAGTACGGCCTTCAACAATGAACAAACCCCATACCGCATGCTGGCGCATAGTCGGCCATAAAAGTCCCCGAAATGACAAAAGTAAAACAATTCAAACGAGAAAACTAATGACCTTATTTATGTACATAAAAATGAACGAAAAGCAAATGTGTAACTCATCAATAAACGACAACCACGGAATTACAGACTCCTGACTTCGGACAGGCACATAAATTAGCGGGATCCCAACACTCCCCTAACCTGGGACAGTCGCGTAACAGTTAAAAATTAGAACGAACTATAAAATTCCGTTGAAAAAGGCTTAACTCATCATATGGATATAAACAGAACGGCTACACAGAGTGGACGTGGCCGGGTACTTGTATATCCCAACAGCAAAAAGACATTGAGTACAGATCTAAGAGTACTCGCAGTTACTGCCAGCTAGTTCAAAGTCAATAACATCTAATAAAACAATCATGCATCTAAGACTACATTATCAATCAGTACACATCCAACATCCAATGGATTCAGTGTAAAGACATCATAAACAGTCCGAGAGAAAAAATGACCTTGTGCAATGTTCAGATATAGGTATCGACAGATTGTATAGTCATGAATGCGTATACTATAATATGAATATAACAATTTGTTTTCCATATTTAAATCACATCATGTAGAATTGAACCTTATGTGTTCCTCTCCTAGCTATTAAAATAAAAAATGTGGAACATAATTTATCGATAATCATTTAGCAATCAATGCAATTAATGTCTTCTCCATGACAGTCGTGACAATAAAAACTTAAAATGAAATAAACAACACTGCTAATGTTTAGTGTTTTGTTCAGGTTTGCTGTCATTATGCAACACAGTTAAATATAGAACCCAATGGGAAAAAACTGCTCATTTTGCCAGAAAACACTCAAACATCCAACATACTATCCACACTGTTCTATGTCCACAACTCCACACTTGTAGTAAAAAAAAATCCCTTTATCCTTATCTTCCGGAATAATAAGCTATAAAAAAGCAAGCTTTTTAGAAAAGCAATTACTTGTTACCTGCGATCAATAGGTAAAGTGATACAAAACAAAACTCGTTAGAGCATATAAGATGGCGACTGCTGAAGTATTAACTTCCTGTATAAAGGACGACGATATAATAACGTGTACAATTTGTCTAGAACAGTTTAATAATCCGAAGTATTTACCATGTTTACATACATTTTGCGAAAGTTGTATTGCCACATATATTACTTCAGTGTTTAAAAAAGACAATACAAGTATTGGTTGTCCAGTTTGTAGAGCTAAGGTTTCTGTCCCTGCTGGACTAACGCCAGAGGAATGGGCAAAACAGTTGCCTCTGAATTTTCTCCTTGTCGGATTAATCGAAAAACATAAAGTAGAACGTACAGAAAAGATATGCATGTCATGCGAACGATTTGATGTTTAAAATACGAAATCAGAAGCGTCTTCCGTGTGTATTGATTGCTCTGACGCTCTTTGCGCAACATGTACAAGGTGTCATAAAAGTAGTAAATTAAGTTCAAACCATGAAATTGTTCCAATATCAGACATTTCAAAAGACGGTTATGCTTTGAAATCATTTAAGAACATGTGCTCCGAGCACAAAACTAAAGAGCTGGAATTATTCTGTGTAGATCATGATTGTCCATGCTGTTCAATATGTGTTTCAGTCAAACATAGAAAATGCAAAAATGTTCTGACTATCGAGGAAGCTGCTAAGAAATTCAGAGAATCAAACACCGTAACCTCGTGCTTTATTGGCAGATTTAGATGCTGTGTTGGAATCTGAAAGAAGTTCTTTAGTTGACATTGGCGCTACTTACAATACCGAAATGCAGAAATGCGATCAATTTTGGAAAACATTACTGCAAAAGATTGAGGAACTTAAAAGTAAATGGACAAAGGCATACCAAAAAACATACCACAGTGAACAGGATAAACTCGAGTTATCTATTCGTGATGCCGAGAATAGAAAGAAAGCTGTCACAAATACTAAGCAAATCTTGGAAGCTACATTAAAAGAAGCTTCGGATGTCCAATTAATGATTGAAATTAAAAAATTGAAGATTTATATTGAAAAACAATTTAGAAGTTTTGAGAGCACTCAAAATACATACAGCAAAATAGAGTATCAATTTATTGATAGCGTAGATGACATTGTCAAAAATATTGAAGAAAAAATAGTCATTAACAATGATAAAATTCCAAAAGTTTTACATTTTTCTAGCACCAAATGTGTTAAAAATGAAATTAAAGATGAATCTTTTGATGATTATGACGATTCTGATTCAGATACTATTAGCAAAAATGATTCCTCTTTGAACACATGTCATTCGAAGGGTATTGATTCTAAATGTAGGAAAACGAGTCTAGGAATGAAGAAGTCGGAAATAAAAAAGAGGTGGAGAATTGAACAACGCAGGAAACTAAGGGACTTAGAACATTATAGCACGCAAACAGATAAATACGAAAAGTGAATTTGTCAGATAGAATTTAGCAGCGCTTGTCGAACATTCATTTTTTGTATGCATAATTATTTTTAATAAAATTTGTCTATTATTATATCGTAATAAAAGGTATCACAGATGACTACGACAGTTTCTGCTTAATTTCCAGTATCATTACAGGCCAGCGGATGTTCATCTTGTTCTTGTGCTATGAGTATTTTCACTTGAAACTGTCAGTGTTAATGACGCTATCAAATGTTAAGAAGAATACTGGAAATATCGTGAACCCAAAGATGAAATATTCCAATTAAAATGCCATGCTATCATTTTACTAATATTGATCACTTTCGTTTCGTTCTAAGTATATCGCCAGGTGAGATAGTGGACGGTTCCGTCTGTCTGGCCTTATGTCGGTCACTCAGTAACTCACAAAAGGTCAACAACGAGTGTTTATACTTTTAGAAATTTACAATAAGGCTTCAAGGTTTAAAAAAGTGTGATTTTTTTTTATTTGAAAGATTTTCTTTTCTCAAAAACTGCGAACCAATATTTGAAAAATTCTTTCGGAAGTTCAGATCATAAATGCTTTTCCACTTGATTTGAATTTTAACTTTTTGATTTCGAGTGTCGATGATTCATTTCAGAAGAGACGTGCATCATAATTATAAGTCTTGTCACGTTAATTTATGAGAAATCAGTTTGTTATTAATAATTCGAAATGAAAAATTCAAACGCTATCTGAAGAATTATGCTGCCCTAAATGATGCTATATTTCCAGAAAACACATAGTTTGTGGGGACCTATATATAGCTTGCTGTTCATTGTGAGCCAAGGCTCCGTGTTGAAGACCGTATGTTGACCTATAATGGTTTACTTTTACAAATTGTGACATGGATTGAGAGTTGTCTCATTGGCATTCATACCACATTTTCTTATAACTATCTACATACATTCCACGAAAAGCCATCTTGTACTATATAATAAAACTATCCTTTTGGCTAGACATCAATCATCAATCTTTTAATTCTAAAAAAAACCTCACCCTAGCCACACAAACACATACACACCCAATGCCTATAGTAGAAGTTCTGTTCTGTTCATACTATCGTAACAAATTTCTATTTGTTGTTCTAGAAAACATATCAGTAAGACAAGGTCAATAAATAATTGAAGCAAGGAGAATTTTTACTATATTTTTTGTGTGTGTGTTTTGCCGACTCTATTATCTTCAAAAGTATAATATATATAATAGAGATAGAGAAACATTAAAACGAAATCAACACATGACATGGGTAAAATCTCTTTGTTCTTACTGTGCTATAATGATAATCTGAATAATGCACAGCTAAGGTGTGCATTAACTACCTCAGATATAATTCACAGTTCAAATCTATGTTTACCTTTAGGGGCGTTTCCTGGATTCTGAAAAAGGTGTGACATGTAGTCTATTCTATAAAATCAAAAAATATCAACAATCGTAGCGAGAGTAAAAACGTTTCGTTCTCCAATTCAAGGATGAACAGCTCCCCCAAAAAAACAAAAAAAAAACAACAACAACAACAACAACAACACAACAACAACACAACAACAACAACAACAACAACAACAACAACAACAACAACAACAACAACAACAACAACAAACAAACAAACAAACAAACAAACAAACAAACAAACAAACAAACAAACAAACAAACAAACAAACAAACAAACAAACAAACAAACAAACAAACAAACGAATCCGCCATCTGACTTGAAGTTACAAAAAAGTTGATAAATTAAACACTTTGTACAAACATCGTAGTTTCAATAAGAAAAAATGATGAATTGATTGTTGATGTTTTAACGTCACTTTTAAGCGCCACATTTCGGCTATTTCGTGGCGCCCAGTTTTTATTAGTAGAGGGAGCAGGAGTGCCTGGAGAAAACCATTCAAATGTGATATAGGAAAACTGACAGTCCTAATCAATTAATATTGGAGTCGAAAACCCCAGCACGGGCGGAGTTTGCCCTGAAACCCTCAGTGTTGACTGTCTAGTGATTACTTTAGAAGAACTACTTAGACTTCTTGGCAAACGAGGCCCTTGATGAAAAAAGAAAGGTTTCTAAATTTATCTAAACTGGGACATGAAATTTACTTAATTTCCAATAATCATCTGTAATTAATCGACAATTTAGATTAGATCACTTATTTTTTTATCAGGATTTGGCTTGAAACAGTATTAAAGTTTTAAAACTTTTAATTATAACATACCATTGTTTATTAGTTTATTCCCATTAATCATAATGTCTATTTTAGTCATTTGAATTTTTATAAGAAGTGAATATATATTTTTGCAATCAAGAAAGAATCCACATTTCAATAAAATATATATATATTTTTAATTTGTTTACGTTGAAAAAGTATATTTTGCCCTGTGTTGAAAAATACTTTAAAAATTGATCAAAACTTACTTCAACTTACAAAATGCCCCAAAACAACATGTTGATATTATTTTTGTTGACACTGTAACGTTTTTAGCTGTTGGTCTAGCTTTAATGTCTTACATAGAAACTGGTCGATTTTATAATATCGAGAGACATCATAGACTTTGTAATATGTGTGATAAACAATTAATTGAGGATGAATATCATTTTATTTTAGTATGTGAAAAGTATAATGAACTTCGAAAGAAATTTATCAAACCTTATTATTGGAGAAAACCTTCTAATTTTAAACTCATACAACTACTATCTGTTCATAATGTAAAGGAACTTAACAACTTAGGGAAGTTTTTATTTCTGGCCGAGAAGGCACGTATTAAATAATTTAATTTAATCATTATAAATGCTTAATATGTGTTATGTTTTATCATACTCTGCTGTACTGTTATATGGGTATACCTACTTATATGATTTTTTGTCTAATTGTTTAAATGTAAATATATTTCACTGATGTAATTGAATATTTGTAATATTTATATTCTATAAGCTGTATTGCTTACGAATAAAAGATTATTATTACAAGGATAGTTGGTAACATTTACTTAGTAGAAGAATTTATGATTTGCATTTTTTTGTTTTTTTTGCCACATGTTCAGAACAGGCAACATTATTTGGATAAGATATAAACTGCAGTTTAAATAAAATTGTGCAAATTAAGAGACCCATATTATTTAATTTGAAAAAAAAAAAAAAAAGAAGTAATGCAATTTTCAGCAATAGATCTTTATTAATGTTCATTTTCTCCCACCATACCTTAATATGAAATAATTCAAACTACTATTTTAATCTTTCCATAAATGATTCCCATCACTTTGATTAAATGCAGACGTTGTACTTTTAAGTTTTAAAGTGTTAAAGCTCTGACACCGTCAAGTCATTCTTTCAAAATAATTAATAAAAAAAATAAAAGAATTCATAATGAAAAAAAAATGAAAAAACATTAACAGGTCTCACCCACTTTCAAGCAAATATACGAAAGATCAAAGCCAGAGTACAACCAACAAAAAAGACATTCTGAGGTAACTATGAGACATCAAAGGATGACCAAGACAGGTTTTAAATAAATTCAACAAACTTATAATTTTTAGGGCCCTTCATAGCTTGCTGTTGATCTGAGCCAATGCTCCGACCTTGACCAATAATGGTTTGTTTTATAAATTGTTACTTGGACGGAGAGTTGTCTTATTGGCACTCACACCACATCTTTCTATATCTATATATGTCACCACATAATCAAAAGAGGAAACACCACCTTAGAAATCCATACCATTCGAGTACAACTCCTATGCGAGTAGCAACAAGACAACGTCAGAACGAGAACGAGTGCGCGTTTCGTTAATTTTGAATATAAAGACAATCAAAAAATTTATTCCATATTGGTATTATTTTAGTAGGTTTCTCTATATGAATTGGATTTTGAATAAAAAAGCATATTCACCTGAGAAAGTGTTATTCACCGCGCCAAACGCCACGCGCTTTTACATGCAACGTTATGGTAAAATGTTTCATGTAAAAAAAAAATTTGGTATATGTTTGTCATTAGATACATTTTCTTCTCTCGGACTATGGAATAAAACAATTACTGTCCTTTGTTTCGGTAAATATGGGGTTTTATTGACTTATTTACCTCATCAAAAGACAGTAATTGTATAATATTACCTTTAAAATCAAGCTAATTTATAACCTAATTCTCTGTATCTAAGAAGATACATTTTGTATGTTAAACTAAGGATAGTAGTGTGTGGTTTTGCTTTAAAGTAATGCCAGTTAAAAATGAATTTGAGTCAAAATAAAAATAAAAATTCTAAACAATACTTTTATATATCCATTAAAGAATTTTAACGTACGTTACTTTAGCCTTTTTATTCATATTCAATTTTATAGAGGTCTCCGAATTTGATAAACTGCAGAAATCTTTGTAATGCATTTGTCATAAGTAAGAAAGGTACTATTTTTTTTAATTAAAATTTCGAATCACATTACAGTCATGACGGCAATCTTAAGTCAGATTTTTTTTTCTCGCGAGGTGTAAACTTAATATCTTTTTTTGTCATCTGCTTGGCCAGGTTAATTTTTTCCCCCATCAAATTGGGGATCAGGATTAAAAAAAATAGAAATAAAATACTTCCCTCCCCTTTTTGAAGTTATAGGATTGTTCCCTGATCTTAGTATTTTTTTGTCCATTGCCTTCATATAAGTATCGACAGGATGCATTATGTAGGACCATACGTGTTCATTACGTGTAGTGTGAATGATTAGCACGCAATTAATAGCTGATTATTTGTTTGTGGGTAGAGAATCAAATACGCGGACATTTAAAACATATGATATAGTTCTTGAACTATCAAGTTGGTATATGTAGTTATACTACAAAGATAAGGTGACCTGTTTCACCCGAATGACATTTAGGGGTTAATTTACATGAACATTTTTAATGATTTTTTTTTCATGCTATAAAGTTAATTATGAGGAATTTGTCAGTCCATATGATTTCTCGAGAAGTAAAGTTCTTTCCTGTAAATATTCCGTTACGCAGTGAAAGGTTTGTTATTTTTTAATCTTATACGAATTTTACCGGCTTTCTCCTTAATCTTCATGTTATTTGAAGAATTTTAGTTTGAAGGGCAGACCTTTGATTTGCTTGCTACATATTTTTTTTATGATTTGCATCTATACATTCGAGTAATTTATGCATGACATTTTACAATTATTGAATACTGCATGTTCCCATTATATGTCCTTTCGGGATATCTTTGATTTCAGTTGGTGCTATCTCTTTGGCGTATACCCAACATCTACTTCATTCGTTCATGTTTATAGTTCCGTTAGATTCATTTCAAAATACGTCCGGGACAAATTAACTAGAAGGGCTATTACGCATAGATTAAGTGAAAAAAAATGAAAGGGGGGGGGGGGGGGGGGGTAAATATGTTTTAGAATATAACGTTTGATTGGTTTCACTTTGTTTAATAAATATGAACACACCTTTTTGATTTTCTCTTTGAAATATTCTTCGACATTACTACTGTTGCCTTTATAATACACGTAGTCATAAGGATCTGAATTGTTCCGCTTCTAAAATTGTGAACGGTTTTGAGTGTACTATTTTTCGAAATCCCACAAAGACTTAACGAGAGAGTGAATACTCACCGCTCTAATTATTGTAAAAAATCCTGATAACAATACATTTATCAAAATACACTTTCACCAGCCTGATCATTACATTGTTTCTAAACAGGTCACGGTTATAGTTGAAATCTATCACTCAACAAAATGATCCCATACATAGTACACTATATGCCTTACAAAGGCAAGAGTTCTGAATTGGATAATTGAGATGGGTTATACTATAAGATACAATTCATGATGTCGGTATTTTGTCTAGCACCAAATGTAGAGATATTAACACATCAAAATTATTTGATCATATCATTCAGAACATCACCGAAGACATAAAGAACAATCATCTTCCAAAGAGGAAATCCTGGATAATCATAGGTCTGTTCTTTGTTCCTTTGGTATTTCAACCAAAGATGAAGAACTGGATCTTCCATCACTGTATTGGATACCTAAACTACATAAGTGTCCTTACAAACAACGGTATATTGCTGGGTCTTCCAAGTGCTCCACGAAACCTCTTTCTAAATTATTAACATCTATTTTATCAGCAATCAAAGACGGGCTTCAAAGTTATTGTGAAACTGCCTATTCTAGAGGTGGCGTGAATTAGATGTAGATACTTAAAAATTCCAAAGATCTTTTAGAGTACATACAATCGAACTCTCTTTCATCTTGTAACAGTATTAAAACATTTGACTTTTCTACTTTGTACACAAGTATTCCACATTCCAAACTAAAAGACAAATTGAAAGAGTTGGTATTACTTTGCTTCATAAAAAAGAATGACCAACGTAGATACAAGTATCTTGTCTTAGGGAGGGATAAATCATACTTTGTAAAGAATCACACTGATTCAAACAAAAAATTCTCTGAAACCGATATTATCAAGATGCTTGATTTCTTGATTGACAACATATTTGTAACGTTCGGAGGACGTGTTTTTCAACAGACTGTCGGCATCCCAATGGGAACAAACTGTGCCCCTCTACTTGCCGACTTGTTTCTTTATTATTATGAGGCTGACTTCATGCAGGAACTTCTAAGGAAGAAAGATAAGAAGTTAGCAATATCCTTTAACTCTACTTTTCGCTATATAAATGACGTTCTTTCACTAAACAATTCAAAACTAGGTGACTATGTGGAACGCATCTATCCCATCGAATTGGAGATAAAGGATACTACAGATACAGTTAAGTCGGCTTCATATCTTGACTTACATATAGAAATTGACAATGAGGGTCGGTTGAAAACAAAACTTTACGACAAAAGAGATGATTTCAGCTTTCCAATTGTGAACTTTCCATTTCTAAGTAGCAACATTCCAGCAGCACCTGCATACGGGGTATATATCTCCCAATTGATACGATATTCCCGTCCTTGCATTTCCTATCATGATTTTCTTGATAGAGGGTTACTGCTCACAAGGAAGCTATTAAACCAAGAGTTCCAAATGGTGAAGTTGAAATCATCCCTTCGTAAATTTTACGGACGCCATCACGAGTTGGTTGGTTGGTTTCACAAATGATATCGGATATGTTCCTTACGTCGTAACTACAATCCCCTTCCCTTTCATGAATATGACCTACCGAATTAGACTATTTACCGGATTTGTAATCACATAAGCAACACGACGGGTGCCACATGTGGAGCAGGATCTGCTTACCCTTCCGGAGCACCTGAGATCACCCCTAGTTTTTGGTGGTGTTCGTGTTGTTTATTCCTTAGTTTTCTATGTTGTGTCATGTGTACTATTGTTTTTCTGTTTGTCTTTTTCATTTTTAGCCATGGCGTTGTCAGTTTGTTTTAGATTTATGAGTTTGACTGTCCCTTTGGTATCTTTCGTCCCTCTTTCCATAGTTCTTTAATTTCACTTTTAAATGCCAGTATATTAACGATGTTCTGGTACCTTAGAACCCACTTTCAAATGAATGCACACATCTTATCAGTTCTATTGAAATTGATATTACAGGTAAATGCTATCAAAAGAAGACGGTCTGTTTCATATCTTTACATTAACTCAATAATGTCACAGAATGACGGCTTCAAACTAAAATCTGTGACAAACTTTCCAATTGTCAACATTTAAAGAGGGGCAAAAAGATACCAGAGGACAGTCAAACTCATTGATTAATTTGTCGAAGTGTGAACCTTATATGCTATTATAATTGATGCATGCATTGCAGGAGATGCTAACCTATAAAACTTTTCGGTCAGTTTTGAATGTGACCCTGCATTATGACTATTAAACAGCTATATACTACTTTGCTTGTCTTTACTGTCTGGCGTACACAATTATAATCCTGGTACCTTTGATAACTATTTGCACCACTGGGTCGATGCTACTGCTGGTGGACGTCTCGTCCCCGAGGGTATCAACAGCCCAGTAGTCAGCACTACGGTGTTGACATGTTTATCAAGTATGTGGTCATTTTTATAACTTTCCTGTTAACAAAACTTTGAACTTTTCGAAAAATCAAGGATTTTCTTATCCAAGGAATAGATAACCTTAGCCGTATTTGGCACAACCTTTTGGAATTTTGGATCCTCAATGCTCTTCAACTTTGTACTTGTTTGTTTTTATAACTATTTTGATATGAGCGTCACTGATGAGTCTTATAAAGACGAAACGCGCGTCTGGCGTACAAAATTATAATCCTGGTACCTTTGATAACTATTTACACCACTGGGTCGATGTCACTGATGGTGGGGACGTTTCGTCCCCGAGGGTACATCCTGCCCAGTAGTCAGCACTTCGGTGTTGACACGAATATCAAATATGTGGTCATTTTTATAAATTTTCTGTTTACAAAACTTTGAACTTTTCGAAAAACTAAGGATTTTCTTATCCCAGGAGTAGATTACCTTAGCCGTATTTGGCACAACCTTTTGGATAGGGACAGAAATTTTTGCCTTGCAACAGGCCACCTACGGACCCCAAAGAGTTGTTGCAAGGGTTCTTAACGTGCGAAGAGCGTGGTCCTCTCTTTACACGAGACATCGGATTTAACGTCCCCCTTCTGACCGGACGTGACTGCGAACTTGATACATCCCGCACAGCTAAACGGACGCCCCACTTCGGCAAGCGTTTTACTGTCGGTCGGGAGAAGACCAAGTGACCATATTTCTATATCCAAGTCACCCTTGGGATATGAATATATCAATATATATATAGGTTAATTGATAAGAATAGACTACTGACATAAGTATATTGTATGTTGTAGCTTCAAATTGTCCATATTACTCATTTATAAGGACACTTTTCCTTAATTCAAATGATAAAATTGAGAATGGAAATGGGGAATGTGTCAAAGAGACAACAACCCGACCAAATAAAAAACAACAGCAGAGGGTCACCAACAGGTCTTCAATGTAGCGAGAAATTCCCGCACTCGGAGGCGTCCTTCAGCTGGCCCCATAACAAATATATATTAGTCCAGTGACAATGAACGCCATACTAATTTCCAAATTGTACACAAGAAACTAAAATCAAAATAATACAAGACTAACAAAGGCCAGAGGCTCCTGACTTGGGACAGGTGCAAAAATACGGCGGGGTTAAACATGTTTGTGAGATCTCAACCCTCCCCCTATACCTCTAACCAATGTAGAAAAGTAAACGCATAACAATACGCACATTAAAATTCAGTTCAAGAGAAGTCCGAGTCTGATGTCAGAAGATGTAACCAAAGAAAATAAACAAAATGACAATAATACATAAATAACAACAGACTACTAGCAGTTAACTGACATGCCAGCTCCAGACTTCAATTAAACTGACTGAAAGATTATGATTTCATCATATGAACATCAGGCACAATCCTTCCCGTTAGGGGTTTAGTATCATACCATCATAACATATATGAGAAGAACATAACCCGTGCCATGCCAACAACTGTTTTTAGAATAAATAAATAGAATAAAATAAATAGTTCCAATGCAAAGACCTTATCAGTGACTCAATATTAACGCCAAAATATGCAATCTTTAATGACTTGACAACGATCAATTAATAAAAGATGATATTAATCTAAGTGTTTTTCTACACTTGCTATTAAGTAATAGTTTGATATATTCATCCTCCGTTTTGGATTGTTTGTCGTAATTTTTAAAATAGGACAATTTTGATATAAGAACATTTCTTTGTGATTCATATTTTGTGCAGTGCTAGATAAAATGATTTTCTTCTTCAATATTTTTATTATGACATAATTAATTTGCACAACCTTTCTTCTCTGTTAACTTGCATGTATCTATCTCTTGCAGTTTCAAGATTGTGTGCACTTAGCCTTAGTTTTGCCAAAGGTGCCCTATCTCTCAACATATTCAATTGGTCAACATAGTGTGCACGTTTATATGAAAAACAAAAATATCGAAAAAATGATAATTTTGATAATTCTGTAATATATGAATTCTGTTCTTGTAAAATTTGGTCATGAATTCTTTGTTTTATTTGAGCAAGCATAGGTGTAATAGGTACATTTAAAGATGTTGAATATGAGAAACCCAGATTATGGATATATTTCTTCATATTACTTGTCCATGTTTTCTCTTGTTTGAATAAATATGTCACGAGCTAAAATTTTGTTAGATGAGATTAACTGATCTAAATATTTCATGGAAGACAACAAAATTTTAGCTTTTAAGGGGAGTATACCAAGCTCACTGCGACATTCATGGTTGGAAGTTTTACAGTGAACCCCAAGAATTTCTTTCATAAATTTTATATGAAACTTTTCATATGGTTCATTCTCAGTATTTTTTTTAATTGATTCAATACCCTAAACTTAACTTCCATATAATAAAATTGGAAGTCCCATAGTACCAAAAAGTTTTTCTAAAAGTCTACATGAATTGTTGACTAAGAGATTTCTTTATTTTGAATAGAGCTTTTCTAGCCTTTTCCATCGATAAATTGGAGGCAAGGTTAAATTTGCCATTGTATTTTAAAGTTATCCCAAGATAACAATATTTATCAACTGTCTCAATATGATATTTGTTGATAGTAAAAAAGTTTTGAAATGATTTGCCGTTAGAATTAAATATTAGGACTTTTGATTTTATAGAATTTACTTCCAGCTTCCAATCTGTACAGAACTGAGCTAGAGTGTCAAGACTACATTGTAGTCCTTCTGGACTACTCGACAATAGTACCAAGTCATCGTCATATAACAAACAATGAATCTTATCATCACCAATTAGCACAGGTCTGTGCTATTGTGTTTTTTTTTTAATTTTCAACAATATTATTAATAAAAATATTAAATAGCAAAAGGCTAGAACATCGCCTTGTTTGACACCTCTTTCAGATATGAAAGATGTACTCAAACCATCATAAAATTTATTCTATTCTTTATTTTGGTATACATTGAAAAAACTATGTTAAAAATTTTCTTTGGAATACCATGTGTTAATAGTATATGGAATAATCCAGGTCTCCATACCGTATCAAAGGCTTTTTTTAAATCAATAAATGTAGCATAAACTTCCCTATGTTTAATCTTGTGTAACGTGTACACAGGGTAAGCGTGTCTATTTATATTTAGAATGTGTTCGTTACCAGTTTGATACTGGATCCAAAATGTTCTATTTACAGAATATATAACAAATGATCTTTATTCAAATATTTACGTCAATGAACTAAAATATATACAACTGCTCTTTGCGGTCTCTAATAAACTATATCTAACTATTCTACTTCACATATATACAACTGGTACAAATTTGTACTATGACAAATTTCTCCTGGGTCAGGAACAAACTTGTCCTCCTGGTACAATAACGTACTCTACAAGTTTACACACTTGTCTTTGTTCTGTTGGTACAATTATGTACTTTACAAGGTGGTCACACAGACTCACACTTGTCCTATACGGTACAATACGGTTCAACTTGTAAACGTACAAGTCCGTATTTCTAACAGGAACCAACCTGTTCTTTATTACACTTAGTAATATTATCTAATAAATCGAATATAAACGAGACTACGATCTCGAATACCAACGTACCGTACCTTGGTCTTATGTCTACGAGGACTTTATGACAATCTACCCTGAGCTAGGATTCTCTCCTGCTTATATACCCCAATGGTAGCCGTACCATTATTATAGGAGGGGTGTTCTTCCAAAGTGTCTCATTACTCGTATTGACAGTTTCCTTTGGAACACCCCTTCACGTTTGACCTGACCCAAAGTTTACCCGCGAAACATCTTACTCTTTTCTATGTTTAATTAAAGTATATACAAATGCATTAAATAAGGCTTCTGCAGAACAGTTACTAATATAAACAATCTAGCCTTAGATACCAAATCATCACACTTGTATTGTTCAATAATTGATTTCAATGAAAAAATATGATCAGCTGTTCGATTATGTTACATGAAACCAATTTGGGTTTTGCTTATCAAATTGTTGCATTGTGTAAATTTTAATAATCTGGCATGTATAATCTTGTTAAACACTTTTCCAAGGTTCGAACTGATAGAAACCCCTCGGTAATTTCCAGGGTCGGCTTTACTATCCTTTTTGTGAAGTGGAACAAGAAGACTCTCATTCCATATTTTTGGAAAGATACCTTCATTAAAGACAATATTGAAAAGTTTAACAAGAGATTCCATGGTAGAGTTGGTACCATTTTTTATCATCTCATTAGATATACAACCAATAGATGGACTTTTACCATTTTTAGTGATTTGATGGCCTTTACGACTTCACTTGGTGCGATTACACCTTTAAGCTCTTTTATATCATTGTTAAAAGGTAATTTAGCCTTTAGACTTTCAAAGTTTTTTGTGACATTTTCCTGAAACCGATTCATTTCGGGGTGTTCAAGACTTAGTTTTTTTTAAAGTTTTCATTAAAAGAATTATATGGTAATGATTCATTTGTTTTACAAGTTCAATGATGACTGATCGAGTTTGTTAATCAATTTCAAGAAAACTTTAAGGTTGGATTCTACACAATTATCAAACTCATTACAAATCTTTTCTTTGTACTGTTTCTCTTCATATTTACATCTACGTCTGAGGCGAGAGCGAAAAGTATAAAAAGATTTTCTATATTCAGCATTGAAGGGAAATTTGTTGACCAGTTTTTCGTAGTTTTTAACAGAGATCCTCAGATCTTCACACGATTCCGAAAACCATGTTTTTTTTGTGTTTTATTAGATTTGTTTCTTTAAGGTTTACCCCTTTTAATGAATTTTGTGGACATATTAGCTGTTTCTATTGAATTGAATTCGCCAACCATTTCATTGAATTCGCCAACCATTTCATTGACTTCACCAAAATCTTTTTGTATGAAGTTGTAAAATTTATCTTTAATATTTTTACTTTGAATATTTGTCTTGTAGAGCTCTATAGCTTCATCTGACCAAATGAATTTACCAGGTAAATCATCAAGTTTTCAGAAAAATTACAGCTGTTGACAATGATAGACAAAATACCACATACAATAGGACAATGGTTTGATAAAGCAGTAAATTCATGTACTTGGAAAAAACCCACGGAATTAAAAAGTTCATTTGATACAATTGAGTAGTCTACAAGACTACTCCCATTATAAGTAATACAGGTTGGTCTGCCAAATAAATCACATGTGGTTCGACCATTCAGGATCCTAAGTCCTGATTCTTTACACACTATTATTTACTCTTTAATTGTCAAGATTATTTCTTGGCAAACTAATATCAAACTTATAAAAAAACATCATCATTACTAGAATGACTTTTTTCATCATTTACAATAAAGTCAGGCATAGTGTTGATGTAAGCAATAAAGTCCCCTTGGATAAGGATATCACCAAGTTTACTATATTTTAATTCATTCTAATAAGTGAGTATACATAGATTGAATATCGTCTGCACTATGGGCAGCACATTTAGGAGATATATAAACAAAAGCTACGTAAATGTCTTTAGGAAGGTTGAAAAATTTGTGTTCTAATTTTGTCCAAACTATATCTGAATGTTTGTTTGCCAATATTGATGTACCTTTAGAGACGGATGTTTTGGCATAAATGTTTACTACCCCCGAGTTTCTTCTGGCTTTTTCTTCTTTTTTTCTTGTTTTGTCAACAATTTGATCAAACCCCGGTAAATTAGTACAGGCATTGACATCTTCTAGCCATGTTTCTACCAAGCCAAGGATATGAAAATTTGAAATAACTTGTAAAAAGTGACTGCCATTTATTTTTGAACTAATAAGCCCTTCAATATTCCACATGGCTATTTTGAGGAGCGACTTTTGGTCAAATCTGTTAATCATTCTAGATTCAATAATAAATGTGGTTGGGTTATTTTAGGATGTTGGGACTATAATATGATACATGTACATATGTGATAGTGGACACTGATGATTTTTTTTCTGCTTCATCATTTGATTATAAACATAAAAATGAAATAACAAGCTACATAAGATATGTAAATGTATGTGCTGTAAAAAGGAATAATAATTATAAAAAATAAAAAAAAATAAAAAAAAATAAAAACTAACAATAATAAACAGTTACAACAAAAAAATACTTTCTATCATGACTAAATTATATTCATAATTTGTTTATCATTGGTTAGTTGTGAATGTTTTGTTGAGCACCAGGATGATATGTTGCAATATTCGGTTGCCAAGATGTATAGGGTGGTACATTCCATGGTTGACGCCATGGAGCACACATGTTCATAGCGATTTGCGGAGGAAACCATTGCATAGTAGAAGAATTTGCTGGCGGCGGAATCATCATGTTCATAGGTGAAATATGGTTGGTCATTTGAGGACTTTCGGAAGCGGACGGATTGGATAATGGTCTTGTCATGTCCATGTTTTTCATTGGCAATTGAATATTTTGAAATTGAGGCGCAGATGTAGGTCGATCGTTCGAAGACCCATTTGATTGACCATACTGGTATCGTAATGGTCTGGGAGACGGCGGTGACAAATTCATAGCAGCTTTCAAATGTTTGATAATGACAGACCGAGAGTCCAAGATTGTTGAGATGAACTTGGTCATGGAACATGTTATCAGATGGTCTAAATTTGTTAAATAATAGTAACATTTGGATAGTTCGTGCATACACTGCATATGATTTGATTTGCTTCGGTCACCATTTGATCGAAAAAGTCTCTTCGGCTTGTAATTAGAGGCATGTATCCAGGTTTTTATACACATATAGAGAAGTTTAACAAATTCATCATCTTTAATACCATTCTTTTGTAGGTCTCTAGTTCCAATGTGTAGAAGTACGTTTTTGGTATTAAATTCTGTCCCCTTCTTTTCTATAAAGTTGGTACATGTAGAGGCACCTCCTCGAAAGAACCGCTTGACACACCTGGCGCCAGATGTAAAGCGTTCTGTTTGAATCCTTCGAATGACCGAATCGCTCAGGATCAAGCGGTCACAATTATATGGGTTTTTTTTTATGGCGGTTTATTTTTAGGTTTGGGTTGCTTTTTCTTTTTTACAACTTCTGTCGATTCATTATTTGTAGATTCGAGTTGCCTTTTCTTTCCCGTAACTTCTGTCCATTCATTGCTGTGTCAGTTTCAATTTGATCAGTTAAGATGTCAGATAATATGTTTGAATCATGGCACACACTTTTAGTGAACATATTTTTATCATTGTCAGTTGTTGGCCTGGAAGTTATATCCGCATCTGATTCTTCAATTTTGTGTGGATTCATTATGATACAGTGTTCAAGTGATTCGATACGATCAACTAATTTTACAATTAATGTAGACATTTTATCTATAGTGATTTTGTGTTCTACTTGATTAGCTTTAAAGTATTTTACAAGATTGTCGGCTATATTTGCTTTTGTTTGAAGAGAATCAATTCCAGTGGCACAATGTTTCATTTTTGCTTCTATTGTGGATAATGATTCAGTTACTTTTGTTTTATGATTGTTTAGCATCTCGCTAATTTTGGCTGATAAGGCATCTGGTGTTTTCATAGTTGCTTAGTTTATGTCATTAAGTTTTTCTACGAAATGTTTCATTGTAATATCCATCGTGCTAAGTGAGGTATGAATATCTCCAAGCTTTGAATCCATCATTTTGATGTGTTGCATGACTCTGTTGGAGATCTTCACAACTTTTTGATTTTGTTAAATTTAAAATAAGTGTAGTAGGTCTTTTAACAATTATGTCATCAGCAGAGTCATTTAAGTCACATTTGACAATCGTGTCATCGGCGGAGTCGAGAAAGTCACATTTTCCCTTTAATGTTTCAAAGAAATGGTCTGAGAATTTGCCACATTTTGCCCCTTGCCAGACGACAGATCCAGAGTGGAAAATATTAACTTTAACAGAATAATTTCTGTCTGGACCAATATTAATTTACCCTGATTACATTGCAGGTTTTTTGTGGTTGGCAGTTGGTTTTCGACTTCCTAAAATGTTTGATAATTGCGGTTTTCTACACGCTTAGCCTTGTGGTTTTGAAAGTAACATTATTGGTTTTGTTGTCGCATTGAACATGCTTGACAGGAATTTCCCATGCGTTTGAATCTGTTAATTCATTGTCAATGTTATCAATCTCATCACCGGTAATGTAGTCTGCATATTTATCAGCTAGTTTCGGTATACGAGATTTTAACTCGTTCGCCATTTTGTTTGTTTGCATGTTTCTAATTTGTAGAAAGTTCGTTCCAACATCCATATATTGCCATTGTTTAAAGTTTTAAAGCATTCTTGTCATTAAGGTTTATGATAGAAATGACTGACAAGGTAGGCTATATGAATATACAGATGTAGTGGGTGTATTGCTAAAAAAAATACCAGGAGCAGTTCAGAAAACGTGTTTCCTCTTCCTCAACCGGAAGTACAATCTAGTTTTGTAATCTATATGTTCTCCCACTTTTGTAGAGTACATAGAGTTGAGAAGTCAAATAGATTTAGACTTTCAGCAATTTTTCGATATCTGCTTTATAATATAATTAAAGATTAAATGTTATGAATGTAACTTTATTGATATCGTGTTGTCTAAATTTAGAACTGTATAGGAATATTTAAGCAGTCAGAAAATAATTCTAATCAGTTTGATAAATAACAATTTACCGTCTTATAGCATTAAAATTGAAAAGTTACAACATAAAAATCTGAAATACCAAACATGTTCATGGTTTATCAGAATGCAGATGAGTTATTAGTGTCTTGAATTACCAATTTTTTATATCATATTCTTTATTGTAGAAGGACAAATTAAAAATATTCGGATACATTGGTCTTTAAAATAGTTTTAACGTTGTTCAGTAAAACCACCATTTTTATCATACGAAAGAGTTGATCTTTGTACTAATATTTTTGTAAAGCAAAAGTAGAAAAAATATAAACTTTTGAGAATAATGTATATTTAGTAACAGGAAAATTTTCGTCGATGACAATACTTGAACACATGATTGATATTTTTATTTATCATATGACAGATTTACTTTCGAAAAAAAAATTTGGTTAGTAAAATTATTAGTTTTAAAGAAATAACATATTAACCAAACACATCCTCACACGATCATACAAATAAAGATTTAAAAAAAACAACATGTATAATAGACAAATACATATATTTAATATAAAATATTTTAGTTATCCTGACGCAACATTGATTTACATCAGCAATAACATAAAGTGAGTTTTTCAAATCTGGCTAGTGCAGTCTGTGACTAGAGGTAACAATGGCAGAAACACATAAGTGTTTCAAACGAAATAATCATGAATTTGAAGTATAAAGTTTACAGAAAATGATCGCATGAATGAGATTACATGTCAACACTGGGATGTACACTACTTGGATGATGATATTCATGGGAACGAACGTCTACTAGCATTGATATCGACTTACTAGTATAGTGATCGTAAAACCTTATCAAAGCTACCTAGTTTATAGTTAAGTACAATAAACTTGACTTTCATCTACATTTATAATAGTAACTTCATATATCATTAACAGTAAAAAAACAAAGTCAATATCAAATTTTAAGATTTAATTTGTATAAATATTTCCTAACATATACTAGTTGGGATGGGATTACAGTGTTTACTCACTCTGGTATCATCCTGTCTGTAGACATGCCGATTTATAATTAAAATTATCATAAGGAGATGTCTCATGATTACCAATGCGACAATTTTCCACCCGAGTCCAATTAACGTGGATATATTTTTTCAAATATCTAAAAAATTACATCTTTCCTGGTACTTAAATTTCACTTAATTTCATATCGATAGTATCCTGTTTATCGATTACGCAGTGATAACTTATATAATATACGATCTCAGAGAACTTGTCATTTTTGTTTTAAACGAGCTCAAAGGTCTGCTTTATATTATATATTCCAAAGTAGGATTTTGACAAACTTGGATATATCAGTTTTTCCGATTGTATTAGGCTGACATGTTTTAAATGATTGACTTCGTTTGCAGTTCATGAGAACTCTTCTTATAAAAAAATCTTGAATTCAATTTTGATTTACTCTTTTCGAACATAGGTTAAATGTACTAGGCACTTATACACGAGCAAAAATTATATGAGTCGGTTAGTTTAACAGGTATTTTGCCACGAAAATTATTGAATACGTGTATTTTACAGGATGTTTCTACAGCAGAATGTACTGACTGACTGACTAACTGACTAACTAACTTACTCTCTTACTTACTTACTTACAGTACAGTACTTTTAGTACCTCAGTACAATATCATAAGTCAGTTGTCTTTCATGAGTTTATCAGCAAGTGTAAATACACTTTTTTTTTTTTCGGAAATACAAATAAAAATTACACAAAGTGTTTGTTTTAAAGTGATATGAGAAAAAAATACAATTAATCATTGAACTTTGTCTGATTTAATCTCTTTGTGAGAATGTTTCTCAACATACAGAAAGGGCAAAGGATTGACGTAAAAGGCATGTAAATATCCTGGACTGCAGATACAATTTATTTATTTTAGGTGATAAAGTTTAAATTTGAACATTTTAATAAAGATTGTATGACCGTCTTCTTTTTATATTACACGTATCATAAGTGCATGAAGAGAAAATATGTTGTTGAGGAGGTATTTCACCCACCCTAAATTATCAAAATAAAAACATATGTTTTTTAACATATATGAAGTATAAAGCAACATTTAAAAAAAAACAGTTTTTTTTTCATAAAAAAAATAAATTTGTTTTTCTCCGACCCCCCCCCCCCCTCGCCCCCCCCAAAAAAAACCCAACCTCATTTCTTATTTTAAAAAGTGAAGTTTTTACAATGCGCAGCAATATCTGTTGAAAACATGTGTAGTGGAAGTTTTTCATAAAAAAAATCCATGCTATTACCCAATAAAAAATAAGTGAAGGAACGCTTCATAAGAAATATGACATGGCTCGATATCTGTACTTGTACAGGTAATTTTTTGTATTATTGTCTTTCAATTTTGCTAATGTATTTTTTCTATATGCCTTTTTGTGCTTCTTTGTTTCATATTTTTTTTTTAAAAGTGATTAGGATTAAAACACAAAGTTGACTGCTGAACCCTTTATGTCTGTTTGTTTTGTTCACACATCATTGTCAATATAATGGAATTTTATACAACTGTCATACAAGTAAGAGGTTTAGCTGAGGTTAAGAATGACCAAGTGAAATTGCAAAAACTAATTTGAGTAAGATAAAAGTAAACGCTCATTTGAAAACGTTTCAAATGATTAGGCTTGGAAAAACGTTCATAATTGACCTGACCTTTCAAAGTTTTGCAACTTTTAAATTTTTTTGTTGTTTGACATATTCTTCGGCTTCCTGCATAGTTTGGCCTTCTAAATCGTTTGATTTGAAAGCCATTGATAAAAATCTTCGGTTGACGATTGTGCGTTTGGTGTAACAAATGTTAAGCCTAGTATCTTTGATGCAGTCCCCGAGGGTATCATCAGCTCAGTAGTCAGTACTTCGGTACTGACATGATTTAACAAACTTTACTAAAATTGACCGTTTATAAATATTGAAAATATTAAGAAACTAAGGTTTCAACTCTCTCAGGCAAAGGTGGCTTTAAATTATTAAACGTGTTTTTTTTCAATTTTTTTTCTTAGACACTCATGTTTAAACTCTTTCGAGCTATTGTAACCTGTAATGAAATTAGTTTATATCTTTGTGTACTTTATGGACATAAACGCCCGATTTCAAGCCTATGAAAATACCAAAATTGATTTCCTTATTTCATTTTAAACTTCCCTTACTTATTTCATATCTAAAAATCCATGTATTGTTAATTGTTTTAAATAGGATATAAAAAGGCAACAGTAGTACACCGCTGTTCGAAATTCATGAATCGATTGAGAAAAAAACTAATCCGGGTTAAAAACTAAAACTGAGGGAAACATATCAAAAATAAGAGGAGAACTACGACACAACAGAAACACAATCTAAAATTCAACGCACACAGAAACGAACTATAATATAAAAATGGCCATTTTCGCCTTTATTCTAATTTGGGTATTTCGAGCATAAGTAGTTAGCTTTCCCTAATTAAAAGCACTCATATTTGGGGTGTAGTTTAAAAGAAGTATTTACACATACATAATCTAGTAATCCACACATTTGTACATATAATATATGTGCTAAATGTTTTAATTTCTGGGGACAGTTGCAGAAAAAAGAAAAAGACATTGTTTCCTTCTGGTTATTATCAAATTCTGTCCGGCACCTCTCGATAAAAATTTAGATCGGGGATGCATTGTGACTTAAATTAAGTTTTAAATGTATTTAAAATGAATTTCTTATTCAAACTATATATACATTTTCGTCACCAAAAGTATTGCAATTGTATAAAATATAGATCTTACAATGAAATATATTTAGAAACGTAAAATTTTCATTTTTATAAAATAGACAATGACATCATATGCCATCAATAGGAAACGAATAGTTGCTATCATTTGAAGTCATGTGACAGCTAATTCGGGGAAATTGATTTTCGATGCAACACTTTTGTTAGTTCTAATTCGAATAGAGAAGACATTCTGCATAACTGCAAACTTACAGTGTGAAGGTAAATTCATATTTTCAGATTAGTTATGTACAAACCATTTTATTTAAAACTAAAAAATGTTCGCTTTTTTCAGATAATATTTTTAAGAATTACTAATGAAATGAAAAACCCGGTAAGCGTCTTTATGTTACGATAGTGTGATAATAGATTTATAAGGACAAATCAGACCTGTATCACATATTTAGATAATTCAAAATAACATGAAAAGCAAAATTCTGTCTGAACAATACAAGATGTGAAAATAGAATCCAATAATAAATAAATGCAGAATATCCAGGGTAACCACTGAATGTTGCTGCAATTTAAATTTACGCTGTGTATGTTAATTCATTTATGTATGTCTAAAAAGATATATTACAGACCTTTGAAAATAGAATTCGTTTCAAGATAATGCACCATAGGTAAAATTTAAATATTTCTTAACATTGGATTACATATTATTTTGAAATCTAATATATGATATTATTAAATAATTCCGCTCTATATCTTAACTGAACTAGATAAGTTAATGTATTTTTCCCCAACTGATACATTTATGATAATATCAGCTGTCGGGTTCTTTATTCGTAATCATCAAGCGTATACCGGTCTCGTATTGTCTGAATAACCACTTTTTGTTCGTGCCATCAAACCAATTTTAGGACGTTATAAAACAAAAAGTCAGTGTAAATAAATATATATGAACGATTTAGACCCACCACACTTAAATATTTATGTCATACATAATAATTTGTTATCAAGGGTCGAATGATACATTTTAATATTATTGATAGGATGAAAGTTTGTTATGTTTAATAATAAACATTCTTTTAAGGTATTTTTTTTTAAAGGAAATTCTTTTATTCTATTTTGTTTAAACCATGCAACGAGTCCATAGGATCAAAATGAGTTACATTCATGAATATTGTCTGCACAAAATTATTTGTGCAAAATTTGAACAATATCATCATGCAAACAAAAATATAAATGATGATCTATTAGGTACGTCATAAATAGTCTTAAACCTGTCTAGATTGGTAAATATTCCCCAATTAATTCTTTTTACATAGGTTTAAATTTTCTTTAAATAAAAATCAAACCTAATCAGCAGTCTTGCAAAGAAATTAAATTATTTTAGTTTTTAGGTTGATTTTTTCGGGTTTTGTTTTTCCTTTCAAAATCTATGATGTTTTTACTTATACATCATGGTCTGTATTTTACGAATCTATAGCCAACCGATCATCAATAAAATTACAGATATACATGTTATAATGTCATAATTGGTAAAAAATAAACATTTACCAATCCGCTATAGAAGAATGGCATATCATCATTTATGGTTCAATGGATTTTGACAGGAAAAACCCCCCGATGCATTGGAATATAGTGGAATATACACTGCATGGTGACCATCTCTTTAGAATGGAATTCATTTCAGTATGTCAAACAGATTGTTTATCTCAATATTTAGTTCCAACTTAATGTTTTGTTGACTCCGTAATTTGTCAATTCATCTTTTATTTCTGTCGGAGTCTTTGTTATATTGGCCTTATGATTTTAATTGTCCACTATAAGGCACTTTGTCGAAATCGTTCTTATCCTTTATTACTACATTTACAACTTTCGGGATAAAAGACTTGATTAATGCTGATGATTATTTATTTAATTTAGAAGATGTCAGTATTTTCGGATTTTTAAAATTTATTTTAGGGTAAAGGTAGTGTTTTGGGGTAAAAAGAAAGAAGGAAAAAATCCGAATCTGAATTTTTTTGTGACCGTTAAAAGATTTTAGCTTTATTAATCAATGGATTTGTACTTGCATTATTAGCAAAATAACAATCCACTTTGTGAAGCAGAATCTCTCTATCCAAATGAGTTCACCACACATTCTTATGTGGTTCTTTGTGATCTATTTTTAGTTTTTTGTGGAATGTGTTAAAACTGTTTTTCTTTTCGTAGTTTTCATTGTTTAGTATAGTGTTCTCTATTTGTATTTTTTGTACCTTCTCTCTTTCTAAATTCTATCATTTTTGCATATCAAAAAGTAAAATAACAAAAATTCTGAACTCCGAGGAAAATTCAAAACGGAAAGTCCCGAATCAAATGGTTAAATTAAGTGATAAAAAACATCAAACGAATGGACAACAACTGTCATATTTCCGACTTGGTTACAGGCATTCCCAAATGTAGAAATTAAACAGAATTTTTATATATATATATTTTTTTTATACGGTAATTTCTTTTAACCTTATAAAAAGGCAATAACTTTTTTTTCTTTTTAACAGAAATAACTGCGTTATGAAGGAGATGATATGCTATTAGTGTAAATGAGTTACCTTCATTGTATAAAAAGTTATCAATGATAGACCAAATAGTTATCAAATGTACCAGGATTATAATTTAGTACGCCAGACGCGCGTTTCGTCTACATAAGACTCATCAGTGACGCTCATATCAAAATATTTATAAGCCAAACAATTACAAAGTTGAAGAGCATTGAGGATCCAAAATTCCAAAAAGTTGTGCCAAATACGGCTAAGGAAAACACGGAACAACAAGTTACAAATGGCCCACACATGACTAGTGCAGTACAATTCAAATAGGAACAAACAAAGTTCTAACCTATATAAAAACGAGATATTTTTATCAAATTCCTAACATTATAAAACTAAAGTTCAAATCCCCCAGGCAAGTTGACTTGATACCAGATTCGGATATTTGGTTGAAGGTCCTTGCTGGTCATATATGTCCTCGAATGTTTCTGTTCTTATGTACCCTTGGGTTTGATAATTTGGATTTAACGTGTCAGGTATATATTTTAGACTTTCAACTTACAATCAATTGTTAATAAAGCAAGCGAGGCCTTCAGCCTTTTTTATCAAGCGTTCTTATTCTGATTTCTGTGAAGAGTTTATTTCATGCGTCCAAAATATTTTCTAAAACAGGAACGCTCAATGACTAATATTTTAAAGCCAAGCCATTATAATATTAAAAGTTTGAAGAGTGAAATGAACAAAAATGACAAAAATACGATAGCCAAATCCACCAAAGGTTAACTTTGCTTGATTGCATTTCAAAATAATTTCAAATTTTATAAACGGACGATTTAAGACAGGTTTATTATAAATCATGTCACTATAGACATACCGATACTACGCCCGGGAACTGATAGTCGACCAGACGCGATATCAACCGAGTGGTGTAAAAAACAACACTTTGTGAACTTCAAGCGTCCGAAAGAAACTATTTAATTTACCTTCACCAAGAACTCTCAATGCCGAATATCTCCAAATAGTGCTAAGGGCAACTTTACATGAGGACATAACGAATTTCAAACTTGGAACTTTTTCAGTTGTGTTTATATGTCTTTTGGTTAAGTAAGCCATTTCAATTGCTATTTCATAGTGTGTCTTTCTATGTTGTGATATTATACTATTCTATCAGATAAATGCGAAGGTTGGTACCTATTAAAACTTTAAAACCCGCTGCATTTGTTTGCACCTGTCCTAAGTCAGAAATCTGATTTCCAGTAATTGTCGCTGGTGGATGTGGATCATAAGTGTTAAGCGGTTTTTTTTTAATAAAGATTAGACCGTTGATTTTTCCGTTTAACGGTTTTACAGAATAAACAACACGAACCCTACCAAAAAAACTAGGGGTGATCTCAGGTGTTCCAGAAGGGTAAGCAGATCCTGCTCCACATGTGACACCCGTCGAGTTGCTTATGTGATAACAAATCCGGTAAATAGTCTAATTCGGTAGGTCACATTCATGAAAGGGAAGGGGATTGAAGTTACGACGTAAGGAACATATCCGATATCATTTGTGAAACGGTTATTCATAACGGTCAACCAAATCGTGATGGCGTCCGTAAAATTTACGAAGGGATGATTTCAACTTCACCATTTGGAACTCTTGGTTTAATAGCTTCCTTGTGAGCAGCAACCCTCTATCAAGAAAGTCATGATAGGAAATGCAAGCACGGGAATATCGTATCAATTGGGAGATATATACCCCGTATGCAGGTGCTGCTGGAATGTTGCTACTTAGAAATGGAAAGTTCACATTTGGAAAGCTGAAATCATCTCTTTTGTCGTAAAAGTTTTGTTTTCAACAGACCCTCATTGTCAATTTAAAGTAGTCTTATGTTATTGTTCTCCTTAAACAGTAAAAGTTGAATTGGGTGGCTGGATATTTATTTAAGGGAAGGAGTATGTTAGCTAGAACTCATCTGCACTTTTATCGTTAATTTTGAAGTGCAAATTACAAAGTCCTGTGTTAAATTCGTATTAAAATGAAACCAACAAAGTTAACTGTAGAGTTTCTACGCATACAGAACACGAATGCAGCATCGGCAAATCAAGGGATGATTTTAATCTAGGTATTTGTGTCAATCAAGATTTGTTCTCATTAAAGTGATTCACAATAACAGATCAGGTTGTTAGAAGTAATTTGTAACAGATGATATTTTTGCATCTTCAGTTTTTCAATATATTGTTACAGAAATGGAAGAAGGAACATTGCATGCACTGGTTCCTAATGGACAAGGGAATTTAGAGATTAGGAAAGGTAATGTAATATTTCTCTTAAATATTAGACAATGCATATTCTTTCAAACAATATTTACTTGTTTACGTAACCTAAAATGTGTCTCTAAAAATTATATGAGTAGCTCTTTGAAATGAATATCAAATTATTCAGTATTTTCACCTTTTTTCTATTTATTCATTATCATTACATTACGATTCCGTGTAAAACACTCATTTGGTAAATATGTATAAAAATGGCAATTGATGAATTACATAGATGTATGTAACAGGAATAGCTTTTATAAAAAAAAAAGTTTAAAATATTTCATTGTTGTTTTTTGTAGAATCTGTACCTCTGTTGGGTTCTAGTCGTTTTGTACTAGCCATCTTAGGATTTTTTGGACTACTAAATATGTATGCGATGCTTGTAAACATTAATGTTGCGATTGTCTGCATGGTAAATCGGACTGCGATATATACTTTTGAAAACTCTACTGTTAATCCGCATGAAGATAGTAATTGTTATCGTCAGAAATATAACTCATCGGATATGTCTACTATTCCTGTAAGTTGATACGAGAGAAATGGAGAGAGATGGAGAGAGAGAAAGACATTAGAGAGAGATGGAGAGAAAGAGACATGAGAGAGATGGAGCATTTATTTCATCAGTCGTCTTATTTTGTCATATAGACTCAAGCGCATCCGTCTAAAACATATCATAATGGATATCAATAGGAAAATTACTCAACAATTGCACTAGCAATACTGTTTCTATTTGCAAGTTTAGCTTGTATTGTTCATTTGGTGTTAGTTTCAAAAAACGTGCAGTTCCCTATCTGAAACCATATATCGTGGCAATTTGTATACAAAGTCCCCACTCCTTTTTATGTCATTTATAATAAAACTGAGAATGGAAATGGGGAATATGTCAAAGAGACAACAACCCGACCATAGAATAGACAGCAACAGACGGTCACCAACAGGTCTTCAATACAGCGAGAAATTCCCGCACCCGGAGGCGTCCTTCAGCTGGCCCCTAAACAAATATATATGCCAGTTCAGTGTTAATGAACGCCATACAAAACTTCAAATTGTACACAATAAACTGAAATTAAAAATAATACGAGACTAACAAATGCCTTTGAATCAATTATATTTTTGTATGAAATCAGTACTAATATTGTATTTTTAAGCCAAATCGTCTGTTTATCCTAACATGAGTGAAGATCTTTCAAAACTGTATAGCATACCAACAACATTCAGATACATAATACATATATATTTCATTCGGAAATATGAGTATTGTCATTGTTTCCGTTAATTTGAAATTATTTTCCCGTTCCTGTCGAAATAAGGATTAATTTTGCCTGGTGAATGACTTTGTCCTTTTAAAATATACCAGGAGTTAAAACAATCCAAGACGAAGTCTGAATTCATCTCCTGAAACTGATCAAATGGTAACATTTGTTAGCATATGGTTATACATCATCTTACTACCAACATACCATACTTGTCTAAATGAAGCACAATTGAACAGGAAACAATGACAAGTTTTCATACAACAATGCACCTTTTTGTATTCATGCAACGTTCTTAAATGACAAAGAATTGTTTCAAGGTTAACAGATTTTGGCACTAAATTATAATCCTGGTATCTGATAACTATTTACTCCACTGGGTCGATGCCACTGCTGGTGGACGTTTCGTCCCCGAGGGTATCACCAGCCCAGTAGTCAACACTTCGGTGTTGACATGAATATCAATAATGTGGTCATTTAATATAAATTTCGTGTTTACAAAATTTAGAATTTTTCGAAAAAAATAAGGTTTTTCGAATCCAAGGCATAGATTAACTTAGACGTATTTGTCACAACTTTTTGGAATTTTGGATCCTCAATACTCTTTATTTTTGTACTTGTTTGGTTTTATAAATATTTTGATATGAGCGTCACTGATGAGACTTATATATACGAAATGCGCGTCTGGCGTAATAAATTATAATCCTGGTATCTTTGATAACTATTTGATTCATGACTGACGGAACGAAATCAGTGGAATTTAAAAAAAAAATACATTTTTATTCAATTGACACCTGTACTTGACCGAAACGTTCACGTGTGTCTTCTGCCAAATATTTAAATATGTAATTAATTACATATTCTAATATATGGTTTTAGCTTTTGTTGACCAGTTCCTTTTTTGTCATTACTTGGATCGCTTTTGTCGACGATAGATTATGCATTGTTTCCATCGTCTTTTTATTTTATTATGAAGACGTTAATTAACGAAAATACGACACTGTCTGATTATTTCCTACAGAAGGAACTAAAATAAAAGTTTGTCTTTACTTCATTCTCTTGATTATTACCTAGGGTGGTGAGTTAAATTGGGATCCAGAGATACAAGGATATGTACTTGGTGGATTCTACTGGGGATATTTGATAACACAGATGCCAGCAGGATGGGTAGCTACAAGATATGGTGGAAAGATGGTGACTGGTTGGAGCATGTTTATTTCAATGATATTCACATTACTAACTCCATTTGCTGCTAGAACTAGCTTTATATTTGCAATAGTTGTTAGGATCGTTATTGGAATGTGTACTGTAAGTAATAAATTGAATAAAATATATATATTTGATGCAGTTTTTGTTTATTGTTTTGAACTAAAATCATAGTTTTCTAGTTTAAATTATTTTGCAATTGTAATGTCAAGGCTTTTTAAAGCTTGCTATGCGATAGGCCGTACAGTGACCGATATTTAATTAGATTTACGTGATAAAGACTTTGTCAGTCATTTGTTTTGTCCAATTGTAACTATATCGTCTTAATTTTTACATGCTTCGAAAATAAACTTGAACGTTACTATTTTTAGCTGTATATAACCATATTGCATGCAATTATACATGAACATTTCACAAATTTGTTGCTAGAAGTTACTTTAAACTTCACTTAATTCGTTCTTAGATGTACAAACTTGTTTTGGAAGTTTACCAGTGCCTTTATAAGACTAAGTATAGACTTAATATAGATGTAATAGCACATCCTAAATGTTAAGGTGATATTGTTTCAATACGATCTGGTTAAACTCATATATCCATTAATTAACTTATTTTCATGGGCTTCCGATTCAACTATGTAATAAGAACACTTAATATCATTGTTTTACTCATATGCACATTAATGGCACAAGAATCTAACGATACTATTAATGCAGATACCCATATTTTGGCATGGCCCATTGAGTTTTTTTATCAAATAATATGAACACACAAGAAACAGATTCCAAAATGTTACAAGTAATATGTAATAAGGTTATTTTAAAAGACAATCTTGAAATCAACATTGTTAATAGGGAGCAGTGTTTCCAGCAATACATTCTCTACTGGGTAATTGGGTACCTCCGTCAGAACGAACAAAGTTTACAGCAATGACGTATTCAGGTAAGTAGTTTGGCTGTGTTTAATCTATTGTTTTATAAAGGAAGAATTATTGATGAATAAAATAAATAAATAAATAAAATGATTACATAAATATATTATTTTGTCGTATCACAGAGAAAAAAAAAATTCTTTTCCTATCCAACCTGCAATATTATTCACGTCATATTATGGGTTCTATTATAACACTCTTATTATACAAACTATTTCAATAAAAGGTCATCCTATGACAGAAAAAATATTCGCTAATTTTAAAGAAGCTTTAAGGTGAAGTGTGGTAGATGTCGACCAGAAAATCCGTCAAATTTAATTCCATCACCGATTTAACAAAATTTTAATAAAAATCTGGATATTTACAGCCAAATGTGCAATTTAAGCCATGGCGTTGTCAGTTTGTTTTAGATTTTGAGTTTAGAGTTTGACTGTTCCTTTGGTATCTTTCGTCCCTCGATTTGAGCCTCAAACATATATTTATCTGATGAAAGATTTAATACACGTTTTAAACACTTAAGTGACTATTTCAGTCGATTCAATTAGCTTTATGTGAATGATTTGAACTGATTAAGTCATCAAAGACGCTCCATTTCAAGCGCAAATATGAAAATCTATCAAATATGCCATAATATGTCACTTTTCAGATGTTTTTTGTCAACAATGAAAGTGGCCGCATCTGTGTTCACTCTCATCCTTTATATATATTATGTATAATCATCAATACAACTTACATTTAAATATTAAGAATGAACACAAATGCGTTCACTTCCATTTTAGACGGAAACCGGCTAAAAATTAGCTAAAATGCTAAAATTGTGATGAATCAGTAATTTAGCATGACTTAATGTTGCTAGATCTCGAAAAATGTTCATTGAATTGTCAAAAACGATTCATATTTATGGAGCTCTACTTCCAATAAAAAGCTTCAAGTTTAAGTTTTAACAATTTTGTAAAACTGCTATATTTTAGGACTAAAAAGGGTTCTTACTGGACCTACTCCTTTACTTCCCGCAAAAACAAAAAACCACTAAAATCCTAAACTAAAAGCAAATAAAACAGTCAGTTAATCTGTAATAACTTCAACAAATTATACGATGCTTTTATTTAAAAAAACATACTGTATCGAAATACAATATTATTTTTAACAACATTGTGAAGTTAATAATTTCTTTCCAGGTACACAACTTGGCATTGTTGTAACATTTGCACTTGGTTCATTGTTGTGTGCACATGGTTTTGCTGGAGGTTGGCCATCTATATTTTACGTCTGTGGTAGGTGAATTGACAATAAACATTTAACTCGTCAATTTATTTTATATCTATGATTGCGACTTCCAAATCAACAGTAAATGGAGTCTTCTGTTCATGCTCTTTAATAAATTGCGTCACTAATTAAGTTGTTTGAATTTTTCCTAAAATGAATATTCTATCTAAGTCACAACTTCAACATTTGATTTCTCTTTATCTTCATTATTCATTTGTGTTATTCATGTGTTATTCATTATTCACCGAGTGGTGTAAGGATTGATCAAATGAAAGACCGACCGGAGGTGTGTTCTACGACAAGAAAAACCTTAAAATATGCATTATCTGACTTATATACCGTCAAAAAATATTAATTCTTATAAAGATTTGTAAAATTTAGTATCATATTTTACCGACAACATTAAAGTGGGATATTCCTTTCTGATGCGTTTAGTTAATACGCCCTGCGGCTCACTTAGAATGTGAAATAAAACTCACTAAATAATTTAGATATAAACCTTTTAAAAATTATTATCCATACACAATAAAAATATTACTGTAACTGCATGAAGTAAGACACAAGTGTATTGTTACCATCCGATAACGGTGTATGACAAATACAAGACACATTGTAAGTAATTTACTGTACCACTTAGCTTATGGAAAAGGGGGAGGGGGTATGTTTTTTTTTCTATTTGTTATGTTATTTCTATCGCGGAAATGTGGTTATTTTTAAACAATTTTACTTGAATCGAATGAAAAATTCAGAAAGATTGTCTTTTGAATAGCAATACATTTTATTAAAAGATAATCAGGATATAATTATATACCCTCCGTACCCGACCCTTTCGTGAGTTACGTTAATGTTATTCAATAGAATATAAGAATATCTTATTAGTTGATCATTTGATAGAGTAAAAGGTATACATAAATTTTAAAAAGTTAAGAACTGACACGAAGACGAATATAAATACATGTAGGTCACAGTAGGATTTCCTATTCAGTGAGTATCGTTCGAAACATGCATGACATATTTGCCACTGGACGTTAAGCAAGCAACCAAAAATCAATCAACCTATTCAGTTTGACCCAATAAGATTTTCAAAATCTTACACACGAATATGTTAAATCTGGATTTATTTTATGAAAGTCTACATTAAAATTCATCTGACATATATGATAATGTTTCTTTATTGTAGCGATAAATTAACAAAACTCCACGTTATTTGTTTCTAAAATTAAAATGCGGGACTACAATGACGGTTTCTTTTACACCTATCATCGATTGAACTTTAAAAAATAAATTTCCAAATCGGCAACAAAAAACTATTAGACGAATAAAATTTTGAAGTAAATCATAGATTGCATGTTTATCAAGGACAATAATGACCTCACACAGGTCATTATTTTATGCCTTGGAGCATATATCATTGAAATATGGTATCGTCCAGGTTGATTCTGAAAAATAATGACCTGTCGTTCTGAAAGAAAATAACTCCATATAGCTATATAACAGAACTTAAACCTCACACTTTAACGGAAAAATTTTCATTGGATATATAGCAGTTTGATAAACACTAATTTTGATGATTTTTCCAGAGTTATCTCCCTGTAATATTATAGACCGACTTTTTATGTTATAACAACAGTCAACTATTTTCTATCCTTGGCTGTTTTTTACAAAACCTTTCGGAATTTTGGATCCTCCGTGTTCTTTAACTTTGTACTTTATTTGGCCTTTTTACTTTTTTTTTATTCGAGCGTCATAGATGCGTGAGAATGTTTGTAGACAATACGAACGTCTAGTTATGATATTTAATCTGGTATTATATTAAAGGTCTAAGATATCTGAAATTGGAATAAACAGTTATGAAAAGGATTTGACTTTTATTTGGTTTTGATGCGTTTTGTTATTTGATTTTGCCATGTGATTATAAACTTTCCGAATTGATTTTCGTCTGAGTTTAGTATTTTTGTGATTTTACTTTTTAGCTCACCTGGCCTAAAAGGCCATGTGAGCTTTTCTCATCACTTGGCGTCCGTCGTCGTCGTCGTCGTTAACAATTTTTCAAATATCTTCTTCTCTGAAACTACTGAATGGATTTGAATGAAACTTAGCATGATTGTTCCTTAGATTATCCTGCACAAAGTGTGTGCTTCGGTTTTTGATCCGTCAAAAAACATGGCCGCCGTTACTTAAAATAGAACAAATCTGACAGGGTAAAAATGTTCATTAGGTCAAGATCTATCAGCCCTGAAATTTTCAGATGAATCAAACAAACCATTGTTGGGTTGCTGCCACTTAATTGGTAATTTTAAGGAAATTTTGCAGTTTTTGGTCATTATCTTGAATATTATTATAGATAAAGATAAACTGTAAACAGCAAAAATGATCAACAAAGTAAGATCTACAAATAAGTTAATATGACCAAAATTGTCAATTGACCCCTTAAGGGGTTATTGTCCTTTAATGACAATTTTTCTATATTTGTTATCACATTTGCTAACTTTAAAAAATCTTCTCTCTGAAACTACTGAATGGATTTGGATGAAACTTAGCATGATTGTTCCTTAGATTATCCTGCACAAAGTGTGTGCTTCGGTTTTTGATCCGTCAAAAACATGGCCGCCGTTACTTAAAATAGAACATAGGGGTCAAATGCAGTTTTTGGCTTATATCTCAAAAACGAAAGCATTTAGAGCAAATCTGACATAGGGTAAAAATGTTCATTAGGTCAAGATCTATCAGCCCTGAAATTGTCAGATGAATCAAACAAACCATTGTTGGGTTGCTGCCACTTAATTGGTAATTTTAAGGAAATTTTGCAGTTTTTGGTCATTATCTTGAATATTATTATAGATAAAGATAAACTGTAAACAGCAAAAATGATCAGCAAAGTAAGATCTACAAATAAGTTAATATGACCAAAATTGTCAATTGACCCCTTAAGGGGTTATTGTCCTTTAATGGCAATTTTTCACAAATTGTTCATCATATTTGCTAACTTTAAAAAATCTTCTCCTCTAAAACTACTAAACCAAATTCAACCAAACTTCAACTGAATGATCAGTAGGGTGTATAAAATAAAGTTTGTGCTGTATTTTTTATTTCGTCAAAAAACATGCCCGTCATGGCTAAAAATAGAACACAGGGTAAAATGCAGTTTTTGGCTTATATCTCAAAAACTCCAGCATTTAGAGCAAATAAGACAAGAAGTTAAAGTATTTATTAGGTCAAGGTCTACCTGTCCTGAAATTTTCAGCCGAAACTGGTTTTTCAGGTATAATGCCCCTGAATTGTTGATTTTGAAGAAATTTTGCAGTTTTTGGTTATTATCTTGAATAATATTATAGATGCAGATAAACTGTTAATAGCAAAAATGTTAAGCAAAGTAAGATCTACAAATAAGTCAATTTGACCAAAATTGTCAATTGACCCCTTAAGGAGTTATTGCCCTTTAAAGACTTTTTTCACAATTTGTTCATCATGTTGACTTACTTTAAAAAATCTTCTCCTTTGAAACTGCTGTATCAATTTCAGCCAAACTTAGGCTAAATGAGTTTCAGAGTATCTAGTATAAATTTTATATTTCATTTCCTTGTATGTCAGAAACATAGCTCCTATGGCTAAAATAGAACATAGGAGAAAATGATTTTTTTTTTTGCTTTTGAAGAAAATAGAACGATTCAAAGAACATTTAAATAAATTGAAAAGCCAAAATAATCATTGATGAGAGATTTAACCAAAAAAATTAAGGTGAGCGATTCAAGCTCTTGAGAGCCTCTTGTTACATTTTGTACATAGTTCATACATATAAGTGTATTAAGTAAAAAGAAAATTTGATATTTTTAAGATACACATGGTGCTGTCAATATTTCCACAAAAAAGTTAGTAGTTTGAAAAATAATCAAAATCAAAAAACTTATTTCTGGTTTAAAGACCAATGGATCCACTTTCGGATTGAAGACCACTTCTTGTTGATGTATTACGATTTTTTTTTTATATTTTGTATAGATTAAACCGTTGGTTTTCCCGTTTGAATGGTTTTACACTAGTAATTTTGGGGCCCTTTATAGCTTGTTGTTCGGTGTGACCCAAGGCTCCGTGTTGAAGGCCGTACATTGACGTATAATGGTTTACTTTTTTTTAAATTGTTATTTGGATGGAGAGTTGTCTCATTGGCACTCACACCACATCTTCCTATATCCAATTAAAAAATATACCTTTGTTTTATAGATCTTAAAAGAAGGCAAGAACCAGACAAACATTGCCAACGAACATTAATGAAAAATATTTGCTTACAAAGATCATTCTAAGAGCCAAAACTTATTTTCGATTTAAGATGAATGACAAAATTTTAATATAAAGTATAGCGACAGTGCATACAAAAGGGTTTAATAAAAATATGTCATTCTATGAAAGGTTGAATGGCCAAATAAGTATGAGACTAATTCCAAAAAATCTTTTATCAGCTGATATTCATTGAAACAATCATTGTTTATAGAAATTTGTCAGAAAACGATGCGCATTGTTTTCAATGGGCGTACTATATTGGAGACATGTTTTTGTTGACTTTTTATATCCCCTCATGTATGAAGAGTCTTTACTTTTTATTCATTACGATAATTTAAACTACTATCTAGTCGTTGTTTAAATGCTTTTAATAAATTGAAGAACATTCTTTTCTTTTACATTAGGCATTTCAAGTTTTATATGGTTCATTTTATGGATGTGGTTTGTTAGTGACACACCAGCCGAGCACAAACGAATTTCAGCAGAGGAAAAAGAATACATAATGGGCTTATTAGCAGACAGTACTCATGACACTAAAAAGAAGGTAAAACAAAATAAAACATATCTAATGTAAATAAAAGGCTTCCATATGAGTAAACATCAGACGAATTAAAGCTTGTGAAAAAAGTAGAGATAAGATTAAGAACTGTCTGTTGAAAAAATTGCTTTAAAATATAAAAAAAAATGATTTCGAGACAAGTCTCTACTAGTGACAAATTGTCAGAAGAATTTACCAATAAATGTCACAGAACTGTCTTCAACAATAAGCAAAACAATTAAAACCACTAAGAAAAATTCCAAACAGAAAATCCCTAATCAAATGGCAAATCAAAAGCTCAAACACATCAAACGAATGGATAACAACTGTCATATTCCTGACTTCTTACCTACAGGCATTTTCTTATGTAGAAAATGTTGGATTAACCTCTCACTTGTACGACAGGTGCATAACATTCTATTAAATTGACAACGATATTGAACAGAATAAACAGACAAAATAAATAAAAATGACAAAAATAAGGGTGCAGTAGTCGACATTGTGTTAAAATCTTAATCACTATAAAAACCCATTCTGCATGTTAATTTATTGAAGGTACAATAGTTAGTCAACTAAACGAAAAAAATAATGGGTTAATTTTTATGACCAAAACAATATAAAAATATATATATATATTACATATAGCAACAAACGACAATCACTTCATTACAGGCTCCTGACTTTGGAAATCACATACAGAATGTCGCGGAGTAAAACATTGCTGCCGCCCTCTATATCCAAATACGCACAATGAGAAGTTGTTAAAAACTGATTTACTGGAAAATTTATATCAAACCATATGTCGAAAGAAAACAAACATACAAATGTATAAAAAAAATACAGATGAAAATTCTTTTTTTGTTACAACTATCCAACAAATGAAAACGGTCACAAAACGCCAGTCAACAGCAAAAAAAAAAAAAGAAGAGAAATATAATTTATCTATGATTTTGTAAGGAAATTTTATGAAAACTGAAAATAAAACCAGCATGCTTTTTAACTTGAAAAACCTCAAATATGTTTTAGGAAAAACTCAAAGAACGAAATAAAAAAGTGAAAAAACAAAAAATAGATTAAAGACAAATAATATAGATGCAAAATGAAAAGTGGAAAACACCTTCATCATTCAAAATAAGTTGTAAATAAGACTGAAGATTGATTATTGATATTTTCTTTTTTTGTAAGGAGCTACATGTACCATGGTTGGCGATTGCAAAGTCAATGCCAAATTATGCCATAGTGGTATCTAATATAACGTGTGATTGGGGTCTTTATACACTGCTAACATACATTCCAACTTACATGAACGATGTTCTTAAACTCGATATCACAACGGTAAGTAACATCAGCGGCTGTTTTTTGTTTTTAAAAGCAATTTATTCGCCGTGAGGAAAACAAATCCCTTCCCCGGATTTCAAGATTAGAAATGTGGATGTTCAGGACAAATGAATACGCAAACACGTGGAGACAAAATAGGGCGAATAATCTGAAGGATCTGTAGCGAAAGAGCAACGTGCAAAGTACAAACTACCCTTTGAAGTATCCATATTTCGAGTTTATTATTTAAAATCGTCATGCTAAACAAGGCTGGCAAAACGATGAAATACATATAAAAACAATGAAATGCAGTTGTATTATCTTATCAGGTATCAATTTTTCCGGCTTTACAAGTATACAATATGGCAAAAATTGAGTCTTTCAGCCCGCGCTTAAAAGACAGTTACATGGGGTGATTGGTTGATAGATGAATGTTTGCGGAATGCTTGTTTAAAAAAGTTCCATGCCTTATAAAACTGCTTGACTACATATCTTGAACGAGAATATATTTACAATGAGTTCAATAGTCAGGTGCTGCAACAGGTTGGAGTAACTTTATATTTGGTTTATAAACAGCCGGCAATGATTCTTTTTAATAATGTGTAATCTAATAACAAAACCAAACTAAAGTTCGTAATGTAATAAGGCATTTCATTTTTAAACTGACTTACTGTTTACAGAATACAATTCTTTGGGATTGATTGTAATGTATGCTTAAAGTTTTCAAAAACATAAATCATGTGCTTTTATTATTTTATGTTCTGATTAATTAAGTATACAATTGTCATATTAACAAACTAAAGCCTCGGTCACACCTTACCGAATAGCTCGAACGGACGTCTAACGGATAACTTTTTTTCAATCCGTTCATGTCCGTTAGACGTCCGTTCTTATCCGAAGACGTCCGTCCATATCCGTTGCATGTCCGTTAAGCGTACGTTTTATCCGTCGACGTCCGTTTTGTCCGGTAAATTTTTTTTGAGCATGTTCAAAACTTTGAACGGACGTCCAGCGGATAGAATGTCCGTTGAACGTCCGTTAGTCGTCCGTTTTGTAAGGTACTCGTCCGTTTCGTTTCCGTTTTGTATCCGTTACGTGTCCGTTATACATCCGTTGGAGGTCTGGAGGATAAATTCACAAACGGTCTTCTACCGGACGTTTAACGGACAAAACGGATGTTGAACGAATGAGAAACGGACTTCTACCGGACGTATAACGGATAAACGGATGATGAACGGATCTAACGGATTAATTCCAATTGAATATTTTGCGTCAGAAATGCCAATTATTGGTAGGTCAGATTTCTTAAGGTTCATGAATTCTTATTATTCATGATCGATCTTAGAGTAAGGGCACGTCTTCACAATCAAGCAGCTCTTATTCAGGCCAGACATTGCCTTTTGGCGGAATTTTGAAGAACAAGCCGAAACCAGCTACACAGAAACTTTTTGAATATTTATGCGATTTACATGTATTATCTTTGACGCCTTTAATTTTTCCGTATATCTTGTCCATCCGTTTTGTCCGGAACGCTTCCGTTAGGTGTCCGTTTTATGCGGTACTCGTCCGTTGGATGAACGTTCGACATCCATACTGTCCCGTACGTTTCCGTTTCTAGTATGTTGCATATCCGGTGTGTGTCCGTTATGCATTCGTTACACGTTCGTTTTATTCGGTCTGTACATCAACGGACTCACAACGGATAACAATTTTGTCTACAGACAACTTTTATTTCCATCCGTTAGGGGTCCGTTCGTGCTATCCGGTATAGTGTGACCAAGGCTTAAAGTACTGATTCAAAACTAACTTTCAGAATGGACTCTTTTCATCATTACCATATATTGTTTTCTGGGCAACTGTATTTTGTGGAGGCTGGCTTGCTGACTTTTTCCGGAACAGAAAATTGATGTCGACTACTAATACCCGTAAAGTATTTGACACTATTGGTAAGACGAATTAAACTGCTCACCTTTTATCAAAGTAGTATTCTGAAATTTCATAATAGTAATATTTGAAACATGTTTGTCACATATATGTTTATAAAACTGATTTGTTCTATATGCAATCAAAACTCATGATGGAAATCGGTATGTTCCAAATCTTTGTTTAAACCACCCCCTCTCAAATAGATAGAAAATAATCCATTAGAAATAAAATAATACTTTCCACCTAGTTTTACTTCATTAATCAAATGTGTATGATATGATTTATTACAGCAAAATTAGTTCCTGCTTCAATGTTAGTTGGTTTAGGCTATGTCGACTGTTCCCAAACAGCCTTAGCCATTGTATTGGTTATTCTTGCTGTAAGTTCGGCAGGATTTCAGTACAGTGGATGGGTTGTTAATCATATTGATATAGCACCTAGCTATGCAGGTATCTTACTTGGAATATCGAATTCACTGGCGTCTACGACAGGAATTATATCTCCAATTATAGTCGGTGCAATTACAGAAAAGGTAAGTTTTTGAAAACAAAATTGTGCGTATTTGTATTGTAATCATGTGTTGTTATATGGTAACAACGAATAAAATTGAAAAAAAACCTGTTAACTGACAGTCAGATTTATCTAAAGCATAAACTAATTCAATATCATTGCTTACATCAACAGATCATGTATGAGATGAACGGGGCTAAATACTGCAAAAAACGCTGTCAAAACAACATTCTTCGAAATGGTATGTTCGTCTCATACTGCAGCTGTGATCGTATATTTTTTATATATGAACATTTAAATTATAAGAAAACTTTTTAATTCACGACACACTCAGCACCGCAACATGAATAAACGTAGCAGACTTGATTCCAATTAGCTTAGTTGGTAGATAAATGATATGATACGCTACATTATTAAAACGTTTGAAATCTCAAAATATGCAATTGTGTCAAAGACAAAGTAATATATCAATAATCGGAATATCGTATTTCTGTTGCTTTAATTTGGTGTGTTTGTTTATGATGTAACGTTTCGTTATGCTTTCTGTATTTGGACATATAATTCATTTTCTTAGAAAACGACAACGGAAAAAATCCAGTTTATAATACAGTCATTTCCCATACTTAACTTATTGAAATACCTATTCGTTTTTACAGTCACAAACTCGAGCCGAGTGGCAGATAGTTTTCTACATTGCAGCAGGTATTTATCTATTTGGTGCAATATTTTACATTATTTTTGCAAGTGGTGAATTACAACCATGGGCGCAGGAACCTGTTACAATAACAATTCCATTGGAAGAGCAAAAGGCTTGTAATCCTATGGACACTGACAATGATATGTGATTTGAAATGCATTGTCATTGATGAATATGGCTAGAGAAATATAAAAATCAGCGTTTTCTGTGATATCATATATTTTGATTCAATGCCGAGTTATAAAATGACTTTGTTTTATGATTTTATAATACGATTTAAAGATTTGATGTCACATATTTGTATTACACAGTTGTTGTAAGTCTTTCACGACAACTTTGTAAACCAATATTTATGAACGTACGCTATATATGATGCCTGTTGTTTTGGTGAGTCATATTTGTTTGTTTAATATATTGTCATTATATTTCTGTTTTCTTTTATTAAATTGATTGATCATAAATTTATCGCAGAGATTCTTTGAAATGTTTCTCGACTCTATGAATGGTAAAGGAAGCCTGACCAAGTCATGAATATGGAAGTATGCATTCGTTTGATGTGTTTTTTTGGAATTTCAAAAGCAAAATTGCATTTATTGATGTTTCATTGTAAAGTACAACGGCTACAAAGAAGAGTGAACGAAGTCAGGAATTTAAACAATTGTTTAAGCATTTAAATTTAGTGTAAATTTTGATAATCCTTCCGGAATTTATAGATTGCTGCTTTCATAATGTTTTTGTCGACCGAATGTGCAAGATCTACGTTGGTAGTCCTTGAAGTTAAACACCTCTAGAGAAGTTTTTTTATATATTGTTCTTTTGGTATTTTATGCCTTCATTTCAAATATGATGGTGATTTAAAATAATTTCTTTAAGTGCATGGCGGAGCTCGAAAACCTGAAGGAAAATATCCATGATTATTTTTATTTTGGTGTTGCTTTTGAAGTTTTATATGTATTTCGGCTATATTTTTCCTTCTTATGAATAACGGCAACAGTAGTATTTCGATATTCAAAGGTCATAAATTGATTTAGAAATTAAATCAGGGTTACAAACTAAAATCGAGGGAAACACGTCAACTTTAAGAGGAAAATTAATGAAAAACAGGAACACTGAAGTGAAAAAACAACAACGTATAACTCATATACACAAATATATATAGTATTGACAACAGACTCTTAACATGAACTCTTTACATTCCTAGTATCGCGAGCATACCTAATGATATACAAGCAAAATGTAATTAATATGATTGATTGAGTATGGTGTCCTTCTTACTGTTTGTCTAAACGGCCAGGTAACATGTTCGAAGCTTACGTTCAACCATTATATATCTGAATCGTCGTTAACATACCAGCTGACTACGTCTATGTAAAAGGTATATAATGCAAGAAGCTTCGCTTTTCCTAGGACTCGTCGTAGTAGTTTAACAAACACAGCTCTATTTTTGGGTCATCATTTGCGTTTCTCATTATTTCCATTCGTTCAATGCAAGTTTTAAAGTTTTTTTATAATCTGCTATTCCCATGGAAACTTCATTTTACTTTGACCCATTTAAGTTATCAAAGTTGCCTAGTTTTCAGTAACCCAACCACTGCGTCTAACGTAGCTATTGCAAAACCAAATTCAATTAGTTTCGCCCCCTGTTTACGCAGAATGATTTACGTCAAAATGTATCTTTGTACAGTTCGCTCTTGTGTATATATTCATTTTGATATTTATGACTGAATAAATAATTGTCGAACTTAAAGATGATGTTATCATTTAGCATATATACCTTTATAGGTAATGCTGATATTTGGTTGATATTTATGACTGAATAAATAATTGTCGAACTTAAAGATGATGTTATCATTTAGCATATATACCTTTATAGGTAATGCTACTTCGATTCTTGCATATAAAAAGATCAGAACAGAATAAAAAATGATCCAGCAACCAGGTACATTAATACAAACAAACATTCATTATCATTTTAGCTTTATAGAAGTAGCACATGCAATTTTCTTTAAACATCATCGCTGAGACCTATATATAACCTAAATCTAAAATTGAATTCATTGTTTTGAATGGCAATTAATTAATATTGTTTTAGAAACAGCCAGACTTAAAGCTTTTACAAGCGCCCAAAAATACTGCAAAATTCTGAATATCTAGACATATTTTTTTTTATAGAAAATACATCAACAGGTAAACAGAAGTAATAAAATGCGAAAAGTATAAAGCAAACTATGTACGGGAAACTTTAAGCTTTCAGTTTTCCAATTGCATTAGTTCACATGTTTAAATGAATGGACTTCGTTTGCAGTTTATGAGAATCCCTCATTTAAAAAAAAAATAATCTTGTTTTGTATATATTTAAATCGGATTTATCCATTTTTTCAACATTATTTAAATATTGACTGTGAAGGCCTTTATTCATAACCAAAATTAAGAAAGTCAGCTAGATTTACTGTTCATAAAGAAAAGTTTTATTTACAGGTATCTTGCCAATGAAATTATTTAATACCTTTATTTAACAGAATACATTCCTTACTCACTTACTTACTCACGTACAATCGGTTCTGACGTACGGAATCATAAGTACTTTAACTTTGATGAGTTTTTTATTGTAATAAATATTATATCAGCAAGTGTGAATACATATTTTGCGGAATTGCAAATAAAAATAACGCAAAGGGTTTGTTTTAAACTAAAACATTAGTAAAAATATAATAAATCGTCAATCAACTTTTCTGATTTTATGTCTTGTAAGAATACGTATGATTGTCAACAAATAGAAAAGGTAAAGGATTTACGTAAAAGGTATGTAAATATCTTAGACTGCAAATATATTCTGTATATTCAAGGTTATAAAGTTTGATAATTAAAAAAAGGAAACATGTGTATGACCTTTTTCTTTTTATATAACATTCTAAGGAGATGGGATAGGTTACTGTGGATTCCAAAATATTCATGAATTGATGAATTATTGGTATTTGTGTATCTTATATTTCGATTTTAAAACAAATTAATTTTGACATATACATGGTTCACATAGGCAAAAGTTGGCCTTCAATTTTAACTTTATCATAACATTTATAAATGGCAATAAATGGTTCTCAAATGGATATCTTTCAAAATCTTAGTTCATGGTAAAATTTAATTTTTCACTTTTGGCTTTATAATCAGGACATGTTAGATATGTTGTCAAAATACGATGATTTTGTGATTTTTTCGCACCTAAAAGTTTGAACAAACCATTGGCGGCTACCAAAATGTTCTGTAACCAAAAGTTCACAAGTCATGACATTGAATTTCAAGACACAAAAATATTGTGGATCGTAGGTGTCCGCCAAAGTTGAATAAGATAAAAATTGTTAAGAATTATTATAAATGTTTCCAAAACACAGATGTTACAACAATGTAATGCATATTTAAGAATTCAATATTCCATAATTTTTAAATAAAGGCAACAGTAGTATACCGCTGTTCAAAACTCGTAAATCCATGGACAAAAAACTAAATCGGGGTAACAAACTAAAACTTAGGGAAACGCATGAAATATAATAGGAGAACAACGACACAACATAAAAAATGTAACACACACAGAAACGGACTAAGCATTAGACAAAATCCGATGAGAATAACAAATATAACATCAAAACCAAATACACGAATTAGAGATAGAAAATTACCTTGACACGTCTTATAGTAATGTGCATTCACACTCAAACACAAGAGAAAACAAACGACACAACAAAAACACAACGTTAAAATGTAACACACACAGAAACGAACTATAATTTAACATTGGCCATATTCCTGACTTGGTAAAGGACATTTTTAAAGAAAAAAATGGTGGGTTGAGTGGCATGCCAAACCTCGCACTTTTTAGCTATTTTGTAATTAAAGTAATATCTATTTTATAGGAAACTATGTAGTATAATGGGCTATTTAAAAAAAAACTTAAAAATCTTAAGGCCAATATAAACCATTTCAGAACTTACTCCTTCGCTTTTCGTTGAAAACTAAAATTAGCGGCCTACTTCCTTATACAAAAAATGACACAGGTATTTGGTTAAATATTGATTAGTATTTGAAAATAAAAACACCAAATTATAGGTAAATTCCTGGGATTCGTATTTACCGAGGTATCAAGGTCAGACACGTTTCATATCATAACTTCAGTACAAATGAAGTGCAACAGGTGACATAGAAGACATAAAAAAGACATGATCAAATAAAAAGATTCAAGATTAACTTGCTAGATTGTAATACTAATATGAAATGAGCATTATATACTTCATCAAACTTTTTCAGATAATATTCAAATACCAAACCTTTTTTCAAGTAGTTGTCGGCATAATGGTCAATAAATGAACTCATCATAGATACCAGGATTGAAATTTTATATTTACGCCAGACGCGCGTTTCGTCAATAAAAGACTCATCAGTGACGCTCGAATAAAAAATGTTAAAATGCAAAATAAAGTTCGAAGTTGAAGAGCATTGAGGACCAAAAATTCCTAAAGATTTGCCAAATACAGCTTAGGTAATCTATTCCTGATGTTGAAAAGCCGTGGTATTTCAAAAATTCAAATTTTTGTTAACAGCTTATAAATAATAATTATGAACATAACAATGCTATTACAGGTCAACACTTCCTATTGGGCTGTTTTTCTGATTTCATCCTTCTTGATAAAAAGTTACTTATATCAATTTGAGATCAATTGAAATCCATACAGATTGAATCAGGTGAAAATGCATATGATTTTCAATATAAAACAAATAATCAATTTCAAATCACATTACTTATCTGGATTAGTACTTGCAAACAATGGAAAATGACATTGGGTTTGATTTGCAAATAATTTGGACAATATATTTATGTTATAAGACCACATTTTAATTTTAATTTCGAATACAATTTGAAAAAATTTGGACCCTCTCCAGGAGTCTGATTTACAATGTTTTTTTTAATTCTGTGTTTGATTTTGCTTTCACCTTTTTATTTCGATTGTAACTGATTATTTTTATATACAGGAAATAAGCGACACGCGTTACAAAGTATAAGTCTTATATATTATATAAGTTTGAACAACACTTGAGTTGGTGACACTGCTGGTGTACGTTTTGTACCAATTGTTTTCACCAGCCAAATAAGTAGCACTTTGTGTTGACAAAACATACGATTGGGCGGCTATTTTACAGTAAAATATGTATGTTGCAGATTTTTATACTAGTCGAAACACTAAGGTTGTTTTACGACAAATTATGGATGACTATAGCCAGTTTTGGCTTGAAATGATCTTCGATTTCATCTAAAAAAAGAAGATGTGGTATGATTGCCAATGAGATTACTCTCCACAAGAGACCAAAATGACACAGAAATTAACAACTATAGGTCACCGTACGGTTTGGTTTGGTTTGGTGTGCTTGAATTCGAGCACCATTGATAAACCTTGTGCAGACGAAACGTGAGTATGGCTTAAAAATATGTTAGACTGATATATTTGATAAGATATATTTTAGAACTCAGGTTGTGTTCATCGCTAATTTTTTTATTTTAGTGAACGTAGAAAAATTATTATTCAGATATAAACGATCTATAGTAGACTTTTTTCAAGTTTTATTTGCTAGATTATAAGGACGTTCGTGTTTGTAATAAATGAAATAATGAATAATAGTCACTTTTGTAAAATATTGTAGAATTGTGTAAACGGTCTATTGTGTATTTTTTTTAAAAATATCTTCGTTGGAAAAATTAACAGTGTATGACTTTTATGGGATGTAGTTATTCTATTATCAGATCACATAATCTTAGGTTTATGAAAGAGAAGTAAATTGAAATATTTTCCTCCCTTTTAATGTCAACACTTTTTTTCCTATTAAAGCCCGAGATTTGGAAGAGAAGTTGCAAAACGGGAAATAGATATTAATTAAACGAAATATTACTTTTTTACTATTTTTGATTCATAAATACAACATGAAGTGTCCTATATACAGTATATAAAATATGTTATGTTTTCAAGAGAAGTAGTTCACAAAAATTTTTCATTTGGTTCCAGTTTTCAATTTTTTATAGTTTCCATAAAAAATTATCTTGGTACAATTTAAATCAATATTCTACCTACTTTTTAGTTTAATCTGAATAAAATAATGCGTAATAAACCCGGGTACTTTAACATGACAAGACATATGCCGATTTCGTGAGTTACGTAACACAAATATAAATATTTAATAAGGATCCAGACTTTAGTTCTATTTTCTAGTTGTTGGTAAAAGGCGTTTTTTCTCTACACGGTAAGATTGATTTTTCACAATCATTTACCTCGAGGGGCCAATTTGCCAGTTAAGTTACAACAGTAATTTTTTTATTGTTCCTGTTTTAAAATATCAATAGAAATTTTCTTCTATAGAACATGTATATTTTAACATTATTTAGAACATTATGCATCAATCATTACTTTTTATTGTTTTTAGACAAGTCAAAACAAAATCAATCCCCAAATAGAGACTGAAGGTGAAAGTAAGGTTTTTTAAACCACAAGCAAGTACGTAGTTAAACAATATCTCACGCTCCAAATTGCTTTGAGTCTAGAAACGATAGTATTTAATATACAGTAACTTTCAACCTAATTAAGATTCAGATGTATCTTAATACGCGTGCTTGTATGTATGTTAAAATATATGGATGAAATGAAGGGATGTCAATGAGATATCGTGTAATCGAGTACCAAAATGATACTTGACCAACGGATTCCTATTACAAATAGTATTTCTATTTTGTTCTCCCTAAGGGGAACTGGATTTTAATTAAAACACTATACAAATCATTGATAAAATTAATCAAAATTAAAATACGTTAGTTTGTCTTTTAGAAGTACTCCGAACATAGGTAGGCTATAAAGAAGATCAACTTTACAAGGCTTACAGTTTTAGTTTATCGTGTCTTTGTCATTCCATCACCTCAATACCGTCAGATCAAATATTTTCATCAGCAGGAGTGTTAGTTACGTATCAAAATTAAGAATTCGAATCTTCTGAGGAAAAATTGAGAAGAATATATTTCTAAATAAGATTAAATTTGTTGCACCCTGATTCGACTCTCGGTGAATAGTTAAAGGCTTCAATAAGTTTTAATCGTAACCCGTTGGTGATCATTAAATGTTTTTTTTAAGAATCCCAAATACTATTGAGTAATCATATTTATATAGATATTTATATATTAATTAATTAGATTATTGCCAGTTTACATAACTAGTATATGTAGTAAATCAGCTATGAATTATGGTATAAAATTCATGAGACAATTTTTCTGTGGTGATAATGTTGAGGGTTTTACATCCATAAGACAACGTCCCACAATAACTAAAATGTGTATAGTAGCTGTTTTAATAAGATCTGTAATTAAACCAAATCACATAGCACTATAATTGATAAAAAAAAAGTTTCCTGACTCCTGTAAAAGCTAAGAGTGATTGTGTATGTCAGACGCGCATTTGATTTTGTAAACGAAATGCGCGGTTGGCGTTCAAATTTTAATTCTGGTATATACGTTGAGTTTATTTATAACTACATGGTCGATTTCACAGCTTGTGGAAGTTTCCCCTCTGGATGTATCACTAGCCCAAAGGTCAGCACTGCTGTGTTGACATTGGTTATCAGTACTAGGGTCATAATTATAAATAAGCTTTAAACAACTTTTTTTCGAAATACTAAGGATTTCTACCAAAGGAAAAGTTTTCCTAAGCTGTATTTGGCAAAACATTTTGGAAGTTTGGATATTCATTGGTTTTTAACTTCGTTCTTCATGTTTTCAATTTAGACTTGTATATATAGATATATATATAAACATTTGTGAACACAACAAAGAATATTGTTATCCACTCTCTAAGCAAGAGAAATTAGGATGTATAGTGACTTTAATGAAGTTTTAATATCAATTTTTCATTAAAACAACAAATACATTTTCATCACCGAAGTATTGCAATTGTAGAAAATATAGAATCTTACAACAAAATATCTTTCGTAACATAAATGTTCAGTGTGGACAATGACATCATATGCCATCTAAAGGTAGCGTATTTTTTAAGTTTTGGTGTTATTTTGAGTCATGTGACAGCTAATTCGGCGAAGAATATTTTCGATTCAAACATCTTGTTAGTTAGAATTCGGGAAGACATTTTTTAGTACAACAAACGTTCAGTGTGAAGGTAAAGATCGTAAAGTTTCAAATTATAAAAGTTTAAAACGAAAAGTAAATGAGTAAATTGATCAAGACACATACACATGGAAGCTTATTTTTTTTAAACATATAAGTAAATTCAGATGATATTAATTTTAATAATTACTATTTAAACAAGAAAAATATAAAGCCTCTTTTGATTATGATGATATTTTGATCGAAAAAAAACTCCCCAGACCTGTCTAACTGGATGGTACACAAAAAACCACATATTTTGACATTTCTTTCACCTACGTTTATTTGTGATCCAGACAAACGTTTCCATTCTGTGTTTTTTTGTAGATGTATCATTATTTACTATATAGTTCCATCAATTTAATTTTGAATCCATATAGAATCATCAAAAATGGGGTAAAACTAACCTTCAAACAATCCATTATTATATAATGAGGATTACCCAATATCCATCCTTAGAAATCGTATAACAGATGTTTTGTTTTATTTGTTCAAATCTTCAGAACAACTTGACATGAGTCCATGCTTACTATTAATTTCTTAATTAATAAATGAATGCTTGTTACATATCTTATTTGCTCATTTTTAAAAGTTTGCTTTTGGTTAATGTCGTTTCCGTAGATTTTCCCTTTTCCAGTGAATGCTGCATCTGTTGATATATACGGTAAATGTTTTGTAAAAATCTACAAATATTCAGGTATGTTAAAATACGTGTATACTATCAGTTCATAAAAATACAAAATGTTTAGTCTTTTAACTTTTATCTGAGATTTCCGCTAATTTTTCTGGTAAATAGGTGCAATTTGGGTAGTTGGTACAATATGTGTACTGTGACGTTATATTATCAACCATTCTGAAATAATATGAATAGCAACAATCCGTCTTAACAAAACAAGTTCGGCAAATTTAATTCAATGAAACAAATGCGTAGAATCTCCTGGTAAACCACCAAAAGTCTTCTCAATTCTATTTTCCATTTGTACTTATATTTCAAGCTATGTATGCTACTTATATATATATATGTCTTGAGATGAATAGATAAAAAGACCTTTGGAATTTAAATCTTCTGATATCAATTTCGAGATAATACATGCATAGGTAAAATTTGATTTAATATTGACATTAACTCAAAATAATGATCTGTTAACTGAACTAAATATGTTATGCATATTTTTTAACAACAAATATATTTATGACAAAATCAGCTGTCGGTTCTTTTATCTTAATCATGAAACGTGTACCGGCTTTATTCATATTGTCTGAATAAAAAGAATTTCAAACATCTTTTTCCGTTGACAGCAAATTGATTTTATGACATTCTAAAACAAAACATGGATGTAATTGAACATACAAGCATTTTATTCAATGAAACTTAAACATTTATGTGTCATAAATACTAATAAGTAATTAATGCTCACATTTTCAATACTATTAAATCACAGTATGTTATATTTTATAAGTAACATTCTTTTTATGTTTTGCAAAAGACGTTCTTTTATTCATTTGATGTTATTTCAAAATTAAAAGCGTCCATAGGGTCAAAACGAGTTATATTCTTGAATATTGTCTGAACAAAATACACTCAACACAAGATTTAATGAACAGCATGATGTTTCTTATACATAATGGTTTCTAAAAAACAGATTTATTCTACCATTGTCTACATGAACAAAGTCAGGAATTTGACAGTTGTTGTCCATTGTTGACGTGTTTGAGCTTTGATTTTGCCATTTGAATTTTCCTCGAAGTTCAGTATTGTTGTAATTTTACTTTTTAGTGAGGAGTCAGAAACAATCACAAGCATTATTAAATTGATATATTATTATTTATACAGAAGTTGTTTAAAATATTAAAATCTAAGCAAAAGTATTGCGTCATAAATCATTGATTTCAACTTTCAGGTTGAAGTCTGGGTTTTTTGTTTTACGTATAAAAATCTCTGATGCTTTTTTCCTATCATGATTTCTTGATACGGTGTTGCTGCCCATAACGAAGCTATTTAACTAAGAGTTCCAAATGGGGAAGCTGAAAACATCCCTTCGTAAGTTTTACGGACGCCATCACGAGTTGGTTGACCGTTATGAAATATACGTTACGCAGATGACTTAGAGTCGTTGCTAGAATCCCGTTCCAGTTTCAGGAATGTGACCTACCTAATTAGACTTTTTATTGGGTTGTACTTATATAAGCAACATGACGGTTGCCACATGTGGAGAACGATTTGCTTACCCTTCTGGAGCACTGATATCACCACAAGTTTTAGCGGGTTTCGTGTCTTTATTGTTCTATGTTTTGTTTTGTGTACTATTGTTTGTTTGTCTATTTCATTTTTAGCGATTGCGTTGTTAGTTTATTCTCGATTTATGAATTTGAATGTTCCTCTGGTATCTTTCGCTTATCTTTCATCTAAAATGATCTTTCCATTATGTACCCTTCCCCAATTGGTCACAGATAAGATAATGTATAGATATAATCCTTCGAGGTCGATTGGTAAAAAAGAAACGCGACTAATTTTTACCCGCATGAGGATATAGACAAGTGTAAATTATAAAGTAGAAACGTCTTGCTCCTTCAATACGTCATTATCGGATTCTTTTGGGGTTCGTCGTGTTCAATCTTTGGATATAAATGTAATGTTTCTTTACTGTTTTTTTTGTGTCTTTTTTATCGGTGTTGGTCAGGGTGTTGTATCAAGTTGTGTTGATAACTCGTTATCCTAAGGCTATTTTTTTCTCACTTTTTCTGTAGACTTAGCTTTCATTTTGTATTACCATGCATTGTCAAGCTTGGTAACTCATAATTGTTTGTCAGTAACAAAATGTACGATGCTGTCCCATACTGAACCTTCTGACCTTGTTTGTTTACATTTAAATATCAATGGCGTCAAAATCACGTGATGTCAATTCGTTCTACCCAATCAAATTGCTCTACTGTCAATTAGGAGATTTTTCAGTCTACGGCAATTATGTTATTTCTTTGTGGGATATTGCTTCAAAATAGTTTGCAATAATTTTGGGTTTTATTCAACAGGAAAACTCTTTTTTTTGCCATCCCTTTTGACATCAATGGAATTTTGTATGAATATTTACCTACATTCATGATGGTCAGAATATCGATCTTTTTATAATCAAGAAAAAGAAAATTCTATGAAAAATAAATGTAGATTGTTTTTTATCGATCTACTCTATATTCCTGTACAAAATTATGTTTTCATATTGTTTTCCTTTCATTTTGGTTGGGCTTTTTTCGCGGGAAAATCGCGAAAGACGTAAGGAGCATGTCATTTTATAATTCCTAAAAATACGATTTGCTTGACCTGTATTGCCTGCCACAAGATTGATGACGCTGAATGGAATGTACACAAAGCAATAGAGGCCGGAAGTGGGATGTTGTGAAGTTCTAGAATGTTTTTTTGACATTCGGAAGTCGGGATTGAAACGGACATTAGAAAATTGGCAATTTTTTAGCAATAGTTGAGAACAACAATGAAAACTTACCTTAAGAAATGTTTTTTTTATTCAAAAGTGCAGAAAAAACGTATTCTGCACTGTTTTTCTACCCCGGAAGTAGCGTAGTGACGTCAATGTGGAGTTTCCCCGTGTGTTAAGTTCAAATACAAATACCTAACGAACTGACAAGATGAACGATTTTAGACTACGAAAGGATATGTTGTTTTTTGTTTGGACCTGGCATTTTTGCTTTTTTTTAAAGATTATTCTTATATGCATTAGTCATACACTAGACCTTTTGTACTTTCATTTTTATGTACCTCATGAAAAGACTCAAAATATTTGTTTTTAAAAGAAAGGGTTTCGTGCATATCTAAACTTGATGATATGTCTTCCATAAGAACACCATTTCAAACCTGTCACATCACATTGAAAATACCTATCATGGTTAAGAAAATACATAAAATAACACGATTTACCTGTGATAAATTTAACGTCACAAAATATACCTCATTTTTTGTGGCACTGATACATTCGTGTGACGCGCAATATTAACATGGTTTGTGTTGTCCTGGTGTACTGTCATTTGTGGGTGTCAGTTGTTACATGTTGTTGAATGTTGTAAAGTACTATAATATAATTGTTTATTACTGTCACGAATATGGTTGTTGTTATTTGTATCAAATAGTTTTTTTGTATGTATGTTTCTGTTTGTGTTTCATTTTGTTGCGGTTGATGGTTTCTGTTGTTCCGTTGTTTCCCTCTAATAGTTGATGTGTTTCCCTCTTTTTTGGTTTATGACCTGGAAAAGTCTTTGATTAATCAATTTATAACCATTGAACAGCGAAATTCTTCTGTTGACTTTATTTAGTTCGCAATGAGTTAAAAAAAAGATTCCTAATTTTAAAATATTCCGTGACAATTATCACTGAACTTTAATGCATAGTAAGTTATTTTTACCATCAGAAAACTGAAAACATAATGAGGTGTGATACGTTGGATTAAATTTCGAAGATTATTATGCTACTATTATTAATAATTATAGGGTTAAAATATATTCACGTACATGATTTACATAAAGACTAATCCACCAGGAAAGATCATTAAACTGGTTAACCTATTCGATACTTTCTCCATAAATGTACGAATCTTGCTGATTACTTTTGAAAATAACTTTATGTAAAAATATTGTACTGAAACAATGTAAAGACTGAACTGGAAGGCAAGAAATTAACTAATGGGGAATATTTAGATATATTTCATCTGTACTTTGCATATTAGTACTTGCGTGCAAATAACAAAAATCAGAATTTTGTAATGAATTTCGTGGGGAAATGAAATTCACACAATTGACTTTAAGATTCAACATATTTTTTGTACGATGAATCTGTAACAGAAGACATTCGTTGAAACAAAATAACAGTCAAATATTCATTTAAGGAAAATGTTTTTGTTTGTTTGCGAGACTTAAAATAGCTAAATGGTAAAATAATATCAAGAAGTCAAATTAGATTCGAAAGTTAAAAAAAAAGCACTAAAAATGACGAACTACAGTCTGCAAAACAAAACACGGAAAATAAAAGTGTAAAACAACACAAACTCCTACAGCAACCTGGGATATACCGGGATGTTCCGGACAAATACATGTAAGAATTGTATGTTAAACAATTCATGGCATGTTGCTCATGACATACAAACTCATTTCAAAGTAATTTATCCCAACAAGAAGACGATAACAAATGTATGGTATCTGAAGGACATGTACACGCATTCAGCAACAGTTTATCAAGTGAGGATTTTATCAAGGTACTTTCGTATGTTTACTAAAATTTGTTCTCATTATAGAAAATTACAAGACCAGTGGTAAGTTTTAAAAATAAATAACCGGTGAAATATTTTGTTACAGAAATGGAAGAAGGAACAACGAGTGCACTGGTTCGTAATGGACAAGGGGAGGTAGAGATTAGAACAGGTAGTAGACAAGGTAATTCAGAGATTAAGAAAAGCAATGAACAAGGGAATTTAGAGATTAAGAAAGTTAATAGAAAAGGGAATTTAGAGATTAAGAAAGTTAATGGAAAAGGAAATTTAGAGATTAAGAAAATTATTAGAAAAAGGAATTTAGAGAATAAGTAAGGTATGGAATTTAGTTTTTTAATTTGTACTTCATTCAGTCATTTGTATTTTTAGTAAAACATCATTAAATGAATTGTTTAGAATGAATATAAGAGGAACTGTGTTCATAAAAAACTTATTTTTAATTTTTTTTTTTTGTAGAATCTATACATGTACCTCTGTTAGGTTCTTGTCGTTTTGCACTAGCGGTCTTAGGATTTTTTGGACTACTTAACATGTATGCGATGCTTGTCAACATTAATGTTGCGATTGTCTGCATGGTGAATAGGACTTCGATATATACTATTGATAACTCTACAGTTATTTCAAATAAAGATAGTAATTGTTTTCGCCAGAAAGATCATAACTTTTCGGATGCGTCTTCTATCCCTGTAAGTTGACAATTCTTATTTGCAAATGAATAGGAATTTCCTTTAAGCACTTAAAAAAACAATAAGATCATTTCTGTCATTTCAAATTCAGATAAACGGATGATGTTCTATCAATCAAAAACTTTCGGATTGGATTCTATTATTTCATTCTTCAGAACTAGAAATTAAAGAAATAAAAGATACGGCTTCTTCTGACTTTTTTTTTAAAGACTTATACATTAAATTTGACAAAAACTTTCATAACCGTATCTGAGCCTATGACAAAAGCGATGATTTAAATTTTGATATTACAGATGAATTCCACTTTAGCAGCAATAAACGAACTTCACATGCATATTGGATATTCATTTTCCAACTCATTCGGTATTCGAACACTTGTAGCCGATACTCAGACTTTTTGAAACGTCACCAGTATCTGAGCAGACAGTTGATGAAGCAGGGATATATAAAAGAACGTCGTCTTTTTTCTTAAAACAAAATTCTTTGGAAGATACCAAAACTGTGTTGATAAATATTCCGTATCAACTTTACATATAATACATGGTGTTTTTTAAGTAGGAATTCTAAATACCGACCTTGTTAATCATTCTTATTACGAGTTATACTGTTCTTTTTATTTTCTTTGTATATTTGTACTTTTACTGTTTATTACGTTTTTTGTTATAACCTTTTGACGTGGCTCGGTATCTATACATCCCGTCATTGTGTTATAGTTATATTGTCATTTTTTGTACAGTTGTCTTTTACTATTGCTTATGTTCTATTTTTATAAAGTGTTATTTTCATTTTGATGATGTGGCTGCAAATATACCAGCAGTTTGCATATATGTGACCAGCCACGACATATCCAGGCTTATGGAGGTAGAACGTCATTGTGAGAAAAACGCCGTTAACTATATGTGACTAGCCACTTCCAGGCTTAGGAGGGCATTGTCTAAAATTTGCTTTTTGTATATTTATCTAGAATATTCCGAAACAAAACTCTATGTCATGTGAATTTGACATATTTGTTGTAATAGCAATGAAACGAGTCATTTCGAATATCGGTATGAAAATGAGACTGTTCTATGACGGCTTTTATTTATTGAAGGCACTAATTTATAAAATACAAAATTATTGTATTTATTGGCTCTTAGTAATGTTCAATAGCGTATTTGAATAAAATTTCATAGACTTAAATTTACTACAATACAAACAATTCTTAGCTCTATTTTAGAACATGCAATTTGAACTTGTTGAAATGAAGTTAGTTTAAAATTTGTCAAATTAAGCTTTAAGAATTCCTTTTTTTAATTTAGATTGATTATGCATGTCTCTATACTTAGTATGCGACGCGTAACAGTTTACAAGTAGGTGTTCTCTTAAATGCATTTTATACGGTGCATTTGTTAGGAATATATTTCAGATTTCATTTATGAAAGGAAATCTATAGAGCAGAAATTTGATTTTTTTTTGTATCAATTTAAAATGTAGATTCAAATATTTTTCACTTCAAACGATAAAGTAAAACTTCTTCAAAACTTATATATGATGTATAGTTCGGCGTCAGCAAAACATTTATCATTTTTATAATTTTTCTAACAATGACGTTCTACCTCCATAAGCCTGCAAATGTCATGGCGGGTCACAATTATAATAAATCCTTTTATTTCTTTTTTAACTTGAGTTGAGCCAAGACTGAGACTTTGTATCGTGTAAGATGTCTCATTGATCCTTTATTTTCAATGGTTCGTTCTTCCTCTTTTATATATTTAATTGCATTATTCAATATCATATTTCTCATGAAGATTTATCATCAATAGTGATGAGTTTAATATCTTAAAATAGGAAGAATGTGTTTGATTATGGGTTTGCTTTTGTTGCCTGTAAACATCTCATTGTCAAGGACTGTCTGTTTTGAATTTGAGTTCAGTATTTTTGTTATGTTACTTTTAAAGAGAGATCTTAAAATTGTATAGAAGATCAAAGTAGATATAGGAAGATGTGGTGTGAGTGCCAAGGAGACAACTCTCCATCCAAATAACAATTTATAAAAGTAAACCATTATAGGTCAATGTACGGCCTTCAACACAGAGACTTGGCTCACACCGAACAACAAGCTATAAAGGGCCCCAAAATTATTAGTGTAAAACCATTAACCTTTAAAGAAATGATTAATTTAGTTCCAATTGGAAAATAGAACTCAAGTCTACTTTTAAATATTTACCCATTTCTGCCAAAATAATAATAAAATATATTACTCATTGTCTGGTACGTTGTGAATTAGAAAGGATTTGTCACGTTTACATTATAAGAAATAAAACAAATCATCTCTTTACACTGGAAAACATTTGGGTGTTTTAGTAGCTAATGAACTGTTAAAAATCATCAAACATATAACAGACTACGACATATCTTAATGCACCATGATTAAACCGAAAACCAGGAAAAGATTTTCAACAAAATTGCACCATTTTGTGTGCTTGGAACGTTCTGAAATGGACATGAATTGGTTAAAGAATAACAGAATCTGGTCCATCACTGACGGACTAAAACAATCGAATTTATTAATAAGCAGACCAATAATAAAGAGAGTTAGACTTTTCATTATTTTAGTCTCTTGGTTATTATATAGGGCGGTGAGTTAAATTGGGATCCAGAGATACAAGGATATGTACTTGGTGGATTCTACTGGGGTTATTTGATAACACAGATGCCAGCAGGATGGATAGCTACAAGATATGGGGGAAAGATTGTGACTGGTTGGAGCATGTTTGTATCAATGATATTCACATTGTTAACACCATTTGCTGCTAGAACTAGCTACATCTTTGCAGTAGTTGTTAGGATTGTTATCGGTTTATCTACTGTAAGCTATATATTATAAGAGAGAGAGAGGGAGAGAGAGAGAGAGAGAGAGAGAGAGAGAGAGAGAGAGAGAGAGAGAGAGAGAGAGAGAGAGAGAGAGAGAGAGAGAGAGAGAGAGAGAGAGAGAGAGAGAGAGAGAGAGAGAGTAATTAAAAAAAATCAGAAAACTAAATGAAAAAAATACTTCATTTGTGCAAAGCAACGATATTGTGGGAAATATTTGGAATAGGATGTTACAAAATGTGTAATACAATATTTAAATATGTTCTTTACAAAATCTATCTGATTGATTCAATGAGTTCACATGACTCAAACCAGATAAAAAGATCATCCTACAGGTATATTGTAATAATTTTATATTTTTGATAATTTGGAAACCGATAATGTTTAACATGTTTAATAGGGAGCAGTATTTCCGGCTATGCATTCTCTTCTTGGTAACTGGGTTCCTCCATCAGAACGAAGCAAGTTTACTGCAATGACGTACTCTGGTAAGTAATTTGGTTACTGTTCATGCATTTAAAAAAAAAAACAAATAAGCAAATAATAAATAATGTAAATAAAATTGTAATAGATAAATAAAATACCCATAAAAAGTGTTCTAGAGATAGAACTAGCAGAGTCTGTACTACGGTAGAATTGTCAACATTTATTCTAGTTTAGAACTTTCCAATGTATTTCTACGTAAGAACAGCTGTGTGTGGAGAACAATTATAAAGACTATTCAAAAGCAGTTCTCTTGGCAGTTCATGAAACTTTTAAGAGAGGTAAAAACTATTGGTAACGGTAGTTTGATTCCGCTATACTGCCATATGTATTTGTTTTAAATCTGGACTCTCCCATGTGATATTCAATGACACTTTATGCAGCTCCATTGACTTATTACTTCTCATTTTCAGTGAATTCAAATAAATTAAAAATTAACAGGGGAGGTTCAAAAAGCTCAAAAATGATTTTGTATCGAAAAGTCTTCCCCTGTACTATAATATCTCGGTTCTCTTTCTTCAAGTGTCGTCCTTAATATATTCCATTGTGTGAATCATATTCCTGTTTGACCAGAAAAACGGAGTAAGGTGGACACTAACGCTTCATTGAATCTGTTTTTATTTTATTTTGGACATTACACAGGTTAAACTTTTATCGCCTTGGTTCGTCCAATGCAATTATTAGGTTCGAGCATTCATTTATCTAATATTCCGGGTTTCAACACGTTCTTCAATAAACTGATGTTTTTATCTGAAGTATTTATAGATTCATCTACTTTCTTAGATTATCAGATCATGACAAAAGAACAAATATATTCTAAAGTTGAAAGGTGTTGTGTGGTTATTGTCTGTAGGATACACAGGATTATTTATTGTATTGTCACTTGTCTTATATTGCAATCCACGATATAACAAAATTGTATAAATAACAAACTTGATGTTTACAAACAACATGTACAATTTAAAACATCTGCAATCATATGTTTAAGTTTGTCTCGCAAAAGAAACATTCAAACTGAAAGCAGAAATAACAGTTAATTTGATACCTCCAAAATGACTGCAAAACTTTATTTCAGACAATAATAGAAGATCAATTTCAAATCTGCAATCTATTCTGCATCGAAATAAAACTTCATTTTAAATAACACTGTGAAGTTAATGTTTTCATTCCAGGTACACAACTTGGCATTGTTGTAACATTTGCACTTGGTTCATTGATGTGTGTACATGGTTTTGCTGGAGGTTGGCCGTCCATATTCTACGTCTGTGGTATGTTAATAAATATGAAACATTTAAAGTGTACAGCATATGAGCTTGAATAACCTTTTTTAAGTACGTTTGCAACACTTTATGTGTAAGGCCATGATACGTAAATAAAGGCAACAGTAGTATATACCGCTGTTCAAAACTCGTTAATCCATGGACATAAAACAAAAATGGGGTAAGAAACTAAAACGAATGTGTGCACATTAACGTAAAACTTAAGTTATATAATCCTTACCAAATCATTTAGGTGAAATGTAATTTTCGCTGAAAGATTCTTCAACCTCGGCTTTACCTACTTGTATGTTTTATCAATTTAAAATTCAATTGTAAAACTACACCATATACCATGCGAATGCCGAATCTACTGTACAGATAAATCGTAAAATTCAATATGTTTAAAGCAGCCTCATCGGCGATTGGGTATCAAAAGCATTTAATATTAGTAATCAGTTGTTTCAATCAAATGTTAAATGCTAAAATAATTTTGAGGAACAGATTTATAGTAAACAATAAAACCAGAAATACAAGGAGAAAATAAACATGATTTTGAACATTTTTTACAGTCTGCATTGATATTATGTGGTGAATTAAGGTTGACGTATTCGCCGTCGCTGGTGTATGAATTGATTCGGCAATGCCCACTGTATTTTCTATTAAGTCTTCAGTTATATATATACATTTCGTCTAAACCTCAGCCCAACAATTCAAGATTTCGGTGGTCAGATGTTACCTTTCCTCTTCAGTTTTAATCTAGCGTCTTACACAGTACATGATATATAAGGCACGAAGATGGAATTGTTAATGTTTAAAAAAAAAAGCGCAACGTTAAAATGTTGAGGTCATCTTTTATAACTCAACCAAGTAAACCCTTAAATGCACATGGAAGAAGAGGTAACGTTCTAAACTGAACTGAACTTTGGTCCATGATTTCAATAAGTGGCAATTTAAATTTCCTTATAAATAAACTCATCTTAGATACCGGGATTGAAATTTTGTATTTGTGCCAGACGCTTGTTTCGTTTAAAAAAAAGACTCAACAGTGATGCTCGGATATAAAAAAGTTAAAAAGGTATAATAAAGTACGAAGTATTAAGGACCAAAAATTTCTAAAAGTATTGCCAAATACAACTAAGGCAATCTATTTCTGAGGTAGAAAAGCCGTAGTATTTCAAAAATTCAAAGTTTTGTAAACAGTTAATTTATTATTATTACCATATCAATGATAGTTCATATCAACACAGAAGTGCTGGCTACTTGGCTAGTGATACCATCGGGGAATAAAAACTACACCAGCAGTGGCATCGACCCAGTGATGAAGTCTCCTTTAACTGAACTTTCTATCCATGCTACAATAATTGTCATTGAATTCTCTTCATTTTCGTGCTTTTAATGCTTCCACCAGAGGCAACAGGGGCATCAATTGTTACCTCTTGACCGTATTTCTGCACTTTCGCCCGCCCGTCCGTCCGTTCATGCCTTTTCCGTTTCCTCATACAACTTATGAAACTGATACAAAATACTGAAAACCAAAACTAACATACATAATTTGGATTTAGGCAATGATTTACTTGCCGTTCTAAAGTTATGCTACTTTTTTGTTTGGAAATTGCATTTTTGTTTTGTTTCCGCACTGAAACTTAAGTTTTCTTATCCAAACCTTAGGCAATGATAAAAAAACCTCAGCTAGCATACAGAGTTCAAATTTTGGAAGTGAGTCAATTAACGATGTAGAGTTATGCTTCTTTATAAATTTAAAAACTGCAAATCTTTTCGTTTCCCACTCCTACTGAAGTTTGTCTCATTTACATTTTATGAAACTCATACATAATGCTAAGAACCACAACATTTAGACGGACTTCGAATAGGCGTTGTGAGGTGTCGCCTATTTGTGAGATGTCTACTATAAGTGAGATTTCTACTATTAGTGAGTTGTCTACTATTATTGAGTTTAGTTCTATTTTAACTTGGAAATTAAAAAGCTTAAGCATAGGGAAGTATCCTTTATAAATATGTCACAAATCGAAATTACTTCTGACTGCGTCAGTACAGAATGTTCTTGTCTCTTCTTGTTAGGCATTTCAAGTTTTATATGGTTAATTTTATGGATGTGGTTTGTAAGTGATACACCAGCCGAGCACAAACGAATTTCAAGAGAGGAAAAAGAATACATAATGGGTTTATTAGCAGACAGTACCCATGACACTAAAAAGAAGGTAAACCATTATAAACACTTATCCAAATTGAGAATGGAGAAGGGAATATGTCAAAGAGACAACAACCCGACCAGAAAACAGAAAACAGCAGAAGGCCACCTATGGGTTGTCAACGCAGAGAGAAAATCCCGCACCCGGAGGTGGTTCTTAGCTGGCCCCTAAATAAAATTGTGTACTAGTTCAGTGAAAATAGACGTCACACCAAACTCCAAAACATATAAATGAACTGAAGTTTAAAAAAAAAAATAAAGGACTAACAAACGCCAGAGGCTCCTGACTTGGGACAGGAGCAAAAAATAAGGCGGGGTTAAACATGATTTGTAAGATCTCAACCACCTCCTATCTCTAGTCAATGTAGAACAAAGAAACACATAACAATACGAAGAGTAAAACTCAATTATATCTAAATCTATGGCTTTATAATGGGTGTACATCAACCAAAGTTAAGCTTGTAACATAGTACAAACTATACTGAGAACTGTACTTTGTATATATTACTTTTCCCGAATACTTACTATAAAGAGTTGTAGAAAACTGATTTCATAAAAAATATAAAAACCACATCTTGTGGTAAAATAAAAACCTATAGAAAAAGTATAAAAATCCAGAGGAAATTCCGTCATTGTCAATGCTACAATTATCCAACAAAGACAAAAAATATAATGTTAATAATTACATGTAACCACATGCCGGCGAACAAACAAAATCAAAGGGCACAAATGTATCGATCTAGGAGTACATAGCTGTTAATGACAGTTTATAGTTCAAAGTTAAATTTTTACTCAAAATAAACCATGTTTTCCAAGACAAATTTTTGATTTTGTACGTAAATCTTTTTCTTACAAAATCAAACCAACAAATTTTTCAACTAAGTATGAAGATTGTTTGTCAAAATTTTGAATATCTTCTTCTATGAAAAACTGGAGATAAGAAAATAAATAACACAATACGTACTTTAAAAGACATGTCTAAATAATATAAGTAATAAAAGAGTCGCAAAAACACAAAATGGAAAACATGCATTATTCAAAATAAATTGCTAAGAAGGCTGGAGATTTATATTTGAAACTCTTATTCGTGTTTTTACAGGAACTACAGGTGCCCTGGTTGGAGATTACAAAGTCAATGCCGAATTATGCCATAGTGGTATCTAATATAACATGTGATTGGGGTCTTTATACACTGCTAACATACATCCCAACTTACATGAACGATGTTTTAAAGCTTGATATCACAACGGTAAGTCACAGAAACTACAATGTTTGATAAATCAGAAAAAAATATAAGACGAATGTACCAGCAAGAATGATCTCTCGATATATTGTGAAAAAGTAATGATTTTATGTAGGAAACAACGTAGAAAAAGTTTTTAAAATGTGAACTCATAATCGTTTTTAAAAAGTAGTCCTCTTTCGATAGTTGATTATATAATGGTTAAAATGAATTGTATCTTTTTGCTGTAAATGATGATGAAAAATGTAAAACTTTAGATAAAAGAGGGACGAAAGATACCAGAGGGACAGTCAAACTCATAAATCGAAAATAAACTGACAACACCCTGGTAAAAAATGAAAATAAGACAAACAGACAAACAATAGTACACATGACACAACTTGGAAAATAAAGAATAGGGGTGCATGATCTCAGGTAGGGTAAGGAGATCCTGCTCCATATGTGGCATCCGTCGTGTTGCTTATGTGATAACAAATCCGGTAAATAGTCTAATTCGGTAAGTCACGTTCATGAAAGGGAAGGGGGTCGTAGTTACGACGTGATGATTTCAACTTCACCAATTGGAACCCCTGATTTAATAGCTTCCTTGTGAGCATCAACCCTCTATCAAGAAAATCATGATAGGAAATGCAAGCACGGGAATATCGTATAAATTGGTAGATATATATATACACCGTATGCAGCTGCTGCTGGAATGTTGCTACTTAGAAATGGAAAGTTCACAATTGGATAGCTGAAATCATCTCTTTTGACGTAAAGTTTTGTTTTCAACCGACCCTCATTTTCAATTTCTAGATGTAAGTCAAGTTTTGAGGCCGACTAAACTTTATCTGTTGTATCCTTTAACTTTAGTTCGATGGGATAGGTGCGTTCAACAAAGTCATTAAATTTTGAATTATTTAGTGAAAGAACATCATCTATATAGCGGAAAGTTGTATATTCATATTTTATTTAACTATTTCATCAGTCTTTAGTTTCTATGTTGTGTTTCCTGTACTGTTGTTTGTTAGCGTTCTTCACATTGTGTCATGACTTGTCAAATTGATTTCGACTTTTGGGTATGAATATCCCTTAAACCATGTCAAAGCTTCCCTTACAGGCCCAGATTTTTTTGGAAGTGGGTCTCTTTTAAAAATAAAGTAATTGATCTAAACAAAGCATGTCACTTTTACTATGAAATGTAAGCGATCAATTTTCAATCAATGTTTTGAAGTTGAATGCAGCTATGAAAAAAGTGAAATAGCAAAAGCAAATGCCGAAACATGAAACGAATGGAAAACAACTGTCATATTTTTGACTTTGTACAGCTCAATGATATTTATTAAGGACTATAACGAAAACAAAATTTAACTTAGAAAATATTTACAAGCCAATACACTCCCTCCTAGGATGACCCAGGGAATTATAATAGCAATCAGTCATAGTTTATTCGCCTTGAGAAATGCAACCCTGCTCCTAAAATTCGAGGATAGTCAATCTGGCTATACGGGATAAGTAGATACATAAACAAGTTAGACATTATATGGCCAATAATCTAAAGGATCGCGCAGCGGTTCCACTTTTTCTTTGATTCTGCAATAATAGAGTTGGGCTGATTGGTTGACTGATGAATGTTTAATCAACGCCCGTTTGCTAAACAACATGCAAATTCATAATTCTACTGGACTTCGCATTGTGAACGAGACCATATTAACATATTGCATAGTCTTTAGATTTCTATGTTGTGTCTTGTGTACAATTATTTGTCTGTTTGTCTTTTATTTTCTTTCGTCATGCCCGTTGTTAGTATATTTTCGATCTGTGAGTTTGAATGTACCTTTGGTATCTTTTGCCCCTCTTCTTCAACAATGATTCCAATGATGAGGTGAAATGACTTCATTTTTAGTTTGTTATCAATCATCAACGATTATTTAATATGAGTGCTATCTAATAAAATGCATATAACAGTTACAAAACATAGAAACAAACTTAAATTTGTGATAGAATTGGGCCTTTTATATTTAAACTGACTCACTGTTTATTGTAAACAGTCCCTTTGGATCGATTTAAAGGTATGCTTAAAGTTTGGAAAATATAAACCAAGTGCCTTTAGTACTTTTTGTATCGATTATTGTAGTATAAAATAATGTTCATATTCATCAATTGAAGTAACTGATATAAAATTAACTTACAGAATGGACTGTTTTCGTCATTACCATATATTGTTTTCTGGGCGACTGTATTTTGTGGAGGCTGGCTTGCTGACTTTTTCCGAGACAGAAAGTTAATGTCGACTACAAATACCCGGAAAGTATTTGACACTGTTGGTAAGACTCATCAAAATGTTAACCTTTTATTAAAGTAGCATTTCAAATATTCAATTATCAAATATTCAAAATCAAAATTATATAAAAACAATTGTTTGTTGATGATGGTTTTAAAAGTCATTATTCAATCTAATCTGTATGTTCTTCTTTCGTTTCGCATTTTTTTTTAATTCTAGAATGAAATAGATCATAATATATTAAGAAATAAAATCAGAGTTTGTCACTTATCATCGTGTAATGTGTTTTCGTACTAATAACAATTTTCACTGCTTACGGTTTTTACTTTAGGTGTTTACTCAGATTTAAAAAGCATGTCCTGTAGATTGATTTTAGGTATCTAGTTTTTTTGTCAATGATTTCTACGATTTTTTACTGTTTCCGATTACTTTGCGATTTTTGTATGTAAAAAAAACGGCGTCATATGTTTTCGTATGAAATAAAAATTGGATCAGTAATTTTAACTCGATGGTTTGTAATTAAAACGGCCAAAAAAACACATGACAGTCATATGTCTTGAAGATCCGGTGTCTGACTTGCAAAAAACATATCTGGACTTTATTTTAACCCTTCAGAATTTTTTTCCACAACTATTCTAGTGATGCGTATTTTTGACATTAAACAAAAATGGCTAAATAGGTCAGTTTTATTTAATTTGTTCTAACGTCTTTAAAAAGCGACGTTGAATATGTTTTAAATACATCAAGTTGTAGTGGTGTTGTTGTTCTAAATATAGAAACAGAAAAACATGCCACAATGTACGCGTATGCAGTCGAAACCGACGAAATGTGGTTGATACGAAAACATATGACATACGAAAACATATGACACGACGATAATTTAAATTCCCTCATAAAATCTGCATATTCAGTACAGTTTTATCTGTTTCAGCAAAATTAGGTCCTGCTTCCATGTTGATTGGTTTAGGTTATGTCGACTGTTCCCAAACAGCCTTGGCCATTGTATTGGTTATTCTTGCTGTAAGTTCGGCAGGATTTCAGTACAGTGGATGGGTTGTTAATCATATTGATATAGCACCTAGCTATGCAGGGATCTTGCTTGGAATATCGAATTCTCTGGCATCTACAACAGGAATTATATCCCCAATTATAGTAGGGGCTATCACAGAAAAGGTTAGTTTTTTAAGAAAAAAATGTGCGACTACATTTCGTTTTGCAGTCGAACATATATTTTGAGGATTATAATATAGTATTTATTGTTATATGTATTCATTTGTCAAAATTTAAAATAACAAAAATACCGCACTCCGAGGAAAATTCAAAAGGGAAAGTCCGTAATCGAATGGCAAAATGCTCAAACACATCATACGAATGGATAAAAACTCAACTGCAGTGACATTTGATTTAAGAATCACATGCTTTGTGCTATGCGTCACTGAGGCAAGCAAATTTACATTTGAAATTACATCGATTATGGAATGGAACCTAGAAAAATAAGATCTATGGAGCAAGCTTTCTAACTTATAAGTTTTGTTTTTGTTTATCGAAACAATTACAAAAAATATGATTTATTTGAGAGACCATGTCCTTAAACGTTTATAAAAAAAACTCAAAAGAACGTATCAAAACTTTTATATACATCCTTTGCGTTAATTAAATTGTAATACAGTCGAGTATGCTTTTTAAAATATGCGTACCTCAACAAATTGGAAGTTGCTTCATCAATAAACTCTATAATAATATAATCCGTTATACCAGAAATGAAATTTTGTATTTACACGTGACGCGTGTTTCGTCTTCCAAAGACTTATCAGTGACGCTCGACTAAGAAAAATATATTTAAGATGGCCGAATAAAGTACGAAGTTGAAGAGCATTGATGGCCAAACATTCCTAATTAATTCTTTTATTAAATACAGCTGAGGTAATCTTTTCCTGAAACAGAAAAGCCTTAGAATCTCAAAAACTGAAATGATTGGCCTAAAATAAGTTACATACGATGATATCAAATTTCCATAATCAAATTTTTCGTGTTTGGATATTTTTCTTTGAATTCCGTATAAAATCCAGCGTGCATACCTCGTGCATACCTCGGTCTTAAATTGTACCGTTATAAAAGTTTTTAGGGGGGGGGGGAATCTCAAATTTGTGTTTATATAGATAGATACAGGGAGATGTGGTGTGAGCGCCAATGAGACAACTCACCATCCAAATAACTATTTTAAAAAAGTAAACCATTATAGGTCAATTTACGGCCTTCAACACGGAGCCTTGGCTCACACCGAACAACAAGCCATACAGGGCTCCAAAATTACTTGTGTAAAACCATTCAAACGGGAATGTATGTTTTAGAATTCGAAAATACAATTCTTAAAATAAAAAGGTGGTGTCAATGACAAAATAATGTTAGAATAATCTGGAAATATTTGTTTGTATGTTAGTTTGTTCGTTTAATTGTTTGTTTGTTTGTTTGTTTGGTTTTAATTTTTGTTTCTGTTGTTCCTGTTGTGATGTTTTGTTTTGTTATGTTTTTTTTTAATTTTGACACAATTTTTAATATCTCGTCAATTATGAATTTTCTTAAATGAACGACAACGGATAATATAAATCGAGTTTTTTATACAGTCATATCAAAAAAGAATCATCATCGAAAAACAACCGTTTTAGGTTTCTTCTTACTTGTGTACGATAATGTACTGAACTCACTCAAGTATGTATTCGTCTTGTCTTTACAGTCACAAACTCGAGCCGAGTGGCAGATAGTTTTCTACATTGCAGCAGGCATGTATATATTTGGTGCAATCTTCTATATTGTATTTGCAAGTGGTGAATTACAGCCGTGGGCGAAGGACTCTTGTTCAAATCCATCGGAAGAACAAAATACTGAAAATTTTCTGGACAATGAGGATGGTTTATAATTTTTCATCCATTGTTACTGATTGCAATACTTGTACTTTGTACAAATCAACGGTTTCTGTGATATTTTATATGTATATTTTCTATTTGTTGCTTATTGATTTCTCATTCTAATATGACGTGCTTCTTTCGCTTTGTGAACAAACCCATGCTCTAAATCCAATAAAATTTGTTTGCACATGCGTATATTGACTTCTTCATAATAATGAATTTTTGTCGAGCCTGCAACTTTTGTTGCAGAAAGCTCGACATAGGGATAGTGATCCAGCGGCGGCGGCGGCTTTAGCTAACTTCTTCAAAGCTTTATATTTAAGAAGGTGGAAGACCTGGATGCTTCATACTTTGTATATGGATGCCTTATGTTACGAAGTTTCCGTCAGTCACATGTCCAATGTCCTTGATCTCACTTTCATGGTTCAGTGACTACTTGAAAATAAAGTTAAGATTTTTTGTAATGAAATCTCTCTTACTGTAAGTAATAGGATAACTATGTTTGGTATGTGCGTACCTTGCCTGTCAGATAGTTTTCACTTGACCTCGACCTCGACCTGAATCAGTGAACAAGGTTAAGTTTTGGTGGTCAAGTCCATACCTAAGATACTATTAGCAATAGGTCTAGTATATTTGGTGTATAGAAGGACAGTAAGGTGTACATGTACAACTGGCAGGTGTCATCTGACCTTGACCTCATTTTCATGGTTCAGTGGTTATAGTTAAGTTTTTGTGTTTTGGTTTGTTTTTCTTATACTGTATGCAATAGGTCTACTATATTTGGTGTATGGAATGATTAAAAAGTGTACATGTCTAGCTGTCAGGTGTCATCTGACCTTGACCTCATTTTCATGGTTCAGTGGTCAAAGTTAAGTTTTTGAGTTTTTGTCTTTTTTTCTAATACTAATTGCAATAGGTCAACTTTAATTGGTGTATGGAAATATTTTATGATCTATATGTCAGTCGCAGAGGTTTTATTTGACCTTTACCTCATTTTCACGGTTCATTGCTCAGTGATAAGTTTTTGTGTTTTGGTCTGTTTTTCTTAAACCATAAGCAATAGGTCAACTATATTTGATGTATGGAAGAACTGTTAGCTGTACATGTCTGTCTGGCATGGTTAATCTCACCTTGACCTCATTTTCATGGTTCATTGGTCAATGTTTAGTTTTTTTGATTAAGTTTTTGTGACAGTTGTAATAAAGCTCAATGGTCGGGTTGTTGTCGCTTTGACACATTCCCCATTTCCTTTCTCAATTTTATTATATTTAGGACCATCAACATAATATCAATGATTAGTAAAGAAGGCGGGACATTTCAGCGTGTGCACTCTTGTATCAAATTAGCATGCACTTAATATATTTCCTTAACTTTAAAAAAACTTTCAAACTCTTAAATGCTGCACATGATGTTACTTATTCATTTATTATGACTGTTAAGTGTTGCATACCGAAAATGACCTATTTGACCTAGATACGACAACCGTTCATGCTGGCTGTTTAAACTCCTTCCTCTAAAAAATCACAGTGCCAGTCGTTTGCTTCTTCACAAACAAACAAGGGAGGTTCATGGAAAAGCCTACACAAATGCAAGCCTTTTACATCTATACTTATCGGACATAGAAATTACCTTAATCGTCCTATTCAGAATCGAAATAATGGATGCAAGCTATACTGTATTGTAGTTTTAACATGGGTAGGCATTATATTGGTGTTATTTTAGTCCTCACTATCGCTCGGCCAAAATAAGTTTGATGTCACATAATGGTATGGTACTGAGTTGATTGTCTTTCTTATGTAATTTTGATTTTAAAATATTTATTAATGTATATAACAAGAACTTGCGTTGCCTATGGGTCGTAGTAGATCAACTTGCACATCACCCAATTTCCCCCCATTGAAATTGAAAAAAATTCACTCTTTGTTTAATTGAAAAAGATTATAACGTGTACAAGACTGTGTTATAATTAATAAGAGTAATAAATTGGATAAAGTCAGTATCTGTGGCTAATGGACATTTTATTTAGAATATATATTTCTATATTTAACCTTAATTTCATATTTCTGAGTCACTTTTTGTTTCTTGTTTGTTTGTTTTGCGCACTTCTGATTATTTCCTTATATAAACAGTATATTAGCGCTAAAACCAGGTTTAATCCACCATTTTCTACATTTGAAAATGCCTGTACCAAGTCAGGAATATGACAGTTCTTGTCCATTCTTTTTTGATGCGTTTTGTTATTTGATTTCGCCATGTGATTATGGATATTCTGAACTGATTTTCCTCCAAGTTCAGTATTTATGTGATTTTACTTTTCATTCTACTGTTCATTTTTGAAATAAAAACATAAGTCTTAAGCTATGATAGGCATACACAATAGTTATGTTATTTGCAAATTGTTGATCATCAGCCAATCAAATCAAAGATACGAGATGATCAATAGAAATGACTGTGATTCATTGAAAACAAAATTCTCGTATTCGTGATTCCGCCTTTTGAAAGTACAAAGGCGAATACACGAATTGGCTCCATCTGATATTTTTTTTATGGTTATCATAACAACCAATCAGAATTTGTTTATTGGTAAGAATATTATATATTAAAAAAAGATGTGCAAATCCCCAAAATCAAAAAATAAATATATATTCCAAGAGTACTTTAACAATAGAGTGTATTTTATAATAGCTGTTGTATAACATACGTGTAAAACAAATCCGAATTACAAACCTTATAAATGGCTAGCAAAATATCCAACGACATTCAAAAGTATTTTCTCATAATTCTTTTTTATAGATCATAAATAAAAGTTTAGTTTTTCACATCTATGAACTTTGGAATAATATTATGTTTCATCGAAAGAATAAATGCAATACGTAAGACAAGTTTTTATATAGTATGTGTAAATAGATGTAAGAAGATGTGGTATGAGTGCCAATGAGACAACTCTTCATCCAAGTCACAATTTGTAAAAGTAAGCTTTTTTTATTTGGTCGGGTTGTTGTCTCTTTGACATATTCCCGATTTCCATTCTCAATTTTATGATAGGTCAAAGTACGGTCTTCAACATACAGCCTTGGATCACACCGAAAAGCAAGCTATAAAGGGCCCCAAAATCACCAGTGTGAAATCATTCAAACAAGAAAAACAACGATCACATCTATATAAACAAATGAGAAACGAGAAACACTTATGCACCACATCAACAAATCACTACCACTGAACATCAGATTCCTGACTTTGGACAGGTGCAAACAAATGTAGCAGGTTCAAACGGTTAAATAGGGACCAACATTACCCGTCCCTGAAACAATAGTGTAACATCACAACATAGAAGGGGGACAGTCTATAATGATTAATTAAGATGACTCAAGTTCGATAAATCAAAGACATTGAATGAATAAATTTGATCTATGACTCAATTCAAATAAAAAAAATGAAAAAAAGATGAAGGGTGAGATGTTAAAGAATATAAGAGAGACAGCCATAACCTTGGACAAAACGCCGCTAAATAAAATAACGTATACAGCTAAATAAAACTACGTTTTTGTTAGGACACGTATAAAGTCATAGAGAGAGTAAACTTTTTTTACAAAATGAATAATTTTGTTGTTTATAATACACAGAAGTGAAAATGTTTAATCATACCAAACACTTATCAAAGCTGGTATATATAAGAAATAGAGAGACTATATATAACACTTAATAAATAGACATTAAGTAACAAAACTGCATTACAATTTGTATCAACAGGTCAAAGTTACACGAAATAAAGATTTGAGAGTACTCGCAGTTACTGAAAGCTCGTTAAAAGGACAATAACAATCAAAACTAAGGAGTAAACAAAGACTCACAAAATCAAAGGTCATTTACATCAACAGTTATAGATAATAATCAAGAAACAAGTTAACACGAACTCCACTAAAAACCGGGAGTGAAATCAGGTGCTCCGGAAGGGTAAGCATTTCCTGCACCGTATACGGCATATTAGTATCCACCAAATAATCAAGTGTAGTTACCTTATGTGTAATTGCCAAACGTGATTTACGAAACGGTACGACTCTAATTGAAATGACCCCTCCCCAAACTAAATTTAACAGTATAGTACATATGGTCTGCTTAAAGGTCTTTTGAATGGAAAGTCCGATCGAAAAACTATTTGTAGGGTAGAGTATAATTATCATCTATTTGACGCTTAATCTGAGTTAAAAAAAAAAACCACCAAGTGGAAAATCTAATTGCAAAACAAAACCTCATCTGTCAAAACAAATAACACTTTGCTACAAAATAGAAAGTTGTTGAGCTCAGCAATTTTTCTCTAATGTAATCATTCATCCTTTAACTTTAATTATTGATAGAACTAAGGACGGAGAGCATCCAAGCATGCAACTTATCTGTCATCGTGTGCATACACTTACATTAAGATTACGGTTGATGGCAGTCTCGTTGCACCAGAGTTAACGTCTGGATACTAGTAATCAAGACTAACGTTCTTTCATCCATGGACATACATTTACATTTCAATTAAGGTTCGTGGATGTTGTCACGCGTTAAATTTACTGTGTGTAGATGGCCTATACTAAAGAAGCGACCTTAGGGAATGATTCTATAATATGGAACAGAGAAAATATTGAGCGAATATCAGAAAAAAACTGTTATGGTCATTGGAGATTCTGGTAAAGACCGTCGATTTGTACGGAAAACATTTCCGGATTGAATATTAAGGTAATTGATATAAAGGTTTTAACTTTATGACTGCTTCTGTAGCCATGTGAACTACGAAATTTTCAAACTGCAATAGCATCAATACAGCAAAGATAATGAATAATAGAGATTGGCCATTTTGTACATATACTAAGTGGAAACTTCGTGAAAAGCATTAAACTAACTCCAATCAAGATGTTCATGGTTGTCGTCTTTTTGCCATCAATTTGTAAATTCAAGCCTAAGAGCCTCCATTCAGTTCTCGGAATTATTTTTCTTTATTTTCACGAATGCATTTTTTTCGCGCAAAGTTATATAAGCAAAGCTTTATTTCGACAAAAAACAACATACATTGATACGACATAATCCGGACCACGTTATATCTGATTTACAATTAAACCAGATTTTCTTTCACTTAGCCGAGTTGTCAAAGTAGCCGAACTGCTGTATTATTAGTCCGTCAACACTGAAGGTTGCATTTCTGTAAATATTGACAATGCATTTTTCAATAGGAACTCCCTTTACGACTAAAACTGTTCCACTTTTACTATGAAGTTTTGAAAAAAAAACATAACCTAGAATGGAAAGTTCATATGCACTACAATTTTTTTCAAAGGTCAAATTATAGGGCTGTGTGGCATATTTTCAACATGGTTATGCCCCCGAACTTCTATGAGTTAAAACTGACACTAAATTTCTTAACTACCCCTACCCCGACTGCAGGGTTACCACAGATTTCAATATAAACAATATACACATGTAAATTTACTGCTAAAATTCCCATGTTATGTCTCTATGAGATACAACCTACAGATCAGAACGAGGAACCAGTATGTAAACAAAATTAATTATCTATGAATATTCTAAATCACCCCAAAAGAGGTGAGGTTTGAGAAACAGCTATATTTACAAAGTGCAACCTAAAGTCGTGAGTTCGAATCCCGCACGTGGCAGTAGCCCTTTTCACAAAAAAGAGTTCGAATCCCGCACGTGGCAGTAGCCCTTTTCACAAAAAATGTTAAGTGTAAAATTGATCTTATGATAAAAATATTTAGTTGAAAAGTTAAGGAATATTTTAGACTTACGATGAATTTTACACTTAAGAAGTTTTGTGAAAAGGGCTACAGGTGCTATCGACTTGTCTTAATAGTCCAGGCAAACTAAGATTTAACCTCAAACCAATTGAAACAGAAAATGTTTTAGTTCTAATCTATAGCATTATTCCCTCAATATACCAAGAAAAAAAGACCCATAAAATCTAACTTTAGGAAATCTCAAAATCAGCATTTTTAATTTCCTATGGAAGGGGATATAACTCCGCAAAAATGAGTCTTAATTGGTCAGTTTTTGGTTGATTTTCTTGATATTTTTGTAAAGTATGATATTTTGAAGGGGTTATAAGTTTGTATTTGACTAAGTTATATAATCTTCTGCTCATGAAATGTACAAAATCGAATTGTTATGGGTAGTTTTAATTTTTTTGTGCATTTTTCATTAAAGAAATTGCAAATTTGAAGCTTTGTGACCATTTTGAAAATATAATGTGAAAATTTGGTAGTGTTTATATCTGTATATTATATTTTTTCAGCATCTTACTTATCTAATGAAACTTTTAACCATAAAAAGAAGAATAGATGCTTAATTATTTTTACAAAATTTGAAATTCAATAAATGGTCAACTAATGAATTACGAAATCTATATTATAGCTAGATAAAAGATATGAAAACACCTTTAGAGTTGTTTGTTTTACTCTAAAGACGGCTAAAAAAATCAAGAATGAATACATTCTGATGAATAGAAGCAGTAAAGTAATAATATTTTATCAATTTTTATTGGTATCACCAGCCCAGTAATCAGCACTTCTGTGTTGACTAGAGTTACCAGTGATATGTTCATAATAATAAATTAACTGTTGAATTTTGAATTTTTGAAATACTAAGGCTTTTCTAATTCGAAAATAGATTATATAAGTTGTATTTGGCGAAACTTTTGGGAATTTTTGGTCCTCAATGCTCTTCAACTTCGTACTTTATTTGGCCGATTAAACATTTTTTGATTCGAGCGTCACTGATGAGTCTTTTGTAGACTAGTGTTAAACCATTCAAATAGGAAAACCAACAGTTTTATCTATATCAAAAACGAAACACGAAAAACAATGATGAGCCACATCAACAAACAACAACTACTGAACATCAGGTTCCTGACTTTGGACAGGTGCAAACAAATAAAGGATTTTAAAACGTTAAAATAGGTTCCAATCTTACTCTTCCCTGAAACAATAGCGTAACATCACAACATAGAAAGACAGACTATAAAATATTAATGACTTTAATCAATCAAAGACATGTTAACATAAACAAGTTAACATACACTGAACGAATAAATTTGATCTATGACACAATTTAAACACAAAATCAATAAAATAAAATAAGGGGTGAGATGTTAAAGAATATCAGAAGACAACCATAACCTTGTACAAAACGACGCCAAATAAGATAAGGTACACAGTAAAATAAAAATACGTTTTTGTTAGGACATGTATACAGTCATGAAGCAAGGAAATATTTTTTACAAAAGGAATCATTTTGTGTTTATAATACTTAACAGAAGTCAAATGTTTATTCATACCAAACACTAAACAAAGCTTGTATATATAAGAAATAGAGAGATTATATATAACACTCAATAAATAAGCATTAAGTAACAAAAAATGCATTGCATATTGTATCAACAGGTCAAATTAACACGAAAGTACGATTTGAGAGTACTCGCGGTTACTGAAAGCTCTTTAAAGGCCAAAAACAGTTTATAACAAAAAAAAAAAAAAGCCTGCATCAGAGAAAAAAATCACATAAAACAGGCAGTATGATATTAAAATTAGGAGTTAACCTTTTTATTGTTAAGTATAATGTCACACTTGTTTTTAGCATATTTTAATAATGCAGAACCAATCTTAAAGTATATTAAGATATTTGAATGTAGTCAGTATATGGAAAAAAGAAGAAGTAAAGCATGTATATTCTTAATTTTATAGAAAAGAATAAACTCGATATAAAAAATTAGAACCCTTGGTAATGTTCAAAATTGATAAAAAAAGAGGGATGAAAGATACCAGAGGGATAGCCAAACTCATAGATTGAAAATAAACTGACAACGCTATGGCTAAAAAGAAAAAACAGACAAAAACAGATAAATAATAGTACAGAAGACACAACATAGAAAACAAAAGACTAAGCAACACGAACCCCACAAAAAAAACTAGGGGTGATCTCAGGTGCTGCGGAAGGGTGATCAGATCCTGTTCCACATGTGGCACCCGTCGTGTTGCTTTTGTTATTACAAATCCGGTAAATATTCTAGTTCGATAGGTCACATTTGTGAAAAGGAAAGGGTATTGTAGTTACGACATAAGAAACATATCAGATATCATCTGTGAAACATTTATTCCATAACGGTCAACCAACTCGTGATGGCGTCCGTAAAATTTATAAAGGGATTATTTCAACTTCACCGTAAAGAACTCTATGTTTAATAGCTTCCTTGTGAGCAGCAATTCTCTATCTAGGAAGTCATGATAGAAAACACAAGCCCGGGAATATCGTATCAATTGGGAGATATATACTCCGTATGCAGGCGCTGCTTGAATGTTCCTACATAGAAATTTAAAGTTCCCAATTGGGAAGCTGAAATCATCTCCTTTGTGGTGAAGTTTTGTTTTCAACCGACCTCATTTTCAATTTCTAGATGCAAGTCAACATATGAGGCAGACTTAACTGTATCTGTAGTATCATTTATCTCTAGTTCGATGGGATAGATTCGTTCAACATAGTCATCAAACTTTGTATTATTAAGTAAGAGAGTCTATATAGCGGAACGTAAAGGATATCGCTAACTTCTTATCATTTTTCCTTAGAAGTCAGACTCGTAATAATAAAGAAACAAGTCGGCAAGAAGAGGGGCACAATTAAAACTGACATGTACAACAGATCTTTGCCGAATTTTTTCTTTCACCTGCGATTTTGATAGAAGGGCTTTGTCATAAGAAGTTTCTTTACATAAATAAACTGTTATCACAGAGATATGTCTCGCCTTTTCTGATTTTGATTATGCAAAATCAAAATAGCAATACTTTAACATCTTACACAAGTTATGAAAATATTCAAAGTCAATGAACAATGACTGAGCTACATGGCTATACAATCTCCGTGTAAATGAGATGTGCCAATGCTTATACAACTGCATATCAAATACCATCATGACCATTGACGCAACATAAGTTGTTCCCAATTTAAATACAAACATAAACTAGTGAACTATAGAAAAGTTTCAAAGTCAATAAGAGGTAGTGGGGCTATATAATCTACATGGAAACAATACTTGCAAATGACAGTAAATTTGCATACCAAACATCATTGACTTAACATTAGCAATTCATCTTAAACTGATCTAATCACAAACTAATACATGTAAACTAGGATGAGTTTCAAAGTCATTAGACTGTGACTGAGGTTTGAGGCCAAATATTCTCCATGGAAATGAAATGTGCCAATACAACTGAATACCACTTAACATTGGCCTACCACTAACGGTCCCCCTTGAATTGACCTAATCACAAACTAATACATGATAACTCGGAAAAATTTTCAAGGTAAATAGACCACGACTAAGGGGGCGGAGCCAAATTATCTCTATGGAAATGAGATATGCCGATGCTTACACAACTACATACCAAATATCATTGATCTACAATTTGTGGTTCCCCATAAACTGACCTAATCACAAATGAATAAAAATATAATAAGCAAAAGTTTCAAAGTCAATAGACCATTATTAAGGGGACGGAGCAAAAGTATCTCCATGGAAATAAGGTATGCTAATGCTTACACAACTGCATACCAAATGTCATTAAACTACCACTTGTGGTTCCCCATAAACTGACATAATCACAAACTAATACATGTAAAATAAGCAAAAGTTTGAAGTCAATAGACCATGACTCAGGGGGCAGGGCCATATAATCTCCATGGAAAAAAGATGTGGCAATGTTTATTCAACTGCATACCAAATTTGGTTGACCTACCACTTGTGGTTCCCCATAAACTGACCTAATTACAAACTAATACATGTAAAATAAGCAAAAGTTTTGAAGTCGATAGACCATGACTTAGGGGGCAAGGCCATATAATCTCCATGGAAATAAGATGTGGCAATGTTTATTCAACTGCATACCAAATATGATTGACCTACCACTTGTGGTTCCCCATAAACTGACCTAATCACAAACTTATACATGTAAAATAAGGAAAAGTTTTGAAGTCAATAGACCATGACTGAGATGGCAGGGCCATATAATCTCCATGGAAATAAGATGTGGCAATGTTTCATCAACTGCATACCAAATATGATTGACCTACCACTTGTGGTTCACCGTAAACTAGACCTAATCACAAACTAATACATTGTTGACGCCGCCTTTGCCGACGCCGGAAACAGCATACCTATGTCTCGCTTTTTGACTCCTTCAAAGCGAGACAAAAACTGGGTCTTTTTTCAAAGATAATAAATGATGTAAATTTGAATCAGTTTGGCAATTAAAGAACAGTTGCAAAATTCATTAGAACAAAGGTTGAGAAAGACGCCATTAAGTTAGATATAAAAGACGTGCATGGTTTACTTAATCCTTAATAATTAATATGGTTAGAAATAAGTCATGTTTGCTCAATATTGATAATTTAAATCATCTTTGTAAAGATACGGCCTACAGAGATTCATCATAGCATTAATATAATGCGCTGCGTTTTATGACAAGGTATAACGAGGATAGATTCAGTATTCCTTGTACTTAGTAAATTAGCACTTTTCCTATAAATAAATGTGAAAATCAGAATATGTGGTATGATTGTCAATAAAAAATAGACCAAAATGCTATTAATATTATCATATTATAAAAGGACTATAATAAACATCTTTAGAAATAAGAATGCGAGGCATACTAGAAGTATCAACCAAACAATCCAGTGTATTTATGTGTAATTGCCAAACGAAATTAACGAAAACGATACGACTCTAATTGAAATGTCCCCCTCCCCAAACTTAATTATATACAATAGTAGTACACATGGTCTGCTTGTCGCCAACCAGGCGTCTCTTAACACTTAATATTTCCATACTATCAAAATGATTGTCAATAAATGGAAAGTCCGATCGAAAAATTATTTGATATAAGGGTAAAATATAATTATCATCTATTTCAAGTTGAATCTGAGTAAAAAAATCTCCCAAGTGGAAAATCAAATTACCAAACAAAACCTCAACTGTAAAAAAAAATAACACTCTGCTACAGAATAGAAATGAGTGAAGTGAAGCTATTTTTCTTAGGTAATCATTCATCCTTTAACTTTAACTATTGAGAGATCTAAGGACGGATATCATTCAAGCATACAACTTATCTATAAACCGTGGGCATACACTTACATTTAGATTACGGTTCATGGCAGTCTTGTTGCACCGGAGTTATCGTATGGATACTAGTAATCGAGACTACCTTTTTTCATCCGTGGAGATACAATTATATTTAAATTACGATTCGTGGAGGTTGTAATAAGATAAATTTACTGTGTGCAGATGGCCAATAATCAAGAAGCGACATTAGGAAATGATACTATAATATGGAACAGAGAAAATATTGAGCAAATATCAGAAAAAACTGTTCTGGTCATTGGAGCTTCTGGTAAAGATCGCCGATTTGTATGGAAAACTTTTCAGGATTTGAATATTAAGGTAATTGATATTAAGGTTTATGACTCCTTTTGTAGTCATGTGCACTACGAAATTTTCAAACTGCAATACCATCAGAATAGCAAATGATAGAGTGATAATGAATAATATGGATGGGCCATTTTGTGCATATACCAAGAGGAAACATCGTGTAAAGCATTAAACCAACTCCAATAAAGATATTCATTGTTGTCGTCTTTTCACAATTAATAAGTCCAAGAGCGTTCATTTAATTCTCAGATTTATTTTTCTTTATTTTCACGAATGTATTTTTTCGCGCGAAGTTAAATCATCATAGCTTTATGTGGCAGGTGATCTCGACTTATCTCAACTGACTGGCATTACCACTTTTCATACCGAAGGTCAATGATTTTTACGGGGCACTCCGATACCCCTCAAAACAGTACACACTTATCGCCATAAGATAATACAAAAACTCTGAAAATGACGTTAAACACCAATCCTTCAATCGTTCAATAATAACCACCATAATATGATAGTCATGATAGTCTTAAAATTCATAAATGTTTCAGGTTGCTCTTGTTGATTCAAAAGAAAACAAACACCTTCGTGACATTGTTGCTGTTTTGATTAAATACAATTACTCTGATAATTCAATACTAGCAGATGAAAGTCAGGGTGATGCCATTATAAAACTTCTCGGTCCAACAATGAACCAACTATCAGCATGCTTCATTTTGGACGAATATTGTATCCATTTAACATCAATATTGTGTCAGAAGTTAGGATTTGTTGGCGTCAATCCTGGTGTTGCTCTTACCGTCCAGAGCAAACAACTTACATATGATGCTCTGAGAACAGAACCACGTGATTTTGATACCAATCAATATTCCCATTTATCATGCCAAATCAAAAATGTATCAGATATATCAAATACAAAAGGTTTATCATTTCCAGCGATACTGAAACCAGAATAAAGTCATATTTCCGAGGGTGTATCAAAAGTGTACTCAATTGATGATTGTGTTTCTAAATTTAACATGCTACAAAGCAAATATGAAAAGGATTGAGATGAGGCTGGCTTTGGTAGTTCAGTGGTTCTTATGGAATTTTTGTCAGGTATTATTCACCATATTGATGGAATAATATTTCAGGGTGTTTTAATAAAAGCACTGGTCACTGGCATGGGTCCAAAATTACTATATGGATTTTCTGATACAACCACGTGTTTTCCTACTAGCTTACCAGATAAACTCATGGCAGAAATAATTTAGGCATTATTTGATTGCTGTAGAAAGATTGGGCTAGATAATGGTGTTTTTAATGTTGAAATGATAGTGAGTCCAAATGGTTTAAAGTTGATTGAAATTAACTGCAGACCGAGTTCTTACCGTAGATGTGTCGTCTTCCGAACAACGAACTCAATCGACCTATTCGTAACACTAGCTTTAATTGTTGCTGGAATAAAACCAGAGTTTCCAAAAACTAGCAAGTGTATGCAGTTTGATGTAATTTATACTCGTTCGCTAATAGTCGCCAATTACAAGACAAAACTGTTCAGCAAAAAATCATGGAACTGAAAAATAGAGAAGAAATTCTATATATTGAACAAACGGATATTCCTAAAGTTGATGAAATGTTTCCAAAGTGTTTTGTTCATTTAGTTGCATTTGACAAGACAAATGGAAAACTTGCAAAGCAAAAGTTGATAAAGATTTGCAAGGAACTCGCCTTATATACCAATGACTATGATTTAGAATAGTTGACAAAATATTTCTATAAGATATTAGTTTATCCTTTTTGTTTTTGTTTTAGGGCACAAAACTGTAAACAGAAAAGTATAATCAGCAATACAAGATCAACAAAAAAGAGAATTATATATGTATATTCTATTTGAGAATATAATATCACTTTAGTGTAAAACACACAAACATACTCGTCAAACTGTTTGATATTACGAGTCTTTCTCATAATCTTATTTTCACAGATATTGGTCATAGTCCTTTTATATTGAATTTTGATATAATAAAATATATTGAATAGCATTTTGATCTTTTGTGATTTGTATTTTTATTGACAATCATACCACGCATTGTTATTTTCCTATTAATGTAGTGGAAATGTCATATTTATAAAGAACACTGAATACAACCTTTTTTCTATTAATGTTATGTTGAATCTTATTAGACCGCATCTTCTAAAAGATAATTTAAAATATCCATATTGAGCACACATGACTTATTACTAACCATATTAACACCCAGTCTTTGATAGTCAACCAAATGAAATGAAATTTTCCACACATGTTATGATAGTCAAGAGAAAAAAAATTCTGACTTTAAAGTTTTATTTTAAGCTACTTTTAGATACCATCTACTGGAAATGCCTGAATTTCCAAAAAATCTACAAAAATATCACAATTTTTTTACTCTGAATATGCTAGATAAGGTTATGTTTAACTGGTATTTGAATTGATTTTTATAACAAGCATTATTCGTCCATGGAAACTTGACAAAATGTTAAAGCTTGAGTATTGCTAAATTTTGAGGCTGACCGGTCCAAAAAGGACATTTTGGGCATATTTTGGATACTTGGTAAAAAGATCATCATAAAGTACTTTGAATTTTTAAATGTTTTAAATATTTCTGTAAGGGTTTACATATGTACTACATGCTTTATTATTTTTCAGCTGGGGTCTCTTACATCGTTACCATGGCAACGGAGAAAAATGGGTTATTTTCATATATTTTCCACAATAACCTGTGTATTTAATCATGAAAACTTTTTTATCTTTTGACACAATCTCATGATATTTGGCATGAAGGTGTATTAAAATAAGACAGTATGTCTCATAAAGTGAAAACTGCCAGTTGACCTTGACCGCAAGGTCAAAATACTTGATTTTTTCCCCGTTTTTTTTTTTACTAGAGCACACCTTTTTCTCCTTGAAGATTTTTGTAATACTTGACACACAATGTCAGCACCTACATATGATGTTTTATGTACCATTGATAATGACCTTGATATTTGACCTTCAAGGTCAAATAAAAGGTCAAGGTTAAATAAGTCATTATCCATGGTACACAACACATCATATGTAGGTGCTGACATGTCAATATGAAAGATAAGTGTACTGATTGCTTATGAGACATCACAATTAAAATGGAGTGGTAGTAAGCAATTTTATTTTATAGGCCACAGAACAGATAAGACCTTCGCAGTACAGCTAAGGCTTTTTCCCTGTGGTCATGTTCCCTCCCTCATATAATGATGTTACTGTTTAGACTTATCTTTTAAAAAAGTTCAGAACTCAATCTGTAACCCATATTTAATCTTAATTGCCTTTCTAGTTCATCATGGGGGTCATATACAAACTCATCATAGATATCAGGACTAAATATAGTATATACATCAGACGCGCGTTTCGTCTACAAAATACTCATCAGTGACGCTCGAATCCAAAAAAGTTAAAAAGGCCAAATAAAGAAACGAAGTTTAACAGCATTGAGGACTAAAATTCCTAAAAGTTTTGCCAAATACAGCTAAGGTAATCTATGCCTGATGTAGAAAAGCCTTAGTTTTTCAAAAAATTCAAAAATTTGTAAACAGTAAATTTATAAATATAACCGTATCAATGACAATTCATGTCAGCACAAAAAGTGCTGACTACTGGGCTTGTGATACCCTCGGGGAAATAAATCTCCACCAGCAGTGGCATGCCCTGCCCTCTACATACAATTGATGGTTAAATAGCTTGAAATATGTTCATATTCCTACCTTCAATCATATGTATTTTTTCAATCAGACCTTAGAGTACAACAATGATGTTTTGATGGAGTTCGCTCCCATTATAAACACTGTTCAGATACCCACCTATAAACTATGTACTTTAATAATTTTATATCATGACTAGACCAATTAAGTGTACCATATATTATGTTACTCATTTCCTAACCCCTTTGACTCATAAGTTGTTAAATTTATTGGAAACGGTGCATAATTCCACTAACGCACCATATTTTTTATTTACAATTGCAGTGACTTCTACAGGGAAGACATTAGTTTTGATTCACTAAAACAGTTCTAACCAGTAATAGTTAAATTTTCAAAAAAAATCGTAGAATTTAAGCTTTTATGCAGAGACTTAAAATACTGCAAATTTGGAACTTGAAGCTTGTAATAATATTATAATTGCTTATTCATGGTGACCGTCAAAAAATGTGAGATTAATCGAAGCAAATTTACATTTATAAACTGTAACAGAATATTGTACAAAAATGAAAATGCAACTTTGGTTATATAACAGCCTATGCCATATAGAGCTAACTACGTCGTGTCGGGTTTCCCAGTTTGCTGCAGATCGTGTAGCGACCAATTGGTGTACAATTTTTTGGCTGATTAACTTCTGAGATGAAATGTTGTATCCTTGACATCGGTTCGTATTGTAAAGTATCTAGTATAATTAATCGTTATCTAATCTTAATTTATGCAATTGCTTTCTAAAGATAAATTGTCAAGGCTGAAGATGAGTCCAGTTCAAACAATTAGAAGTTGGGGGAAGCATTGAACATCGGTTGTTTTATTCATATTGCAATTATTTTTGAATTTATAGAAGGTCTCTTTAGTCAGTTTGTTAGATTTCCCAAATGATAACTAAGAAAACAATGAAGATTTAATAACTAATTGCTGTTATTTGAAAGGCCCAAGAAAAAGGTAAAATTTCTTCAAAAAATTAAAAAGAACCTATTATAATACATTGTACCACAATATACGTTTATATTCATGTATGCTTTTTATACGACTGCAAAAAAAAAAAAAAAAACACAATTGGTTTAAGTGAATAGATCTCTATAATTTAAAACAAAAGGTTCAATACCACAAAAGGAAGGTTTGGATCGTTTTTAGGGATGATGGTCCCAACCGTTTAGGAATAAGGGCCCACAAAGGGGCCAAAAACAAACATGTTTCTAGTTTCAGGATAATTACTTGTGTATTAGTGTTTCTATTGCTCTGAAATTGTACCACAATAATTAATATTACAAGTAGAAGGTTGGGATTCATTTTAGAGGTCATGGGGCCAACAAATTAGGAATAAAGGGCCAAAAAGGGACCAAAAACTAGCATTTTTATAGTTTCCAGACAATAACTTGTGTGTTAATGTATGGTTCTCTCTGAAACCACAATGTTCCGTATAACATAGGGAAGTCTAGGATCGAGTTTGGGGTTAATAACTCAAATATGGAGGAATTAGGGGCCAAAAAGGGCCAAAAACAAGCATTTTTCTGGTTTCAAGACAATAACTTGTGTTAAAGTGTATGGATCTCTCTAGAAAGATTCCGTTATACAAAGGAGAGGCTGGGACTGTGTTGTAGGGTTGTTGCTCCAAGGGGGTTTCAAAAATGTAACTGGGGTAGGGGGTGGGGGGGATTTCGTTTTCCAATTCATTAAGGAATTCATATTTTTTTTCCAAATTTTCCAAATTTCGAATTCAATTGCACAGTATTGCACAATAGAATTGTTTGATCTTTGAACACATTTATTTTGTGTCAGAATTATATATATTATGTCAAAAATTTGATTTCAATCCAAATTCAGACAGTATCAAGCATGAGTATTGTGTCCAAAATACACCAACTGTTCAATCTTCGGTTGTATCAGACTGCGCTCAGCGAAGCATTTTATATAAGCTGAAAAAGACCTCGTTATGTGATTGTTTGTGTCAGTGTAAAAGTGTAATTTTGACATAAAATATATAAAGTATTTCCAAAGTTTGCTTCAGACATTATCTCTTAACCATAAAAAAAACTTAACATTAACAAGCTCTGTCCAAATTTCATAAAATCTAAGTTTTGATAAAGTTGTTGGTGTTAAAAAAAAAGAACTAAATATTGATGCCGCAGCAACCAACAAAAGAATATAGGATCGCTATATCTCACTTTTACAACATGAATAGTGTAGTATCGATATAAATTATCAGCATGACAACAATTCAATGGCTAAACTTGCCAGTTTACTTCCTATTGGTGTTATTGTCCTTCATGGGCGATTTTAAACATTTATTTGCGTGTTTGCGTATTATTTTGAAGTGGGATAAACTGTAATAGTTTAATATATAGGTGTATAGAAACTATAGGGGCAAAAAAGAAGGACTACAAAAAGTTCTGCATGACTCAAATTGTCAGACGACTTATAGCCTTATAATGACGAATTGGTGGATCCATACGATGTGTCTTTAAATTCCAAAGATCTACTGCTTAACCTTCGATCACAATCTTTGCAATTTTGCAGCAACATAAAAACTTTTGATTTTTCTACGCTATATACTACTATTCCCCATGCTCAGTTGAAAGATCGACTTCACCATCTCATAAAACAGAGCTTTTTCTATAAAAATGGGAATCGTAGATACAAATTTCTTGTTTTGGGTTACAATAATTCATATTTTGTGAAGAATCACACTGAATCTTCCAGAAAATATACTGAAGATGATATCATCAAAATGCTGGACATTTTGATCAACAATATATTTGTTGAGTTTGGAGGATTTATATTTCAACAGCCAATCGGTATTCTAATGGGTACTAATTGTGCACCCCTGTTGGCTGATTTGTTTTTGTACTCGTATGAAGCAGAATTCATTCAGAACCTTCTAAAAGACAAAAAGAAAAAGCACCTTGCGAAATTCTTTAATTTTACTTTCCGATATATTGATGATGTTCTATCATTGAATAACCCATACTTCAGCCAATACTTACATCTCATATATCCCAGTGAACTTGAAATTAAGGATACTACTGATACTAGAAGGACTGCTTCATACCTTGATCTTTTCCTCAATATTGACGTAGATGGACGACTTCACACAAAAATCTATGACAAACGGGACGATTTCAACTTCCCAATTATCAATTTCCCATTTCTCAGCAGTAACATATCATCTGCCCCTTCGTATGGTGTTTACATATCACAATTGATACGTTGATACATATACAGGAGTGCGCTCCTTACGCAGAAACTACTCCAACAAAGTTATGAGGAGGACAGATTAAAATTGACACTCCGTAAATTTTATGGACACCATCACGAATTGGTGGATCCATACGATGTGTCTTTAACCAAACTAGCTAAGGACATTTTTACCACATGGTAGATTGTGGTTTGTCTTTATGTCGTCTAATATTTAATTACCAAACGTGACTTATTCCCGATTTTGCTAATTGTGAATTCGCATTACTATAAGACGTGTTACGGTACTTGTCTTTCCCAAATTCATGTATTTAGTTTAAATGTTTAATGTTATATTTGTAATTCTCATCGGATTTTGTCAAATGTGTTGACGTCTTTTCTATTATATATATGTGTTATGGAAAGAAAAATTAATCACCGCCGTCATGTATTAGATTTAATTTTGGTCAACGTAATCTGTACGATAATTTACGTTTGAAGTTGCATTCATAACACACTGGACATATATATATTATAGTTAATTGCTATTAATAAGTATTGCAATATGCATTGTGTTTAAATGCAATATCAGTATTTAGTTCTATTATAATCTTTAATCAATCCTAATTCGATCTTACTTTTGAGATATAGTTTTTCATATGTGACGTCATTCTTCTGCTGTTTCAGAAATTTCATAAATTCAAATGTGACGTAATTTTTAATGCCTTTTCACCATCGTATGTGACGTCATTTTCACAATTTACTGCGTTGAGGCCTGGACTGAGTCGGGTGTGTCTATTCTGTGTTGGTCTTTGCATGTATTCGTGTTTGTTTTCTGTAATGAGTTGATACTTCAGTTTCATTATGTATATCTGTTATATTCATTTGATAAAATTTACTGTTTGCAATAGCATTAATTGTTCTAAATAATAAGGATGTTCAGATCCCAAGCATAAAAACATAGCCGTATTTGACACAGCCTTTTTCAACTTTTGATCTTCAGTGCTGTACAACTTTGTACTTTTTTTCGCTTTCGATCTTTTATATCTGGGCGTCACTAGTGAGTCTTGTGTGGACGAGGCGCGTTTTTGACGTATTGAATTTTAAACCTGATGCTTTTTGTTATTCATTAATCATGTGTTTCTTTGTCTAATACGTTCTCCTATTTATTTGTATTGTAGTCCTGTAATATTATGTTGTCATTTCAATGTTATTTGATAGAAAGAAACATTTAATTAGATTGTTTTATAATGATGAGTTAACTCTAGTAAAATATGACAGCACACATTAGTTATAATTTAGGATTTCTTTGTATTATCCAATAGGCTATTTGCAAATTCCCGTAATTAACCCTGGAATTCGAGATCCCTCTTTCAGTTGTGTCCCTAATGAGGGACATTAATTTTCATTTATAATGGAGAGCTAGAAGAACGATCAAATTTACCTGTGCGTAATGTGAGTAATATTTAAGGGTTTCAAATCTTTTCATTACATTAATTTGTTGTTAATCTAAATACTTTTGACATTAGAAATTATTTTTCATGAAAAATTAATTAAACCGCCGATACCTCACTTTCAATTCATCATACTTTGCATTGGCAAAAGTCAATTTTGTCCGGTATGGAACCAGTCTACGATTGACAAAGGGAAGTAATTTGTTTAAAAAGTGTGTAATAACGAAATCAAATCGGTAATTGGCAAATGGACTATTAATGTTAATTTGACTGTATTTTTTTCAGGTATTTACACCTTGTTAAATTATTTCTCTTTTCTTTTAAAACTATTCTTTGAAACTATATGGATATACAGATTGTTATTCCATAAATGATTGTTATTGATTAACAACTGCAAATTTTTACATTTTTTACAGAAAATATCCTTTAAAAAGTCTTCAAATGTTTCATTTCGAATTTTATAGATCTTGCATTTCTGATTCAATAATATATATAATAAACTGTTATCACAGAGATATGTCTCGGTTTTTTGTAATTTCGATAATGCAAATCTTGAAAATAGAATAGCAACACTTTAACATGTAATTTTTGCAAATATTCAAGGTCAATGAACCATGACTAAAGGTATTTGGCTTAAAAATCTCCATGGAAAAGTGATGTGCGAATGCTTATACAAATGAATACCAAATACCATTGAATTAGCATACGTAGTTCCCTTTAAACAAACCTAAACACAAACTAATACAAGTAAACTGAGACAATTTCATCACAGTCAATAGACAATGACTGAGGGGTGGGGCCAAATTGTCTCCATGGAAATTAGATATGCCGACGCTTATACAAATGCATACAAATTTTAATTAACTTACCACTAGTGGTACCACATTAACTGACATAATCACAAATCAATACATGGTATGTATGCAAACAATTCAAAGTCAATAGACCATGACTGAGGGGAGTGGCCAAATAATCTCTATGGAAATGAGATGTGCCAAAACTAATCTGCATACCAAATATCTTTGACTTACCAATAGTGGTTAACCATAAACTATATCTTATCACAAACTAATACATTGTTGACGCCTCCGTCGTCGTCGCCGACGACAGAAACAGCATACCTATGTGTCGATTTTTTAATCCGTCAAGAGAGACAAAAGGGGTGCTTCAACAATAAAATTTGGATAACTGTGTACTGACATAATTTTTTGTCGATAGAATAATTGATAATGCAGGTTACTGGTTGAGAGTTGAGAGATTGGAAACATAATAAATGGCCCACATGATATCATACGACATTCACATGTATTTTTATTTCTCAATTGATTATTAAAAGGAAAATGTATGGTTACTCACACTTGCATACTCTTGAAGAACTGTACAATTTATACGAAAGAATAATTTCAATACATGATGACAAGGATTTTTATAGTACCGGTATATAAACCATAGGTAGTGATCAAAATAGTTGAATATAATGAAAACAGATCATTGTCACTTTAAAAAAATAATAAAGCGATTCTGTTAGAGGAACTTTGCCTTGTAATTAAATTTCGACATGCAAAACCAGGTTGGTTGTTTTTAAAAGAAAATCAATATTGTATCTCTGAACCATTCGACATTTAAATAACAGTTTCAAAATTCATTAGAAGAAATTGGTAGAAAGACGCCATTTAGTTGAGATATAACAGGTGAATATGGTCTACTGATCTATAAAAACTAATAGGTTTATAAATAAGTCAAGCTTGCTCAATATGGATATTTTAAATAGTTTTTTGTAAGATACGGTCTATTAAGATTCAACATAGCATTAATATACAAAACGCTGCGTTTTATGACAAGTTAAAACGTTGTAAGGTTCTTTTCAGTGTTCCTTATAAATTTGACCTTTCCACAAAATGAATGTGAAAATAAAATTTGCGTGGTACGATTGTCAATAAAAATACAAATAACAAAAGACCAAAAAGCTAATACATATCTTATATAATCGCTATTTCGTGCATTTTTCCTTTGATTTTTTGGTGATAATTATTCATATCAGGCTACTCGTTTGAGATGGAAAATTATCGGTAGAAACTAAGGAGGCACGTGGCGTTGCTAATGAAATTGACATGAAATTGACAACGTCGTCATAAGTAATATAGCGATAAACAGATTATATTTTGAAGTAGTATGTGAATCATTTTTTGTTTGTTTATCCTTTATTGCTGATCATACTTTTCTGTTTACAGTTTTGTGTCTAAAACACAAACAAGAGTGTACACGCTGAAATGTCTCGCCTTCTTTACTTACCATTGATATCATGTTGATAGTCCTAAATATATAAAGCTTTACTACAACTATCACATCAATTTAACATGATCCATGAAAATGATTCAAGGTTAAATAAACCAAACTAGAAATACATGTACACCTGGTTTACAACATGTAATCATTCCATACACCAAATATGGTTAGAATGTAGTTGACCTATTGCACATCGAAGAACAAACTTAATCAGGAAAACTTAAAATTGATCAATAACCATGAAATTGAGGTCATAGTCAGATAGTAACAGACATATACACCTTACTCATGATATGAAAGAAACATTACAAAATTTTTAACTTTTTTCTTTCAAGTATATGTAGTCAATGAACCATGAAAATGAGACTAAGGACAATTGACATATGACAGACGGACACTTCAAAATATAAGGCATCTATATGTAAAGTATAAAGCATCCAAGTCATCTTCCATTTTCCGCCATGATATCTGATTTGTAGATCTTGTATTGCTGCCTTTTGGTTGTTGTTTGGAGTCCCTACCTAGATAGTATATGTTTTAGTAAATGGGACAATGACAAGAAAAATAGGGAAAAAAATCCTTAAATAAGGTCATCCAATGTTTTCAGTCATTTTGCATTTTTAAAATCTTGTGTTTCAACTTTAATTTTTATGTTAACAGTTTTTATCTGGTTTTTTTTCTTTCTATTTTTGAGTAACTAACATTAATTATACTTTATGTTAAAATACCAGATTTTGATTGGTTCAAGCGTGATATATAATTGTTTTATTTCACCCTCGTGCAGACCAATATAAAATCGATAATTCAAAATACAATGGATTGCATTTACATCAATGATTATAAAGACAAGACAAAAGTTTTACGTTTTTATCATTGATTGTCACTTTAATAAAGTAAAGAATGTCTGCTTCACTTTTCTTATTTTTGTACAACTGTAACTTGTTGTTTTGTAAACGACTTCATAGATCATTTCTTTGGTTTTAAGTTTAAATGAAAATATTGATAGAACATCAGTAAAATATATTAAATAACACATGGCTGAGAGTGTGATACAGCAGATTATTACCCGTCGAAAAAAAAAACATTGGGAATATATTCGACTTAACATCTGTTTAAGTTCTTTCCGACATTTGTTCTACAGTAAGACATGACCTTCATAATTATTGTGATGAAGTATACTTAATGAGTTATGTCAATCACAATATTGATCCCTAAAAATTGTAAAGATGAACAGCAAAATTTCAAATTTTATCTTGACTTTTTTGCTGTAATATCAAAACTTTTGATTTGACCACGCTCACATTTCTATTTTAATGATTAATTGAAATGTCAAAGAAATCGCGTCAAAAAGTAAAATCACAAAAATATTAAACTCCGAGGAAAATTCAAACACATCAAACGAATGGATAACAACTGTCATATTCCTGACTTGGTACAGACATTTTCTTTTGTAGAAAATGGTGGATTGAACATGGTTTTATAGCGCTAAACCTCTCAGTTGTACGACAGTCGCACCAAAGTCCATTCAATTGACAACGATGCGTGAACAAAACAAACAGATATAATTGGTAAAAAAGTCAAAAATTAGGGGTACAGCAGCCAACATTGTGTTATAATCTTAATCACAATAAAAACAAACAAATATTGAAGAAAGAGGCACAAAAATTATCAAATTTAATACCCTCATTCATTGCTTTCTAATTTTTGTATTTTTTACAGAAACGGGAATCGTAGAAATAAATTAATATCATGAAAAAATCTAACTTTGTGAACAGAAAACCGCACCGATTTGATAAAAAGATGAATCGATAGAAGATGATGATTTGAACATTTATGCAAAATATGCAAAAATTGATAAATTCATGCTTGAAGCGCACTCACTCCTATAACAGGTCAGTTGAATATTACCGTCATGGTGAATGATTTGTTTATCTTATTTTGTTCGGCATTTTTGCTATATTTTTTTTAAATGTTTCGATCTGCTGTCGTTTTCGCAAACAAATTATTGCAATAAAAAAATCAGACTTTAAAGGTTGGGACTCCTATGAGAAACCAAATGACGATTTCGGCTTTCTTCACTTTTTTGTTGATCATTTTATGTTTACAGTTTCTCTCTGCTTTTCTTACAGTTTCCAAATAAACTAGGAAAATTTTTATATGTATATTCGAAGAGGTGTTTTAACACTATAATTTGTTTAGCTGTTGTAATGACACCATTCTGAATCAATCAAAAATGCTAATGCAGGCTAATCGTTGGGATATTAGAATTTTATTAATAGCCAAAAATATATCATACGAAACTTACAGTCGATAACATTGAGTGTGTACACGGCCGACACTCGGCTAACCGAGAGATAGGTCGGTTAATCTATATTGAGTATGCGGCTATATCGGTGGTTGGTCTGTTAATCGGGTTGGTTATACGTCTGTTAAGAGTAAAACGCACAATTTTAATATTAAAATCTATCTAATATACAGATTTTAGGTACATTATAAGAATCAAATAAAAAAAAAAAGTGTCTGACAAAATAATATATATCATAGAACATTTTCCAACTGTAAAAACATTTCATAGTCTGCGTAGTTTTTAGTAAAACTAAAAGGCGTCGCGCAAGTATGTAGTATTTATGCTTATACGCATAGCAATTTTTGTAGTGAAAGGCGAAAAAAACAATTTTAGATATCATTTAAAGGACACAAAATCGTACTTTGGTTTTAAAATATAAATTGAAATTAGTAAATATTTCATAATTGTAATATAACGTGAGTAATACCACGTTTTAGTGAACATTATGGGAATAAAGTCTGTTAATGGGTTGGACAATTGAATGTGTGTCAGTTAAGAGTTATTTAGCCACGACAATAGTTGTGCAACCTTTATATTTTCCCTTTGAAAAAGTTAAGAATGAGATGCTCTTGAGTAAAAAAAAAATGACAATACGCTGCAACATCATCCTTCTAGTAAAAACTATTTTATTTTGACTTCCTTTGCATTTTATTAAGGGGTGTGTCACTTCAATATATGGATATGGATTGCCTGCTGGAATATGCATGATCTATTATTAACGTTTTCTTCAGCCTTAATTTTTGTGTCTGTTCAAAGTAGCACGTTCTCAAATCCGTCCGAAAGTGTCTTTCTAATACAACACATGGTACATATAACGTGTTGTCATTCTCAAATGCACATGATATTTGTCACTGGACGTTAAACTCTAAATCGTCAACATCATCCGATTGGTTCTTTTCTTCTATTACTGAATCATCTGTTGTTTACAAATCAGTCTAAAGAAGTAAATGGAAAGGAGGGAATGCAGCTACATTTGGTTATCTTAAGTTTTAATTCATTTTATTCCGTTTAGTTCCTTTTTACATAAGTTCAGAGGAGAACTGCAGTTGTCCGCATGTAAACTTTTAGCATTTATTACCAATATGAGTACATAGCAATCCGTTACTGTTTCAACACCCAGGAGTGTTTCATGTCTTTATTCTCAAACAGTTATTATTTTTTTCTATCTTTTTTTATTAATGCACCACTTCCTACTGTCCTTATCTATTATTCTATATATTCTGTGTTTCCATCCAGATTCTCGTGTATACAATGAGGGTCCGGATTAGGGGTGTTGTTTATTTCTATATTCTTTAAATTGTCTGTTACTTTTCTCTACATTTTATTTTATCTTACTCATTATTATTTCTTTATTCTTTATATATTCTAGCACCCCAATATATTTTACTTACTGATGTTTAGTTACATTACGACGTTTATCTCTGATTTATATACTGGTAAAATTAATACCAATTACGATACAAATTAGTGTCATTCATGACAACCTAAACAGAATCCACATGATATATGCGACCATTCTTGGATGAAATCAATATGTATAGATTATAACATGCCCTTTTCTATATTAGCCCTGGTATCATCCCGAGACTCCCATATCGGCTTCGAGGCTTTAGCCGACGGCCGATATGGGTCGCGGGATGATACCAGGGCAAATATGGAAAACATGTTATAATCTTTAAGCTATTTATCACATATTTAAGTGTAGAAAAGAGGGAAAAAAAGTTCAATTATAACAATTTAATGAAACATAACAGGTAAATCTTAAAAATGTATCCGTATCCGTAGCAAATATGTGATAAGATATAAATAACACATAGCTGAGAGGGTGATAGAGCTGATTGGTTCCCGAGAAAACATTGTCAACCGCGGCGAAGCCAAGGTTGAAAATGTTTTTTCGAGGGATACCGATCTGCTCTATCACCCTCTCAGCTATGTGATATTTGATTTATTATACTGACTGTCCTATCATCATTTTCTTTAACAGATGAGTTTTATTATAAAGTATTTTCTATGTAGTCCCGTATTTGACAGCGTAACGGGTATTTGAAAAATCATCTGAAGCTAAGTAAATAGACGATAGTAGTGCATTGACTTGACATATCAACGATACAAGGATTAGGCCCGAAACGGGAAAAAAAGCTCTGCTTTCAAGAAAAAAAAATTATTTTCAATTGTTGTTATTGCTATTTATTTTATTTAAATTTTGGGTAAATACCGCTTTCAAAAGGCCTCATATCTGACTGAGAAATATACATCACAATGAACATGATGAAATGTACATCACCAGTTGAAACCCATCGATGGTGAACGAATGCGTTTAATATCAACAATAAGCATAACACACAATGATTTATAGGTTTTAAAGTAAAAATATTAACAAGTGAAATACGTTTTTCCAACAATTGTAAAAGAAATAAGTTTGAGTTCCACGCTTCCTTGTATAGTAAATTAGAACTTTAAGCATTGTCTATAACATAACTTGATGTAGATTCAATTCATTGTCGTTTAAACTGCCGATTTTTGATTGGTCAAGCCGAGAGGGTGACATTCCAAAAAATTGTCACCCGCTCAGCCATGTGATAGAGTAAATTAACAACTTCGTATTAGGCAATCAGAATATGGCATTTTAACATGATGTATAATAATACTTTAATATTACACTTTTTTATATCAGTTTTCAATATTCATGGCCTAAGTTCATTGTTCATGTCAGTGTTTCCGTATATATTATGTTTCATTGTTCATGTGTTGTTTCCGTATATTTTAGCCACTCGTCTTGAGCCTACCCATTTGATCCAATAACACCCCATACAGCAATACAATTATACTTTTATTGCCATTCATAACTCTTAACAGACCAATTAACAGACCGGGTTTTATACATCCGACCCATTAACAGACCAGGTTTTAAATAAAGATTGATTTATGTCACCAAAATACAGATTTTTGTGCAGATTTTTCACACAATGATATCAATTTGGTTGACAAACATAATGCCTGTCTTTGTTCGATGTTCAAAATATCGCATGCAAGTAAATTCAACCAACGTGTCTTTTGTGTACATTTTGTGTGTGTAAAATGTGTATAAATTTATTGATGAGTAACACGCCTTTTCATTTTATAGATCGTACATCGAAGCTAGAAAAATAATAATTTCACCACTGGATTCAGTACACTGAATTGTTTTGTTTGACATGAATAATTTTTATGATAAACATATATTTAAAAAGTTATACAATGAAACATGCAGAATTTTCAATGATTTCCTCGATAACACCTGATTAACAGACTTTAGCCAACCCGATTAACAGACCCACCGCCGATATAGCCACATACTCAATATAGATTAACCGACCAATCTCTCGGTTAGCCGAGTGTCGGCCGTGGTGTAGGGAAAGGTAGAATCCTGTGTTACCTTGCTTGTTAGCTGAACCGTGAAGTCATTATTTTGTCAGAAAAACTACCCTCCTATTACACTAGACTAGTCCGACAGATAACTGATATATCTGTCTGTAAGACTAGACTATTTCGAAATATAATACGCTGCGTTTTTTCACAAGTTATAACGCAATTAAGATTCAGTATTCCATATACTACAAACATAGGACCTTTCCTATAAATAAATGTGAAAGTTAGAATGTGTTGTACAATCGTCAATAAAAAGACTAACCACGAAAGACCAAATACTATATTATCATATCATATCATATCAAATCTAAAAGAATTGAAATAAGAATGCGAGGAATACCATTATCAACCAAGTTATCCAGTGCATATATGTGTAATCGAGTAACGATATGACTCTAATTCTCTAATCGAAATGACCCCCCCCCCCCCCAAAAAAAAAAAAAAAAAAAAATTAAAAAAATACTAATAATGAAATAGTACCTATCTTCTGCTTGTCGGCTTACAAAAAGTCTCTACGCGCTTAATATTTCCATACTTTAGAAATAATGGAATGGAACGTCCGATCGAAATATTATCTGACAAAAGGGTATGTCTATGTCAAGCTCAATCTGAGCTGAAAAATCTAATGGCAAAACTAACCCTTACTTGCCAAAATTAATTAACACTTTGCTAGAAAGTTAAAAGTAATTGAGCTCAGCTATTTCTCTAAGGTAATAATTCATCATGTAACTTTCATTATTAAAAGATCTTAGGATAGATTGCATCCAAGCATACAACGTTTCATTAATCCGTGAGCACACACTTACATTTAAATTACGGTGCATGGTAGTCTTGTTGCACCAGAGCTATCGTCTGGATACTCGAGACTACCTTTCTTTAATCCGTGCACATACATTCACATCTACATTTTGGTGCATTGATGTTATAATCCTGGTACCTTTGATAACTATTGTAACGCGTTAAACTGTAAAATTGGATGTTTTCAATGGCAAATACTAAAGAGGCGACCTTAGGGAATGATTCTATAACATGGAACAGAGAAAATATTGAGCAAATATCAGGAAAAACTGTTCTGGTCATTGGAGCCTCTGGTAAAGATCGCCGATTTGTGTGGAAAACTTTTCAGGATTTGAATATTAAGGTAAATGTTATTTAATTTCCATAGCCTAGCGTTTCAGTGTGGATCAAATTTCCTCCTGCAACATGTAATAACTGGTAAAAAAATTATTTCAAAAACTGATTTCATATAAAATCAACCCCAACAAAGATATTCATGGTTGTACTTCAGTTCACGAATGCTTGTGCTTTTCGCTTTATATCAGCAATTATTTCTTCATGCTTTCTTTCGATAATGACTAATATACATTGATATGATATATTTCATATTGTATCTCATTTACAAATACACTAGATTTCCTTTCACTTCCCCTATATGGGCATCGTTGGCCAAGTGGTCTAAGTAATGGAACTGCTGTATCAATAGCATGTAAACACGGATGTTGTTATTTAGAATCTCGCACGTTGACAGGTTCGCCCGACTTATTTTAATATTTAATAGACTGGGATAGTCAGTTTTTATACCGGAGGCCAATGGTTCTTATGAGACACCCTGGCTCCCCTCCCCAACAGTACACACTGAGTGCAACACAATAGCATATACATGCTGAAAATAACGCTTAAAACAAACCAATCGATCAATCATTCAATCCATTATATAATGATAGTCTTAAATTGACAATTAATTCTAAAATGTTTCAGGTTGTTCTTGTGGATCCAAAAGAAAACAAACATCTCCGTGATATAGTTGCTGTTTTGATTAAATACAACTACTTGGAAAATTCAATACTAGCAGATGAAAGTCATGGTGATGCCATTATAAAACTTCTCGGTCCAACAGTGAACCAACTATCAGCATGCTTCACTTTCGACGAATATTGTATCCATTTAACATCAATAGTGTGTCAGAAGTTAGGATTTGTTGGCGTCAAACCTGATGTTGCCCTTATGGTCCAGAGCAAACAACTTACATATGATGCTCTGAGAAAAAAATCACGTGATTTTAATACCAATCAATATTCCCCTCTATCATTCCAAATCAAAAATGTATCAGATATTTCAAATACAAAAGGTTTATCATTTCCAGCGATACTTAAACCAGAATATGGTAATTTTTCCGAAGGCGTATCAAAAGTGTACTCAATTGATGATTGTGTTTCTAAATTCAAAATGTTACAATGTACATTTGAAAAGAATTGGGATGGGGGTGGCTTTGGTAGTTCAATGGTTTTAATGGAATTTTTGCCAGGTATTGTTCACCATATTGATGTAATAATATTTAAGGGTGTTTTACTGAAAGCGCTAGTTACCGATATGGGTCCAAAATTACCATATGGATTTTCTGATACAACCACGTGTTTTCCCACTTGCTTGCCAGATAAAGTTGTGGCTGAAATAATTCAAGCATCATTTGATTGCTGCAGAAAGGTCGGGTTAGATAATGGTGTTTTCAATGTTGAAATGATAGTGACTTCGAATGGTTTAAAGATGATTGAAATTAACTGCAGACCAGGTTCTTACCGTAGGTGTGTCGTCTTCAGAACAACGGACTCTATTGACTTATTCGTAACACTAGCTTTAATTGCTGCTGGAATAAAACCAGAGTTTCCCAAAACTAGCAATGTGTATGCAGTTGGATGCTATCTTTATTCGTTCGCTCATAGTCGCCAATTACAAGACAAAACTGTTCTGCAAAGAATCGAAGAACTGAAAAATAGAAAAGAAATTCTATATATTGAAAGGTCGGATATTTGTAAAGTTGATGAAATGTTTCCAAAGTGTTTTGCTCATTTAGTTGCATTTGACAAGACAAATGGAAATCTTGCAAAGCAAAAGTTGATTAATATTTGCAAAGAACTTGCCTTATATACAAATGACTATAATTTAGAACAGTTGACAAGATATTTCTATTAGATTGTATAGTACTTTTTTTGTGTTTTAGGCACAAAACTGTAAACAGAAAATGAATTTATATATTTATGTTCTATTTGAAAATATGATGTTTGCATGCCTTTGTTCTTACCAGTAAATTCGTATCGTTTTCGTCAATTACAAAAGGGTGTTATATGAGAACATACTGGTAAAATTTTCTGTCTAATAATCACATTGTCACCGATGTTTATCATAGTCAATTTACATATTATATAAAATATCTAATAGCATATTTTTGGTCTTTTATGATTTGTATTTTAATTGACAATCATACAACGCATTTTTCATCTTTATTTAGAGAAAAAAGTCATATTTAAAAGGAACACTGAATACAGCCTTGTAACATTATTACTTGTCATAAAACATGTAGCATTGATATCAACGCAACACAACATTAATATCAACGCTATATTGAATCTTAAATTAATAGACCGCATCTTCCAAAAGATAATTTAAAATATCCATATTGAGCAAACATGACTTTTTTCTAACCGTATTAATTATTAAATATCAGTAAACCGTTCTACATCGTCCTTCTAATGAACTGTTGGTTAATTTTCAAATGGTCAAATGACACATCATTGATTTTTTTTTTTCATTTGAAAAAAATGGTTTGCGTATCGAAATTTGATTATATGGCAAAGTCCTTTTAACATCAATCGTTTAATTTTTTGAACCACTGAACGATGGAAATGATGTAAAGGTCACATACGACTTGGACATGAACACCTTACAATCATTTGATACACCGACTATAGAAAACCTTTTGCGTATCTGATATATGGATTTGACCACGAAAGCTTACCTTCTTCACGGATTCATGAAATGAGGTCATGGTCAGATGAAAACTGTATGACGGTCATGAGGACATTGAAAGGTGTGAACATACTAAATTGATTATTTTACTCATACTGAGATTAAATTGACATTACAAACAATCTGAACTTTTTTAAGTAGTCACTGAACAATAAAAATCGTCAAGAACAATGGACATATCACAGACAGAAACTTCATATCATAAGGCATCTATATATACAAAGTATTAAACATCCAGGTTTTCCACCTTCTAAAATATAAAGCTTGTAAGTACAAAAAAATGTAGTTAGTTAACGCCTCCGGATCACTATCCCTATATCGATCTTTCTGTGACGGAAGTCGGAGGCTGGACAAAATTTTAAGATCTGAAGCAACAAAAGCAACACGACAGGTGCCACATGTTGTGTGGAGTTTCTTTTCATCTGTTATAGTTAATGAGAGAGGGGCGAAAGATACCAGAGGACAAGTCAAACTCATAAATCGAAAATAAACTGAAAACGCCATGGCTAAAATTGAAAAGGACAAATTGACAAATAATAGTTAACAATAAACCACATAGAAAACTAGAGACTGAGAAACACGAAACCATAAACAAAGCGCTGTAAGCGCTGAAGGCAGTTAACCAAAAACCCAAAACCAAGGCATACGTAATTATGAAAACTCTGGCAATGTTGCTTCAACATTAAACATTCATATATAGTACATTTATGTTTATCTAAGGAATTAATTATTAAGGCAAATAATTTACATGTTATCAAGGTTTCAAAAGCATTGCATATATCAATGCATATTTGTTATGGTACAAGTTTGCAATTATTGGAGTTGTACTACTTGGTAGTTAACGTTGGTTTTAGTTGACTGCTAGTAGTACAAGTTGACTTAGTACGAACATGTAATAGTATGAATGGACTGGTTTCCCTGAAAAGAAAACTGAGTTTGTGTTCTATAGTACAAAAGTTATGAGACACGAATCAGACAAATGTTCACTACTACAGGAATTAAAGGTGAGGTCTGACTGACCTGCCGAAAGTAAATGTAAATGATTTGTTATTTTGTCCCAAGCATATATATATGGTTTAGGGGTGGGGATCTCGATGGTTTTCAAGTTCTCAAATAGGAAGGGTATGGTGACCCTAGGGACTTCCCCAACATTTCATTTGATTTGTTATATTGTCCCATACATGAATATATATGGTTATGGGGTGGGAATCCCATCGGTTTCCAAGTTCCCAAACAGGAGGGGTAGAATGACACCAGGGACTCCCCTATATTTCATTCAATTAGTTATATACATGAATATATATTGTTTCGGTGTGGGGATCTCAACCGTTTCCAAGTTCTCAAACAGGAGAGGTGGGGTGACCACAGGGACTTCCCCTATATTTCATTTGATTTGTTATATTGTCCCATACATAAGTATTAAAGTTTTAGGATTGAGGATCTTGACCATTTCCAAGTTCTCAAACAGGAGGGTGTACGGTGACCCCAGGGACTCCCCCTATATTTCATTTGAATTGTTATATTGTACCATACATGAATATATATGGTTGAGGGGTGGGGATCTCAACGGTTTTCAAATTCTCAAACAGGAGGGGGTGGGGTGACCCAAGGGACTCCTCCTATATTTCATCTGATTTTCATATTGTCATAAACATGAATATATATGGTTAAGGGGTGGGGATTTTGACCGTTTCCAAGTTCTCAAACAAGAGGGGGTGTGTGACTCCAGAGACTCCCCTTATATTTTATTTTATTTATTATATTGTCCTATACTTGAATATATGGTTCAGGAGTGGGGATTTTGACCGTTTCCAAGTTATCAAACAGGAGGGGTAGAGTGGCCTACAGGACGTCACCTATATATCATGATTTGCTTACATTTAGGTATTATATAATATAGTTGCGTTATTTGTGAAAGTAAAGCAAGAAACTTGCAACTACTTTAATTGACCTTTCAAAATTGAGAAAAAATACCCCTTCAAAATTGCAGTAATATGTTTACGCTTTAAAAGCATCTCACATGAATTATCATCATTTATCACTGATAAAGAAAATTTATACTGTGACCATGAACATATATATTGTTAGATATACTGTTCCCAGCTGTCACATTGTATAGGATTTTGACCTTAAAAATTTCAAAAAGTAATTTCGAGTGTCTGTATAAAATATTTTCTGCTTTTTCTTTCTTTTACATATATTTTGGTTTTCAATTCTAGTGTTTATATTCATTTACCATGCATAGATGTATTTTGTCACCTGCCAGGAACCTCAGATCACCGCTGATTTGCACCCCTGCCTCAAAATTTAAAAGGATACGAATTTTTTGTCTTCTAAGTCTAATTTGAAATTGCCGCCAACAGCATTAACAGTTGAACTTATAAATAGACTATTGACGTAGTTGTACTACGTATTGATGACAAACAATATTCCTACGACTTTTGCCATTTGGGAAATCTAAACTACTTGTCTTTAGAGATTTTCGGCGATTAAATATTTCATACAATTGTTCTTTGACATCTTAGCCAAAAGCACAGGTCATAATAAACTACACAAGGATTCTTAATGAGGACTACTTCTTATGTGTAACTTCAAAACTTTTGGCTGATTCGACGATCATTTAAGGTTTTTCTGGTCATATTTTTTGTAATCCAGAATAAAATGTATTAAAAACGTGTTCACTTAGTTATATATAACATAGTAGCCAGCTAGAAAATAACAATAGCAAGTATTTCAGCATTTGTTGGGTACAACACAAATATAGGGTGCTCGCATAATGCAGCTTAATTGCATAAAAACGGGGGATGATCTCAGGTACTCTGGTAGAGTAAGCAGATCCTTGCTTCTCATGTGGCACTCGTCGTGTTGCTAATGTTATTACAAATCCGGTTAATATCTTAGCGAGAGAACATCATCTTTATAGTAGAAAAGTGAAGTGAAAGGATATTGCTAACTTCATTTTTTTCATCTTAAGAAGTTCGAAGTTCCTGTATGAAGTCAGCTTCGTTTTAATAAAGAAACAAGTCGGCAAGAAGAGGGCACAATTGATTCCAATTGGAATGTCGACAGTCTGTTGAAAAACACGTCCTCCAAACGTAACAAATATGTTGTCAATCAAGCATCTTTCAGAGAATTTTTTGTTTGATCCTTTACAAGGTATTTACAAGGTATGATTTATCCCTTCCTAAGACACGATCCTTGTATCAGATAATGAAAATATCATTAAAAATAGTCAGAAATATTTCGATTTTTTTTAGATTTATGTAGCTGTTGTACTGTTATAGTTTTGTTTCGATGGGACAATTGATAATGCTGGTTACTTGTGAGATATTTTAAACCTAACAAATGGCAACATGATATCATACGACATTCACATGTATGAAATTGAGAAAGGAAATGGGGAATGTGTTAAAGCGACAACAACCCGACAACAGCCGAAGGCCACCAATGGATCTTCAATGTAGCGAGAAAGTCCTGCATCCGTAGGCGTTCTTCAGCTGGCCCCTTAAAAAATATGTATACTAGTACAGTGATAATGGAAGTCATACTAAACTCCGAATTATACACAAAAAACTAAAATTTAAAATCATACAAGACTAACAAAGGCCAGAGGCTCATGACTTGGGACAGGCGCAAAATTGCGGCGGGGTTAAACATGTTTATGACATATCAACCCTCCCCCTATACCTCTAGCCAATGTAGAAATCTAAAAGGATAACAATACGCACATTAGAATTTTATGTATGTTTATTTCACAATTGGTTATTAAAGGAAAATGTTTGGTTTCTCACATTTACTTAGTACTCTTGAAGAACAGTACAATTTATACAAAAGAATAATTTCAATACATGATGACAAGGCTTTATATAGTACCGGTATATAAACCATAGGTTGAATCTAATATGGAAAAAAGAGCATTCTCACTTTTTAATAATAATAAAGCGATTCTGTTAGAGGGACTTAAATATTTCGATACGCAAAACCAGGTTTAAATAAAAGGAAATCAATATATCTCTGTTGCAAAATCAAGGTGTAGAAAGACGCTATTTAGTTGAGATATAAAAGGTAAACATGGTTTACTAATCTATGAAAATTAATAGGATAAGAAATAAGTCATGCTTGCTCAATATGGATATTTTAAATAATTTTTTGTAAGATACGGCCTATGTAACATAGCATTAATATAAACGCTGTGTTTTTTTGACAAGTAAAAACGTTATGAGGATGTTTTTAGTGTTCCTTATAAATATGACCTTTCCACTAAATAAATATGAAAATGAAAATGTGTGGTATGATTGTCAATAAAACTACAAATTACAAACGATCTAAATACTTTTAAATATAAGACTATGATAAACATCTGTGAAAAAATAAAATGTGAGACAGAAAGTTTAACCCATATGTTCGGGTGTAATACCCGAAAGAAAACGGTATGAATTTACTCGGGGATTGACTCACTAAAAATAATAGGCGTGCACATATTATATTTTCAATTGAATATAAATCCTTTTTTGTTGATCCTGTGTTGCTGATTATACATTTCTGTTAACAGTGTTGTGCCTTAAACACAAACAAGAGTGCACACGCTGAAATGTATCGCCTTCTTTGCTAACCATTGATATTATGTTGATAGTCCTAAACAGAGTTGGGGTAATTGTAATTGTAATCATTTATCAGCTGTAATTGATTACAATTTTTCAAGTAATCAGTGTAATCATTAATCAGCCTCAAATCTGATTACATGTAATTCCATTTAATCAATTACTTTTCAAAATAGCCTGTAATCCTGATTACTTTTTGATTACATTCTGATTACAATGAAAAAATCTAAAACTGGGTTTATGTCAATAAATGAACCTTTTTGTTATTCATATTTAATAAATATTTTACATGTTAAAATACTTTTTTTGACTTTAAGCATGCTAATTGATTTGCATACATCAGTAAACTATATGTCTCTGGCCTTTGAATGATATTGTACATATATTAACAATTTACAGATGTACATAAAATAACTGTTACATTCAAGTAATACTTTTCTTTATAAACCCTAAATTATATTCTTTTGTCAAAATTGTGATTTTTGTCAACTTTGAATTGACAGGTAGGAGATCAATTAAGGTTTGTTTTTATTGCAATTACCAATTGAGCATAGCTGTAGGGCAATACATATGATAAAAGATAAACCAGACATGTGTAAATAGATATTTTATTTCATATTGTGTATTATATCTATATGCATTTTAATAGTCCCTTATAATTCTGTATAGAATTGGTCTCATTTTATTTAGTGTTATTTTACAATGTATAAAGATTGATTGTAGTTGTTGAGAGACGAGACTTTAATAATAAAACATTGTGATCATTTATCTAATTAGCACAAACTAAAACTAAAGTAAAAGTTGGACAAATATGTTGTTCAAAATAAACAAATTTGGTATGGATTTGTTTAGAATTTGATAAACAATTCTATTAAAATTTCACATAGTTTTTAACTGGTAACTTTTGTTTAGAATTTGATAAACAATTCTATTAAAATTTCACATAGTTTTTAACTGGTAACTTTATTTCATTCATATTTTAACTTCAATAAACTGCACCTTGTAATACATCTAGCGTCTGGAAGAGATCGGAAGATAAGTTACAGCAAATTCTTCATAAAACTTTATTCACTTGAAGTCAAAACAATTCAGAGATCAATGATGATAAAAGTGTGATGGGTCATAACCAGTGACACAATGTGCATGTATATATACATTTTACTTTTGTGGTTTATTACATTGATGAAGTTTGAAGTTATCATTTTAATAATTAAAAAAAAAATCCTTTTTCAAAAATGCTATGAATAGTTTTACACTAGTAATTTTGGGGCCCTTTATAGCTTTTTGTTCGGTGTGAGCCAAGGCTCCGTGCTGAAAGCCGTACATTGACCTATAATGGTTTACTTTTATAAATTGTTATTTTGGATTGAGAGTTGTCTTATTGGCACTAACACCACATCTTCCTATATCTATATTACATGTAGCTATATTGAACGTTTATTCATTTACATCATTCAAAATGTTTTTTTCCTCTAATTCATTGTAATCAGATGTAATCATGATTACTTTGCCAATGTAATCATTAATTTAATCAGATACTTTCAGAAATGATGTAATCGTTAATTTAATTTAATCGTACAAATGACAAAGTAAGTGTAATTTAATCAATTACATTGAAAGTAATCAGACCCATCTCTGGTCCTAGATATAAAGCTTTACTACGACTATCACATCAATTTAACATGATCCATGAAAATGAGGTCAAGGTCAGATAAACCAAACTGGAAATACACGTACACCTTGTAATCATTCCATAAACCATATAGTTGGCCTATTGCACTTTTAAGAAATAAATTTAACCAGAAAAACTTAACATTGATCAATGGACCATGAAAATGATGTCATGGTCAGATGATAATTGCCAGTCATCTAGGTCATCTGCCTTTTAGAATATAAAGCTTTTTTTAAAGAAGTAACTATCACTTCTGCAACCGTCGCCATCAGATCACTATCCCGATGTCAAACTTTCTGCGACAGAAGTCACAGGCTTACATTGACCAATAAACTAAAAAAGTGAGGTCAATGTCAGATGAAACCTGCCAACCTGACATGAACCCATTACAGTCATTCCGTACGCCACATATATTTATCCTACTGCATAAATGATTTGAGAAACAGACATAATCAAGTAACTTTAACATTGATCACTAATCCATGAAATGAGGTCAAGGTCAGTTAAATTTTGTTTAACGGACATACTGATGTTGCAATGAACAAAGACAAAATTATCATTTAGCTGCACCAACTCCTATGAAAAGTTGACCGATTTCAGGAAAAAAACAAATTCAAATAGATCTTGTCTTGAGCATAATTTTCACAATTCAGTTTCTATATCCACGTGTTTCGAATTGTATGGCAAAAATACAAAAACAATAGCAGAATTGTCATTTGAGGGCAATAACTCTTTAGAAGATAACAGCTGACGATTTCACTCATCTTTGCTTTTTAAACTTCTACCTACGTGGTTTTTTTTTTAACCAAGGGCCTCGGTGGTCTAAGAAATGCTACTAATCAACACTGAGTTTGTAAGTCGAACCCTGCTAATGCGAGTGCACTCGACTTCAATCTTGGTTGACTAGGATTGTCAGTTTTTCTCCAGGCACGCTGGCTTCCTCAATCAATAATCAAAGCGCGAAAGCGCTGTAAAGGCAGTTAATTACAGGTTGTGTGTATTTCTAGTCCAGTTATATCATTATCTTCCATAGAACAGAGGTGGTTTGTAGTATTTAAGATTTAGAGTTCTCTTGTACCTAGTTCACCTATATCTATAGTCTACTGTTTACAGTATATTTTCTGTACCTCGCCATGAAATGCATTTTTAAGACATAAGAACTTTTCCTTTTTAATGTAAATAAAACTATTTTTGATTATTGATTATATACACATATTCAATTACTCCTATCCTATGAAAAATAATTCACAAAGATTGACTAGTCTCCGTTCTGTGTGTATTGCTAGAACATCAAGTAACATAATGGTTAATGTACATAGTAACATGTCAACTCTTTTGAAGACAGAACTTTTTTAAAATTCTCCCTCCAAGCAAAATTATTTTTCAGTATAAACATGATAAAGTTATCTACCTGTATTAATGACCTAGAGACTCTCAAGAGCCTGTGTCGCTCACCTTGGACGGTCTATGTGCATATTAAACAACGGACACATATAAAATGACAAAATTGTGTTTTTGATGATGGGGATGTGTTTGTAGATCTTTCTTTACTGAACATTCTTGGTGCTACAATTATCTCTATCTATAATAAACATGGCCCAGTATTTACAGTTGAAAATATTTTTTTAAAAATTAACAAAAAATACAAAAATTTATGAAAATTGTTAAAAATTGACTATAAAGGGCAATAAGGGGTCAACTTAAAATTTTGGTCATATTGACTTATTTGTAGATCTTACTTTGCAGAACATTATTGCTGTTTACAGTTTATCTCTATCTATAATAATATTTAAGATAATAACCAAATTCTGCAAAATTTCCTTCAAATTACTAATTTGGGGGCAGCAATCCATCAACGGGTTGTCAGATTTGTCTGAAAATTCCTGGGCAGATAGATCTTCACTGAAGAGACAATTTCACCCTATGTCAGATTTGCTCTAAATGCTTTGGTTTCAGAGTTATAAGCCAAAATCTACATTTTACCTGTATGTTCTATTTTTGGCCATAGTGGCCATCTCGGTTGGTTGACCGGGTCTAACCACACATTTTTTAAATTAGATACCGCAATGATGATTTTGGCTAAGTTTGATTAAATTTGGCACAGTAGTTTCAGAGAAGATTTTTTGTAAAAGTTTATGGACGACGAAACCAAGTGATGAGTCAGGTCAGGTGAGCTAAAAAGGAGTTTTTAATCAAGGTAACAATGACATCTGGTGGCCATAAAAGCTGTCTCATTAGCATTTTAACCACTTCCCATATTTGCTTTTAAGACAATAGAAGAAAATTATTCAATGCAAAAACAAAACTTACTTGTAAATATGAAATTCTCTTTACAATACGAGTTTTGCTCATTGTTGGAGATTGTACAGTAGTACAGTCCTGTAACTGCTTATACCCATTTCTTATCCCCTTTAGTTTGATAAACTCACAGAATATCATATATTTACATTGTGCCACATCTCCTTATTTTTATATGCATTACAATAACATGAACAATTGTAATTCAAATCTATATATCAAAGCAAAATGAATTTCACTACTTTCATTCATGCATCCTTTGGAAAAATATAAGTTCTAAAATGACACAATATATGTTTATTTATATAAAAATAATATTTAGTTTTCGACTCTTAACAGGTATAAACAAGAATGTGTCCCCAGTACACGAATGCCCCACTCGCACTATCATTTTCCATGTTCAGTGGACCGTGACATTGGGGTAAAAACTCTAATTTGGCATTAAAATTAAAAAGATCATATCATAGGGAACATGTGTACCAAGTTTGAAGTCAATTGGACTTCAACTTCATCAAAAACTACCTTGACCAAAAACTTTAACCTGAAGAGGGACAGACGGACGGACGAACGGACGCACAGACCAGAAAACATAATGCCCCCCTACTATCGTAGGTGGGGCATAAAAATGCACAGCTGTGTCATGATTTGTGAAATCTGTGCTGAAAACATAGGCATTTATGGTGTTTGAGTAATTCCATCTGTGAAGCTCAACATTAGCTCGTCAGTTGGTGGTGGACAGTTATAAATCTTTTCTGCAGGATGAATGTACATCTGTTCAGGAAAACCAATTTCACAAATCAAAACTTTCCTCTAGATTTCTCCTACAATATTCATCCAGTTTAGTTCTTTTGGTTTAACGGGACACCGTCCTGATTTTTAATTTTGTAAACCATTCAGTCTCTTGCTTACAAATGGTGCATGAAAATAGGATGGGAATGCATGGCAGTAGACAAGTCTCTATAAAGTGGGTATGTGCCCTGAAAAAAGTTTTATAACATTAGCTTTTTTGAAACTTGTGAAAGACTTGTGCAACACACATACCTAAATAACTATAACATAGGTGGAGATCATCATTCATGTCAATGTTTTGTTCCTGTTTACATTGTCATTGATATTTTTCAAGAAAGCCCGAGGCATAGCTCATGAATTCTTGTCATTACAACCGAAATTTACATAATTACTGCTAAAATAATTATCAGTATAATATATCTCTTGTAGAAAAACCATACAATTGTAGTATTAACCAAAAAATGTCAAACAGATGATATTGAATCGTAATCCCAAAAGTTATGACGTCTTGAATTCACCCCCTTTTTATTCTAAAACGATAATTGCGGTTGCAAACAGACTTTGGTTTACTTGCATGGCGATTATATAAATAACAGTATATATTTCTTAAAGAAAATAAAGTTTTACCATGAATAGTTTCCTGAACGTAGTCGTTTTCAGTAAAACGTGCCTTGCAAACAACAGCTGATTGATATGGGTTCTACGATTGCATCGCACATGACAATCTACGTTTGAGCCAAGGCGTTGATCCAACTTTTCCTTCTTATTAAGTCATTTAGAAATGCAAGTCCTCCTCTTAAATGACACTCAGGTACTCACCAACAAGGACTAGGCATCGTTAATTGTGTGATTGTTTCACGGATTGTTTTGCAGTGCAAACACGGAAGTTAAGGACGGAACTGACTGGTCTCACTAATAAGAGACAAGAAGAATTTTAGAGACAAACAGCGACAAGAAGTTTAATTTAGTGACGAAGCGACAATAACTAACAAGGGACAAGCGAATCGTAATTCTCTCACGAGGCTATTCTCATTTGATGTGATAGGGTGAAGCTACACCTATCAAATATGTCCCTATGAAAAAGAAGAATTTCACTGTTAGAAAGGAAATGATATTGCATGGTTTTGATTCAATAAATTCTTTAAAAGGAAATTGAAATTTTTTTGTTTTGATGGCCAATTTTTAGCGTGTGCATAAAATATATTTTTTTTTATATCTAATAAAAACTAATCCCTTTCTTCTTAATAAAAACATATTTTTATGTATCAATGTACAGTAATATAAAAAATGTTTTATAACCGCCCCTATAATAAAAAATAATGCATGTTTTTTTTAATATCTATGGGGAATAAGTTGTTGCAATGACATTTTTTTTATTTATGTATAGTCGCTATATAGTCTTCTTGACGCTTCTTCTCGCTAAATTAATTATATTGTCGCTTCTTATCGCTATTTTAATTTTATTGTCGCTTCTTATCACTTTTTGACGCTTCTTGTCTTTAATTAGTGGAACCCTATTCAGGAACGATAATTTCATATTTTACATAACTGAGACCGAAATAACTATAACGTCATACGGCTTCACGTACAGAAATACTTTAAATTGTATATTATGCAATATAATTCACGGTCAGTCGACTTTTAATTATAATATCATGTTATATCAACGAGTGAAATGATTTTAAAATATCTTTAGATCGCAAATAGTACTCGAAATTGAACGGACCTCTTTCCACACGGAATTCGAATAATGATAGTTTGTAATCAGATTGACTGCTTATAATGCAAAAGACACATTAATAAACAGATTTTTAAAACGAACAATACACACTGATCGTTTCTTTATTTCCCAATGTAAATGAAAGGAACAAAAACCAATACATACCACAAAAAGTAGAGGAGAAATTTAAACATTTCCGGATCTATTTCTTGCAAAATGACCCCCAGCAAAGATTTGCGTAAGGAAAGATGAACCTCATGACTTGAAAGTCAGGCCTTAAAGCACTGCCTTTAAAAACGAAATAGCCTAGATGTGGCTCTTAAAAGTGGCATTAAATCACAAACAATCAATCAATTTTATTGAAGTCTGTCATATTGTTATGTAGAAGGGGTCAATAACTCCAAAATCAGGTTTTCAAAATTATCTCAAATTTTTAGTTTGTATATGTCTTGTCATACTGGTCATTTTTGCAATTTACTCTTTAACCTAGCTGCTATAGTTTGAACTATAGCAAAAACCTGGAAAACCTGGCAAAAAGTCACCTTTCAGGGACAAAAACTATAAACTAGATTGTTATTTTTTTCTGAAATTAACATGTAATAGAATTTGCTGTAAATAAGTGTTGCTTTAAGGTAGCTCTTCTAGTTTTCTATACAAAAGCCAAGAAATGACTTTTTTTTTTAAATAAACATTTCCCCGTAAATAATTATCAAATAGGTCATCCTGTTTTTCAGGGTAGATTGAGGTTGTGTGTGTGCTTACATTCTTTATGGTTGTTAGTATCCCTCTAATTGCTACAGTTTTCAAGATATTTGCCAATATAGCTGTTTATGCTGTTTAGGCCATATTAATCAACCAGATCTCTCTGTCATAGAACTTTACTCATTTCTCTGACTACCAAATTTGTGCTTTAGACGCAAAATCCCATAGTTTGATTGGTAAATTAGAGTACGATAACTGCACTCGAAAGTTTAATGACCTTAAGCCAAGGACAACAATAAAAAATTCAAGTACAGATCCCTATAACTGAAGCATATACATTTTGTTTACAATCCATTGAGAGGTTGTACGTGTCTCTTAAGAGAAGGTGAGCTAAACAAAATAATTGTGGAAAAGAAATCTTTGAGCACTTTTATATTGATAACAATATCACACATTCATTTATATATTACAATAGTTGCATCAGTATATATAATTTATTCACTCATCCACAAGCTGTGCACACATACAGATATAAAAAAAACTAAACATTTAAAAAATATCTTTTTTTACATTTTTTCTACCTTTCTGTAATTTTCTTTGATTTATTATATAAATGTTATATATTTTTTAGTAGGGTCCAAGTAGTTTGAATGGAAACAATATATCTTATAAGATTTGGATGATTGATTGATTGATTGGTGTTCAACGTCACTTTTAACATTATTGTGCTATTTTGTGGAGGTCATTTTTTAAAATTGGAGGAAGCCATAGTGCATAGAGAGAAACACGACCTTCGGTAGGAAATCTGACAATTTTGTCAATTATAAGGTTGGATTCAAGTGCACAATTAATTGAAGGAGAACGTTATTATAATAGTTTGTTGCTTTTCACTCCTACTTATTACTGAAAAAAAAACCACCAGAAAATTGTAGCATTCTTTTCTTTCTTTCTGATTTTACAAGAAAAAAAGATCAAGTGTTGACAATAGTTTTAAGCTGTCTATAAGACTAAAACTTTAAATTGTTGTCCATTCAGTAATAAACATCACATTGCCTTGAATCCTCCAACTGTAGATTCTTTCATATCATTTTTTTATCAGTGCGGAGGAAAATACAAATCAACAAAATGTGTATGAAATTGAACAATTACTACAAATTATTATAACCTTAGGGACCAACACTGATCTAAAAGTTACATATTGAAAGAAGGGGTGTGAAAGGAAGCATTACTATGGACTTTTAATTGCAAAAACCATAAAATTCAGAAATCATTTCAAATATAGCACTATTTTGAAAAGATAGCATAATTTTGAATTGAGAGCATAATTTTTAACTTGAAAAAAAATTGAACCTTTTCTTAGTTTTGATCAAAATTATCATTTACAATCTGATAAAATTAAATACTAGCAACAGCCTTTAGCGAACAGAAATATCATGCTCAAAAGACATATTTGTGAAATATTTTCATGGTGAGAAGGATAGAATATTTATATTAAGACTAGAAAGTTATAAAGTGACAGTTAACTTATTAAAAATAGCATTTTATACAGACTGAGGTACGTTTATATAACATCCAAACAACTGTATTTTATTACAACAAAGTCCCATTCACACAAGTCTGTGAAAAAAAACAGACCATTACTCTTTATAAATTCATAAGCAACACATGCACAACACAACAGATCTACTGTTATTTCCGACCACGTCTTTTCATTGCCGCTGTACATTGAGGACAGTACCATTTTCCTTTAGGTGCCTGAGTAAGACCAACACAACCATAATGGAACCATTCTATAGGACACTGAAAACGAAATTTTTAAAAATGTATTCAATAAGATTATGTAATACGGACTGAGATATTACAATTTTAATTTACTACTATGCTTTAATACATATCCTTTTAAAACATATTTAAAACAGTTTGTCAAAAGAATTTATTATCATTCACTGACAAAACCAATACATATTATTATAAAAATAAAACCATCTGCCAAGCACAAAATTTATCTTTAATTAACTAAAAAGTCTATAATTTCTTTATCCAGTGATGGACAAAATTTCTTTTTACCAGTTCTTTCTTCTATCTTTTCAATTTCATCATTGTTCATGAACTAAGTTGATTTAACTAAACATTTTGAAAATATGTCCTTTAAGAATCTATATGTAAAGCAACCAATAACTAGCCTAAGGGCTCTTTCAGAATTAAATTCAAAACATTTTAAGATCCCAACCACTAATAATAGCAAGTTTTCATTTTATTTGTACAAACTCTTACATAATTCCAAAGAAAATGGAACCATTCAGAAATAGTAAATTTGACTTAAATGAGTGCCTCCCATTCCAACATCCACAACCAATTTTGTAACAGTCCTTTAATGAGCCTCCCTATGCTGCAATATATATCACTATTTATAATAAATAATTCAATTATCAGCATCAACAATCACATTCAAATAATGATCCAATACTTACATCGTCATTATCACAGCCAACCATATCACCATAAGACACCTGGTTACATAGACAATATCTTGGTTCGTTTGGATCATTCTGCCAGTCTATTGGCTGTCCATGTTCATCAACAATCTGTAAATCTGAGTTAGCATCCTCTCGTATAAGAGGTGATGCTTCAGCAGGAGTGGCAGGTGTTTGTGGTGTGAGAGGTTGTTTCTGCGCCAGTAATGACTGTGCTGCTGAGACGATAGCAGGCGATGAGGACTGTTGTTGTGACTGAGTGAGTTGAGCTGCCTTGGTAGTTTGTCTAAATATAATTACAATAATATTAGATAAATGCATTGGTTAGAGGTATAGGGGAGGGTCAAGATTTCAAAATAAAATGTTTAAATGGTTTTACACTAGTCATTTTTGGGGCTTTTTATAGCTTGCTGTTCAGTGTGAGCCAAGTTTCTGTGTAGAAGACCGTACTTTGACCTGTAATGGCCTTCTTTTACAAATTGTGACTTGAATGGAGAGTCATCTCATTGGTTCTCATACCACATATATTTTTATATCAATCTATGTTAAGTGTAGTGTTAACAGAAAAGCATATATTAGTCTTTTCCAATTGCTTAAAATGCCTTTTAAGATTTTACCACAATTTCAGGAAAAAGTGGTACAAATAAATAATTTAGTCCTCATTATAAAGATAACAGACAGTTTTTTACAGGTTATCTCTATGTAGGTTTTATATGAGTAAAATTTTGAACATTTTGAAATAAATTGAATTAAGGGGTCATCCATAATTATCAACCATTTTCCAAAGTGTACAAAACGTACACTTGGGGGGAGGGGGTTAAAAAAATCAATATTTTTACAGTACGCTTTTTTTTCTTCAGCAAATGAAATAAAACAGTCAGATATGTTTCAGTTTCTTTTCAATGCAAATTTCTATATTAAACTAAACTTTAATAGACAGGATCTTCTTTTTATTAAGAATTATTGATTCTTGTCTTGAAATCTGAAAATGGTTGATGTACACTTTCTGAGGGAGGGTGGGGGGTCTGAAAAAGTGTATGTTTTGTACACTTTGGAAAATGGTTGACAATTATGGATGACCCCTAACTACAGTAAATATGATCACAAATATCAAAGTTGTATACAGTGATGTACAGTGGATTCATTTATTGCATGGGTACCAATTTGCATACAAGCCAATAAAAAATTTGTCATTCATTATTTATCATATTTCGTGGTTTACCTGTACCCATGAAATCCACGAAAATAGGTATTCAAGAATAATAATGCAACCACAGTAGTATTGTTTTTCAGGTAACACTTACTTTTTTGATCTGGATATTTTGGGTTCATGACTTGCTGTAGGAGTTGAGGGTGCTGAACTATAAACATCTTTAGGTATAGTTAGCTCTTTACTTAATTCTGACATGGCCATTAAACTAGCTTTCATACTTGGAGTGCGTCGGCCATGTTGTAGCTGTAAAAGAAACAGAACTTGATTCAAACACTGGGGACAAAAAAAAAATAGAATAAATAAAAAAATGCTATTGCTAAATCTTGCAAATTAAAACATGTTTACTCATTTGTTCATCTATCAATTTTCCAATCAACTTCCATTCTTGAAATAATATTAATAATGGCTGAATGGGTAAAAATAAGAGAGTAACTATTAATTTTTCAGGAAAAGCTGTAAACAAATAATATTGTAATTCAAAATGGCTAATTTTTAATTGTGTGAAACCTTTTTTGTTGCATTTTTGCAAAAAAACAATATTCCTGTATTTTTATGTACACTACACATGTTACAGGAATAACTTTCAACATGTCCATACCATAATTCTATGAAAACTAATGGACTTGAGCATCCTATCCATATGCCTCTCTTAATATCAAAATCTAAATAGACCTAAATTAATCTAGATACCATTTGTACTACAAGGACACATTGTGTTGAAGTTTTAATCTCTGTCAGACATATTTTACCTTGATTCTATTGCTCTGTTCTGCACGCCTAGTATTAGTTTTAGTTTCAATAGTAATACCGCTTGAGATGAAATCCTGTGAAGATAGAGACTGTTAAATAAAAAACGATTGTAAAAGTCTACAAACATGACAAACAAAGCATATTCTTCAAAATTTGGTAATCATGGTAATACAGAGATATTTTCAAACAGGCGTTATTTTTAATTATTGCACAATCACATAACACACAAGTTATCCCACCCACAAATTGTTTGTAGAAAGCAACAATACTGTAATAAAGTGGTAGCTTTTGATTTATTTGTTTGTTTAAACCTGCACAAAAAGTTTATTTTGAAAATTTATAAAAATGGAGCAAACAGCCAAAATAATCATATCAATGTACAGAACCACAATATAAGATAGGTTATTTTCAAGATCTTTTATATTTATTTAAGATTAAATTGGCACATAGTATTCAAGCAGGCTTGTGTGCCCTGATAATTTTTTTTATTTCTTAAAGGCTTTATAAGTCTGCTGATTTCGAGTCATTCTATAAAGTGCTATTCGTTTGCAGGAAGGCTGTAATAGTAACATATTTTTTAATTCCTCTGTCCCTACTTAAAATGATGGCTCTTTTTCAATTTGTTATACCTGTATATGGTAAATTTTGTTGTACCATGTGAGATTCAATTTCTCAAATTAGCTTGGCAATAGCAAACAATGAAGGGTCATTTGATATAGCACCTCATAAAGTAAACATAGCTACTGCATTAAAGACCTGCTGCTGACCTTCTGCTGTTGCCTTTTCTATGGTGGGGCTGTTGTCTCTTTGACACATTCCCCATTTCCATTCTCAATTTTATAGCTAATTTGATACAAGGAAATCATTTAAAATTTATTTGTATACATTTAGGGGTCATCCATAATTGTCAACCATTTTCCTAAGTGTACAAAACGTACACTTTTTCAGACCCCCCACCCTCCCTCAAAAAGTGTACATCAACCATTTTCAGATTTCAAGAGAAGAATCAGTCATTCTTAATAAAAAGAAGATCCTGTCTATTATATTTTAGTTTAATATAGAACTTTGCATTGAAAAAAAACTAAAACATATCTGACTGTTTTATTTGATGACATCTATCTGTGATGCTTGTGTTTTGTCAGAATAAAGAGTACAAAGATTAGTGTTTCCCCTATCACACAGTGGGAATGGTAACTCCAATAAAAAAGGGCACCTAGAGCATGCAAAAGATTAACAAAAGGGCACATAAATTATGCTAAGAAATCAAAGAAAGGGAAATGCATGCCCGACAGCAGCATGGTTATATTGCATTGGTAAAGTATGGACTGACAGTTGTTGATGGAATCAGAGCTCAAGACAGCAATCAATCAAAGTGTAATGTTTTAAAACATTTTGGGTTTTTAAATTTCTCGCCTACATTTCTATTTAAAAGGTCCCTGTAAATATGCCATTCATGGCACTATTATCGTTTATGTATATATAGTGTACATATATTGGGTATTTTTTAAGTTAAGGTTAAACTTCATATGGAGGTGCTCCTAATTAAAGGAGGCTTATACTAAGAAAAATAAGTTTACTTCCGGTTTACTGGTTTACTATTTTGGAATGCATTACAAGAAAATTAATCGAAGGACCAGTTTAAAATCTTTTCACGAAATGGCGTCTTGTCAAAATCAAAACATTCAAAGAATTTAGTGTTTCAATCAATGTTGTTTATTAAACAGAGTAAAATGATATCGACCAATAAAAAAGCAGGTGAAATTGGCAATCGGGGGTACTGAGAAATGCTTGCAAACTTTTTGTTTAAACAATTTTACTAGTTCACATTTTTGAAAGATTTAGTTTTCATATGATTTGATGATTTTGATCTTTTAATCGTTCAATCCCGATTGAGTAGAATTATGATATCGAAATCAATATTATCAAGTGAAAATAATAGAGAAGAAATAAGAAGAGAAACACACCCAAGTCAATTCTCGATTTTATAAATCGACTTTCCCTACGGAAACGATATAAATTCCGGAAATTAAAAAAAAAAAAGTGTACGGCAAAAATGTTGATTTTTTAACCCCCTCCCCCCAAGTGTACGTTTTGTACACTTTGGAAAATGGTTGGCAATTATGGATGACCCCTTAAGGAAACCATAGTATTTACATCTTTATTCTATGATCCTATGGTCTTCAAATCACCACAAATGGATAAGGTTAGTTAATTATTGAAAATAGCAACATGTATCATTGTACGGTGATTTTTGGCCATGGTTTACAAATTAAAATTGTGGGATATTGCCCCAGATATTGATACATACCTGTTGTGTTGCTGCTATTGCCTGTGATGCTGCGGCTGCAATGGCTGCATTACTCCCTGCTCCCACATGACCTGTTAACATTTACATATCATTAATAATGCGATACCATGTGACTTTAAAGAGTGCAGATGAGACAAAAAAATGACAAATAAAATTATGGCCAAAATCATTTTTTTAATAGGTATTCCACTAATTGAGATTAAATTGAGGGCGATTCCAATCTCAAAGATTATAATTCAATTATAATCCAAACCACACACTGCAAAGGATTTGTAGACTCCAGTAATTTTGAGCTTTCCTACTGTATCTATTATAGAAACATATCTATTGATAAAGACAATATGTTGGTCTCTAGAGATGTATCTTTGTTATTATTTAACCATTACACAATTTTATTTTGTGCATAGAATTACCCTGCAAAACACTAAAAATTCATTTCGGTGCTCAAATGCATCTTAATGTATATGTAATGAATAAAAAGAAAAGGTGGGTGTATGACGAAAATTAAGTAGTTTGTACACTCATATCTACCCTCTTATTTCTTTCTTGGTTATTACAATCACATGTTTCAAAGGTTATTTTACATGTTTCTTTAAAGCCTAATTTCTATTTTTAAGTGTATTGACGCTACATGTATGTTTGTATTTTAATATGTATATTGATGGTCAATATATATAAAAGGAGTAGGTCCGGTAAGGGCCGATTTTGGCCTCAAATTTCAGGTTTATCTAACGAAAGATTTTGGACACTTTTTAAACACTTAAGTGTCTATTTCAATTGATTCAATTAGTTTATGTGAAAGATTTTAACTGATGTAGTCATTAAAACGCTCCGATTCAAGCTTAAATAAGAAAAATCTATCAAATATGCAAACAAACATCACTTTTCAGTAGTTTTTTGTCAAAAATGAAAGTGGCCACATCCGTGTTCATCCTCAACCTTTATATATGTTATGTATAATCATAAAATACAATATACATTTCAATATTATGAATGAACACGAATGCGGCCACTTTCATTTAAGCTGGAAACCATCTAAAATTTAACTAAAATGCTAAAATTGTTAAGATTTCAGTAATTTAGCATGACTTAATGATGTTAGTACCCTATAAATATGCATTGTTGTGTCAAAAACAGCCCATATTTGTGTAGCAGAATCAGTCTTCTTTCCAATAAATAGCTAAAAGATTACATTTTCACAATTTTGTAAAACTGCTATATTTAGGGGCCAAAAAGGGGTCTTACTGAACCTACTCCTTTGCACAGGTTCATACATGTATATAACATATTGACCTTGTCAACAGACTACACGAATGAATTTTATTTTTACAGGACATTCGGTCTGGTAAGCATCCTAGCTTTACCAGACCGAATGAAAATTTTACAAAACCAATTTTTTTTTACATCTAATTCTATATTATCCGACAAAAAACAACAAACATATGACTTTGTTGTGCCCTACTCCTCCCCAAAATGCACAAAAACAAAATGATGTAACAAGAGGGTATATTGTTATGAAAGTTGTGCACATTATTGCTTGAATGCATTTCAGTGAAGAGTAATGTCCCATTTTATTGGATTTTGACAATGTTTGTGAACTAAACATAATTTAGAGTTTCTGTATAAAATATTATTTCCTGTTTCTTCTTTCTTTTTCATAGGGCTATTCCAGAAAAACTTGTATGGGGGGGTTGGAAGGCACTTTTTGTCAGCACCCGCCACCCAGACAATTGTTATTGAGACTTATAGAGCATTATAGTGTGAAAAGTTGCTCTGATACCCATCACCCATGTATTATTAATATAATGTGCCTTCCAACCCCCCCATACATTTTTTTCTGGAATAGCCCATATATCTTTTGGTTTTCAATTCTGGTGTTTATATTTCATAGCTGAATTTTGTGATCTGCTTGGATTTTTATTCATTTATTGTATTTAATCGGCAAACCCGGAATTATCCTTATCCGTTCCCAGAATCTGATCCGGTTTTATTCACATTTCCAGTTGTGCCAATGATGGCAGCCATTGTTGTTTTTGACAGTCAGATATGTTTTTACCTGGATTTACACATTACTGGTTGGCGATTTTCGGCATAAAGCTAGCGGTTGAACAAAATAAACATCGCTGTGATGATTAAAAAAGATGAAAATGAATTTGAGATCGTTTGGCAATTTTGCTAGAATGTTAGAAAAATCCATGATAAAAAAACACAGGACATTCGGACCGGAATTCAAAATTTTTTTACTAGACCGATCCATTATTCACCAGATTTGTCTGACGGTCCGACGTATTTTGTGTAGTCTGTGTCAAAGGTCCATAATTGATAAATATATTGATAGACTTACCTAGACTGTAAGTTAATGATGGTACTGATGTTGAGTTGAACATTGATAATGCTGGAGAATTAGAGTTGGATTGTGATTTACGTGATTGACCTATTGCCTCCAATGCAGCCTCATGGGCCAAAGATGACAAAACTTTTTCTGTTGCTATTCTTTTTTCTGACGAGTGATTGTTCATTACAGGCTGAGAATGCAAAATTCTTCTCTCTGTAATATATAACATATCTCTGTATAAGGAACTCATTCATCACTATTGCCTTGTCACTAGCACAGATCACTTAGTATTTATGTAATTGTTTTACTCTTTTAATGAATTGTCAAATTTCCAATAATACTTTTTCAAGTCAAAGAGGCAGTTTTAGAATAAATTAAAATTCAAACAACTGATTAATACTTGTACTTATATATATTGCTGAAACACATATACATGATATAAGCTGGGCAATATCAAAATTCATTTACAAAAAAAATGAAAAAGCTTATCATAGGCGTCTTTATAGATATTAATGACATATATTTGGCTGTTTCTGAAACAAAGGCAGTCAGAATATTCCTATATTTAAGGGAAATCACTTTTTGTGTACATGAATTAATCTTTGCATGCATTGAAAAAACCTTCCTGAGATGTAAATGTCTTGTATTTTCTATTTTTTTTGTTTGACCAACATAAGCACCAAGACACGTATATATTCAGTAGTGAAGTACATGTAGGTTATAAATATCTGTGTAATAACCAATGATGGTTGTTTAATATTATTCTACTTACTTTCTGTTCTATGATTATTGATAGATGGAGGTTTATCTAACTCTAGTGACCCTGAAAATATATATGGTAATGCACTTTTATTGTCTATCCACATGAAAAGGCTCACTATGGGTCTGTGAAAAATACACACAGTAAAATTTCATCCATCTTCATATAAATCTGCATAACTCTTTGTTGATGTTGACAAAGATCAAAAAGTAAATGGGGACTTTAACAAGAATAGAGCCTTCAAATGTTTAATAAAAATTATTTTGTCAGAGCCTATATGAGAGGTGGTCCAGATGTTATATAACTTCTACTTACTTTTTTCTAAAACTTCTGTAATTCCAGCATTATCAGCTTCAAGTTCCATTTTAAATTTTGATAATTCTTGATCTAATTTTCTTAAATGTCTGTCAACCTGAAAATATATGCATGACAACATTTAATGACAGATATTATTTGATATTTAAAATATTAAAAATTCGGTTAATTCACAACATTTAGGAATTGGATTGGACACTTGCCCATTGTTGAAGGTTCTATGAGGGTCGTAATGGGTGTACTTTTATGACGAATAATGGTAAAAATTCACACCCAATGACTTTGACAGTAATTTTTGTGCATGACAATAAAATGTACTTTCTTTTTAGACAATAAAAAAAATCGACTAATTTTGAAATTAGATTAAATTTTTCTGAAAATAACAGTTGCAATAATTATTTGAGACTCTGACGAATCACAATAAGGATATTTTGAAGAATTACAGTAACATTTTAACCACTTTCAGGATAACAGTTGCCAAAAATGATCGTTTGACACCTGACAGTAAAGGACATTTCTACCCTCTTTTATGCTTACCTGTAATAGTTGTTGGTTTAATGTCATTTTGAAATATTTACAATACCGTACATTACCTAACATTCATTTTTATCATGCAACCTCGATTTATATTCCTTTGACTTAACTCTAGTTAAAAAATATAAACATTTCAGTGTTGCATTTGATGGACCTACAACGTCTTACTTCTTTTGGTACCCATATTTTTTCCCTTTTTTTTCTCTCTCAATATAATCCTTTAGCAATTCTTGATGATACATGAATGCATAAGTATTAAACATTTTCATTTAAAGACAAACATGTTTTCGATATTGTTCCTTCTATAATACATATATAAAAGACGACTGGCAAGACTTACTAAATCATATATATGAGTTGCTAAATGGACTTTTTCATCTGCATCTTCTAAAGATTTGTAATAGTCCTGAAATATATAGAGGTAAGTTAGATATTTCCATAAACTAAAACCATCAAATTATACTGCTATGAATACTATTTTTTTTTATACAACTTATAAAGACAGACACATTAACAATCTATTTAAATAATGTAGCCAAGAGAAATACAAGAAAAACAGAAAATATGACTTTTTTATTTAAATAAGTAAAACAAGACTTAGGAAGATATCTCTACTAAATAACCTATTTACATGTACCACAATCATGACAATATAAAACAAATATTGTTCAATTAAATCATTTCCCCAAACTGTCAGACAGGCAGTTAATTGGACATACAGGCTGATTTCCCAATCCCCCTTAATTTTTATTTTAAAGAATGTAGCATACACTTCATCATTACAGATTACTTTCTACATTTTACTTATAGCTTGTCTTTTTACATTTTCTTTTGAAAGTAGAATACCATTTTCAAAAATACATGTTTAGGAATGTTGTAACAACATGATCATCTTAGTGTCAGGTTTTTGATAAAAAAAAATGATTTTCCAGTCATCATTGTATTAATAAGAGCTCAAAGCTGTGTAATCACTAACCATAACATGTTTGACTCTTTTTACCTGATGCATGAAAAGCAATGAACATCTTTCATTTCTGTAAATATATATGTAACATGTCAGAGTTCGTGAAAAGTGGTGGTCCTCAGGATTTTACCACCAACATTTTGCATAGGACTGACACAATTTTAGTATTTTTCAATAGAGTTAATAGTGAGAACCAGCAGATTTTCTTCAAGAACCACCAGGGAAAAAAAGATTTCACGAACTCTGACATGTATATACTTCTATTATTTTTTTTTATTTTACTAACAATTTATTTTATATCAATGATATTGTTTACCTTTTTAATTTTTTCAAAATTTTCATCTTTCCACTCCTGTTTTGCATTTGGCTGTGTACATTTCTTGAAAAAAGATTTGACTCTTTCATCCAACTCATCAAGAGCATCTGAAATAGTTTGTACAGTGTTAGTAATTTATGAAGATCTAGAGGATATGAAAGAAATTTTCAAAATAGTTAGCTATCTAAACATCTAAATTATAACATGCACTGTAATTAATTAACCAATATCATCTAAAACTCTTTGCAACTTTAAAACAGAAAGTAGATCTTTTTAGTTTGTTCATTATGTTGTACTGTTACGCCACTGTCAAGGTTAGAAGAGGGTTTGGCACAATCAATCTAGTTTAACCCTGTCACATTCTGTATTTGCCTGTCCCAAATCAGGAGCCTGTAATTCACTGTGGTTGTCGTTTGTTGCTTTGTAACATATTTGTTTTTCGTTCATTATTTCTTACTTCATATTTTTGCACTTGAATTAGACCGTTAACTACGGTACACATTTTCTTTTTTAAATTGTTTTACATATCTCAATTTGGGGTCTTTCACAGCTGACTATGTGGTATGGGTTTTGCTTATTGTTGAAAGCCAAACGGTGATCTATAGCTGTTAATTTCTGTGTCATTTGGTCTCTTGTTGAGAGCTGTCTCATTTGCAAACATACCACATTTTCTTATTTTTATAAACATGTATTATTTGCAGAAAATCATCCTCCCTCTACATACAATGGTGGATCAATTCATAATAAGAAATTAAATTCATAATGTAAAATTAAATTCAGAATAAGAAATTTAGAATTAGAAATTAAATTCATAATGTAAAATTAAATTCAGAATAAGAAATTTAGAATTAGAAATTAAATTCATAATGTGAAATTAAATTCATAATAACCATGATAACCAAAAGCATACAAATGATGAAATATTCAAAAAACTTTTATAATCCAAGGAATTATTTCTTGTATGTCGAACATGAACAACTATATTTTTTTTAACTGTGGTAATGTAAATGCTGTACTGTAGTTACTTTGCATCATAAATATCTTACTTTGAACTTGTAAATCCATTTCTCTCATTTCTGTAAGTCTTTCTCTCATTTCCATAGGCAAATTCTCTATCACTATAAAACAGTTTTTTTTATTAATAATAAGCAAGTCCTAGCATAGTAATTGTATTGTAAGGGAGCTACCATTTGATTTTTATGGGGGGGCTAGGATGAAATTTGAAAAAAATAGGCAGGACAGGAGTTTTGAGTAAAAAAAAAAGGCAGGATGTGACACTTGCAAAAAAAAGAGTCAGGACAACAATTTAGGTAAAAAAAAGTCAGGATAAACCAAAAAAAAAAAATGCAGGACTGATTAGAGTGAAAAATAAAAAGGCAGGACAGAGATTACAGCTAAATTAAAAATGCAGGACAAAATTTTTCATCCTAGCCCCCCCATAAAAATCAAATGGTAGCTCCCTAACTGTATGTAAAAAATTGTTTGTATCTATGTATCTATGCAAATCAATATTCTTTTTCCTTATTCATGTATGCTCTGTATGCCCCTTGTGGGCCCTTAATTGGAAATAAAATATGTTCTGTTCTGTGCTGGTTTGCGTAAAAAATATTTTAAACAAATTGAATAATATTATGAACATTGGAACAATAACAACAAGAGAGTGCAACACAATAAAAGTGTGTACACATATGCAGATAAAACACAATATATTTATATTATATAGAACAAATTTAAATTGGTCTTTATTATTTTTATTTTTCACTGTATTCAGTCCTGCCTTTTCTTTTTTAGTTTATCCTGAATTATTTTTTTTACATAAATTGTCATCCTGCCTTTTTATTTTGCAAAGTGTCTCATCCTGCGTTTTTATTTTTACTCAAAACTCCTGTCACTTTTATTTTTAATTTCATCCTAGCAAAGAATTGAAGATAGGTATATTTTTAGGGACCATGAAAATGTGTCAGTTAAAGCAGGATGTTGGAACACTCAGGTGTCTGATTAGGCACTGGTTACACTGTACATACATAATAAATCTTGTGCGAGGTAAACTCAGGTAATGCATGTAATGGATGCCTTTGAAACATATATATATATACTTATGAATATAATTATTTTCTGTGACTGTATCTTACATTAATTTGTAGGATCCTTTACTATAGATAATTTAGCTGATCTGTAACAATAACATCTTCATGCCTTATATATCATGTACTGTAGTACGCCGCTAGATTAAAACTGACGTGGAAAGGTAACACATGCCCACCGAAAGCTCTTTTTTTGAGAGCCCAGGTGGTCGTGTGGTCTAGCGGGACGGCTGCAGTGCAGGCGAGTTGGTGTCACGATATCACAGTAGCATGGGTTCGAATCCCGGCGAGGGAAGAACCAAAAATTTGCGAAAGCAAATTTACAGATCTAACATTGTTGGGTTGATGTTTAGACGAGTTGTATATATATATATATATATCAGTCTAAAGATTTGCACAACGGTATCTTATATCAGTACTGTTGTGCAAATCTTTAGACTGATATAATTTTTTCCTTATCTGCATAGTATCGCCTATTTTAGACGATCCGGTACATAGTAAATTTGCTGGTTGGTCGTTTTTATAGACTTTTATATATATATATATACATACATTAATAATTAAATGTTAAAAAGTAATTTCAAATCTTAAAACAATGCCTCTACAAATGTGTAAACATGAAACAGTAATTGTAAAAGCCTCCTATTAGCTGATTCACATTTTATTCAGTAATTCTATATGATAAAATTCTGAGCACAAATGCATTTGAAAAGAAATTCATTACTTTGATATTGTAATTCTAATGTAATTCATTACTTTGATATTGTAATTTTAATGTAATTCATTACTTTGTCATGTAATTGACTTTTTGTCTAGTAGAGGCTGTACTTGCATTTCTTTTTTATATATCATTATGTACATCATTGTACATGATGTACAATGTATGTGTATAAATTTTAACCAATCATGACATATTATGGAAGCCACACACCAAAAGAACTATTATATTTAACATTTTATTCCCTCAAATATTGATGTTTACGAAGTAATAATAAAGCAAACTTGTAGATGTGGCTCATTCCTTAAAAATCATCTTTTGTCCAAAATTTGAGTTACAGGTATTCATGGTATTAGTTAGGGATAAATTAGACAAGTTTTTACTTTTATGTCCTACATCATGAAGGAGTATGCATCTTATTGCTAATTCTCAAATATAGTTAGATATCACAAGTGTTCCAGTCAAATTTCAACATGGCAAGAAAAATTACTGATGCCACAAAATTATGTCAATGATTCAAGTGTTTCAATTTTACCAAGTAGAGGTAAGTTCTTTAAGGTTCATGTGTACCCTTTGGCTAAAATAGCTGTATTTTCACCTCACAATTTACTCTGTGTACAGACAAATCTGTGCATATGTAAAAATTTGCAGGCATAGCATGTCCTAGATAAATAAATTTCAAATATGTTTTGTTTTAGAAAAATAAAAACTTGCCAGGATTTTGCCATGCACTTTTTTTCATTCCTCAAGAATTCGAAGGTGCCAAAAAAACTAAGTTGGGAAACAGGTTTGAGAACTTCCCACAGGTAATAATAAACGTATTTACACTTTTGGTATTATGCTGAATTTCGTCTCCAAATGACCTTAGATCGCCTCCGAATAACCTTTTGACATCAAACAACAATCACTTTTTTATTGTGACGTCAAATTTTTTGAATTGTTATGTCAAAGTTTACGGGAACCTGTGTGATTCTACGTAATGGTGGACAAATTTGCATACAAGTGTAAATACGTCTATTGAAGTGAGCGGTATTGATTGACATGGACATTAGATGGTCTGGCAATAATTGGTTATTTAAACTGTATACCTGAGTGGACCACATCAAGGTAAACTCAACTGTTTGTTAATTTTATCATCTTCTGCAGAGACGAAAAAAGTATACGGCAAAATCCAGTTAAGTCATGAATTTTCTAAATCATACAATGCATTTGAATTCTATTTATCTAGGGCATGCTATGCCTTAAAACTTTTCCAGATGCAAAGGTTTGCCTGTACTCAGAGTAAACTTTGAGGTGAAAATACGGCCATTTTAGCCATAGGGGAACCTTAATAAAGTGGAATATTCATGTTTCTACAACGCATTAAGTCTGACGGGAGTGAATCACACCTTAGCTGCTCCATCGCAAAAAATGTGCATTGATTACCCTGATTTGAGAGAGGCGTACACATTCAGTTACGTTATTGTAAATAACTCTGCAATTTTAGAAAATCATCAAACTTATGGCGATTGAAGTTTGCGCCTTGAAAGTTTCAACTGTTTTCACCCCCTATTTGAACATTTGGTACACTAAAGGAGAACAATTCCCTATTTAATTGCAAAATTTAAAATCTGAAATATTTCACTGAAATTTATGTGAAGCATGTGCTCCATACATTGAGGTAAATGGAGTTGTCTCCCTTCTATAAAAGAAATCTGAAAACGAATTAAATGGTTTAGATTCTCATCTAGGAGTAAAAATAAGGAAGGCAAATTAAAGAACATGGATTTTACTTTCTAAATAATCCTCTAAATATAACATTTTGTCGGTTCTTCTGGTCTTTTCTGTGAAAAAAATATGAGTAAAATTTCGACAGGAATTCAGCAATCTGGGTCAATCTGTGTCTGAAGTTTTGATTGGTCGGAGACTTTGGAATTAAAGTCGTATTCACTGATCATTTTGAGCTGTATAAAGCGAAATCTGAATTGCAATAATAATTCTGGTGTTGTTTCAATCGACACAAAATGAATTTATACGACGAAGAAACAAAAAAACATTATAAAGAGTTAATTCTTTGTTTGACCAATGACAGCTACTGAAACAAATATCAAAAGATAACCTTCCTTTGTTTCGAATTCGAATTGCAAACATTCAACAAAGATTTAATTTTTGAATAAATTTTTTACTTATTTTAAAAGACTGTTAGTTCTTATATTGGTTCCTCGTGGAATAATTTCGATTATATGTTGTTCCTAAACTCTATTTATGCGAAAATATCATTCTCAAATAAAGCCTTTAATAATATCGTGTCATCTGCAAGATTAAAGTGAACTTGTAGATTTCACCCTCACTTATCATGTTTTCAAGAGTTTTGAGACTTAAGAATAGTCTGATCTCAAATCAAAGTCATATTCGTAAATTTTGCAAATCGCAAACAAACTTGGTAATTCTAATGTTTCTCTTGATTTTAACTTTTTATCAGTTCACAGTTGCCTGAGTTGGAGATTTTATAGTCTTAATTTATTGTTTCTTAAATATATATGCCTTATCAGGGATATTAACAAGTTCAATGATTTTCTTGACAATTTAAGGTCAATTCATTAGATTTTCTTGCAAAAGCTGTTTTTGTGTTAAATTAACTGTCATAACAATTTTAACATGGTTAATAAATACATAAGCTTTATATAGAGTCGCCATAGTGTACAAACAATAAGCTTTAATGAACTTCATACCTACATAAAAGGTTCATCAAAAGTAATTGAAAAATATGGTAGTGTCAGTACATCACAAAATCTACTTGATCTACAGACGTCTATAAAGGGCCAAAAAATGACATGTGTAAAATAATTCAAACAATCTTCTTCTTCTTCTTTAGTTACGGAATACCATCAACTTTTTGAGTATTACTTTCCGGCGCATGCCTGTATGAGGTCGCTTTAAGTTAATTTCATTTTTTTTTTATTACTTTTATTTATTTATGAAATTTACAATTTTTTTAGTTTCAATTTTTACATTTTTTATATACATGTTTTTTATAACTATAAGATAAAAACAATAAAAAAAAAACAATGAAAAATACAGTAACCAATGAAATATTTGATCACACAAATCTATTACTTTCTGACATAATTAAGTAGTAATCATAATATGTTGAATAGTCTTATTTAATAAATAATTCTTAAATTTTACTGTGAATAATTATCCTGATTATTTTCCAAAACACATGATAAAAGTTGAAATTTTCACTCATATACATTCCTCTATGATAATGATTCATAATAACACTTGTAAAGGTTTAGATAGCACTTCCAAATAATAAATGAAAAACCTATTAAAGGAAGAGTATAGATGAGAGCTTTTTGATTATTTGGCCAACATTCCCAATGAAATTGCATATTTATAAAACATAAAAAATGTAAACTTATCAAGCCTTTAAAATTATGTTGGTTTTATTTGATAAATAAAATATATATGGTGGATACAATCGTTTTAAAATGTTAATGCCTGTGGCCTGTTGCAATGCAATATTTCTTTTCTAACCAAACATGCCATATTTTACATCCCTAGCATAGCAAATTCCAGATAGCCTTCTCAGTAAATACTTGATATTAATTAGTTTTTGTCCTGAATATGTACATGTATATACAATGTGAATGCTGCAATATGGGTTGTGTTGAAAATGAGAACCACTTCATACTTGTATGTCCAGCCTACAGAACCATGAGATTAGAATATTTGCTAAAATGTTATTGTTCTTGGCCAAATAATTTTAAACTTTTTCATTTGGTTCAATTCAAATCTATCACAATTAAACTAAGTAACTATCTGAAATATTCTTTGAAAATTAGATCATGCATTGTGTATTAATTGTACCTTTATTATATTATGTATTGTTCTCTGCTATCTGTTGTTTTGTCACATTGTATATACTTGTTTATGTATTGCTGAAGCATGTAATTTATCATGTTTATGCTTTTGCAAATAAAATATGCATTTATTCTTTTAATGTATGGCAATGTACGACTTAATATATTTGTCACTGGACATTAAGTAAACAGCAATCAACTTAATCCTTAATTTAAAAAAAAGTTTTATACATGATTATCAACAGGCATTTTTGTACATAGATGTACATGGAATAAAATATTTGTTTAATTATTACATTATTTAACTGTCATTACAGGATCTGAAAAGAACATGCCTGTATGACTTCCATGTTCATAATGAAGGGAAAATCGTTCCATTTGCTGGATGGGAAATGCCAGTACAGTATAAATCAGGAATAACTTCAGAACATCTCCATGTTAGATCTGATGCAGGTTTGTTTGATGTCTCACATATGCTGCAGACAAAGATCACAGGCGAAGACAGCATTAAATTCATCGAAAGTATGACTGTAGCTGACGTTGAAGGATTAAAAGAAAATCAGGGAACTTTGAGTGTATTTACTAATGATAATGGTGGTATATTAGACGATTTAATCATCAACAAAACAACTGATGGATATTTATATGTGGTTTCTAATGCTGGCTGTGCAGAAAAAGATTTGAAAAATATGTTGGTATGTTATATTTGAAGATAATCCAATATTTGTTTTAAGGCAACAGCTCTAGTAAATGCATTTTAGTCTAAAATGACCTTTAATACTGTGTAGAACATCTTAAATGTCTATTATAGATACAATGCAAATTCAGAAATTTTTGGGTGCATTTATTATTACAGTTGTTGATCAGATCACTAGAGAAGAACTTCAATGTTTGCCTAAATATATTTTTAAGAAAATCATTAGAGAAACATATTCTACCACTGTATCTCACAGGGCACATGACACATCTTCACTATAATAATGAAAATAGTTATGCTTTATTTTCTCAAGTAAAGAAGTTTCATATCACACTGAATTCATACAATGTAGGTAGAATCAATATCTAAACCAAATCTTCTAAAATGTTTAGATACATGTAATAGTATCATAACATATATATGAGAGTAATCTCCCTTTAATCTTAGTTGTATTTTTTTCTCATTTTTTAAAAATCATTCCAGCAATTATGATTTTTTGTTTACAGAACTTAAAAATATTTGAAAAGTAGGTTCCTTGACATAGTTAAATTTAAAAAAAAAAGCTTTTAAAGACTGTGAAGCTGTCATTATATGAAAATAAGGAGATGTGGTTTGACTTTCAATAGGACAACCATTCACCAGTGTCAAAATGACATTGATGTACATAAGAAATGAAGTTGTTATTATCCAATATCATTCAATTTCTGATTTTTCTCTTCAGACTCAAGCTGAATTATTCAGAAACGCAGGTGGAGATGTGGATGTGGAAATTATATGTAATGGTTTATTGGCACTACAAGGTAGATTTATTAGTGATAGTAATCGTAACCTTTTTAGAACAATTTTCAGATGATTGAGAACATGAGGAGTAAGCAATTTAAACAAAGTATTAAAAAAAGTATTTATTTTGGCCCCTAATTCCTAAACAGTTTAGACCATGGAAACTTATGGTACAATTATACCTTTAGACCAATTTCAATGGGGTTTTATTCTTGAATTCTTGAGGTTCTTAAATATGCTAAATCTAACCATGTTTTAAGTTTTTGGAATTTGGTCCTCGTTATTGAATATGTCCACATGAGGTTCAAAGGGTCCATTAAATGTTGTTGGATTTCATCAAAAATTGAATTATTGAAGTTCTTTGATATGCTGAATTTAACCGTGTATTTTAATTTTCAATTTTGGGTCCCGTTTTCAAATTGGTCTACATTATAATGCAAAGGGTCCAAAATAAAACTTAGTTTAATTTTAACAAAAATTGAATTCTTGGGATTCATTGATATGCTGAGTCTAAACATGTATTTATATTTTTGATTATGGGCCCAGTTTTCAGGTTGGTCCAAATTGGGGTCCAAAAATTTAACTTTGTTTGATTTCAACAAAAATTAAATGTATTGGGTTCTTTGGTATGCCTAATCTAACCATGTATTTAGATTTTTGATTTTTGGGCCCTGTTATCAAATTGGTCCACATTGAGGTCAAAAGGGTCCAAAATTAAACTTTTATTTGATTTCATCAAAAATTGAACTCTGGGGATTTTTTAATATGCTGAATCAATCCATGGCCATGTATTTAGATTTTGGATATTGGACCATAATTGGTAAAAAAAATTATTAAGTTCATTAGACCACAATTATTCTGTGTCAGAAACCTATGCTGTGTCAACTATTAAATCACTATCCAAATTCAGAGCTGTATCAAGCTTGAATGTTGTGTGCATACTCTGGTTGATAATTGGTGGAACTGTTTTAATGGGGTAGTGATGAAATCATTTTATGAATAAAAACAGTTAAATGTGTTTTAAAAATGTTATCTTTTGTAGGTCCATCTGCTGGTGAGGTGATGCAAGAAGCTGTCGACTTTGATATGAACACTTTGCCATTCATGACAAACAAACAATGTAGTGTATATGGTATATCTGATTGTAGGGTAACACGGTGTGGATACACTGGTGAAGATGGTGTTGAGGTCAGTAATAAAATGGTATACCATATACCAACTTATTTTCCTGAGCGATTTATTTTAGTGACATTCTTGAGTAGAAAAACAATGTGAATATGAAAAAATTAGATCGATCATAATTCAACTACTTCAAGTAAATTTGAAAATTGCAAAATTAAATCGCTGTGAAAAGGGATAGAAAGGTGCCCGGACTTAAGGCAAAATAAAGTATTCACAAAAATAAGTTGGTTTACAGAATTGGTAACTTCTATGTTTATAATTGTGTTATTTTCTTACATACCAATAAACAAAAAACAAGTACAATTGCAATAAATACTAAGAATATTTTTCCATTAGATATCAGTTCCTTCTGACAAAAGTGTGGAGCTAGCAATAAGACTGATGAATTCAAAAGCAGGAAATGTCAAATTAATAGGTCTTGGAGCAAGAGATAGTTTACGACTAGAAGCTGGTCTATGTTTATATGGGAATGATATTGATGAGACTACAAGTCCTGTAGAGGCTACATTGATGTGGACCATTGGTTAGTAGTGAATTAATTAAGAAGGAGATTTTAGTATATTGTTAGTTTTTCTTGAAGTATTTTGAAATCTATTTTTTCAATTCATTTATTTAATATTATATTGATTTTATGATATAAGCTATACTTAACCCTTTCAACAATTTTACATACATATATATGTGTAGCAGATAAATTTAGATGTGCCATAATATTTGAATAGAATGATGCAGTGTTCAAGTTATAAAAATTACCCCTTAGTGCTGTAATTACCATGAGGTGAGAAATAATAAGAATTTAAACAATGAATATATTTATTATAATCCAAACTGTAAAGTTAGCAAAAAAAAGGTAAATAAAAAATGAAACAAAAGAGAATTTCCACTAATGAAAAGATTTAAGCAAACCTATATTATGGTAAACAAAATCAGTAATGTCAGAGAGCAACCAAAATTAACCACTTGACTACAGGCTTTTATATTTGGACTGGGACAAAAAGAATATGGCAATGTCAAACATTATTGTAAGTGCTCAACACACTTTGGCTTGTGACAGGCACTAAAAGAATGTGATAAAGTCAAACATTTGTTTGAGTGCTCAATATACACCTTAATCTCACAGTGGTGTAATTTAGATCATCATAGTGTAGACTGAAAATATCAATTGAAAAAGGCTTATCTCATTAGTATGTCAGAAAGATGTCCTTATAAAGAACAGGTTTATGGTGTAATCTGAATTTTATTGTTTATCACTTATTAAGGAAAAAGAAGAAGACAAGATGCAGATTTCCCTGGAGCAGAAGTCATATTAGAACAGATAAAACAGAAGCCAACGAGAAAAAGGATAGGAATTATATCTGAAGGTCCACCTGCTAGAGGTTTGTTATATGATTGTATGGTACCATAGTGTAACAAATGATAATGTCGGAAGCATATTCACAGAATTTATTTTAAGATGATATGTTTTAATATCTGTTTTATTTTATTGTGTTTATTTTAAGCTCACCCACCTCACCCATATGATGAAGAAAGCTATTCTCATCATTTGTGTCTTTCATCATTGAAGTCATTGTCCTCTTCAGTTTACTTTTTTTTATAAAAAATATTCTCCTTTAAAACTACTAGGCTAATCAGCCGACAAGATCTACAAGAGTCAAAATTACTGAAATGGTCAGTGTACTACTTATACGAGTTAATGCCCTTAAAGGAAAATTTGTACCCTAGTTTATGTGTTATGGAAAATCTTTAAAAGATAAAAAGAAACTTGAAGCAACAAAATTTATCAAAAGACAAAATCTACTAGTAGGTCAGCAAACCAAAGTAGTAAGTAAAATTTATTTATGAATGAAGATTTTAACTTGTTCTTTAGCTCACCTGACCTGAAAGGTCCTGCGTCTGTCGTCCGTCGTCTGTAAACTTTTACAAAAATCTTCTCCTCTGAAACTACTTGGCCAAATTCTACCAAACTTGGCCACAATCATCCTTGGGATATCTAGTTTAAAAAATGTGTGGCGTGACCCGTCAAACCAACCAAGATGGCCGCCATGGCTAAAAATAGAACATAGGGGTAAAATGCAGTTTTTGGCTTATAACTCAAAAACCAAAGCATTTAGAGCAAATCTGAGTAAAATTGTTTATCAGGTGAAGATCTATCTGCCCTGATATTTTCAGACGAATCGGATAACCTGTTGTTGGGTTGCTGCCCCTGAAATGGTTATTTTAAGGAAATTTTGCAGTTTTTGGTTATTATCTTGAATACTATTATAGATAGAGATAAACTGTAAACAGCAATAATGTTCAGCAGAGTAAGACCTACAAATAAGTCAACATGACCAAAATTGCCAGTCGACCCCTTAAGGAGTTATTGCCCTTTATAGTCAATTTTTAACAACTTTTCATCATTTTTTGTAACTTTTCTAAAAATCTTCTTCTCTAAAACGACTTTGCCAAATTTAATCAAACTTGGCGACAATTATCATTGTGGTTTATAGTTTAAAAAATGTGTCCGATGACCCAGCCTACCAAACAAAATGGCCGACATGGCTAAAATTAGAACATAGTGGTAAAATGCAGTTTTTGCTTTATATCTTTGAAACCAAGACATTTAGGGCAAATCTTTCCAGATTTTAATGTCCATCAGAATAAGATATATCCCCTCACCAATTTTCAGTTGAATCGGACAACCTGTTGTTGGGTTGCTGCCCTTAAATTGGTTATTTTAAGAAAATTTTGCAGTTTTTGGTTATTATCTTGAATACTATTATAGATAGAGATAAACTGTAAACAGCAATAATGTTCAGCAAAGTAAGATCTACAAATAAGTCAGCATGATCAAAATTGTTAGAGGACCCCTTAAGGAGTTATTGCCCTTTAGAGTCAATATTAAACAACTTTTCCTCATTTTTGTAACTTGTATAAAAATCTTTTCTAAAACTACTTGGCCAAATTTAACCAAACTTGGCCACAATCATAATACTAGGGTATCTATTTTTAAAAAGAGTGTCTAATGACCCCGCCTACCAACAAAGATGGCCGACATCAGTAAACACATTAACAGGTGAGCGACACAGGCTCTTGAGAGCCTCTAGTTTTTTTAATTTGTGCAAAAACAATTAGTAGTTAGAGAAAAATCATACAAGATATACTTGTCTCATGTAAGAATCTCAAACTGTTTTTTTTTTTAATCTCAACCTTTTTTTTTCAGGTGGAACAAAAATATACAATGAATCGGGTACTACACAGATTGGGGAGCTAACAAGTGGTTGTCCTTCACCTTCATTAAAAAAGAATGTATCCATGGGATATGTGGAAACTCCTTTTTCTAAAGTTGGAACTGGTGTTCAACTGGAAGTACGAAAGAAGATGGTGCCAGCTACTGTGTCAAAAATGCCATTTTTGAAGTGCAATTATTTTACTGGCTAGTGATGTGAATTATTCTGGTCATTTAGGTATCTTGACCATAATTGAATTTGACCACATAATTATTTAAAAGACCTGGTTGGGCTTTGTACATGTTGTATGCAAACCTGACTGCATCAGAAATCTTCTTTTTCACATGATAAAGGAGTAAGTTCGGTAAGTGCCATATTTGGCCCCAACTATAAAGTTCATGGTTACAAGACAATAATTGTTTTAAGTTGCCTTAAAGACATGTGAAAAAGTTAAACAGAGCTGTTTTTGTCAAAGTTTAATTCTAACACAACGATTTTTACATTCCAAAATGGTCAAGATAAGGGATTTTGGTGAAATTTGACAAAATCAGCGGGATTTCAACCAAATAAAGGACCAGGAAACATAGAGCGCAGGCGTCGACAAGCTTAATATTCAAATAAGACATGTTAAATGTCTTCACAAACATTATTTTAAAAGATCTTTGTTGTCGACGTATGCGCTCTATGTTGCCTGTCAAATAATCTTTGGAAATTTACCCATTTTCATTTATTTTTTGCGTGAAAAATCAATATGAGTACAACTTGTGACGTCATAATGAAACGCAGAAACGTAAAATTTTAAACAAAATGGCTTATATCCTATCTATTCAATGTATTAGCTACAATTTATCGTGATATTGGTCAATAAATCCGAATTTGAAATTTACGCTAAAAAAGTGGGCCATTTTAGGACCTTATCGAACATACTCCTTTCTTCAGGGAATATTTTCAAGTTTTAAGATTATTTCATACTCAAGAATATTTTAATTTCATTTGTCCTAAAAATATTACAGTAATAAGATCATGTTTTTTTTTAAAACTTTTATTATATCAAACTAATTAGAAAAAAAACCGTATATAAACGTTAAACTTATATTTGTATTATGGTCCAGATACTTAATTAATATGTCACTTTATACATTGTTATTTGAAAATAAAGATTGATGACTTTTAAAACCTATTACATGATTACTGTGGGTGGCGATATTTGATTTCCGGGTTTTGCCAATCTGCATACAAAGCCTATTGAAAATTTGTAATTCGTTGAGCATTTTATTTTGTGGTTCAGCTGTAACCAGGAAACCTACAGTATTCAATGAATAATAATGATTGCACAGTATTATCATGGTCACTACTCACCATACATCATTTTAGTGCTTCGAATGTGATGTCTTTAAGGGCATTTGAAACATATTACAATGTCCTAATAGGTATTTAAAACTTGATGATTTCATGTAGGCTTAAGAGTCAATGATCTCCAGTTTATAGATTTTTACTTAAAAACAGAAATTACTTTTGTGATTTGACATAATTTTTTTTTTTTATAAATTTTAATGTTTGGTAAATAAGCAATTTAAGAGTCTTAAGTATTATAGTGTTATCTCTGCTTAGTTTCCAGTGTTCAAGCTTGAATCTCAAAAGAGTGCTGTTCGACAGAATGGGCAGCCTTCAACCAGATTATAAAGGAATTGTTGAACAGTGTAAATGACTTTGAATTTAAGTTAACTTCAGAAAAATGTGCTATATAATTTTAATTAAATTTTTTATGACTTCCTTTCTTTAAATTACTTGCTTAAAATTATGTAATCTGGGAACCCTTGCTGGACAAACATCCCAAGTGTTATTCTAAATTAAATTTTATAATAATATTGTTATCATGTTATATTATTTGTTTGTTTATTTGTTGAGATTCTTTGTGACATGCTTTAAGTACAATTTCATGATATTCATTTCTATAGCATTAAATTTCTGTACCTTCTCTACCTTGTGTGTTTTTTTTTTTATACCCTAGTGAGTTTCAACCAAAATTAGATACTCTTTGTGTTTCATGATTTATTATTTATTTACTAACTGTACTTTTCAGTAGAATTTTTACAGAGAATGTTTATTGAATGATTAAATATAAATGTTTATTGAATGAATATAGCATGATGTGAGCTTCCATGTGAATGTTGCACAAAATGTGAATCAATTGTGTGTTGTTGAAGTATTGTGTATGATTGTTTTATGATATTATTATAAGTTTGCACATATGTTTTATAGAATAAATCTTATATATTATCTTAATATGATTTTGTCTAATTAGCAGCAAATTGACCAATATGCAAAAGGCGTTCAAGCTTTTGAAATGACCTCAAAACCTTGACTACTCCCAGCATTTGACCAGACATTGATAAGTTTTTCCAAATCTTCCTCTGAAAAGGAAAACTATTTATTGCAAATCAAGAAAAAACATCATATAACAAAGGAAAGAACTGTAAGCTTTGCTTATAAATACATGCAAAAGAACATCTGCTTTACTGAGTACTGAATATAGATTTCATGTTGAAAGTCTTAAGGTTAAAGAATTTACTAGAAGTATCACAAAATACTTATAAAGATCTATGTGAAGTAGGTCAAGGTCAGGTAAACTCTGTCGGACAGACATCACCTTATAATATGTTATAACACCAAATATAGTTGATCTATTGCTTATGGTAATTGAAAAACAGACCAAAAGACAAAAACCTAACATTATCTAATGAACCATGAAAATTGGTTTAAGGCAGATGATACCTGCTATAAAAACATGTTCTCCTTACAGTTATTCCATACCACAAATATAGCTGACCTATTACTAAAAGTATTGAAAAAACAGACCAAAACACAAAAACTTAACAGTGACAGTTAAATTATCAATAAACCATGAGACTGAGGTTATGGTTGTCTTTCTGATATTGTTTAATATCTCACCCCTTATTTTATTGATTTTGTATTTGCATTATGTAATAGATCAAATTTATTTGTTCAGTGTATGTTCATTGTTTGTGTTAATATGTCTTTTAATTGAGTAAACCATTTAATTGATATTTTATAGTGTGTCTTTTTATGGTTGTGATGTTATACTATTGTTTCGGATAAGGGTGAAGGTTGGTATCTAGTAAAACCTTTAAACCCGCTGCATTTGGTTGCACTTTTCTTAAGTTAGAAACCTGATGTTCAGTAGTTGTTGTCTGTCGATGTGGTTCATAACTGTTTCTCATTTTTCGTTGGTTTTCCTGTTTGAATAGTTTTACAACAGTCTTTTTTGAGGTTTTTGATAGCTTGCTGTTAGGTGAGCCAAGGCGCCGTGTTGAAGACCATACTTTGACCTATAATGGTTTACTTTTACAGGTTGTGACTTGGATGGAGAGTTTTTTCATTGGCACTCATACTATATCTTCTTATATAATATCTAATAAAAGTCATATGATACCTGCCACACAGACATGTACACATTACAATCATTCCATACACCAAATATAATTCACCTATTGCTTACAGTACTTGAAAACCAGATCAAAACACAAAAAACTTAACTGACCAATAAAATATGAAAATGAGGTCAAAGTCAGATGAAACCCACCAGAATGACATGTAACCTTTAACAATTTTTCCATACACCACATATATAATTGACCTACTGCTTGTAGTATTTGAGAAACAGACCTATCATGTAATTAAACCCTTGATCACTGATCCATGAAATAAGGTTGAGGTCAGGTGAACCCTGACTTGTAGACATGTAGACAATGGAACAAACAAACATACCAAATATAGTTATCATTAGTGAGAAATTCAAGTGACAATTTTTTTTTTTTTTTTTTTTTTTTAAGCAGTTGCTTAACCATGAAAATGAGGACAAGGACAACGGACATATGACAGAAGCAACTTCACAACAAGTTATCTGAATACAAGATATGAAGCATACAGGTCTTCTACCTTTTGAAATATAAAGCTTTATTCAAACAGTTCACACTGACTGCGGATAGTAATACCGAAGTCTTGCATACTGCAACAAAAGTTGCAGGCAAGACAATAAAAAACAAAGATTAATTCACATGTCCACATTTATTCACAAACAATAAACAAGTATAAGTATAATAAGTAACAATTAAATCAAAACAATTGGAAAAAAATAAGTTATAAATAGCATATGAGGAATTAATTTTATGTCGGCTGTTCAACATTTGCAACTTTAATTTGTTGAGACAAAAGTAGCATAACTACAATTTTGTTCACATTTCTTTTCCACCCACTAATATCTTAAAAAAGCAGCACTTAAAAACAAACAGAAAACAAATATTTCTTCAAAACATGACTTTTTAATCAGATTTAAATGAAAATCTAGTACCTGTGTAACAACATGATAAATGACTAATGTATCTAGCATCAGCTGCTAAAAGGTGTATGTGGGCAACCGTTATACAAATAAATATTCTAACACACAACCCAGCTGTTGATTAAGATATTTATTCACTAAAGATAGTAAAATCTATTTGAAAACCTATAAAATTTAAGGTTTTCTGTACATCTTAAATTTTGGGGAATTTCATCATCAAGAGTGAATAAATTTTATAGTCAATTGTCCAATTTGTTTCTTTAACTATCAGTGGCGGATCCAGAACTTTTCATAAGGGGGGGGCCCCGCTCCAGTCATGCATCCGTGATTACCTATATAATCAACAAAAATTTTCCCCTGAAAGGCTATTTAACAGTGCACGCACACATTGCTTACTAGTCTATAAAAATATTGTTTCATTTCCAAAGAAAACTAAGTAATCAAAATATAACAAACATAAAAAGGGGAGATAATTCAAATCATAAACTTGTTAAATTGTCAAACACGGTATAGTACTGATTTGCATAAATTAAATGAACATTCAAAAGCAGCACTTCACAAAGAAGACCAGAAAAATAAACAAAATATTCACTTATCATGTATTTAAAATGAGTAATGTCTAAAGCAATAAAACTATAAAACCCCTGTTTTATTTGCATAGTATTGATGAAATAATGCCATTTTGTAAATAAGGTTTAAAAAAGTCAAATGTTGCATAGTACTTTGACAAGAAAAAGAAAATAACAAACAATGTAAAACAAATGATTATCAATTCATACTTTTTCTTCTAAAAAGCAATGTCTCCAGTCACAAACTTTGTTTTTTTTCAGAAATAGACAAATGCATAGATATCTCTCTAGTCTAAGTGTGAAGATTTTTAAGATTAAATGCTAGTTTAGTTTATTGATATTATTACATGCTAATTTTATCATTTATTGTGGATGTACTATAATTTGACCTAAAGTTCATTAACAGTTCTATGTGTCTGTATGCAATCTTTAATTTGTAATGGTTTTTATGAAACGAGTGTTATCCTGCAATCAAGGATAAGTCTGTACCTTAAAGAATCTGTTGTCAACATTGAAGCAAAAATCTTAACTGCATGAAAGGCAAAAAATTAAAATTAAATACAACATCCTTTACCATTCAGCATAAATTAAAAGCACCAAAAGCAATGGAAATGGAATTATGACAATTTAATGATGAAATGAAATACTGCAATAGCAATCTATACATCTTGAAAATACTGTGTCAATTTATAAATATTCATAATAACTCTTTATCAGTAAATTATTTTTGGCCTAAAGTCATAATTAATCATTATCATGTTTCAATTCTATAAAAACTCTTTTTGCCAAATTTTCCATATAACTTGAAATAAAATAACTTATAATCAAAAATTGTTGAAGTTTTAGTAAAATTTCTGTTGAATGTGTTTCCATCCTGAGAAATAGTAATGCCTTAGTAACAAACAAGAATGTGTCCTCAGTACACGAATGCCCCTCTCGCACTATCATTTTCCATGTTCAGTGGACCGTGAAATTGGGGTAAAAACTCTAATTTGGCATTAAAATTAGAAAGATCATATCATAGGGAACATGTGTACTAAGTTTGAAGTAGATTGGACTTCAACTTCATCAAAAACTACCTTGACTAAAAACTTTAACCTGGAGCGGGACAGACGGACGAACGGACGGACGGACAGACGAACGGACGCACAGACCAGAAAACATAATGCTATCGTAGGTGGGGCATAAAAAATACATACTACATGTATAAATTAACATAAACAAGACAAAATTTAAAAACATATAATATGAAATCAATAAAATACCTAAATTATAATACAATTAGCACTTAATGAAATCACAATTTGGACTATGCATAATGACATAAATTTTTTACCAGACAGGCCATTACTGAAATTGTGTCATGCGACCTGAAAAATTGTTGGGATTAAGAAATACAGATTCGATACCAACTTTATTCATTAACCCTTTCCTCCATAATGACGACTTTTGACGCCACCCCCTTTACTCCATAATGAAGTCTTTCAACGCCTGTGTAGTACCTCAGTTGAAATGCTAAGACTACGAAATGTCTGCCAGCTGAGGGACGCCTCCGGGTGCGGGAATTTCTCGCTACATTGAAGACCTGTTGGTGACCCTCTGCTGTTGTTTTTTATTTGGTCGGGTTGTTGTCTCTTTGACACATTCCCCATTTCCATTCTCAATTTTATTAATCAAATTTGTATCCAATATGAAAAGGATATTCACAAGAATGTCTGACTTGAATTTATTTGATGAAAAATTTATTTTTTTGCAATGCATTTTTACACTTCAAAACAGATTTTCAGCATTTTATTGAAAAACCCTATGCGAATCAAGTATGCAAAAAAAATATTTCCATTGAGGAAAGGGTTAGGAAGAGATAAATTGGTTCTTAACTGAATCTTATTTACATAAAATATCAGCTTTTGATCCCATAAAACTGGAATAAAATATTATACAATATATATAATAACATATAGTACAATGACCTATATCCCTATTAAATTCCATAAAACTGGAATAAAGTACCATGACCACTTAGTTTCAAACAGCACTTTATTAGATACATTAATTTAATGATGATAACATGTTTACCATCTTAACTTCTTGTCGTAAGTTAAAACAATGAAAAAATTTAAAAAAGTTAAAGAAAGATGAAAAAGTATTAATAAATGCATTCTATTAAAAACTTGTTTGTTTTTAAACTTTTTTTTATCTTAAATTATATCATACAACTGATATTATGTAAAATAAGTTTTATTTTAGAATATGTCGTAAAGACATTTACACAAAAACTGAAATGGAAAGATTTCTTATTAAAATGTCTAACAACTGAGTTTATTATAAATTTAGAGTCCGTCTAAAGTATCTGACTAGTTTATCACAGATAATGCTATCAAATTTTGTTTCTCATAATATTTTAGAATCAGCAAGAAATGAAGAATCTGCTTTCAGTTTGATGTAATCTAATACTTGTTGGTGGGGTTGTCTTGGTTTAAGTAATTGATCAGTAGCACATTTAAGTTTAAATTCATTTTTACGTAAATACATTTCAGTGTCTTGTTGCATTTGTATAAGTTTCTCTGTTCTTTTCTCATCCAATCGGATGTCTTCTGACATGTAAGGATTAAAACGATAGTATGTTGATGTTGGCAATAAGTCTTGGAGTATTGTGTGGACAACTGAAAAGATAAGATGTTGTCAAATTAGAGTTGTAAGTAAAAATTATGAAAAAACATTTTGTTCTGTCTTGATTGACTAAATGCCATAAGAATGTGTAAAAGGACACAGATAACAATTTGATTGATAAACATTAAAAATTGTAATACAAGCACAACATATGTGAAAAATATGACAATTCAAATTTTACTAGTGATTTGATTATTTGATACTTTCAAACATTTCCAAATTCTCTTGATATAATGCTAGCAAAATAACTTAAGCTTTTGAACAAACCCATTTAAATTTCATCATAATCCTCAGACATACTTCACAAGACTGAGGAACCACAGATGTGATATATGTAGAAGCTGTACATGGCGTCTGTGAATTCGAAATGATACCTAGATTTCATTCAGATTATATTTCCATACTTCATGGGGCATCATGATCATTATTCTTTCTTTCTAATAACTCAGTTGGAGAATTTTTGTTTATTAGAACTAAGAATAAATTTTATTGTGAATAAACATTTCACAAATAATCAAATCTATTTTGCAACTAATTCTTACAACATGGAAATTAATGCTATTCAAAATACATACTTGTAATACTAAAATATAAGACAATAACATCACAACATGAACATTAAATTACCTTCTGTATTTGTAGCTGCATCTATAATTTTGGCCACTTTTTCTTTTACTGCATTTTTACTTGGTGTAATTTCTAAGTTTGGTTCAAAACGTCCATTTCCAAGGGAAATAACACATTGAATTGGCTCATCAGGCCATAATAGCTTACATTCAGACACGGCAATAGCAGCTGGATTGTTAGCCATTAATCCACCATCCTACAATGATCAACAAGAATATATCTAAATTAACAATTCAATGTGATTCAATTCTTATATTTAATAATAAAAATATAAAAACTCCATTGTTAGTAAAAACATTTTTTTTTTTTTTTACTATGATGATGAACTTGGCAGAACATACACAAGTATTTCTACCAATTTTGTACCTTATAAATTGTCACACAAACAAATCATTTTTATTTATGATCAATATTAGAGGCTTCACATGGCAGGGACCTTGAATCTTGTCTTGCAGATTGCCATATTGATATTTACATATGTACCTAAATAAAATAATACAAAATCTACTACCCCTTCCACTATATAAAATGGACCTCCCCATAGCAGTTATCAAATTATTAATGACTAATGATAAGCAAAAATTGCTAAGAGTGCTTTTTTACTGATACACACATGTACTGTTTATTTTTTCCTAACTACTGTTAGTAGGTATTAGTTCAATGTTTTTTTTTATCTCAAAAATTTTAAAGCTGTGACTGCACGTCTAGACACTTTTCTAATTCACTCATCCAAATCATTTGTTCTATGACCATGTGACTGGTCCTATTGCCATAATATCACACTTCAAGAACATTTTGAAATTTTCTGTTGGAATGGTGAGAATAAGTTACCTGATGTATAAAGTCTCCAAGTACAAATTCTTTCAAGTAAACAGGAGCAGCAGAAGAGGCTCTAATGGCTTCCCATACTTTATGTTTACAATTACCAGGATAATGAGAATACACTCCAGGTGGAAGGTTGTAAGTACGGAACATGAAACTCTTCATCTTAGGAACATTTAATAGACAGGAGATGGCTGATACCTGTAACATAAAATATTGATATTATTACTTTTGACAAAAAATGTTTATTATAAAGGAACATATATATGTGCACAGTGAGTAAATAAAAAAGAACCTATGTATGAATACCAAGGAAAAGGTTTATGATGTTTCAAAACATGTAAGAAAAATGTCATCGCTTTGTGATAGTTTTGAGTGAACCCTATGTTTGAAGATGAATAATCATGGTCCCAGTATTACAGAGTGATTTCCAAACAGGTTTCATGAAAATATTATTCAATTTTCTGTCCAATCATGTTTGATCCTTTTTACAAGATGAGAGTTATGGGATACATGTAGTTGTTTTAATTTGTTGTATAAGTTTCAATGTTTCTACGTCCCAATATAATTTTTCAAAGAGACCAATTATTAAAGCAAATGGAATAATTTAAATCCAGAAACACTATTGTGTATAATAAATATTCAAAATTTTATTTAGACAGGAAATGTCTGCAAAGCTGATTTTAAAATTAATTATTACAGTAAAACTCAATATCATGCATATGGGTCTCCAAATTAAATGTAAAATTAAGCAGAGTTTCATTGTATTTCAATTTGTGACAAAAGTTACAGAAGACAATGGACAGATAAATAGATGGTAGAGTAAAGAGATTGTAGTATAACAGTTATCTACCTTTGGACAGGTATCATCCTTAGCACAGTCAGCCATCGTCTTATCTTCAGAGAAATTCATCCTACAATAGATAAAGTACAATCATATGAAGAGGCACCAATCATATATTTCTATGTCCAGAATCATTGAAAGGTTCTTGTTTTATTTCTATCAAGGAAATAGTTTTCTAACCCAATTCTCTTCCTATCTAACTTAATTCATGTTTTGCTTCTAAATAAAACAATAAACCTTAAATTTTTCAATTAATTTGACGACAAGGGTTGTTTTGTTGGGGCACAAATGCCAGAGGATAAGGGTAGCTGGTTTGTTCTAATGATCAAACTGCAGATATTTGGAACACAACTTAACAAACAGTTATATTGCAAAAAAACATGTTTGTTCATCATAACTTGAATCAAATGGAAGCAGTATTAATAAGTGCACAGATTAAGTAACTCGACTCTATATTAGCCAGCCAATCAATGTATGCAGATAGATCTTATCCAGTTTAACAGTACCAAAACCTATAACAGCTTTAATCAGATGATATAGAAATCAAATTGTAAAAAATATATCCACTCAATAATAACTTTTTCAGGGATGATTCCAGGTGTTTTCAAATGGGTACCTTGAACATCAAATTGGGAATTTGTATTCTTATTGGGATTTTCTTAAGCATAAAATCTAAGACGAAACAACATTATTTTCCTGTAAAAACGGAAAATGTATATTATTAAGTTTAACCTGTACACTGTTGTTCATGTAAGTTGTAACATTTTGAATAATTCTGGATGGGCTACTGTTATTACATGAATATCATTGAACATGATGCACTAGTATATCATCTTAGCAATAGTTACCCAGGCTTATTACAAGAACAAATATTTCAGCTAACATAAACCACTGAAAAAATCATTCATCCAGTATGTTTTTAACAGCAGGTCATCTTTATAAATTTACCTTGATTCAAATGGATTTCAAATTGAACTGGTCAATTGTCGAATTCAGAAAAGCAATTACAAAATTTCATATACTTAATTGATAAGATATTCAAAGCATTGAACCAGTGTTCTTTATAAAATTATTTGGATCATGTTCAAAACTTTTGAAATAGTTCCATAATGATGACATCGTATTTCATGAATGGTCTATCATCAACATTATTTTCAAAAAACGCTCAAACTTTTGTCTTTTGAGGAAATAATTTCTTTTACAAAACAAGTTTTCATCATATTATATAACCGGCTCTGCTGGGCGATCTGCTTTTACGAGATTGGCGCCCATTAAACTGAATCCATCAATGTTATACATTGTTATATCAAAATTTGAATTTGCTCTCTGCCGAGGTCTGCTTTGACACCCATTTTTATCAACCTGATGGGCGATCTTCTTTTACAAGATCGAATACTCCCATAACATATTAAACAATTGAATTCGGCTGCTAAAATCATTTGCCACATGTTGTCATAGTTAAATCGTTGTTAATAAAATCCGATCGTAAACAGCATTCTTATCCAGATTTTAAAACGTTTTGACAACAAACTATGAAAAATTATAGTTGCCTTATATGGTGATAGAAACTTTTCCAGATATATCAATTTTTATTTCATTTTCCTGAATTGGGAATCCATTTTCATGTACATTTTTTTGGGGCCGCTGCCCGATTTAAGGGATGCTAAGCGGCTCTAAACTATATACTGGAATCATCCCTGTTTTTATGAAGAGAAATTGGTACTTACTTGAGGATCTTTTCCCACAAATCAGTGTCATAAAAAGCTTGTTCCCAAACCAGTTTACCAGTGCCATATACTGCATTTCTGTTGAACATTTGACTAAATTCCATGTAACGTTCTTCAGCCTCTACTAGAGGAACTTTTAACAAAAATATAAGACAGGCCAGAATGGCTCCCTGACTAGTTCCACACACATAGTCAAAACACTTGGTAATATCTGTCTTACACTGTTCTTGAATCATCTTTAATGTTTGTAATGCTATGACCCCTCTGAAAAATATCATTTAATGTTCTGAAATGATTAAATTTATAAAACTTCTATACGTATATATATTCATCTAAAATAAATGAAGAATGAACACACATGATGCCCATAAAGCTTGCATATAACAATATGAAGGGACATACATAGAGAACTGCCATAGTGACACCACCTCAATTTAAACTTAGTCTGTGTTTTATGGTTGTAAACATTGTCTTTAAGTTTCATAACACTTGGTTAAGACAAAAAAATGAGGATGGAAATGGAAAAAAATATATATCAAAATTTAGTCATGATTGTGCTGTTATTGGAGGTTTGCATATTGCTAAAAATATACACCCACTATTTCAATTGAGTTTTATTGATGAGAGATGGGTGTGAAAACCCACCACATGGTACAAATGTATAGCATGCTCACATGGAGCTTGATATCAAATTTCCTGTCCCAAGGAAAGGGTCTGAAATTCAGGGGTTGTCAGTGTTGATGTGTTACATAATTTGTTTTTCTTTCATTATTTTGTACATACATGTAAATTAGGCCATTAGTTTTCTTATTTGAATTGTTTAACATTTGTCATCTTTGGGTCTTTGATAGCCGACCATGTGGTATGGGCTCTGCTCATTGTTGAAGGCCATACAGTGATCTCTAGTTGTTAATTTCTGTGTCATTTGGTCTCTTTTGGGGAGTTTTCTCATTCACAATCATACTACATCTTCTTTTTTATAAGATGTGAGTGTTTTAATCGGAAAACAAAACCTTTGAGACATCTGCCTTCAACACTTACCTTGTACCACCACCATCAATAGAAAGAACTCTTACACCTTTTCCTTTAGGAGGGTGAACATACCCAACCAGAGACAGGGCCTGTGATACCTCAGCTTTCAGTTGTCTGTGTTTTGTCTTGTGCAGTCTTAATAAGGTAGGTAAACATTTCTCCTGCAATTATATTTATAAATAAATATATATAGTATTATAAAGACAGCGTTCATAAGAACTATATCTATATTGAAATCTCTTTGTCTGTTATCTACTGACATTACTTATCATTTCTAATATCTTAAATGTCCATAAAGGAACTTTTAAAGATTAATATGAAAGAATAAGTGACAAAAAAAATAATGCAAAAATATAATCAAATCATGTCAAAAAAGTGTTCTTTATACAGAATATAATGGTACACAAATGGTACATTCCAGTACATGTGTATGTGCTTTATTTTATCATAATAGCATGAATTTTAATGCATGTTACCATTTGGTATCTTCAGCCTCACATTTATATTAATGGATCACAAATTGTTTTATGGTTTTTGTCTGAAACACCATGAAATTTTAAATTATTTCACTAACCTTCATGGCAGTGGTTCTGGAATCAGGAAACTGAATGAGATGTGTACACAAGTCCTCAGTCCTCTTCAGCTTTGATACTTGTGATGAGGCCTGTTTTAGATTATGTACCAATCCTTTTGTTCTGCTATCTATCGAAGCTTTGGACACAAAATCCTTTCTCACCACTGGTTTACTGTCTTGCGCCTCACTGGTGGGTGCGCTTGAAAAGAAACCTAGACCTACAATTCTTGATAACCATGCTTCGTCAACTTTACTGTCAGCTTTTGTTACTGGAGGAATATCTTCTTCATTGACCTTTACTTTTATGACAGTCTGACTCTCACCATTCAAATTTGAAGTGTCATAGAATGATACAATGCTGTCATTGTATTCTTGAATATGTGAAGAAAAAGCATCAGCTTTTGGCTCAGAAGGTGTGCTTGAATTTGTTTCGTCTGACTTCTGTTTCTTTGTCATTTGAAACTTTTTAAACTGTTGTTTTTTAAGAACTAAACTATCTACAATTTTATCTTTATTTTTTCTGACACTTTCTGTTAAATTCATTTCTTCCTGTGCAAATTTCCTCCAATCAGGAATGGTTATCTGTGGAACTTTGATGCTATTCATCATCCAGCTGACATTGTTTTTAATTTTAGTTACAGTATGTGAGTTGTCTCCCTTACTATTGGTACCTCCATCCCCATCACTACCAGAGTAATTCCTCTTAATGGTCTGGAGATTAGATGATTCTTTATTGTCTGTAGTGTGAATCCACTTTTGAGATGAACATCCTTGACCATCAAACAATCTGGTCCTCATAAGGCTATTCCTATAAGCAGCAGCCATGCTACAAAACAAAACAAAAAATATAGAATCTCAACCATGTAAATAGGTGCCTGGTATAGAATTATACAAAAGTTTGAAATGTTTGTGTGTTACATTTATAAATAGTTGGCTTCTTAGAATATTACATACACATCTTTTCTACTCTTGGGTTGTTGTCTCTTTGACACATTCCTAATTTCCATTCTCAACTTGAAGTAAACACCAATATATTTTTCCTTTAATGCATTTGGAATCCTATATAGCTGCATTGTATTGAAAAAGCCAAATAAATCATTTATCAGATACAATTAAACTACTTAAAGAAACAAAATTAACTCAATAGTGCAAATCATAAAAGGAAATTTTACAAAGAGTTTGATTTAAATAAATAGTCTTCTTACATTTCTCATTCATATACAAATGAACAGTACCTCTATCAGTCAGCATGGTCAGTTCAATACAAACCTTATTCATTTTCAAATGTAAAAAATGGTGGATTAAACCTGGTTTTATAGGCTAACTCTCTTACTTTGATGACAGTCATAATTGGTTGTAAAAAACAGTTGTTGAACACTTTTTGGGATGATTTTCCTACTTATATTTCCTCCTGTCAGAATTCAGACAATTTCTTGTGTGTTTGAAGTGTAGTACAGATGTACTAGTATCCTCTACATTAATTAGATACTAGAGGGGGGGCGAGACCATTTTCGGGACGCCGGGATTGACCGATTTTAGCAACGGGAAATTGGGATTGCTTTTTTTAAAGATCGGGAATTCGGGATAGAAAAACATCGGGATACGGGAAACCCACGTTTTTAGCCATGGGAAATCGGGATTTTTATGTTGAAATATAACGGGATTGACAAAAAACTGTACCTTGGACAGATAAAAGTGCCATTTTCATAATACTTCAATCCGAATCGCATCTAGAAACAGAGTAGATCCAGATCTTATTGTTATTTTCTGCTCGTGTTTATGCCCCACCTACGATAGTAGAGGGGCATTATGTTTTCTGGTCTGTGCGTCCGTTCATCCGTCCATCCGTCCGTTCGTTCGTCCATCTGTCCCGCTTCCGGTTAAAGTTTTTGGTCAAGGTAGTTTTTGATGAAGCTGAAGTCCAATCAACTTGAAACTTAGTACACATGTTCCTTATGATATGATCTTTCTTATTTTAAAACGAAATTAGACTTTTGACCCCATTTTCATGGTCCACTGATCATAGAAAATGAAAGTGCGAGTTTCAGGTTAAAGTTTTTGGTCAAGGTAGTTTTTAATGAAGTTCAAGTCCAATCAACTTGAAACTTAGTACATATGTTCCCTATTGGTTGATCTTTTTACCTTTAAGGCCAAATTAGATTTTTTACCCAATTTCACGGTCCATTGAAAATGGTAAATGATAATGCAAGTGGGGCATCCGTGTACTTTGGACACATTCTTGTTTTAAAGTAACCGTAGCCAGTGCCATATATTTTATATCCACTGTACGTGAATGAAATGCTAACCAAAATTCATGATAAATGTCTAATCTCCTTGGTATTAGTGTCGCTCTGATTTAGAGGATCAGTATACCCAAAGAGGGTGGTAAAGGTTTTTTTTCGTGCAACGTGTTTTGCCATTTTTAATTTCAACCTCCCGTGAAAACAGTTCGTGCTTCACTGTGAAATTGGTAAAAACGGCAACGTGCAAGCAATTTTTTTATTTTTCGTTCATCGTGAAATTTGAATTTTATTTCGCGTTTGTCCGTGAACATAACGCCTCTTTACAACCCTTCGCAAAAGTTAGACTTGCTTTGGATATTTTCAATAAGAGTAAGATTATGTAAGACCTAAAAGAAAACACATGTGTTTCCGGTACCCTTAAATATATCTACCCCAATTTTAAGTACCTATAATCTAACTCTACAACTAAAGTTTTTTTGATGTTATGTGGACAAGCACTTATAAAGTCAGATTTTTTTTTCCATATGAACCAGTCAAAAACGTTTGAAAAAAAATTAATTTTGCTTTCCTACCTATCCTAATTTTTTAGGGGATGTTACCTGAAACACCTGTATTTTTTCTTGGCCTTACTACACAGATAATTTCATAGACACAGTCTTCTCTATAATCGAATATCATATAAAAATATTTATGACATTCTACAATTTTGAAGAAAACAAATACCCCAACTTGACGTGTTTAAAATGTACGTACTGAATATATTGTTCAAAATGCACAAATTCAGGAAAGCAAATAATTAAGAACAACATTACTCAGAGGGTTTAATTTTCAAAGTTTACCAGGACGGCCTCCTTTAAAAGATGTGTCAGATGTGTCTATTCGTTACCTAAAATAGTGGAGGACCTCTTTAATAAATAAATGGTGATTTCTTGTTTATCGGGATCGGGATTTTTAACAAAATATGTCCGGGATTTCGGGATTTTCTGATATTAAAACCGGGAAATCGGGATGAGACCCCCTCTAGCCCCCCCTCATACTACAGCTGTATATAAATATTTCATTATGCTAATCACAGACACAATGCTATTAACCAGAATATCTATACTATTATGAAGTCCAAACAATTATGACATATTTATGCAATGATACAATTACATTACAAATATCAAAATTATGACTGAATGTTTTCAATCTGTCTTACATTTAGTATTGACCGACTAACCTATAACATATGTCAGATTAACCCGGTCATAAGTTGATAAACATGGCACAAAAAAGTGAAAATTGTAGTAATATTTAATTTCTATTGACATATTATACATTACCCAAGCTGTATTTGTGTCATGGTGCTATATATTTGGCTTTCTAACTGTCTGAATTCGAAAAAATAATCAACGTCTTGTCAACATAAACATGGTTTGTTTATGTTTTGATGATGCGTCATTAATAGTTCGTTGATATTCATCACGTTTCCAGAAATGTTTATGGTATGACCTCAATAAAAATGTATTAACGAATTTCATTGGACAAATCCGATAAGACGATCACACACCCATAACTTCGACCAATCTAAACAGTTGGTTCAAATTCCTAATGTAATAACCAAGAACCAAACATAACATAAGAATCGATCAGTCGTACGAACGGACATAATTTTTAGTGCTTTTTATTGTCAATGGTCCAGGGCCGTAACTACATTGCGGCAAATGAGGCAAATGCCTCATGTTAGAAATTTCAAAATAAAAAAAAACTGAAACAAAAGATTGTCTTTCAGTTTTCAGAGTTGATGGTCTATTGTTTGTATTTCTGTGTCCCGGGTTTGTCTTTTGTTCATTTATTGTCCTACTTTATGACTATAGTCTGTCTGTTCATTTTCATTTATAAACGTGTGGTTTTGCAATGTTGCATGCCAACCGATGTCCAGATATTGTCCGAGAAAACAATTTAAGAATATAGGATGCTACAAGACACAGAAAAAAATGGTCGATCGTTTCTGAATGGGGAATTGAACTTGATATCAAAGAATACAAAAATGGCTGGTCAATATTAATCATCCATGTAATTTGCTCTATGGGATATTTGCAGAATTTCAACGGAAGCAATTTCTTGGCATGGAAAAAAACCTGACTGGTTTTTGCCTTTTAAAAACTAAAATTCTGGCCGTATCTGGATTGAAAACAATAATCTTGTACATTTTTTTGCTATTAGAAACGAAAATTTCCAACGGAATTATTTAGCATTAAATAAATAAACATGATGAATAAAAAAACGGGCGTATTTTTTTGGGGCTGGGGTTTGCATGTGTGACTGGAATGTCTGTTTCGCCGAACTGATAAAAATATTTTTTTCAAGACCAAACTGCAACCGGCTGCTTGATGTGGCCTTTATGTCTCCATTTGTCGACCGTCATTCAGAAATTCGTTGTCATTTCAGACTCATTCGTAGCCTTTGGTTAATTTGGAACCCCTCACTTCCCTTAATTTTGTTGGGTGAAACATATCAACCAACCATTTGGATCTTCAATCTTCAATCTTTGTCGTGATGACAGAGTAATCTCTCTTGTAAATTATCCTCTCTTGTAAAATAATTATCACAAATGTAGTTTCTCCTTTGTACTTATATATTGTAGGTGGCGCTTTAAAAATATAATAGAATTATTGTATGAAGTGAAATAAATTTAAAAAATGGTTTATTAGGTTATTGAAATGGCATGAAAAATTAAAAATATAAAAAATTTAAAGAAATTTGTATCAAATTATCCACTAAAACGGTTTGTTTCCTCTAACTAGTTGATTGATATTTTCTGCATTTGGCAAATTGATTGTCAATCAATTGTCTAGATCTGTTGGAATTTGTCCTGTTATGAAGTATATTTGATGAAATAATTTGTCTCTGGCATCTGAATACAGGTCACATTCAAAAAGGTAGTGTTGTACATTTTCTTTTTGTTTGCAGTGATGACAGGTTTCCGTGTTGATGTGCTGGTTTATTATAAATTGGTATGCATTTAATTTAGAGTAACCTGTTCGTAAACTGTTGATTATGTTGTACATTTTTTTTGACGGGAAGTCTTTGGATAAAAAATGCTTGGTTGTCTTTCTTAAATCGTGTCGGTCGTATTGTAAATTTCATTGAATAGACTGGCCTATATCTGGTTTACAACAAGAAATCTGTGAGGTAATTCTAACTTAACTTACAACAAACGAGAATTTTCCATGTCTATTTTTTACTGACAAGTCCCACATGTAACATAGCAGTACATAGCTTTGGATCCATACTATCATTTTATGATAGACAATTAATAGGGAGAACACAGCATAAAAAATGTCCAACCCTTATACTTTACAGCAACTATAAAATGCACATGCCCAAATTAGGAACCGTCTAAAAGGTGCATGTTACACTTATTTTATGTTTTTTAGCCCCAAAAAGGTCCCAAATTTTTTCTTTTTTTTCTTTAAAAAAACTTCACCCCTTTCTAAAATCCTGGATCCACCCCTGGCAGTCTGTGTCAATATCAACTAAAAGATGAAACAGAGAGGCGGGAAAAACAAATGAAAAACCAGGGGCGTAGCTACCCGGAGCCACGACAGCACGTGCATCCACGTCGTTTTCACACAAAAAAAAAAAGAAAAAAAAAAGAAAAAAAAAAGCAGAAGAGAGAGAGATGAGTTGGTCAATCGGAATCAGAGACTGCTGGTGTCTTTTCCGTCTATCCCGGATTTTAGTTTGACAACGTAGTTACAAGTGTTGCTGATGCTGTTCATTCAGAAAAAGATCGTAGCTCCGAAAGTGTGTGCACATTGATTCGGCATCCAAAAATAGAAATGGCAAAATAAAAATTTATAAATTGAATGTTAAAGGAAACACCTATGTTGTCACTTTTTTAAATTGATGAAATATCATTAAATAACGACATTTGGTTTCAAAATAAATATTTTTTTTGAGATTATGACAAAATCGGAAGGTTACTTGTATCTTTTACAAGATTTTTACTTTTGAATTTGTAATACTCAGTCTAAGATATGTAGTTTTGGAGCACATTTTACAGTGTACAGTTCATCAGTTTGGAATGAGATGTACCAATCGGCATTAGAATTATCAGATCCCTTCGATATCGTTGAAAATATGCCGAGGCGATGTGGTTGACAGACGACCGGAGCCAATCACCCTGCAACCACGCCAAAACAGTATTGGAAAGTCTCATTATTTTTTGCGTTCATAGACCATATGATAAGGCAACTGGAGAGTGGAGTCGCGTCAAGTTATCAGAAAATCGCTTCTTTGTGCTGTATCTGCTTCATCGTGTTGTAGGAAATATCACAAACGAACAAATCTCAATATTGTCTGAAACATACGAAACTGACCTAGCATGTAATTTTGACGAATTCAATTAGGAGGTCGCTCGATGCCGAACACGTACGCTGGTTTATAACATCTCGCGAGTGCTACCATGCCATGATGGCCCTGAGATCTATCAGTCACGGTACTACGTATATAATTGAAAACAAATGTACGATCAACAATGAACAACGAAAGTTACATAGCATTACTACATATTCATCGGGATTTCAGTGTGAATGTTGACAAAGTAATAGAGAAGTTTGTTTCTGCCCAGACCCGAAGAGCAGATTTTGAACAATTTTGAGTAAATTCTGTATCACAAATATGTGTTGTTTATATATAACTATATTCAGAAGATTTATTGATAGTTTTACATTCATAAATTTTTATCTACATATAGCTACTCTTTTAACCGTCCTATTAAACCGAAAAACAAAAATTCTGCCTAATAGGGTCCCATAATAGGGTTGCTTCCACGTCGTTTCGTTCTAGCTACGCCCCTGAAAACTAATAAAATTAAATTTAGATTTTTCATATCTATGAAAGTTATGGTATTTTGATGACTTGCATTTAGAATATTTTAATCAGAGCCGGTAAAATAGAGTACGTTTCTGTGATATTTTGCTTTTAAAACTTTTCAGATTAATAGACATGATTCTACGGAAGCCCATTTAGGACCTCCTATAATTTGAATTCGAAATCACGAGTTTAAACCGTTTTCACTAATTGTATAATTTGTAATAACAGATTAAATATGTGATAACGAATTGGTGGAAATCGTTATAACAGATTTTGTAATTTGTAATTACGAATTAAATTCGTTATTACATTTTTTTTGTAATCTGTGATAACGAATTAAACTCATTATAACGAATTGTATAATTGGTAATAACGGATTATATTCGTTATAACGAATTCGTGGAACTCGTTATCACAGTTTTTATCGTAATTTGTGATTGTGAATTAAAATTCAATATCACAGATATTTAGCTCACCTGACCATAGGGTTAAATGAGCTTTTCTCCTTACTTTGCGCCCGTCGCTGTGCATAACTTTACAAAAATCTTCTTTACTGAAACCTTTGTTTGGCCAAAGTTAAACAATCTTGAACATAATCAATTTAGTTTTAACACATTTTATTTGCAAAATTAGCAAAAAGAATTGGAAACAAACTGAAACAATATTTGTGACGTCTTCTCAATGTACAAATATAAGAACAAAACACTACATCTTGATTGTCGTATAAACGGAGGGATTAACTCACAAACTGATAGGTGAATTTATTAACCAACGACCCAATTTACACATCAAAATACTCTAGAAAACATTGTCCAATCCTCATATTTTTTTACTGATAATGAGGAGGCCTTCATTTATATTTTTATTCCTTAATTTTTATTTCAAGTCTTTTTAAAGCGGTGAATATCGTTAGTGTGTATCGTGCATGAATACATTTCATATCGCGGAAATGCAAGTATGGTTTATCGAAGTGTAAACCTAGGAAAGAAAATCTATGTTTTAGTCATTATCAAATAATTCTTAAGTTATAAGCATGTCAACAAGTGATTGGTCTGTTAGATTCCTACGTTTTACACTTCGATAAACCATGTTGCCGTAACTACTTCTGTTTCCAATGTGTAAAATATATTCATGGGCGCACGGAGGAAAACGCCGATCTAAAAAGACTTTAAATATAGAAAATAATAAATACAAATGTATCTGTTACAAATCATCATTGTTAACCACATGTTATCTGCCCCCGCCGAAAGGCGATGGGAGCATTAAGTCTAGACCTTGGCAGTCCGTCGCGTACATTCCAAAAAATGAGTTCGGCTCTCTTACTTTAGTTCGTCTCCACCAAATATTATCAATTGAACTCAAAAACTATGCTTATAACAACAAAACACATATAAAATTTAAAATTAAATGCATGGCGTCACTTCAGTTTACTGTTCTTGTGTTATGCCCCTTTAAAAATGAACAAAGTACCGAGTCAGGAATATGACGGTTGTTGTCCATTCGTTTCAACTTTGATGTGTTATATCATTGGATTCTGTCATTTAGTTAGGGACTTTCCGTTTTGAATTTCCTCGGAGTTCAGTATTTTTGTGATTTTACTTTTTAGTGCTTAATCTTCGTTTCCGTTCTTTAACTTTAGTTTGCCTCAACCAAATGTTATCAAACTACTGCACAATGTTTATTAACACATAACAAAATTAAAAAATATTGAACATAGACGGGCGCAAAATGAGGCATGCGAAAAGCTCGCTTAACCCTGTGTGTCAGGTGAGCTTAAAATCTGTGATAACGAATTTTAATCCGAAATCACAAATTACAATGAAAATTGAGATAACGAGTTCCAATTCGTTATCACAAATTTAATCTGTTATAACGAAATATATAATACGTGATAACGATTTAAATTCGTGATTTCGAATTCCGGGGAAGCCCATTTAATTAGAACCTCCCAAAAATATAATTTGAATTCGAAATCACGAATTTTTAAAATCGTTATCTCGTATTATATAATTCGTTTTAACAAATTAAATTTGTCATCACAATTTTTTATAATTTGTGATAACGAATTAAAATCGTTATATCGAACTGTATAATTGGTTATTACAGGTTATATTCGTGATAACGAATTTGTGGAATTCGTGATAACAGTTTTTATTGTAACTTGTGATTTCGGATTAAAATTCATTAATATCACAGATTTTTAGATCACCTCTGGGAACAGTATATCTAACTATATATGTCCCTGCTCACCTGATCGAGCCACAGGGCTTAGAAGCTATGGTATTGAACTACTACTCAATGTTTATTTACACAAAACTTAGATCAAGTTTGAAATTGGTTGGTGTCACTTTTACCGTTTTTGAGATGTACCGCCAATTTACAAAAAACATAAAATAAAAAAAAAGTCCCTTTACTGGCTAAGTGTCCAATCTGTTTTGCGAATTTTTCAAATTCATTAAAATTAAATTGCTTGTGGTCAATTTTGTTTTACTTGGCCAAAAGGTTTCGGTGAAGAAGTTTTTCCTAAAAGTTATGAACAGCGACGGGTGAGGATAAAAGCTCACTTAACCCTGTGGTTAAGATGAGATAAAAAAAACTAATTCCGCAAATTCGTTATCACAAATATAATCCGTTGTAACCAATTTTACATTTCGTTATTACGATTTTAATTCGTTATCACTAATTACAAAAAAAAGTATACTTTGGGAGGTCCTAAATGGGTTGCCGTAGTATAACATGTATACATAACAACCTAACATTGAATGTATAAGAATCACTTTTTTTACAAATCGTATATGCATATGTAAAGCAAAATTATATCCGGGTGAAATTTGATTCGGAGGAAAAAATGTCACAGTAGTTGTTGTTATTTTTTTATCCGGAGGAAACTATTTCCCTGGGATATTTTATCCTTTGCCGTGAAATTCTATCTGGGTAGTTAACTTATTAAATAGTTATTAGAAAAAAATTATCCTTTAAAAATACAATGAAATAATAATAGTGTATTTGAAATAAAGTGAAATTATTAAAAAAAAATATATTATAATGGGAAATAATTTCACAAATTATTCTTGAAAAAATTTCCTGAAATATTCAAGTCAATATCATCCTTTTAAAAAGAAATTTATCATGAAACGTAGGGAAGAAAATAAATTTCAAAGATCGTAATTGTGAAAATAATATCAATTATATATACATGATTAAATAAGGTTAGTGAAATTCATGTAAAAGTGAGTTGTTTTCAGATCTCAGTACAAATATAAATTTAAAAGTAAGGTAGAAATATAGTTGCATATTAACAGTAATAGAAGAATTTGATTATGATGATATTTTTAACTATATAAATAGTTTTGTCTGGGGACAGAGATGTAGTTGTTGATTATATGGAAATCAGATAAATCATAGCATAACTGCTATTGGAACAATAGCATGTTTAACAGCTGGATAGTTTTTACATGTGAAATGTTATCTGTCTTATAAAATCAAGTTGTAAGTCATTTTTTTATATAAATGAATATATAAAAAATAAGATTCAAAGAAAAATTTCGCTATAAAATAGATTCAGAAATATATTATATTAATGTCTTTGAAATATAAATTACTCATAATTACCTCCCTTTGATAAATTATGCAAATTTAGTCTACCTTTGTGAAACATTTTATAATTATAGTCGGGTATATATTGATTGTGAGTAACTTACATAGTAGTTAATGGGACTCTATTTCACAGGGTTCTGTGAAATATAGTACGGCAAATATATACCGGTACATAATATCCGCATAACACAGATAGATTTTCACTCTTCTGGAAAAAATCAACCTGTGAAATACCATGCCTGGGAAAAAATTACCGGGACAAATTATCCTCAGGATAAAATATCACAGAGGAAGAAATAAATCGTCATACATCATTGAGTCTCATAGCTGGACATCGAGAACGTAGAAACATCGATGACTTCATTGTGTACTTTATTGAATTTGAATATGAAAAATGAACAAAACTGGCAGACTACGACCGTAAACAAAAGTAATAATCAAATACAAACGCTAAAAACAAACTGGACCACAGACCAATCCCGTCGAAGGCATTATTTAATATGGGGACGAAGTCCCCAATTACGGTAGAAAAATCAATAAAAAAAAAAAAAAAAAAAAAAAAAAAAATCGGGGAAAATTTCCTAAATTTTTCATTCTACTAATGAACTCAAAATCGTTAACTTTTTTTTTCAGATCTACTTCCTGTTCCGGTTTTCTACGCTTTTGCGCATATATCTGTCTTGTTTGCATGAGACTTTGAAAAAATTTATATTATATTTATCAGTCTAGTAAATATAAGATTGGATCTCAATACAAATTCAATTTTAATAATTGTTTGATATGAAAAAACGTTACCTGATGAAAGCGTTTCTTTTGTTTACATCGAATATGACGTCATAACTTAAAGAATGTCACAGCTAATTCCCTAACAACAGAATCAAAATCGGGAACGTTACGTACGGTATTTCGGTTTCTTTTATCAACGTGATTGAATTAAAAAAAATAATACATACAGACTTCGTCCCCATTCACAGGTTATGCCTGCCTCATATTATGGGGACGAAGTCCCCAATAACAGTAGAAAATTCAATAAAAAAAAAAATTCGGGAAAATTTCCCGAATTTTTCATTGTATACTAATGAACTCAAAATCGTTCAATTTTTTTTTGTCGTGTTTTGAAATCCCGGACCTGCGCAGAAATGTACAATGTACTTCCCTTTTCCGGTCTCGTTTGTATGAAACTTTGAGTAAAATATATATTTATCAGTCTAGTATAAAATAGGAAGGAACGCGCAATATCAATTTCATTTTTAATAATTCCTTGATATGAAAAAACGTTACCTGATGATAGCGTTTCTTTGTTTACATTGCATATGACGTCATAATTTAAATAACGTCACAACTAAAATCCCTAACAACAGAACCAAAATCGGAAACGTTCCGGTATTTCCGTTTCTTTTTTTTAACAAATATTTAAGTTACAAAAAAATAATTCATACAGACTTCGTCCCCATTTACAGGTAATGCCTGCCTCATATTAAAGCATAACAAAACAAAAAAGCTAGATCATGAAATTACTCGATGAGGAGAAAAGGGTTGTCATTTTAATGTCATTAATTGTTTTAGTTTTGATATGTATAACATGCTTTCTCATAGTTTAAACAAATTTATTTATAGTGGATTGGGAAACAAGTTTTACAACTTATATTAATCCCTTTCCACTTTGCGGGTGCGAGTGCTGCCTTGTAGCGGCATTAGCCTACTCTTTTTCGAAATCTACAAGGGTGTCTTTAACGTGCAAGAGATATGGCTCACTCTTAACACGGGTCAGCCATTTATCGTCCCCGTCCGACGGACTATCATCGTTTCCTCAAGACCATACTCGCAAATGGTGTCAAGGGAGAGCCGAAAATTGAGTTCCTGAAATTTTCATCCCAAACGGGAATCGAACTAATGAGTATCATAGCTGGACATCTGAAACGTGATTTCCTCAAAGAAACATCTTTGATTTCATTGTGTACCTTTTGAAATCTGAAATAGAACAAATCAACTACGGCCGTAAACTAAAGTGATAATCAAAACAAACGCTGAAAACAAACTGGGTCACTAACAAATCCCGCTGAAGGCATTATTCAATAAAGCATTACAAAACAAGAAAGCTTTCATACTATTACTCAGTGAGGAGAAAAAGGGTTGTCATTTTAATGTAACGTTTTGATGATTTGTTTACTTAAAAATCTTTTGAGGTATTCAGATGTGATAGAAATTATTTCATGCAATTACTTTCTCACCAAATACAACTTTTCTTCAAGGGCTCGATGATAACCGAAAAGAACTCCAACTAAATATTATTGTATATTGAAGAAGCTCTTGATTTGAGAGACCACCATACCGTTTCACCAGATAATAATCTTTTGCATTAGTTTGTGCATATGCATATATATATATATATATATAAATCTAATATTGTGTGTTTTAAGTAAATATATGAAAATCTAGAATAATACTTAAATATAAGTTTATGGTATCAATATCAGTTTATAATGTATTTGTATACATAGAATTGGCTCATGACTTGTTACATGAATCTTTATTTCATTTATGTGTTGTTTTAATATTATAATTGTCTGTATTTGGATCACGCCTCTATTGTGCTCTTTCCAATAAAATATTGAATTGAATATTGTTGTCATTACATTTTTAGTTTCCATATCTTTGACTGAAAGAGCATTCGCATATAAAATTGCAACCTAACATTGTATATCATGTAGCCTATATAAAATTCAATAATTTTATTAATCGTATATGATATATTATATCGAGTCTCATAGATGGACATCGGAAACCTGATTTCCTCGAAGAAACATCTTTGATTTCAATGTGTACCTGTTTAAATCTAAAAACGAAACAAAACAACAACGACCGCAAACAAACGTGTTAATCATATACACACGCTGAAAACAAACTGGGCAACAGACCATCCCCTTGAAGGCATCATTCAATAAAGGATTACAAAACAAGAAAGCTATCATACAATTACTCAACGAGGAGATAAAAGGTTGTCATTTTAATGTAACATTTTGGCGATTTGTTTCCTTAAAAATCTTTTGAAGTATTCAGATGTGATAGATATGATTCCATCCAATTACTTTCTCAAACAATTTTTTCTTCAAGGTCTCGACTATTACCGAAAAAAACTAAACTGCAACGTTAATTGTTGACATTAAATTGTGGTTTTGATTATCTATGCAATTGCTTAGGCATATACAACGGTAAATTGTATATAAACATCAATATTTTTACAAATCATCTGTCACACAGTTATATTCGTTCTCAAGGTCATAGGTAGCCATCAGAAAAGTAGATTTCAAATACGTTTCCTCTCAGAAACATGTATGATTTCATTTTGTACCTTTCTAAATTTAAAAATGAACAAAACAACTACGGCCTTAAAACGCTTATACAAATTGGACCTCAGATCGATTCCGTTTAAGGCCATATTTAATAAAGCAAAACAAAACAAGAAAACTACCGTAAAATTACTCGATGTGGAGAAAAATGGTTGTCATTTTAATGTAACGTTTTGGTGATATGTTTACTTAAAAATCTTTTGAAGTATTCAGATGTGATAGATATGATTCCATTCAATTACTTTCTAAAAAAATACAACTTTTCTTCAAGGGCTCGATGATTACCGAAAAAAATAACTCCAACTGTTACCATAGTTACGTCATTTGTTGTCATTAAATTTTTAGTTTTGATATGTATAAAGTGCTTTCGCATATAACAACCTAACATTGTATATAAGAATCACTAATTTTATTATACATTTATATATCGAGTATCATAGCTGGACATCTGAAACGTGATTTCCTCAAAGACTTTGATTTCATTGTGTACCTTTTGAAATTTGAAATAGAACAAATCAACTACGGCCGTAAACAAAAGTGATAATCAAAAACAAACGCTGAAAACAAACTGGGTCACAGACAAATCCCGCTGTAGGCATTATTCAATAAAGCATAACAAAACAAGAAAGCTTTCATACTATTACTCAGTGAGGAGAAAAAGGGTTGTCATTTTAATGTAACGTTTTGATGATTTGCCTGATTAAGGAACTCGGGATAAATGAGGGGGAGGACACTGAGGGGTAAGGGAGACAGGGAGAAAGGTGGTAGGAGAAAGGAGAAAGGGGGTGGGAGAAAGGGGGTAGGAGAAAGGAGAGGAAGGCTGGGAGAAAGGAGAAAAAGTTGGAGAAAGGAGAAAAAATAAAATATCTCTCCTTTTAAAAAATGATCTAATATTTCAAGAATAAATATCTCAAAAGGAGATGTTTTATTCTAATGGGAGAAAGGAGAGCGGGGGTAGGAGAAAGGAGAAGAGGGGTGGGAGAAGGGTATCCCCCTGTCCTCCCCCTCATAAATAACACACTTGGAAGTCCTACATATACACTAAGTACGCTTACGAAGCAGGAGATCCTGGAAAACCACAAATCGGTTCTAATCTCCTTTGGTGTTAATCCAAAGGATGAAGACCAGGATCTTCCATCCTTATATTGGATTCCTAAGCTTCATAAGAATCCTTATAAGGAAAGGTATATTGCAGGTTCTTCCAAGTGTATCACTAAACCCCTTTCTAAAGTTCTTACTGCCATATGATACTCACTGCAGTCAAAGAAGGACTTCAGAAATATTCCGAAACGGCATATTCAAGAAGTGGTGTTAATCAGATGTGGATACTGAAAAATTCAAAAGAATTACTTGGTGAATTTACAATATCAATCATTAAAACATTGACCCAACATTAAAACCTTTGATTTTTCAACTCTTTATACCACTATTCATGCACATACTAAACTTAAAGCTCGACTGAAAGAACTCGTCAGCTTATGTTTCTTTAACAAAAAGGGCACTCTTCCTTTGTGAAAAATCATACAGAGTCAAGGAAAAAAATGCACCGAAGAGGATATTACTGCCATGCTGGACTTTTTAATTGACAACATATTTGTTGAATTTGGAGGCTTGGTCTTCCAACACACTATTGGAATCCCAATGGGTACTAATTGTGCTCCTCTACTTGCAGATTTGTTTTTTTTGTATTCCTATGACTGAAGCAGAATTTATCAAAGGGCTTGTACAGAAAGGACAAAAAGAAATTAGCCCAGTCTTTTAATTTCACCTTTCGGTATATTAATGATGTACTGTCTCTTAATAATAATAGATTCAGTGATCACTTACATTTAATATATCCCAGTGAACTTGAAATTAAAGATACTACCGACACAGATAAATCTGCTTCATATTTAGACCTTTTTCTCGAAATGACTACTGATAGTAGGTTGAATACCAAAATTTATGACAAACGCGATGATTTTAATTTTCCTATAGTCAACTTTCCATTTCTGTGTAGCAACATCCCAGCGGTACCAGCATATGGAGTATATGTGTCTCAATTGATACGTTACTCTAGAGCTAGCTCAAAGTACGTTGATTTTGTTGAACGAGGAATACTGCTTTCTCAAAAGTTGCTAAGACAGGGCTATGAATCAATCAAATTAAGATCATCACTCAAGAAATTTTACGGCCGCCATCATGAGCTGATTGGCCATTATGACACAAGTGTGTCAGAAATCATATCTGATATTCTTCATCAGTCATAAGAACCGTCCATCATTACCGAACTGAACACAGAAATAACACGACGGGTGCCGTATACGGTGCATGAAATGCTTACCCTTCCGGAGCACCTGATTTCACTCCCGGTTTTTAGTGGAGTTCGTGTTGTTACTTATTTATTATTTATAACTGTTGAGGGTATCACCAGCCCAGTAGTCAACACTTCGGTGTTGACATGAATATCAATAATGTGGTCATTTTTATAAATTTACTGTTTACAAAACTTTGAATTTTTCGAAAAACTAAGGATTTTCTTATCCCAGGCATAGATTACCTTAGCCGTATTTGGCACAACTTTTTTGGAATTGTGTATCCTCAATGCTCTTCAACTTTGTACTTATTTGGTTTTATAAATATTTTGATTTGAGCGTCACTGATGAGTCTTATGTAGACGAAACGCGCGTCTGGCGTACTAAATTATAATCCTGGTACATTTGATAACTATTGATATAAATGTCCTTTGGTTTTTTGAGTCTTTGTTTACTCCTTGGTTTTGATTGTTATTGTCTTGTTTACTTAAAAATCTTTTGAAGTATTCAGATGTGATAGAAATGATTTCATGCAATTACTTTCTCACCAAATACAACTTTTCTTCAAGGGCTCGATGATAACCGAAAAGAACTCCAACTATATATTATAGTTGTCATTAAATTTTTAGTTTCCATATCTTTGACTGAAAGAGCATTCGCATATAAAATTACAACCTAACATTGTATATCATGTATATAAAATTCAACAATTTTATTAATCGTATATCATATATTATATCGGCGAGTCTCATAGATGGACATCGGAAACCTGATTTCCTCGAAGAAACATCTTTTGATTTCAATGTGTACCTTTTTAAATCTAAAAACAAACAAAACAACAACGACCGTAAACAAACGTGTTACTCATATACAAACACTGAACACAAAATGTGCAACAGACCAATCCCCTTGAAGGCATTATTCAATAAAGCATTACAAAACAAGAAAGCTATCATAAAATTACTCAACGAGGAGATAAAAGGTTGTCATTTTAATGTAACGTTTTGGTGATTTGTTTACTTAAAAATCTTTTGAAGTATTTAGATGTGATATAAATGATTCCATCCAATTACTTTCTCACAAAATACAACTTTTCTTCAAGGTCTCGACTATTACCGAAAAAAACTAAACTGCAACGTTAATTGTTGACATTAAATTGTGGTTTGATTATCTATGCAATTGCTTTGGCATATACAACCGTAAATTGTACATAAAAATCACTATTTTTACAACTCATCTGTCACACAGTTATATTCGTTCTAAAGTTCATAGGTAGCCATCAGAAATGTAGATTTCAAATACGTTCCCTCTCAGAAACATGTATGATTTCATTTTGTACCTTTCTAAATTTAAAAATGAACAAAACAACTACGGCCTTAAACAAAAGTGATAATCAAATACAAACGCTTATACAAATTGGGCCTCAGATCGATTCCGTTTAAGACCATATTTAATAAAGCAAAACAAAACAAGAAAACTTCCGTAAAATTACATGACGAGGAGTAAATAGGTTGTCCTCTTAATGTAACGTTTTGGTGATTTGTTCATTGAAAAAACTTTTGAAGTATTCAGATGTAATATTAATGATTCCTTGTCATAACATTCTCACAAATACATTTTTTCTTCGAGAGCTCGACGATTACCAATAAAAATAAGAACTGCAGCTACAGAATCACCATAGACTGACAGTAGTAGGCAAACTGAAAAAAACTGTATATCTGTATCTGTATCTGTATTAGTACGTGTAGAAAAATCCTGTTAAAGCTTTTATACACGATGGAGAAGAGCGCCGTTGTTATGAGCGATGTTCTTGTAGGGCGGTCTTAAATTAGGGTAGTAATGACCTTTACCGTCAGTCGTCAAACGGTCATTTTCGCCTACCGTTAGCGGCAAATTGGTGAAAATTTTACAGTGATTCGTCGAAATATTCTTATCGTGATTCGTCAGAGGTCTCAAAAAATTATCGTTAGCGTCATTTTTGGAAAAAAAATAACGTGATGCGTCAAAATCAGTAGATTTTTTATCGTCTTAAAAAGAACGTGTTCATTTTATCGTCATGCGCCAAAAATTACCGTTACCGTCATTTGAAAAGAATTTTTACCGGTATGCGCGGTACCCCATTACAACCCTCTTAAATGTCTCTACAGAACCTGCATGCACAAATTTATCTGGTTCCAGTCTGAATAGTTGTTTCCACGAAAAATTAATGTTTATACTGTGGCTTGTTGCCATACACTGTAAACCATACACAAAAAGGAAATATATCCAATAACACAAACCACAGTACAACATCGATTCAACATCTTACTGGGAAACCACTGAGCTACAAATATCAGCAGACCAGAATTTGCCGAAACAGAAAGATACGCATAATAAATATCCCACCGCCAAAGTCAATGCAAATACCGACATATGCAGGCAATACGCCAAATATAGACTATCATAATGCTCACCATCAACACATGTGGCCAAATACTGCGTCAAACTCCGCAACGCAAAACTCATTCTTCTTGCCGCTATAAATATGTTTATTTTTGTTGTCCTTTGTTGCTTCTTGACGCTGCTTGTTGCTTATTAGCGAGGCTACACTACCAGCATATTTGTATGTATGTATATGTAGATTCCTTCATTATTGGTTGCAACCCCCAAGATTTGTGGGGGGTATAGTGAAATCCGTGTATACTTCCAACAAGTTCATCAACTATGGCGCATCATTAGGGTCAATAGTATATTTTGTTGTAAATGCTAGATTAAATACCGCAAATGCTGTAATAGATATAGCAAAACCTACAAATAATACTGCAAATGCGACTAATTGTAACTGCAATTGCGACAATTGTAACTGCAAATGTGAAAATTAAAACTGCAAATGCTATTTTTGTTTTAAATGTAGCATTTGCTATTCTCTCACGTATTAAAAGGGTCAAAAGTAAATTATAGCAAAAGCAACATATTGTAGCATTTGTAGCATTTGTAATTTGATTTAGCAAATACATTTACATAAATTGTCAATATTACACATAATTGGAGGGCTTATCCATAGTGATAATTAAGGTTTTCTAATTATTAGGGAGCTAGGGAGAAGCTTAGAAATTATCTTATAATTTTCATGTGTGCCATACATGACATATTAATAACATTGTTCTCCATTCTTAGGTAGTGCTGATTATGTCATAATAAATGACGGACTTTGAAGCGACTGTGATAAAAGTGAGAGGTTAAGAGCTATTAAACAATGAAAAACAAGGTTCAATCTACCATTTTCTACATTTGAAAATTCCTGTACCAAATCAGAAATATGACAGTTGTTGTCCATTCGTTTGATGTGTTTTATCCTTTGATTTTGCCATTTGATTAGGGACTTTCCGTTTTGAATTTTCCTTGGAGTTCAGTATTTTTGTGATTTTTTTTTGTATGCCAGTGCTGATAATTTACTGGGTTTGCTACAAATTATCTTTGTCCAGTATAAAATCATGCGAACTTTGATATCTAAACTAATAGGATAACGCCCTAGTTCTCCATATACAACACAATTCGGTTTGAAAGATTTTCATACCTTAACGGATAGCTCGAACGGACGCCTAACGGATAACTTTTTTTCAATCCGTTTATGTCCGTTAGACGTCCGTTCTTATCCGTTAGACGTCCGTCCATATCTGTTGCATGTCCGTTAAGCGTACGTTTTATCCGTCGACGTCCGTTCTGTCCGTGGGAAAATTTTGAGCATGTTCAAAACTTTGAACGGACGTCCAACGGATAAAATGTCCGATGAACGTACGTTAGGCGTCCGTTTTGTACGGTACTCGTTTCCGTTTCGTTTCCGTTTTGTATCCGTTACATGCCGTTATACATTCGTAGGAGGTCTGGAAGATAAATTTACCAACGGGCTTCTACCGGACGTTTAACGGATAAAACGGATGTTGAACGGATGAGAAACAGACTTCTACCGTACGTATAACGGGTAAAACGGATGATGAACGGATCTGAAACGGATAAATGCCAATTATTGGTATGTCAGATTTCTTAAGGTTCATGAATTCTTATTATTCATAATCGATCTTAGGGTATAGGCACGTCTTCACAATCAAGCAGTTCATATTCAGGGCAGACATTGCCCTTTGGCGGAATTTTGAAGAACAAACCAAAACCAGTAACACAGAAACATTTTGAATATCTATGCGATTTACATGTTTTATTATTGTCGCCTTTGATTTTTCCGCATATCTTGCTCATCCGTTTTATCCGGTACGCTTCCATTAGGTGTCCGTTTTATGCGGTACTCGTCCGTTGGATGTACGTTCGACATCCGTTCTGTCCGGTACGTGTCCGTTTCTCGTACGTTGCATATCCGGTGTGTGTCCGTTATGCATCCGTTACACGTCCGTTTTATTCGTTCTGTACATCAACGGACTCCCAACGGATAACAATTTTGTCAACGGACAACTTTTATTTTCATCCGTTAGGCGTCCGTTCGTGCTATCCGGTAATGTGTGACCGAGGTTTTATATATTATTATTTCCAAATCCCAAAATTTCACAGCCGTAAAGTAAAACAAATTTAACCACTTTATAAAATAATCTAAATGACATCTTTTGATAAGCCATGCACTCTTCCTTTTTAGCTCACCTGGCCCAAAGGGCCAAGTGAGCTTTTCTCATCACTTTGCGTCCGTCGTCCGTCGTCCGTCGTCCGTCGTCCGTCGTCCGTCGTCGTCCGGCGTTAGCTTTTACAAAAATCTTCTCCTCTGAAACTACTGGGCCAAATCAAACCAAACTTGGCCACAATCATCATTGGGGTATCTAGTTTAAAAAATGTGTGGCGTGACCCGGTCAACCAACCAAGATGGCCGCCACGGCTAAAAATAGAACATAGGGGTAAAATGCAGTTTTTGGCTTATAACTCAAAAACCAAAGCATTTAGAGCAAATCTGACAAGGGGTAAAAATGTTTATCAGGTCAAGATCTATCTGCCCTGAAATTTTCAGATGAATCGGTCAATCGGTTGTTGGGTTGCTGCCCCTGAATTGGTAATTTTGAGGAAATTTTGCTGTTTTTGGTTATTATCTTGAATATTATTATAGATAGAGATAAACTGTAAACAGCAATAATGTTCAGCAAAGTAAGATCTACAAATAAGTCAACATGACCAAAATGGTCAGTTGACCCGTTTAGGAGTTATTGCCCTTTATAGTCAATTTTTAACCATTTTTCGTAAATTAAAGTAATGTTTTACAAAAATCTTCTCCTCTGAAACTACTGGGCCAAATTAATCCAAACTTGGCCACAATCATCTTTGGGGTATCTAGTTTAAAAAATGTGTGCCGTGACCTGGTCAACCAACCAAGATGGCCGCCACGGCTAAAAATAGAACATAGGGGTAAAATGCAGTTTTTGGCTTATAACTCAAAAACCAAAGCATTTAGAGCAAATCTGACAAGGGGTAAAAATGTTTATCAGGTCAAGATCTATCTGCCCTGAAATTTTCAGATGAATCGGTCAATCGGTTGTTGGGTTGCTGCCCCTGAATTGGTAATTTTGAGGAAATTTTGCTGTTTTTGGTTATTATCTTGAATATTATTATAGATAGAGATAAATTGTAAACAGCAATAATGTTCAGCAAAGTAAGATCTACAAATAAGTCAACATGACCAAAATGGTCAGTTGACCCCTTTAGGAGTTATTGCCCTTTATAGTCAATCTTAAACCATTTTTCATAAATCTAAGTAATCTTTTACAAAATCTCCACTGAAACTACTAGGCCACAATCATCTTTGGGGTATATAGTTTGAAAAATGTGTCCGATGACCTGGCCATTCAAACAAGATGGCCGCCACGGCTAGAAATAGAACATAGGGGTAAAATGCAGTTTTTGGCTTATAACTATGAAACCAAAGCATCTAGAGCAAATCTGACAAGAAGTTAAATTGTTAATCAAGTCAATATCTATCTGCCCTGAATTTTTCAGATGAATTGGACAACTGGTTGTTGGGTTGCTGCCCTCCAATTGGTAATTTTTAAAGAAATTTTGCCGTTTTTGGTTATCTTGAATACTAATATAGATAGCGATAAACTGTAAACAGCAATAATGTTCAGCAAAGTAAGATCTACAAATAAGTCAACATGACCTAAATGGTCAATTGACCCCTTAAGGAGTTATTGCCCTTTATAGTCAATTTTTAACAATTTTCATTAATTTGGTAAATTTATGTAAATTTTTACCAAATATAGTTCTCTGTAACTAATGGGCAAAGTTCATTATAGATATAATTGTAAGAAGCAAAATCGTTCAGTAAAGTAAGAACCTCAAACACATCACCATCACCAAAATACAATTTTGTAATGAATCCATTTGTGTCCTTTGTTTAATATGCACATAGACCAAGGTGAGCGACACAGGCTCTTTAGAGCCTCTAGTTTTATAACTTCACATATATAGCTTTCGTAGCTTTTTCTGCGAGATGCTTCTTGTTTGCTTTAAATTAACCATTTTTAGAAAAATAAATTCCAAGATAATAAACCTCAAAGTCAGAGTTACCAAAATTAAATTTAAGGTTCGCAGGTTGTCTACCACTACAAAAAAATCATGATTTTAGTCTTGTCTGCATTGACTTTCATTTTCCAAACATTACAATATTTTTCTAATAGTAATTGAAGTTCTGTGGCTGATTCAGCCATTAATACAGTATCGTCTGCTTAGAGAATTGCAAACAGTTTAACATACACGCTTAGATCGTATTTTCTAAGGCATCTGGTATAGTTTTTAAGCCTATCAGATTCCCTTTACAAAAGAAATCTTCCAAATCGTTCAAAAACAAGCGGAAAAAAGAAAGGGGAAAAAGAATCTCCTTGGCGTAAACCAATGTTGCTTGGAAATTAATCCGATTTCTCACCATTGTTTGACAAGCATGATTTTATATCATCATACATGCTAAGAATAATTTTATACATATAACCATTAATATTATTTTCAAGCATCTTATAACATAAAGCATCTCTAGTCACTGTATCAAATGCTTTCTCAAAATCGACAAAAGCACAGAACATTTTTTTCTTTTTCAATTTCATAATTTCAAAATAATAGTGCAGTGTAAAGATACAATCACAAGTTGAGTAACCATTTCGAAATCCACACTGATTTTCTTTAAGTATTTAAACATCATCAGAGAACCTTGCAAGTCTATTACTTAAAATAGCTGTACATAATTTAACCATACTACTTACAATATTAATGGGTCTATAGTTTTTAGGATCAAACTTATTAAATAGGTTGATCGTTCCAATCACCAAATTACTGGTACTATTCCAGTTCTAAAAATTAAGTTATAATACAATGCAGCATAAACATCATGCAATAAAAATGTCGCCAGAAGTCTTAATATATTTGTTAATAATCATATCATCACCACAAGCTTTGTAATTTTGTTAAATTTTGAATACATTTCAATATTTCTATTTCGTAATGGGATAATTCAATTTTTCATTCATTTCACTCATCAAATTTGTATCATTAGTTAGCAAGTCATTTGGATCTGAGTTACCTGATTGAGTTAGCTCTTTCAAAAAGTTGTGTAAATTCTCAAAACTAATATTCGATTGTTTTGAATGTTCACGTTGGTTGAAAATTTTCTAATACTATTTGGTGTTTTTAGATCTAAGATTTTTTAATTTTCGAGTCGTATCTTTTTTATTTTATTTATAGCCTTGTCCATGACCTTTTTATATCTTTTCTCAGATTCTTAACTTTATTAGTACAGTTTGCGCTTAAATTGTCTATAGTTCTGTCTCTCAAATTTACACTCAAGGTTAAACCAAGGTTTATCCCCCTCGTCATTGGATGCTCGTTTTTTTTTTCGGTTTGTCTGGTCTTGTTCCTAGAGTTTCCCTTGAAGATTCGATTAGGATTAATCCGATCTCATTCACAAAAGAGTTTATCATGTCATCATTAATACTTTCCAAATTTACATTTACTAAATCATGTTATAAACTGTCTAGTTTTTAAAAAGAGCTAGGGTAATTTTTCCCAGAGTTCTTTTCATTCGATTAGATAGGTAAATCATGTTTTAAATAGCCCTATAGATTCTAATTATAGTTTATGAAAATACGTCACATCATCTATTTTCATAACTGGAACAGGTATTCCTATAAAAACAAGACCAAGACTATTGATTTTCCATATTGATTTTGTTTAATTGTTAACGCCCCTTATGCGCATAAAAGTACCATACCACGTAACTTGTCACGAAGCGAAATAATATCGGACAAATTTAAATGGGATGTTGTTTTTCTCATTCTGGATATATCTATATTTGTCCTAGTCTTTAAGGTTTCATCGTCTATAAGATAAGATAAGATATTTTTAACCGGACAACATCTTACATCAGTTGTTCATAGAACACCTTGTGTTACAAACACATATAATATGGCCTTTTATGGCCTTTTAACAAATGGACCCTTTGTTGTGATACAGATGCAACAGCTTCTTGATTTTTTATCTACAGTCACGATTTGTAGTGTTATTGATTTGTTCTGTGGTGTTTATTTTATTTTTTGATGACTTAGGTACAGTGCAGGGACGGTGGTAACAATACCAGTACTTGTATATACACAGATGGTGAATTGGCGACAGAATTGCTGTCTCTATTTGTTACATATAATACCATGTATATTAACGTTCTTGTTCAAGATTTCGAAAAAAATGTTTGTGTTGTTTTGAAATTTTTCTACAATGGCCTTTTTAATTATGTGTATATTACAAACGCGATATTTTGACTTCATTGCTATATAATCGATTCTCGTATTATTGGTTATGTACAGACACCTACTTCAGTTTGATAGCAATTGTTTATTGCATATATGTAAACACAGGAATAGAAAGTAAGTCGAGAGTATGGATAGTTATAGGAATGCACACACTAAGCGACACATTATTTTTTTCCTTTAAAACATGACATGAAGTCAAAATGATCCATAACGACTTTAATATTTCAACACAAAAAATGCAAAAAAATCGGTATGAGATTTGAACTCTATTTTCAAAACAATATTTCATTTACAGTTCTATGCTCTGCTGATGGAGCCACGGCGATGCTTGAACATAATTCAATTATTAACCAGCAATATAGCTACAATTTATCGATGATCTACTTTTTTTTCATAAAAAGGTTGTTTTTTTTAGGTTTTAAGGACACACAAAACCAATTTTATTTTTTAAGGAAAAAGTTGTAAAAATTACAACAATAACAAAAACATAACTTTGTTTTGGTTTAAAAACATAACTTTGTTTTGGTTTAAAACATTCTTCTAGGGGAATTCTCTGTTTTTCCCCCACCTAAAAAACACCCTTAATTCCGGATATTGAACTTTCATCCTTTTTGGGGGGTTAAATCAACTATTTATCACACATATCATATTATGTGAAAATCGAGACATGATCAAAAAGCATTTTTATTATTGTTTTTATAGTAAATTTTATTTTTTAACACTTTTGAAATTGGCCCTTCTGTGAACAAAATTCAGGTGAAATTGGATCTACCTCTTTAAATTCTCTCAAATTTCAGGTTTCTTTTCATGATCCCATTTATTAATTTTTTTACATGATTGACTAATAAAATTGTTTTGTTCAATGTCTTCATTTAAAGATTGATTAGAATTCAAACATATATACAAAGGGCAATGCACATCTGAATACAAATGTAAAAATTCTAAAACGTTCAAACGAATAATGTTTTCAATAAAATTAACATAATATAAACAGTAATCTACTACACTTGCGTTTCTACAGTTAAATTTTCCAACTCTATCATTACCTAGTCTTCCATTCATTATTGGTTGGACAATAATTGCTGATGTTTTATGAAGATTTTATCCCAAGCCGAAGCCGAGGGCTTAAATCTTCATTAAACATGACCAAGTATTGTCTGACCAATTTAGAAATATTCACACTTTCGAGTGACCTTACAAAATTATCCTTTCCCTTTGTAATATTCAAACCTAAATAAGAGTTCACTTTTGAGAATGAATTAAATGTAAAACATAGGGAATGATCAATTCAATGGATGGAATAAATTGCACTGACATACTTTGTTAGGACCAAAATGATAAAATTTTTTTCTTCTTCTTCAGGTAAAACTTAATACTTATATATCTTGAGATTTTTTATTATAAAAATCAAACAATGTTATATAAATTCCTTTTTGAAATTTGATCTTTTTTTATTATTATAAAACTAACTGTATATATATTGGAATTCAGACCATTCAACATTAAATGTTTACTTTTTATTGATAACTTTACATGTATTGTGTTTCACCGAAAAACATTCCTTTGCTTTATATATCAGCAGTCTGGCATTGTTTTTTGAAGAAAAAATATTAATTCACTCAAATGTCAGGTATATAAATTAAATAAGTATTATTTTACCTACATCCTTTTTTTGGTTTATTCTGCATATTTGTACCATTAGAAAATGTATGAATATTTGCAAAATTCAAAATGTTTTTGTTTTAATCTTTTCTCTTTCAACTTTAACCAGTAGGGTTTTCCCCATGGAAAATGTCTCAGGGGATTTTACACTTCGTTAGTGCAGTTATTTAAAGAGTTCACTTTTTTAAGTGACTTTTCATTGGACTAGAATGGATGAGAATGTTCTAATAATAAGTAAACTGTTATATTTACAATCCTCAGGTAATTGATTCCATAACGGTTTTTCGTTTTGTTCATACTAAAACGATCTATTGGTATATTAAAAAGTTACAGGTTACATACATCCTCGGGGGGGGGGGGGGGGGGGGGGGGTGGTGTGTTAGGGATGAGCCGCTAGAATAGGTCACTTTTTCATGCTCTATGATATATGAAAAGGGTGAGAAATTCAGATTAAATATATCAATAGGTTGATATTATCACTTGCTGGATTATATCATAAGTATCTGAAACTAATCAGATGTCCGTATTTATTCTTGATGCGGTTAAACCACAGTCGTAAATGCATCAGTTATTTGTCAAACCAATTAAACTCTATTTATTCTGATGTGATATTTCCACTGATGCCAGTGATAGATGCAATAAATCCAACTATTTTGACATTTGCACCTAATTAACATTCAAGGGTTTGTATACATAAAACCTGATAACAATTATTTAAAGAAATTCCATTGTGACAGCGTCCTTTCCGAGGGAACGGCAATGATACTTTTTATCAGTTTTTAATTAATATTTAAACATGTATAAATCAGTGAAGGTGTTACACTCTGGGGTGATATTACATTTATCTGACCATAGATGTAATATCATCTATGATCTGACCAAACGTCTTTTATATGTATTGTATTTAGAATTGAAATATCTTCATAATGAAAGATGTAAAATGGGCAACAAGAAAACAGTGTTTAATATATGAGGAATTTATTGGAAAAGAAGGTAATATTTTTGCGACAATTTTGCTTCTTAACAAGAACGTGATGATGAGCGGGGGAAATATTGGAATATATTTATAGGTCTGTTTTTTGTTAATTAATATATGACAAGGTATATATTTTTGATTAACAAAATATATGAAAAGGGTGGGGTACTTGAGGTCTCAGCTGCTCACCCCTACCAAAAAAGTTTGAAGTGGCCCCCCGAGCATACATCATTAATAGATACACCTTATTCTTATAATTTTCGTCAATAGATATATAAATTTTCTTACTGGCCGTGCGTGCGTTAAAAAAAATATATTTTCATATTTGGATGAGAGTTCTAGGTACTCGCTTTCAATTTTACCGAAAGCATCAGGTGATGAATAAGCAGTGTATTATTTTGGTATGGTAGTGTTGAAATCTTACTATTTGTCTCAATTACTTGGATACAATTCGACATATTTTCACAATACCACCGGATTTGCCTCTGATATCTTACGATATTATAATTTTGAATTAAATGACTTTTTAATCAGCTGAGTTAAGCGTCATTTACTTCAAATTATAATATCTATTGATACAAAACTTTATGTTTAGAGTTACATACTCATATCTTCGTCTATCCATGTCCTTTATAGTCTGTAAACATCGTGTTCTCATGGCCTTAGTGCAAATTAAATAAATAAGCGTAGTATTACAAAGCCAAAGATAGTTTAAAGATCAAATCATTATTGACAACGTCATTTTTGATTTATTAGAGGCAGCTGCAGGTTACCAATATTCACATTACATTAAATCAAATTTTTTTTTTATATTAAATCGTTTTATTAAAAAGACATTAGCATTTGAACAAAATATGTTAGATATCAGTTGCATGTAACATGATATCTCGCTAAAGTATTTATTAGACGCATCTAGTTTGTAAATTTAAATAGTCATAATTATGTATGATATTCCCCTAGGGATTAAAGGTTAGAAGTTTATTCAGAATAATTTTCATTTGTATGATAATATAATTTTTGCAAACAGAGAATCTGGTTAAAATTTCAACCCCTCCCCATAATAAATTACGTGGCTGTTCTTCTATGCAAAAAAAATCATTTGATCAAATGAGAGAGTTAAGAATAGATACATTTTATTAATTAAGAACTGGCACGAAGAGAGCACTAAGTGTGCATGTAACATGAAAATCGAATATCCATACATGTAAGTCACAGTATGATTTCTAATACAGTGTAAATCAGTTAGATTCTCAAAATTATAAAACACGAATGTGTTGTATCTGGCTTGTTTTAAAAGTGATATGAAAAGTTTTCCATTATTACATTCATCCGTTAAAATATCCCTTTATTGTAGCGACAATTTAACAAACTTCACGTTATTTGATTGAAAACTTAAAATGAGCGTTAATGACGATGTTTGGTATTTCCGTCTAATAAGCAGAGGAAAGGATTGATTTTACCTCAAACCTTTAAGAGTATACCATCGATTTGCAACAACACGTACAACTATCAAACGAATTAAATGTTTAAGTAAATTATAATGTTCATTTTAACTAGGAAATAATGACTTTAGACATGTCATTTTTGTTATTTAAGGTAGATTCATGGTATACCGCCATCTTGGATTGTACAATCACAGTACAAAATCGGTCTAATTATTTGCCCAAATCAGCAAATTGGGAAACAGATTTGCAATTTAATGGTTAGACTGTTTATTTAAATAAAGTAAAATTGTTAATTTATTGTATTATTCAAAATATTTTAACAATTATCAAACTTTTTGGTTTTAAAAATTATTTTTTTTTCAAATGAGCCATTTAAGAGGAGATAACTCTTTTAGTACAAAATTTATACTGGGCTAATAGGGAAATTATTTATTTTTACTTGTGGCAAGAAAACAAGTTCGGTGACACCATGTCTTCTTTTTATTTTCCTAAAACATATTATAAAACCTATATTCTCACAATTTATTTCAAAATTCTATCTCATAGATTTTTTTTATGCACTCTTATGTGTTTTTCATGAACAAACTAACCAAATTTAGGCAATTTTCAAGGACTCGTGCATAGCTTGAAAAATAGCACGGTGACCCATACTTTTTATTATATTTTTGAAAAAAGCATAGTAAAATCTTCATTTTGCCAAATTATAAGAAAATTCTGTCTCAAAAAACATTTACTTATGATCTACCTTAATGTTTGCTTGTTTTGTGTTTTATCTTGTCTCACTATTTTTTATATAGACCACCTTGATAAGTTATTATTTTGCTACGGTAAATTTTTATATTATTGTCTTGTTTTTTCTAATGTGCGTACTTATACATCACATCAATGTGTTATTTTGTCTCGGTAAATGTTTGTGTATACATTTGTTTGTTTTATAGTGATTAAAATGATAACACTGCTGTACCCAAATATTTGACTTTTTAATCTATTATGTCTGTTTGTTTTGTTCCACACATCGTTGTCAAATAAATTTAATGCGACTGTTAAACAAGTGAGAGGTTTATCTAGCTATAAAACAACGTTTACCATTTTCTACATGAGAAAATGTATGTTCTAAGTCAGGAATATGGTAGTTGTTATTCATTTGATTGATGTGTTTCAGCTTTTGAATTTTGATATTTGATTACGGACTTTCCGTTGTGAATTTTCCTCGGAGTTCGGAATTTTTATAAACCAATTACCAATAGAGACATTCAGTCAACTTCTAGAAGAATTTAACCCAGTAGAGAATATTTTAAATGTTAGCAAAAATGATGTACAAATTGTATAAAATTGTCTTTAAAGGGCAATTACTCCTTGATAGTTCAAATGACATTTTCGGTCACATAACCGTTACATTTCATAAAAATAAATTATTTTGGACAGTAACCCTGCAATAGGTGGTCTTATTGGTCTGAAAAGTTCATAGCAGATAAATTTTGACTTATTCATCACAAATACCTCATGTCTATTTTGATCTAACTTCTATAGTTTAAGAGACAAAAGCGAAAAACTGCATTAGACCCATATGGTCTATTTTAAGCCATGGCGGCCATTTAAAAAAAAAAACCATTAGTTCGGATACTTTATAATCTAGTTACCATAGGGAACATTCAGTCAAAGTTTATAAGTACTAGGCCCAGTAGTTTCAGTAACTCGAATAATTCAGCGCCCTCTATCCACTACTTTTCTCGAGGGCTTGAAGGCATATTGATCATTGGTCGCGTCAGACCAATCAGAGTCTATCCCATGGCGAGTATGCGCATGATCACTTCCGTTGTAAATACCACTTGTTTACAAAATTCATGGACGTCGACCAATGCCTTCGAATGATAGAAGATAAATGTGACTTCAGGTTTAAAGAAAAACAGGAAGAATCTATTAAAGCTATTGTTCAATTGAATGATACATTCATTACTCTGCCGACGGGTTATGGAAAGTCCATTATGTTTTTTTATCTGACCGAGATATTTGAGGCCTTGGCTGGAGAGAATTCGTCTATTGTTGTCATTTCAACACTACAAGCATTGATGCTGGATCAAGTGCAAAAGCTGGAAAAACTGTCAATAAAATCTGTTGTGGTTTGTGAAATTCGGAAAGATAAAGGTGTTGGCCAGAAAATATCTGAAGGACAATTCTCAATTGTATTTTCCTCACCAGAGGCTGCATTTACAACTGGTATGTGGAGGAAGAGTCTGACATCAGGTGTTTTCCATGATCGTGTAAAGGCAGTTGTCATTGATGAAGCACATTGTATAACTGAATGGTAAGTCTTATATACAATCTCTTATTAATTGTTTTATAAAAGTTATCATCAGCTCCAGGGTAAAAAGGGAGTCTTGTAACAGTTAAAGTTGAAGTTATTAGTTGAACCCCCTTTTTTATTACAAATGTCATTATGAGGACATATTGTTGGGCTCCTCTTTTAACTTTTAGACGCGGTTAGATCAGTCATGTATATACAGTGACATCATGCAAAATAATTCTTGTTTTTTTTTCTCAAAAATAATTATTTATCTTTCTATAAATTTTAAATTCTAATAGTTATTGTTTTATATTACATGTATAATATTCACATGATAATGATATACTGTAAATTTATTTTAACATGTATTCATTACTGTAATTTTTAAGAACTATTAAATTAAAATAGTTTAATTAATGCGATTTGGAGGAAAGCTGCATTATATATATGTTTTAGTATCAGAATGCAAATTCTTATTTATATTGCAGTCTTAAGTACATTGTACATGTATATGTACTGTACAGGAAATATTGCAAATGAATGGTGAATGTAAACAGATTTTAATTTTTAATAAATGCATTTAATAATTCATTGCAAATGTAAGTTTGAAGTAAAAAAAAAGTGCTATATGCCATAAATGTACATGTACATGTATATATAAAAAAGAAGATACAGGCATTAACAACTATAGGTCATCGTACAGCCTTCAACAATAAGCAAATCCCATGCCGCATGTCAGTTGCTAAAAAAAACGATATCCTGAGTTTTAAATTATGTTGAATTGATTGTTTTAAAATACATAAAATTTGTTTTATTATAATTTTACATATTTTAAGTTTAGATGTACTCTTTATTTCAGGGGTGGTGAATTTAGAAAAGAGTATGACAGACTGTATGAACTGAGATAAGTGTTTCCTGAAAAAAACCCAGCTTTTGTAGCGCTTACTGTAACAGCAACACAAACTATGAAAACCGAAATAATGAAGAAACTCCAAATGATACGAAATACCTCTACCCAATGCAGAAAAGTAAACACATAACAATACACACATTAAAATTCAGTTCAAGAGAAGTCCGAGTCTGATGTCAGAAGATGTAACCAAAGAAAATAAACAAAATGACAATAATACATAAATAACATCAGACTACTAGCAGTTAACTGACATGCCAGCTCCGGACCTTAATTAAACTGATTGAAAAATTATGTCTTCATCATATGAATATCAGGCACAATCCCCCCGTGAGGGGTTTAGTATCATACCATCATAACATATATGAGAAGAACATAACCCGTATAGTTCATTTTGGGGTTTTCCTTGAGTCCGCGTTTCAATAATTGTAAAAATCAAAGACAATGAATAAGATTTAAACAACTTATGCTCAAATACCAGGTGTAAATTGTAAACAATATATGTACATTGTCAGAAATATAAAATAACTCAGTTCTCGCTGCGAAACAGGAGAAAATTCGGCAAGCCTCGCTTTTCGTCCTGTTTCTAAAGCTCGTACAAATAAATTTCACGTTTACCGACAAAGTACATTTACAATCAATACATTATTCCACAGTTGTTGATATGAATTTATCTCTTTGTTCAATATTTCAACGATAATCGTATAAATTAGAAACATCAATTTTTTTTCCGAACAGAGAGTCATAAATTCAAGGAATATTATTGCGGGATATACGGTATAAACGGTAAGCTTCGATGCGTTTAGTTATGAAAGCGAATGGTTCGATAAATATAGCTAAATACACAATTAAATGTTCATAAAAGGGATTTGCTGCACATCATTATTCTAAAAAATATAAAATTTCATACAAATATATTCTATTGGATCTAAATGTTATCATTCTAAAATTTATGTTTTACAGTTTCCGTTAAATATTGCCATTTTTATACGCCCGTCAAAATTTTGAAAGGACGTATTATGGTATACAAATGTCCGGTGTCCGTCCATCTGTCTGTCTGTCTGTCCTTCTGTCTGTCCGTCTGTCCGTCTGTCTGTCCGGCGTAAACATGTCGCACCGTAACTTGAGAACGACTTATCCAAATTTCTTGAAACTTAATATAGTTGTTTCTTATGATGGTCAAATTATCTGTATACTTTTTGGTGAAAATATGATTTAAACTTTTTGAGTTACGGCAGTTTGTAACTAAAACAAGGAGGTGTTTTTTTTCATATGTCGCACCGTATCTCAAAAACGATTCTTGATTATGGCTTAAAACTTTAAAGACTTCTTAGTTATACTAATCTTAATATCTGTATACTTTTTGGTGATGATTCAAAATTTCATTTTTGAGTTATTGAGTATTTTTGTAAAAAAGGGGGAGTTTTTTTTTTACATGTCGCGCCATATCTCAAAAACGATTTATGTTTATTGCTTAAAACTTTATACATGTCTTTGTTATATTAATCTAAAGATCTGCATAATTTTTGGTGATGATTCAAAATTTCATTTTTGAGTTATTGAGTATTTTGTAAAAAAAAAGGGGGAGGTTTTTTTTTACATGTTGTGCCGTTTCTCAAAAACGATTTATGATTATTGCTTAAAACTTTACACACTTCTTTGTTATATTAATCTAAAGATCTGTATACTTTTTGGTGATGATTCAAAATTTTTATTTTTGAGTTATTGAGTATTTTGTTAAACAGGGGAGTTTTTTTTTACATGTCACGCCTTATCTCAAAAATAATTTATGATTTTTGCTTAAAACTTTACACACTTCTTTGTTATATTAATATAAAGATCTGTATACTTTTTGGTTTTGATTCAAAATTTTATTTTAGTGATATTGATTGATTTAAAATACATAAAATTTGTTTTATTATAATTTTACATATTTTAAGTTTAGATGTACTCTTTATTTCAGGGGTGGTGAATTTAGAAAAGAGTATGACAGACTGTATGAACTGAGATAAGTGTTTCCTGAAAAAAAACCCAGCTTTTGTAGCGCTTACTGTAACAGCAACACAAACTATGAAAACCGAAATAATGAAGAAACTCCAAATGATACGAAATACCTCTACCCAATGCAGAAAAGTAAACACATAACAATACACACATTAAAATTCAGTTCAAGAGAAGTCCGAGTCTGATGTCAGAAGATGTAACCAAAGAAAATAAACAAAATGACAATAATACATAAATAACATCAGACTACTAGCAGTTAACTGACATGCCAGCTCCGGACCTTAATTAAACTGATTGAAAAATTATGTCTTCATCATATGAATATCAGGCACAATCCCCCCGTGAGGGGTTTAGTATCATACCATCATAACATATATGAGAAGAACATAACCCGTATAGTTCATTTTGGGGTTTTCCTTGAGTCCGCGTTTCAATAATTGTAAAAATCAAAGACAATGAATAAGATTTAAACAACTTATGCTCAAATACCAGGTGTAAATTGTAAACAATATATGTACATTGTCAGAAATATAAAATAACTCAGTTCTCGCTGCGAAACAGGAGAAAATTCGGCAAGCCTCGCTTTTCGTCCTGTTTCTAAAGCTCGTACAAATAAATTTCACGTTTACCGACAAAGTACATTTACAATCAATTCATTATTCCACAGTTGTTGATATGAATTTATCTCTTTGTTCAATATTTCAACGATAATCGTATAAATTAGAAACATCAATTTTTTTTCCGAACAGAGAGTCATAGATTCAAGGAATATTATTGCGGGATATACGGTATAAACGGTAAGCTTCGATGCGTTTAGTTATGAAAGCGAATGGTTCGATAAATATAGCTAAATACACAATTAAATGTTCATAAAAGGGATTTGCTGCACATCATTATTCTAAAAAATATAAAATTTCATACAAATATATTCTATTGGATCTAAATGTTATCATTCTAAAATTTATGTTTTACAGTTTCCGTTAAATATTGCCATTTTTATACGCCCGTCAAAATTTTGAAAGGACGTATTATGGTATACAAATGTCCGGTGTCCGTCCATCTGTCTGTCTGTCTGTCCTTCTGTCTGTCCGTCTGTCCGTCTGTCATGTCGCACCGTAACTTGAGAACGACTTATCCAAATTTCTTGAAACTTAATATAGTTGTTTCTTATGATGGTCAAATTATCTGTATACTTTTTGGTGAAAATATGATTTAAACTTTTTGAGTTACGGCAGTTTGTAACTAAAACAAGGAGGTGTTTTTTTCACATGTCGCACCGTATCTCAAAAACGATTCTTGATTATGGCTTAAAACTTTAAAGACTTCTTAGTTATACTAATCTTAATATCTGTATACTTTTTGGTGATGATTCAAAATTTCATTTTTGAGTTATTGAGTATTTTTGTAAAAAAGGGGGAGTTTTTTTTTTACATGTCGCGCCATATCTCAAAAACGATTTATGTTTATTGCTTAAAACTTTACACATGTCTTTGTTATATTAATCTAAAGATCTGCATAATTTTTGGTGATGATTCAAAATTTCATTTTTGAGTTATTGAGTATTTTGTAAAAAAAAAGGGGGAGGTTTTTTTTTACATGTTGTGCCGTTTCTCAAAAACGATTTATGATTATTGCTAAAAACTTTACACACTTCTTTGTTATATTAATCTAAAGATCTGTATACTTTTTGGTGATGATTCAAAATTTTTATTTTTGAGTTATTGAGTATTTTGTTAAACAGGGGAGTTTTTTTTTTACATGTCACGCCTTATCTCAAAAATAATTTATGATTTTTGCTTAAAACTTTACACACTTCTTTGTTATATTAATATAAAGATCTGTATACTTTTTGGTTTTGATTCAAAATTTTATTTTAGTGATATTTAGTTTTTTGTAAAAAAAAACAGGGTTGGGGGTTTCAAATGTCCCGCCGTGTCTAAAAAACAATATATGGTTATTGCTTAAAACTTTCTCAGAAACTATTTATGATTATTGCATAAAACTTCCACACAAGACGTCAGGCGTATCATGCGCTCATGGCGCAGCTGTTTATTAGATATATCGGTCCCTCTTCTCTCAGCTACTGTTACACAAAGATGTACCAAAACAATACCTTTAGAACATTCGGCATAACAATCACATTTGAGACAGGACGCAATTTTTAACTGACTTCCGTAAAAGAAGAATAGACACAACATAGATAAGATATGAGAGAATGTAAAGGTGGTTGATCATAAAGTTTCGAAGTATTCACAGAATATATAGTAGTTAAAGCATGATGTAATGCATATTGTACACAGCAAACTTTAGCAATGACATATCATACTACTGTTTGACCAAACAAATAACTAATTTGACATAACACAGAGAAGCCGTGTCATGAAATACAGACAGTTGCACATAACATAAAGAAGAAACGACAGGACGTAAAGACAAAGCGACAGAACACATTAAATATTTACACTATAAGACAGTTCCGGCGCTCCATACAACCAACATCATTGTGTCGCTGCTGCAGTAACTGTAAAGTCAATTGTGAATGTGGAAACTGCTTCAGCTTTCATGATGAAAACAGTTCCAATAACTTACTCTTTAGAGAAAACAACTTCTTGTTTGGACAATTTTGTGGTTTTCTCAATGAAGCAGTGAGGGAAAACTTACTAGATTTTCACTTGTTAAAGAACAAGAAGGACGTCATCTTCTTTTTAATAGTTCTATGATTGAAATAGTTGTAGAAAATTCAGACTTCATTTTCAGTGAAGACATTGTGTCTCTTGGACTTATAGATCATAACCTGGCGGGAGACATTCTTGAACTCATTGCGGAAGTTTAAGATTAACTTTATTACAATTTTAAACTAAAGTTGTTATATATGACTGAAATAAGCTCTTTGACAAATTGATACCTTGTTCTGTATGTATGTACATTTAACTGCATACTAGTACAGTAACTTCAAAATATAAATGCAATTTGGTAATTGCAAGAGTTTCAGTTTTGTAGCAATGACAATTATCATTTATAAATTTTGTATAGCACAGTTTGTAAAAGATTTCCCGTGATCTAAATTATTTAATAGACCTTCAATGTTCTGAAACTTCAGCAAATGCAATTAAAAATGCAGACAAACTTTTCTGATCAATCAATTTTTGTTTTAGTATTTTTACAATTCTTCCAATTCAAAGTAGACTAAGCTTTGATTTGTGCATTATCTTTTTGTTGTATGCTCGTTTACAAATAAGATGTGGTATGATTGCCAATGAAGTACATTCTTTCTGGTACATACATGTAAGGCATGTGTCATGGTTTAACAGGTTCATATATACATTATTTTATTCTGTCCTATTGCCATTTTTTTTATCGCTTGTTTCTAATGTGTCAGTCTTGTCTCTGGGCATGAATATATGCAACCATAAGCCAATATTATTGCCTGCTGTACAGCTGCCAACAATTAGTTAAATTAATGCGTAAAAGATGAGACATCAATTATAAGAAACAACAACAAATGATATGAAAGAAAGTAACCAAATGACAAGTTCTGGAATTGGATAACAAGGTTTTTGGTTTTGGTTTTGACATAAAAAAGAAGTTAAATTTGAGCATTTGCTATTGCACTAAAATTATCAGACACTACCTTATACTAGAACAAATGTTCTAATTTATCTGAGATATGAATACACATCAACAAAAAAACTATTTTAGAGAAAAAATTCTATTGCACTAAATATATCGCACTATAAAAATATGACAAATGGTTTTCAAACATAAACATATTGCACTAGAGTATGAAATGCACACATTTGATGACTACAATAAATATATACATGTATTGCACTAAAAATATCACAACAAATGAGGTTATTTCGTCAACATACATTTTATAAAAATGCATGTATATCAGCTTTTGGTGGCTTAAAAAAGAATTTCCTGTATAAAGAGAGCATAAAAACATTTATCTTGAAAGACAAAAATGGTACATGTAAATATTAATTTTCAACCTTCACAATTGGTTGACTCTTATTGTACGAAGTAAGATCTTAATCTCTGGGTCTTGGCAAAACTTTCCCTCTTTTCTGTTAGCCACTGGTTCAATTACAACCATCTAACTTTTCTAACGGATCACTTTTTATTGTTGGAAATGACCTGTGATGGCAATAAATCTTCAGAACCCAAATGTTCAACTAGCTTTAAAATGTCCTTTTTCATTGATGGTTGAATTTGTTGGTTTGCCAAAATACTGATCTAGGCCTATGGTATTTGAGTCTATAATGTCATTGCACCCTTGTAGACTTCTTCCGCATCTCTGAATGGAGGCCGAGGACATATTGCCATGCAGTGAATTCAATGCATCCTTTGCCCTCATGTTTAAAAACTCAAGTGCATTACACCCCTCAACTCCATGAATGTTATGCATCTGTTGTGTATCAGCTGATGTGCTAATTTTGGTGGAAAAAGTGCCATTAATTGCACTTGTAAACGAAAGGCCAAAATCTAAGAAAGTCAAACCTCCACATTCTCACTGGCCTGTCCCCATCGTTCTCCTTTGAAGAATCTTCTCTAATCCAGTCTTGGAGACATTCTCTTAGCAGACAACAGGAATAATTGAATTTGTAATCTGGTTTTTCCTGCTGTTCCTCTGACTGGTTTGAAGTAGACTGTTGGTCTAAGTCTGTCTCCTCATCAGGTACACTCAAATCTGTGAGGAGTCTATATGGACAGATGGTAAAATGTGATACATTGTATATAGATATATTAACAGTTTATACTATAGAGTGTATATAATATTAAAGATATAGAGTTTTTTTTATATACACATGTTATATTAATTCTGCTTTATTCCTAAAAAAAAATAGACTGTGTGGTTCACATATCTTCACCTTGTGTGTATTGATCAACTAGTGTGTATATGTATATGTTGGGCATGCTTAGAAGGTGCAATTCAATTATTATTCTCTTTAAATTGAAAATATACAGAGACTCGCTGCAATCGTGCAAATAATTGAAAACGTTTCATGGTAAACTACTAGCATTTGGGACAGTATTTTGTTAAGCTGTAACTAGGCATTTGCTTAAAATAGTATCTAAGACACAAACAGTGTTTATTTTCAAGTTTATGCTGTTTTTTTTGTTATGAAAATAAGGTTGTTTTCAGATTTACATATTTATTAGTACCAAAGTTCCTGGATCAAGTTGTTTATTGTTTATATTTTTACACAAATTAATGCTTTTCTATATATTTGTGTTTATATCCTTTTGTATAATGCTTGTTATAATCAGAAAATGATGTCAGGACTTTATATTAAAGATGACTTGGTAAATGTTTTCATAGAATGTCAAGTGTTGTTCTTACAAGGAGGATTTCTACATTTTTTATAAAACTATTTTCTATATTGATTAGTAAATGAAATGTTTGCCATCTGTTGAACTTTCCATAGATTTTAGAATGATTCACCAATAAGACGAAGAACAAGACAATATACATTTTTATATATATTACCTATATTGTGTAAGCATTTACAGAATTTTATTTCTGATAATATTATTACAAGAAATGATTTTGATAATTTACTTTTGATTATGCATATCAATTTTTTCAATACAAAGACATCGATCAGCAGTAAATTAAGATAATACAATGGTGCCTTTGATTGGAATGTCATTCGTTTTTATAGAAAAGATGCATGAATACAGGAAAATCTTTTCATATGTAAAAATTCTAAAATGAAATGATCCTGCTGTATTTGAATCTTTGATGCAAGTCAATATTCACATATGGTATCGATAAAATTATCACTCAAAACATGATAATAACTTTCTGTGATACTATTAATAGTGCATTCCATCTCACAATGACAAATGTAATTCCTTATAATTGTTTTATACCTACATTTTATTGAACCAATGACAGAAAATAGTCGTCGTCTTTCCACATATTTCTATTGACAGCATTTAAAAACCACAGACAGAAATTGTCATGTAATATTTGATAGGCTGTGAGGTGTATTGTTATTGTTTTGGTTTACAGTATAAATAACACACATAAATGGCACATTTTAATGTTGTTATTTCCTTAATTAAAGGAGTTTTCCTAAAAATTATAGGCATTCTAAATGCATAGTGCATTTTGTTTTAAGTTTCTTCCGAAAATCACGGTAGTACGTTTTGTTATTTAGCTTTCATATAATCAGCAATAAGAACAGTCACAATCATAACTAATTGTTAAAGAATCAATCTGTAAAGATTTTTATATTGAATGTAAAAACTGCAAAACTATGGAATTGGTGATTTGTAAATGAATAATACTTTATGAAAACATGTATTACTATGCTCTTTGAATAAAAAAAAACAAATACAAAAAAAAAAAAATGGACAGATGGTACGATGATTTAGTCTACATTTTCCGTATCTGAAAAAGCCACATGGTACTCGTTTCTCCTTATTACTTTTATTTCCTGGCCCTTTTTGCTTTAAAGATGGCGTCTCTGTTCGAAGGAATTTGGAAACTATATTTTTTGATAAATTTTCTATAAAAGTCATTCGTAAATATAGCTCAACATGCATACTTCTTATACGTTCAGGTATTTCACATCCAATTTTTTTTATAGAAATATTCTTTATAAAGCACAAAGGTGTCAGTATTCACTTCAAAAACTAACAAAACCTTTGAATAGACTTATTAAGAAGGGATATAGTTACGATACTGTTGTCAGGTCATTAAAGATTGCATATTTTGGCGTTAATATTGATTCACTTATAGTGTCTTTGCATCGGAACTAAACACATTTATTCAAAAACCAGTTGTTGGCATGACACGGGTTATGTTCTTCTCATATATGTTATGATGGTACGATACTAAACCCCTAACGGGAAGGATTGTGTCTGATGTTCATATGATGAAATCATAATCTTTCAGTCAGTTTAATTGAAGTCTGGAGCTGGCATGTCAGTTAACTGCTAGTAGTCTGTTGTTATTTATGTATTATTGTCATTTTGTTTATTTTTCTTTGGTTACATCTTCTGACATCAGACTCGGACTTCTCTTGAACTGAACTTTAATGTTCGTATTGTTATGCGTTTACTTTTCTACATTGGCTAGAGGTATAGGGGGAAGGTTGAGATCTCACAAACATGTTTAACCCCGCCGCATTTTTGCGCCTGTCCCAAGTCAGGAGCCTCTGGCCTTTGTTAGTTTTGTATTATTTTAATTTTAGTTTCTTGTGTACAATTTGAAAATTAGTATGGCGTTCATTATCACTGAACTGGTATATATTTGTTTAGGGGCCAGCTGAAGGACGCCTCTGGGTGCGGGAATTTCTCGCTACATTGAAGACCTGTTGGTGACCTTCTGCTGTTGTGTTTCTTTATGGTCGGGTTGTTGTCTCTTTGGCACATTCCCCATTTCCATTCTCAATTTTATTCTTCTCTCCCTTTGTTTTAGTATTAATGCTCTCTTCAATGTCATTCACTGAGTGCATATTAACACATTTAAAGCAGCAAGGGATGACATACCCTTGTGTCACAAAACGCAGGAAGTCCCGACAACTATTTACAGCATCTTTTTACCTGTAATACAATAATGGTACATACAAAATCAAGAAAACAAGATCTTGTCTTGCTTTCCTTATTCCAATTAAATCCCACTACAGTGTGATGTATAAGATACTAGTAATCTGCTCATCAACTTTGGTCAGAGTAAGAAATATATATATATATGATTTTGAGATTAAGAACAGCAATAAAAGTGTTTTGGGGGCTGTGCATGTGCTGATTTTGTATCACGGATGGATTCCCCTAACCTTTATTTCGAGTATAGTTCAATTCTTAAAAATTTTCATATTTTTTTCTCACAAAAATGATTTATTTCTGTGCCAAATCAGTATAATTATGTTTGGTAATCCCAACTTGTTTTCAATGTGGCTTCCAACTTTCAGAACGATCACTAGTGAAATCCAGTTTGATACTTTTAATTGTCAAATTTAAAGTTGAATCGCTGTCTCATATGACATATAAAGTGTCTGTGATGTATCCTTATCTATATACAAATACTAATACATACCTCAGACTTAACACCTCTGTGTTAAAAAAGGTTTCGTAACTGAAATAATGTTCCCTTTTCTGGTGAGGAAGTTCCTTTAAACAGGTTTCCTACAGATAAAAATGTGAACAGTTAGTGGAATAAAAAGAATCTTTGAAAAGATGTATAACAATATAACTTTAATTGAATCAGAATGATGGAGGGTCCGGCCCGTTTTTTTGGGTACCATTTATAAATTTATTTTCCAATGTATTGGTCAGGTGATATCAAAAGCTATTGAACAAGTTAAACAAAGAAATGTATAAAACTGTACAGGTACTCAGATGGTTAAAGTTTCCATGGGAAAAAATCAATTATAATTGTTTATTTATACTTGTTGTCTCTTTGGCAGTCATATACAACATGACAATCTTTATCTATACAATGAAAATAAATAATTCTGTTTTTTGAACAATAAAATACTTTGAATTGGATTGTTACAATAAGGGCAAGTTGCTACAAGTTTAAATGCTATGATAAAAATAAAAACTCAATACTAATTCTCACCTGCAATGATATGACATGGGCATGCCAGTCTTCGCTTTTCCAAATAAAACCTTCTAGGCGATCTTCTTGTGAAATCCCATCAGCTCTGGCTCTCTGTGCTCCTTCCCCTCTTTTAACAGAGAGTCCATCACCTCCTATCAAAAGTGGCATCATCTTATCGTGTGCTTATGTGTATACTGTTGTAGATGTTCTATAATTTCTATCATTTCTTCCGTTTTATTTTCGTCTTTCTCCAAAATGCAAAGTGGTATCTGAAAAATATTATTATCATTGATTATCAACAATGCACTATAAAAGTATACATAATAACAACATGTGTTTAACTTTTTTTAATGTTTGTCCTGTTTAAAGACATGTGTTTAAATTAAATTTGAATTGATTGTAACCATTAAGCTTATTTATTATCTTATTAAATTATCTTATATTATATTATATATAACATCAGCAACAACAACTTTAATTGTCCCTGTTTAATTTGAAAAATACTAAGTAGTTGCTCAGTTTTCTAATGCTGATGAACTGAATTAAAACTGGTTTACAGTACTTTACACTTGGAACTTACCACACAACATGTTTACCTGGATTCTTTTGAAAATTGATATGGTATATGATAAATTACAAATTCCTTGCATTTTGTCAACTCTATTATGTTCTCAACAAGAACCCTTTGAATTAAAATGTTGTATTCCTGGTTAAGTTGAGTGTAGTCCTCTTTACTGGGTAGGAAAGCTTCATTTGGTATAGTTAGTATATCAGCCTGAGTTACACATTCTTCCAGGTCATCTGCAGAAAAACTGTCTTGAACAGCTAAAGCATGCACAAGATAATGCATTTTGTTAGACGTGTCTTCTGTTTTGTGTCTTACTAAATTCAGAAATTATTGAGATGTTTTTATTATTGTGAAAATTGCAACAGGGTTAATATCACAATAATTCAAAGTTTAAAACCCTCATTTTGGAATATTTAATATGAATTAAATAGGATTTAAATTTTATCAATATCGCTAAATATTCTAAAGTGATAAAATTGCAATAATAAATGCATGAAAATAAACTCATCATGGATACCAGGACTAAATTTTGTATATACGCCAGACGCGCGTTTCGTCTACACTAGACTCATCAGTGACGTTCGATTCCAAAAAAGTTAAAAAGACCAAATAAAGTTCGAAGTTGAAGAGCACTGAGGACCAAAATTCCTAAAAGTTTTGCCAAATACCGCTAAGGTAATATATGCATGAGGTAGAAAAGCCTGAGTATTTCAAAAATTCAAAATTTTGTAAACAGTTAATTTATAAATATAACCATATCAATGATAATTCATGTCAGCACAAAAGTGCTGACTACTGGGCTGGTGATACCCTCGGGGAAATAAATCTACACCAGCAGTGGCATCGACCCAGTGGTTGTAAATAAACTCATTATAGATACCAGGACAAAATCTTGTATATACGCCAGACGCGCGTTTCGTCTACAAAAGACTCATCATGGAATATATTCTGAATTGACAGTACTCAAAAATAAGTTTAAATAATCAATGAATATTAATATCAGAGTGCTGCTCTGTGCCATTTTGTCTCTTGTGATGAGTTACATCTCATTGGCAATCATACCACATCTTCTTTTTTTTATATACGTAAATGAATTTCTATTAAATAAATTGTGTATTTCAACAAAAGTTCAAGAATTTTAAGAAATATTAATTACCTAAATGTGCAGTTTCTTTCAATTTCTTGGTATAATGACTGGCTACTCTATTAGCCCAATTCCAAACCGGCTGGTCAAAGTTTTGGCATATCTGGTCTACATGTCTGATGGATGATTTGTATGAGCTGCACAAGCCTGCACGGTTAAATGTAGTGTAAACCTGTAAAACAAAACATATCAAATATTCAAATTGAAATAATTCACCGATAACAGTACAAACACTGATTGACAGAAACTCATTTTACTTTACATATATATCTACATGTATATATCCAAGTTTCTCTTTTAAAAAACATTGAAGTTGAATATATTTACCTTGGTGCGAATGTGATCTCTGAACATCAGAATATTATTAATGGATTGTATTGCACCCATCTGTGAGTTTCTGTTGAAAAGCAATATGGCTATTCTGGAAACAATTCTTGGTATCTGTTTACTCTTATTTCCGGCAATTAACAACATCAACTCTGTTACCAATGGACATGTTTGTTTGAGTTCTTTGTAAGCTTTCTTCCATGAAAATTTCTCTAGATTCTTTGTACTTAACACACTCTCCTTTGCTTGACATATTTGTTGCAGCTCCTGGTTCATCTTTTTTTGTTATTTAAAAAACGTCCTTCTTTAAATCCTCAATCTGGAGTTAATGGTTAATTGCTGTTTTGTACTGCTTCAACACAATGGCTCTGCAAGCCAGTTTACTTGAACCTCTCAATGTAGTTTGTCTTGAACTTCCTTTAAATCCCAGATGTACCTGTAAAGACAATATATCAACCTGAGAACAAAGAAGGGAGTAATTTACATGTAAATATGTACCTGCACAGGGACAAATCCAGAAGCTTGATGAATTTGGGGCACCATGAAGCCAAAATTATATGTTTCTTTAAATATATATATATATATATATATATATATATATATATATATATATATATATATATATATATGCGAATGGGAGTGGTAATGGATAAGAAAACTGAAAAGAGATGCAACATACCAACATTAAGTTAATATAAATATTGTTGGTAATGAAAAATAAATGTTGAATGAAGTCACATAAAAGACAATTTCATAAATTGATACCAACAGTTTTGACCCGTAACAATTTATAAACAATTATATATTCTTCAAAAACAGATTTAGATGGCTATCATTTTCCTGGTCAGAAGATTAAACCTGCTATAATGTTTTGATTTTTAGAAATTTAAAACCAATAAAATACTCATACTATTGGTTTCTTTCCATTGGGTGTGTATCCCGACTTCACTGGAGTAAACATTCCCTTGATCTTTTCTTGGTCGGAGATCGTTTTTCCTGTGCAAGTGAGCATGATTTGATCCATGACGTAACTACAGTTGTGTTTTCTGGATTCAGCGATGAAAATTTTGTAGATGCTACACTTTTCAAAGAGTCTGTCTAAGGAGAAGTACTCTGACTCCTATATATACCCTGTATAACATTATAGAACTTACTGCAAACAAAACAGTCTTGTTCAAAATCACTAAAATCATGCAGTTCAACACCACCGTAAACTGACTTCAAAGTTTCTAATATATTGATTTCACCGTGAATTTTATGAATATTCCTTCTACATTCCTTTGACAATTTTTTCAGATCAAACACGTGTGTACAATAAAATCACGTTTCTTGCTCCATTGCACTTGTTTACAAACAATTTTAACTCCTCCTCTATTTTGCGCCATATATTGATCCCATGATGCAGCTCGTTTTTTAAATTTCCGGTTGACGCGTTTTGATCGTGAGTGCATTCAGGCGTTAATGGGGTGATCGAAGTGATCGTAATATAACGACTGGATTATTCGGGTTATAGTTTCAGGGGAGAATATTTTAGAGGTTAGCCAACATGATTAACAAATTGTGGAACATTGTCTTACAAGGGATATAACTCCTTAAGGGGTCAAGTAACATTCCAATAGCTTTACTATTTTGTAGATCTTTTTTTGGAATTCTGGGTCATCAATGCTATTCATACTTGTTGGGCTTTCTTTACCATTTTGACATGAGTGCACTGGTTAGTCTTATGTAGACGAAACACGCGTCTGTTGTATTAAATTAAACTCCTTGTACCGTTATTATCTATAAGCAGGTCATAATGTTCTATTTTATTGTTAATATGTGTATTTTTCTATCCTGAATGATTTTCCAATTATTTGTATTATAGTCGTGTCATGTAATGTTGTCATTTTAGGTTAGGCTAGCCACACTACTATTTTAAACCCACCATGTTTTGTTTTAAATGTCCTGTACCAAGTCAGGAAAATGGCAATTGTTATCTTGTAGTTCGTTTCTGTGTGTGTTGCATTGTCGTTTGTTTTGTTTGTTATCTGCATAAGACCTATATGTTTGTTGATTGATCAAAACTTTTGCAGATATTTGGTCCAGAAGTTTCAGAGGAGAAGATTCTTGAAATAGTTTACGACGGTGACAGACGACATACTACGGACGACGACAGACGCCAAGTGATGTCATAAGCTCACATGGTCCTTATTACCAGTTTAACTAAATAACACATAAAAAAAGATTAAAACATTATGCATGTTTATAGGAATGTTTCTTCCATAAGATAAAACATAAACATGTTTACCAAATAATTAAGAAGTTCTGTTTTGAGCGTTATTTGTTTTTACTTCCCTTATGTCTTATGTATTTTTTTTAATGTAAATTCTGTTGTGGCTGTCATCGTTTGTCCATTCAATCGGGCAGATGGCATATAATTCAAAGAGACGAAAAAAACTGCAATGTATGTTACTCAAATGAAATAGGTTATGAGTACCATTATATTCCAGTCTGTAAATGTTTTAGTTCAGAAAGGAAACAAAAGTTACCGCAATATTGTCAACAAAAAATGCAAATACTGCAAAAGTTATCCTCATCAGCTGATATAATTGTCTTAGAAAAACTAGCAATTATGCCCCATCTCCGTATTCTGACCATGGACGTTTTATATGACGTATTATACAATACTTCCATGTTCTGACAAAGTAAACATAATGTGAACTTATAAACTATATACATTGTAAATTATCAGACGCAACTTTCACTCATATTATAAATCGAATTTGACTTCTTTGAAAAAAAGATAGTTTATTTAGCAATTTCCATTAATACAAAATAAAAACAAAGGAACCGTAAACACAAAATCAATATTTTGTTTATTCTTTCATTAAGTTTGAAATATACCACGCTAATAGTATATATAAACCATTACGTTTATTCAGCAACTATCATTAACTAATCAATTAGTAACGATCAAAAGACAATTGTTTATTGGATAAGATTAATTGAACATGATGATTTGGAATTTACAATAAGCCTTGGGTCACGTGCCGAGTGGCACGCGCTGATTAAAAAGTTTTTTTATTCAATATTATCATATCTATTGATACAAAATTTTATATTTATGAGTTACATATTCATATCTTCTTATATCCAAGTTCTTTATGGTCTTAAGACATCGTTTTCATGTCCTTAACGCAAATTAAATATATCCGCGTTGCATTTTGCAGCCAAATAAAAAAGATCAAATCATTATTGACAACGTCATTTTTAATAAATAAGAGGCACCAGTATATTTCCGATATTCACATCACATTAATCCATAAAAAATGAATGATATTAAATCGTCATATAAAAAGACATTATAATTTGAACAAAATATGTCAAATATCTGTTTCATGTAACTTGATACCTTACTACAGCATTTTTTAGACGCTTGCACCTAGTTTGTAGGTTTAAATAGTCATTATTATGTATGATATTCCCCTAGGGATTAAAGGTTAGAAATGAACAAGATGATACAATGTTTAAACCAACACACGATCATTAAAATGTAAACACCTGATTTCACACGAAGAATGAAAAAAGTTCTTTTATGTTATAGATAATGCATAATTTAAGGTTTTTCCTCGGTGTGTTATACGACAAGAAAAACCTTAAATTTAACATTATCTGATTTACATAATTATTACCAATGTTTTTTTTCTCAACTAATCGCAAAGATGTGTGTGACACGGATGATTGTCGTTATAATTATTATTATTGATTTCTAATCACCAGTGTCACCAAACAGATATACAAAAGAACTGAGTGTATGATACTGGACGAATAAAATACCTAAAATAAGATTTATATCATTTATATGTGCCAAAGTATAGTATTTTAAAGTATCGGCTATTGTATTATTTTGTTTGAAACTTTTCTGATTATGAGATTTACTTTAAATGTAATTTATAAGAATATAAACACAAAAAATGAAACGTTTGGACCCTATTTTTCCATCCTTGAATATTATCAATTCTATTAAGAACTTATCCCTGCACCACTGCCCCCACTAAAAAAAAAGAAGCATTCGGAATATATGCTTATGGGATCTGAGAGAAAACTTGAGAATTGTAATGATGTCTAGTGTGTATTATCGCAAAATCAAACTTCATTTGTCAATGTGGAAGTAGAAAAACTTCTTGGTATCCATATTGATAAAAATCTATCATGGTCAATTCACAAAGATAAAGTATGTGAAATATTTTCAAGCAGATTATACCTGCTAAATAAACTAAAACGATACTTACCTCGCAAAAGTCTTATCCTTTTTTATAACAATTCAATTCAAAGTCTTATTGCCATATAAACTTTACAGTTTGTGACATATAACAACAACAAAAACAAATTAAGACAATAACTAAGTAACCCAATATATATATATATATATATATACAAATTTAGGTAAATATTATATATGACTTTTTTGTATCAAGGATCCTAGTTTATTCACTTGTGTTGGTGTTGATGTGTTAAGTATATATATAACTTTGTCATTGTCAGGGAGATAAGAAATTGAGTTATCTTCTATGTTAATGCAATTAAAATATGATAATCTAATATTTGAATTTTGAGAAGAATTTATTAAGAAATGTTTCTCATCATCTAGTACTTTGCATTTTTTGCAAAGTCTCTCTTCGCGAGGAATTTTAAAATACCTTCTTTCTTCAATTAATAATGAATGATCACTGATTTTAAGTTTTGTAATTAATTTTCTAAATTCAAAGTTTGAGTTAGAGAGGTAAGGTTTAATCAATAGATTTGGATCAAGTCCTTTATAAAAACTTATTTTACTTTTATCACCAATAGATCTCAACTTATCCATCAACAGGTTGTTGTAGTATGAGTTTATTTGGGGTTTAATATAGTTTTTAACATTTTTTAATTGTTTTAAATTATCACATGTTTTTAGTCTATCTATATCAATGTTGGATTCAGAAAGAATATCTTTTGCAAAAGAGAACCATGAATCGGACCAACTAGAATCCAAAGTTTTAGTTAATTGAAAAGATTCATGTAATAAGGGATTCAAATTTGAGTTGAAAAGCCTGGCTAAATACATAATAGTTTGGGTTTTTATATGATATTCAATAGGCAGTCTTCCCAATTCATTCCTTGTTCCAAAATTTGAGGCGCTCTTGTTAGTGCCAAGGGTAAACTTGCAATAACCAAGATGCATTTTTTTATTTGAGTCTTGTCAATAAAATTAAATGGGTCCACATTTTTTCCAGAAACCAAAGCTCTTTTATTTTTAGCTTTGAAATATATTATATATGAGTCTAAATATGTTATTTTATAATTATAAGTCAATATAGGTCTCACTTAGGTGTCAAATAAGTTATTTGACACTTTGATAGGAAGGCTGCCTAGATAATTAATATATGATTTAAAAGAAAACAAAACCTTTTTTGCCTTTATTGTTAATTCAGCTTTACTATGACTGAGATTACCATTTGATTTAATCAGCAGACCTAAGTAAGAATAATCTAAAACATTCTCTATTATTTTGTTTTTATATACAAGTATAGATGTTTCAGGCTTTTGATTTGTTGTTGAAAAGACCATACTTTTAGTTTTATTTATGTTTAGAGAAAGCTGCCAGTTTTCACAAAACATGGAAACTTTATTTAGACAATTTTGGAGACCCTCCTTAGATTCTGAGAATAAAAGCAGTTCATAGGCAAACAGGAGGAAGTCTAGTTACTATTTATAAGCTCCAATGGACTTGAGTTGTCATCTTCCAAGCCTTTAGTGATACCATTTATAAAAATATTGAACAAAGTAGGACTTTATGAGTCTCCTTGTTTCACACCTCTAGTAATGTCAAATAATCAGAAATGTGATCTTTATAGTTTATAAATATTGTTGTTTTATTATTTATTATTCTGTAAAAAGACTTTTCTTCTCCCATTTTGTATAATTTATATATGAGGGTTGTCCTCCATACAGAGTTAAATGCCTTTTTTATGTCAATGAAATATTTTAACAATTGACTTAATTAAACTTGATTTGAGGTTTTAATTATTTCATTTATAATTCCATCTGGTCCAGCAGACTTTTGAAGTTTAAGATTAACGTTTTTTTACTTCTGAACAAGATATTGGAGCATCTGTTTCAGCTTTGAAGTCTATATTATTTTCTAATAGCTTTAATTGTGATTCAATGTCTATCATAAAAGCATTATTTAAAGATGAAGGTTTACCTTGATCTTGAAAATGTTTTATTAAAACTTCTTCATCTTTTAATATCTCTGGTATTTCGTCTTTTTCTGTTTTATTCTTAAGTGATTTTAAAATGTTCCAATATTCCTTTGGATTTGGAATGATATATTCGCTTAAACAGTTATGAAGTTTTTGTTTATATTCATACTTTTTATGTTTAACCATTTTCTTCATTTTCTTTATGTTTTTTCTAACTCAAAAAACTTTTGCTTTAACTATTATTATTTGGATTATTTCTTGTTTTGTTTCCTATTTTATTTATTTGACGCTTGGTTCCATATATCACATTGTCTGACCAAACTTGTTTAAAAAAATTTTTCTTCTTCTTCTTCTTAGTTTTTGGAGTTGCTTTACAAGAAAGGCTTGAAATATTATCTACAATTTTTGTCAATTTTTTTGTAACCTCATCAAAACCAATCTAATTTTCCTCATAATTAACCATTTCAAACTCTATTATCTCATTCTTTATATTTTCGGTCAATAAAGCATCAATAAGTTTAAGTTTAGAATTTTCTGTCCATTTATATGATTTATTCCAGTGCCATCCTTTTTCCTCAATGCCAATTTCTTTATCTATATTTATAGAGCACTTCATATATGAAGTTATTTGAACATGATCTGATAGGTAAGTAAAATCGTTTGTTTTAATTTTTTTGACTAAGGACAGGAGACTCGCTAACAACAGCATAATCAACAGTACTGAATCCACTGCTTGACATATATGTATAATATCCCAATGAGTCGCCTAAAAATTGACCATTGAGTAAACGCAGCCTTGAAGACAAACACAAGTCTAATAACTTTGTACCAACTGTCTATAACAGTTATATTTTACCAATAATTGATTATTGTTGCACCGTATGGGATTTGACGCAAATTGCCACATTGAGCGGATTCATAAACTACAAAAGCGCACAGCAAGATTATTTTTGAATAAGCCTTTTGATTATCCATCAATATCAATGTTTGAAGAACTTAATTGGATGACAATTTTTACGCGGATAAAATATTTTCAAGCTATTTTAATGTTTAAATGTATGAATGGACTCACGCCAGATTATCTTACAAGTAAATTTACTGCGTGTAGTGAACTCTTTAGTTATTCTCTTAGGTCAACAACATCTGGACATATTCTGGTCTGATCATTTGGAATAGTTTGCCAAATGATATATAGGATTTAAGACATATAGAAAGCTTAAAGATGAAATGTGCTAATCTCTTGATCACACAACAAAATGAGTAGACAAACCTTTTTTAGGACATTCTTGCCATGCTAGTTTTACAGTCTGTTTTCATGCTTGTGTATATACCTTTTTAATTGTGAACATATATATTGATTATTGTGCTATATGCATTGATTGGTATATGAATTGTTCATTTAAATATGTGAATGCCTTGTGTGAGATTAACAATTGTATGTTAAATGAGATACCTTCGTTAAATAAAAAATTTATTATTATTATTAAGGGATGAAAAATATTTCAAAACTTAATTGAATAACGACATATGCATGTTGTGCAACTGATGTCGCGTAGTTTTACTTCCAATTCCACAGATTCTAAAGTAGGACAAATTTTACGTGTTTTTGAACATTGCTTTACAAGAAAACCAACGGCTGTGACTCATTGTTTATTTTGCGAATACACGTATAGTGTTTACATATTGTAAGCGGAGCAATGACCACAACTGGACACTTCATTGATGAGTTTATCCCAAAACACCTTTTATAGATGGACTGGTCTATGATGAGCGAACAGGTTAAACTCCGCCCAGCCAAGTGAAATAAATCTAGTAATACCGTCAAAAAATATTAAGATTTGCAAAGATTTGCAAGATTTGCATCCTATTTTACCAACCACACTACGGATAAATATTCTTTTCTGTTGCAGTCAAGTTTTGATATGCCCTACGGCTTATTTTTTTAATGTGAAATAAAACTCACTAATTAATCAAGATATATAGATAAGAAATCTTTATTCGGGACCAATAAAAAGGATAACGGTGAAAAAAGTCAATTTGTACGTAATTCATTGTACCAAATTAATTGGCGAAAGAGGGTTAATATTTTTTTTCATGACATTTTTATCGCTGAAAAACATTTTTTTAAATAATATCTGACGAATTGATATATACAGAATATTTTTTATTAAATGGGAATAATTTTTTTTCTAACAGAGAATCTTGATAAAATGTCAATTTCGTCCTAGGTTGATTCTTCAAAAGAAGGACTTATCGTTCTGAAAGAAAATAACTCAACATAGATATATAAATATAGATTATAACATTGATACAAGTGGATTATCGGATTTATCCAATCGGGATAGTTAAATTATCAATTTTAAAGTCCGAGCCTCGGCGAGGACTTTAAAATTTATAATTTAACTATCGAGATTGGATAAATCTGATAATCCACGCGTTACTATGTAATAATCTGTTTCTCTAATGATTAAAATATAAATTTTCTTCTTTCAAAACCAAAATCCCCTTTGAGTGCCTCCCACTTTCCAAGAAGTTGTCAATTTCATTAACACCTGTTAGAACATTTTGATCAATTCAGGGAGCTGAGAAAGGTTATGACCCTTTGACTCAGCCAATCATCTTCTGATATCACCAACAACTACACTTTGATCAAATTTGTTTTATACAATTGGTTCGGAGAGGGATATATTTCCGTAGAATTAGAAAAAAGTTGATATTCATTTCATCAAAGAAAAATATTCTCATTAACGCTGCTGTCCAAACTATTTTGATTCTGGAATAGATTTACTTTTAGGAATTCAAAGTCCTCAAGGCTCTTCTACTTCGAACTACATATGGCCATTTAAATATTATTTGATTCAAGAGTCAATGATAAGTCTTTTGTAGAAGAATCGTGCGAATGGCGAAAATACAAAATTGCAATCATGGTATCTCTGATGAATCTATTTGAACAAATTTAGACCGGATTAGCCCTGATCATGCAGTGTTACCAGGTCATTCTATATATGAATTCAACGTCAACTTATAAAAAAGGAAAGTATCAGACATCATGATCTTACCTTTACTACTAAAGGAAGAGACTGATTTTGTTTGAGCCGCAACTCCTCTGAAACCATGAGAAGTTTTTGAAATTTTTGAAAATATCTAAATGCGGAGACCGTTTTCAATCAATGTCTTCTTCGCTTTCGCGCATGCTCAGTCGATTAATTTTTTAATATAATTAACATAGGACAATGGTGTTGATTAAAAATTACATCATTAAGGCCCTTTTGTTTTTCTAATATAATTATAAGTTCCAGGTTGACGAGTTCAGACAAAGATTTTGAAAGCAGAGAAAACCGTGCATCTCATAAACAGCATGACATTATCAATACCAATATTCGAAAAAAACAGGTTAGAAATAAGGCGTATACATAATAAGATAATTTAATTCAGCCACGGACCCGCGGGTGTGTTCTAGTTTAAACATTAGAGAGATCTCATCATGAAGTAATTTCTGAATTAACAGAATGAAAGTGAGCTGTTTCGTGCAATTATTTTTACTCACTAGTCACAACAATAGAAAACACATTTTATACTTATGGTCATTACCAATTTGTTATGACAAGTGAATAGCAATACATGTATGTCGACTTGAGAAGATATTTTCCTTAATTTCTTAATGAAATGTTATGGAATGTCCCAAGAGCTCGGTATCACTGCACGCAGCTGCTTAGAAGGCTAGCTTTTCAGTCGAAAAGAAAAGGTGTAACTGCAAAGGATCGTGCACAACCAATACGTTCATTTGCAGAAAAGATATGGTACTGTTTGGAAGTTTATGTCACCCTAAGTATTAAGACAAGAATACAATAAACAATAAAAACTTACTATGACATCATTATTTGATGTTTATGTAGCATTTGAATTATAAAATGAATACATTTTCATGTAATCATCATTGTTTTCTTTTAGTTAAAATTTAATTATATTATTGTAACGTTTCTTTGGCATATTTAAAAAAAAACCTATTTATAGTCAAAATACTCATATGGTCCGGCCCGTTAATAACCAAACGAGTATGTACTCATATCGTCATGACCATACCCGTATGGTCCAAATACTCATATGGTCCGGAACATGTACTAATATTATATCTTGATAAGTTGGTTTCGTACTACGGTAAATTTTCATATTCTTGTCTTTCAATTTTGATAATATGCTTTGTCTATATGCCTTTTTGATGTTCTTTTTTACATATAAAGTGGCTCTGTACTTAAACATCGCATCATTGTGTAATTGTGCAAACTTTAGGTAAATGTTTGTTTATACATTTGTTTGTTTTATAGTGATTAAGATGATAACACAATGTTGACTGCTATAACCAAATATTTGATATTTTTATCTATTAGGTCTGTTTGTTTTGTTCACACATCGTTGTCAATATAATGGAATTGTATGCAACTGTCGTACAAGGGAGATGTTTAGCTAGCTATAAACAAGGTTTAATCCACCATGTACTACATAGGAAAATGCCTGTACTTAAGGAATATGGCAGTTGTTATTCATTCATTGATGTGTTTCAGCTTTTTAATTTTGATATTTGATTACGGCCTTCGGTATGTTTATTTTTTTACTCTTTAGATTGAAGATAATTTTCCGCTTCTGTTCTTGTACTTCAAACACATAATTCATTTTGAAAAAAAATATTTTGGTACTCCTAACAACAAAAATAACGTATTATAAGTTACCTGTGTATGTTATTTGATTTTACGCCATTTTGTCTGTGGTTAAAACTTTCTTTTTGACATTGTTTTACATATTGTATTAATATTGTGTCAGAGATCAAATTTATTCTTTCAGTGTATGTTTACTTGTTTTTGTTAATATTTCTTGTTGATTGGATTAAGACATTTCAATTGAAATTGTACTGTTCAGGTTAGGGTGAAGATTAGTGCTTGGTACAACGTTTAAACCTGCAACATTTTTTGCACCTGTCCAAAGTCAGGAACCTCATATCAGGATTTTTCCTGTATGATCTAATAGTTTACGCTTGTAATTTTGTAGCCCTTTATAGCTTGCTGTTCGATGTGAACGAAGGCCTTACTTTAACCTATAATCGGTTCCCTTTTAACATTTTGTGACTTGGATGTGGGTTGTCTCATTGGCACTAGTACCACATATTCTTATATACATATACTATTATATTAAAGAGCCTTGGTAGTCGAGAGGTCTAGCGCGTCGGGTGTAGTTCAAGGCGATTTGGTGTCACGATATCTCAGTAGCAAAAAAAACAGATCTAACATTGTTGGGCGGATGTTTAGACGAATCATATATTATTTTTATTTATATATGTATAAACTGTTTCAGATAGAATCGATCTGAAAATGGCAACATGTACAGTAACGTACAGATAACAACGTTAATATACAAAAACAATATTTGTTATCATCTCTTATAAAAATTATTTCCCTTGTTATATCTCTCAAATTTTGTAAAATTATATTTCAAGAATTGGAAGTAGTAGAGATATTAGTACGGTGACCAGACCCAATTGTTAAAAATTTAATCGTCAAACATACTTTATGGCTATATTATATAGCATTGTATTCGGAAAAATAAGTACTTTTGAAATATCGATGTCGTCAAAAAGAAATGTGGTAACATTTTACAAAAAACAAGGTCAAAAATCAAATTCTGCTTTTATTTTTTTTCTCTTCCATAGTATTAAAATTTGAAGCTATCTACAACAATAACAATTCTGATACAGACATTTTTTCAAATCAATCAACAATGAATTATCTCAAAAATGTAAAATAAAAAAATGAATTAGGTAATTGTTTATTCTAGAAAGTGGCGTTTTTCAAACACTTGTCCGATCTATTATACACATATACTGTTAAAGTTACAATAGTTACCTTGCCGGCTGACACTCAACCCCAGCAACAAAGGGTAAATATTCTTATTTTACCTGAAGCCTACTATCATGAAGACGAATCAAAGAGATCCATACAACAGAATAATGCCAGGAGTATCTTCTGGTTCATCTGTCAAGGAACATGATTTGAAATTTCTACATAATTTAGACCTTTTACAGGAGCAAAGCTCCGGACAAGTCGGATTGTGAACAAGCACATGACTTTTTTTTACATGGAGATTCTTCCGTCAATGAATACACAACATCCTGCAAGAATTCTGCTGACATATGCCCTTTAAAATACACAGGATGTAATGAATCATTTAACCTTCGCCAACCGTTTTGTACAACTGACGGAATAGGGGGTTTAGCACCGATAATGCGGTCCAAATTTTTAGTGTGAAACGAAGTACGTAAAATATGCTGTATCAGTGCCGCCTCACAGAGAGATAAACTGACGAAACTTACATCTTAACTCGTGGCAAGCTTGACGCGCTTTGGAAAAAATATGATGGAATGGTTTTAAAGAGATTTTTCTGATCATCAAACTTTGGAATTAACTTTCATGCCCAAGCAAGTGCTTCACCTTTGTCAATATTATCAAAACTTTAAAAAAAAAACCACAAAAAAAAAACCGAAATAGTCGTACGTGTCCTTCAAAGTCTTTATGAATGTTGGGGAAAGACACATAGTTAGTGAATGGGTAAGAATCTTTCCCCATCCTTTACACTGCTAATATTCCCCATCTACACACACAACTCGCTTGTATGTGTCATATATTTATAGTAGTGAACACATAGAACAATCACATTTGTATAAGAGACCGTATGATTGTTCTCTCGCTCTTTCCCATTTCCCCTAACTTCGTGTCAAAGTTTAAGGCATTGAGTATCGGCCTCCTTTTGAGTGCTAAACAAGTTACGACAGCCATTAACAGTGTTGGTGTACATAACTTTGACAATTTCGGAATCTTCAAACGTTCTGACTATGTAAAGCTCACATCAGGTGGAATCACAGGGGATGTGTCAAAGTTTTGCAGGCAGGAATACTTCTCCCCTGAATAATCTAATACACTTTGGTGGAAGCTGTAGTCTTTGTGCGACGTTCCCTTTTGCCAGAGTTGTTTATGTCGTAGTGGTAAAACATATCGGCTACTGTGTGCGCTACAAGGTTTTACCTTTCTTAACATACATTGAACCAATGCCATACCATCTCTGATGTAAGTTGTGAGTGATGGTACAAAGGAAGGTAGGGAAATTGCACCAAATTAGACCTGCATGCTTTTCTCATGGGGCCGTCATCTTGGAAAAGCGAAATTGAAATTGGACCTACAAGGTGCGACAGCACATGTTATATGGTAACAATATCTCTACACTTTGCTAAAATCAATACAGTCTAAATACAAGTTATGGATTTATGTGAACTAAAAGTTTTTCCGCCGATTTATATTTAAGGTTTGTTTTTGTGGTCATGTTTTTAAACGTTTTTAGTTTTGACTGGATCTAAAGAAAGAGCAATAGTAATAAAATGTTTAAACATGTTCGAGCCTTCCTCTACAGCTGTGAGCAAATTATCTCGAATATCTCATGTAGCATGCATTCTAGACGAGAAATTGATAAGACATGGAGGATGGGATCCACATCAAAGGGATCAGTCATGGATCATTCAGGTGGTCCACAATGGACTTCATCTCTTTTCATTGTTGTTGGTTTTGTTTTACCTTGTGAATTTGCATTATTTGTAGTAATTTCAGCCCTTTTCAGCGTTACAAGACTAAGTGATTATAGGAAATGTCTAGTAAGAGTCCATCTAACAAGCGTGGACTTTTGATTTGTTATGCCTACATTCTATCTGATCCCCTTGAGGCTTTTATAACGGTCTTTTCTGATGCCATGTAGTGCCCTGTACCGTTAAAATGTCTAAGAGTCTGTCTAAAGGAAAAGTAGCCATCAATAAAAGGTGATAGACTATTCTCAGAAAGTTAAAACATATCGTGTATGTAAACTGGAATCCACCTTCAGTAATTGGTACGGTTATTTACAAAAACATTTGAGATGACGATCTCAAGGAAGTGACCAATTTCTCTCTCGTTTTTCTCTACCTTTTGACAGCAAAATGTCTACTGCTTCGAGGAACACATCCCAGCATTTTAATGTAAGTGATACAGCACATCCCCATTGCTTATATGTAATCTGTATGAGGCGGTATATGAGCTCCGAATAGCTCCGTCATATAAACATAAGAACTTGTGTCTGGCTTGATTAGCTGAAATAATGCTTCTGAGATAAGAGTCAAAATGTTAAGTTTAACCTTTGAACTACCAATACTGTGATTTATAGCCGTATAGTCCGAATGACAATTAAACTCCTTAAATAAGCGACTTTTCCTTACTCGGTCACCGTACTATATGGGACCGTTACAAATATTCTTCAGTCATGTGACCATCTTCTTTTCCGTTTCATCTAAACCCTCAGCTTTCAGTGAACCGCATATACGATATTGATTTTATACAGTGATGCTTATCAGGTGTGACAATCAATTGCATTAGTTATTTAAATATAATTATGTATGTAAAACTATTGTATAAACTCATTCGATATTTTCCCTGGTCAAGTGAGGCTGCTTAAATAAAGGGGCCCCTAAATATGTGACCTGGGCTACTTAGGTATTTATATATCAGGAAAGGATTGAATAAAATATTTTGAACGTTTTGGATTTTAACCTAACGGATGAAGGTAATCTCATAACAGCGCTTCGGACGCATAAAAATCACATAACATGTTGTTTTCACTTTTTTCAGCGTTAGGTCGATACATCTTCTGGCGGACTCTTTACCGCCTAGGGTATCATTAAACTCAGTATTCAGTACTTCGAAACTGACATGATTTATAAAAATTGTTTTCTGAAATTGTCAATTAACAAATTTTGAAATTACAAAGAAACTGATGTTTCAGCTCACTCAGACAAGTTGGCCTTAGATAGATTGGCTTTTAGGTTCCTTTTGGTCATATAGCTCTTCTTCTGTTTCGGTTCTTATACACCCGTGGCTTTAAACGTTCCTGATGAAGGTAAATCCACGAAAGCGATTCGGACGCATGTTGTTTTCTTTTTTTGTCATTTGCACCCAAGGTCAAAGTTTATAGAGTGCAAAAAGCTTTAACGCCCAAATTCCAAGCTTCAATATCAAGAAAAATGATAGGAAATAGCTGTATACATACTTGATATAACATGAGCTTTATAATTTGTTGATAAGAATAACTTATTATCAAAGGTACCAGGCCTATAATTTAATACGCCAGACGCGAGTTTCGTCCTCATAAGACTCATCAGTGACGCTCAGATCAAAATAGTTACTAGTATGCAGCCAAAAAATTGTGCCAAATACGGCTACGGTATAATAAAACTGTCCAACAATTCGTTCAAAAGTTACGTTTTTGTGTATATCTTTGAAACGATAACCTGCATAAAACTGCAAAATGATTAATTTTTAAGACTTGTCCTTCAAAGGTACTCAAATATGGTCCAGAGTTGAAAGGGGGTAGTCCCATGTCTCTACGACTCCCGTTTCTCAAGGACGGTATTGTCTCCTATATTGGATTATTTGATTATTTATTGTGACCTTAATGAACGCCGAATTGTCCCAATTTCTGACAGTGTTGTACTTAATCTGCAGCACAACTGACACTTAGAAAAATTGAGATATATGTTGTCGTTTTCGAGATAGTTTTAAGTTTAAAATTATGTTTCGGAGGTAGAGGCATATATTTCTGAATTTCTAGTAACACATGCTTGCCACCTTAAATTGAAAGAAATCGGAGAATTTAACTTATGTTTGACTAAATATAAAAGACATTCGATAAAAAACAAAGAAATTTGTGAGTTTCATAGGTTTATTTATAAAATTGATATTGCATCATTATCAAACTTTGCCAAATGGAATCATGTGACATTTTAAACGGAAAATCAAAGTGAGCTCTGTACCAAAATGATAATTTAAAACCACATTTTTACAATAGAGAGAAGGGTTTAAATCATTAAGTGCATACTACATTTAAACTACTCAAATAGATTGTGCATTCAATCGATCAAATGAAATGTAATGTGTTTATTTCAAATATACTATTCATGCCTTGGGTTTACAAGTGCATAAAATCAAGCTTACTAGATGGGGGTGTTGACGCATTTCAAATGAATGGCCATCAAGTCTACACGCACATATTTATTAATTTTCATATGCCATGTGCAGAGGAACGTTATTTATTCGTTTATTCATTTTAAAAACAAAGATAATACACCCTGTAATTACACTGAAGTGAAGTGTAGATGATCTTTCCTGTAATCTTTAAAATACTTCGTGTTTTGTGTAGGACGACCTTGTTTAATTTTTACTATAACGAAACACCTCCCGAAACAAAAAAACTGATTTGTATCAGCTATAGTTAGAGAAGAGGTAATGCGTATATGCAATGCTAGGCGGTATTGTCGAAAAAGTGAGAAGTAAAAAGTGAAAAGTACAGATTCCAGCTCAGGTCGGGGAGAAAGTAAAACATCAAATGTATTCTAATCTTTATATTGCAAAAAGCAGAATAATATAACATCACAAGCGGACGAAAACTGACAATACCATATCATGAAAAGTTATACAACAGTAAACAAAATACTGTATAATGAACTAAAGATATTGCAACGTGAACCCCACTTAAAATCGTGGTTGATGTGTGGTCCTCTAGACAAGAAAACAGATCATGTTCCACATGATGCATATGGTTTATTGGTCTTAGAAATCTGACGTTTTGCATACATGCAACATTCGTTTTGATTAAAACCTGTTTCGTTAACCAACGATTTAATTAATAAAGTATTTGTAGCTGTGAAACGTCCATTTATTATTACATCTCTAGTAGTATTTTTTAACAATATCTGATGATATTTGATCGACATGTTCGCTGAAACGAATAGAGAAATATATATATAAAAAAAAAACAATGTATCCAACTTATCTTGCTTTAAACAAAAATTCCACCTCATTTTTTTCCCTGTCCTGCTGATATTTAAAGTTTCCGTGATGGTAAAAGCCGTCGGCTATATATCTAGGCGGGGTGTTACACATTTTTGTTTTTAAATATTCTCGTTTTTATACCATATCATACATACGTTGGAAAGTGCTGAATGTTTCCACAAATATAGATATTCGTTTTGGAAGTAGGAACATCCTGCATAAAAAAGTCGTATTTTACAATCATCCATTTAATAATGTATTCTTCCATATAAAACGTGTATGGTGTTAAGAGAGTATGATGCATGGTGTATAGAGAAACAGTGTATAGTATACGATTGTATAACTTTTTTTTTCACAAATACTGAACTCAAAGGTAAATTAAACAGGGAAATTCCATATACCTGTTAAAACTGAACGATTGTTTTTATTAACCTTGGGAACGACATAAAACTAATTGTCATATTTCTGACATTCTGGAATTGTTTGAAGAAAATGGTGGCCAAAACTTGATTTTATAGCTGACCAAACTTCCTGCTTTTATGACAGTTGTTAACAGAAGCATTTTTAAACTATTGTGTGAGCAACGTACACAATCGGTTAATTTTACAATACTTGTTACCAAGGAGTCAACATATAAAACAACCCATCATGAATACACAGCACAAATGATTAGATAAAGCAAATTATAACTCAAATGACAAAAATGCCCAGAAAAAAGATTTTCAGTTGATGTTCAATATATTAAAATATAATGACATGCCCACTTTCCAGATAAAAAAAACCCTGAAATAATAGAAATATAAATACAAGGGAAATAACACGATAAAAACTATTTAAACCCTAATGCCATGCCAAGAGTCGTACGATCCAAAGGAACATCATAATACAAAAACAAATGAATGGAAAACTACAAAGTAAAAATAAGATACACCAGCACACACGATAAATAACTTAAGACGAGCCTGTATTTCTTGTGAAGTTGACACTGAATACTTATATATAGTTTTACCTTTTGATGATTATTTTTAGAATAAGACTGAGAACTGCTTAATGATTTTTTTCTCAGACGCCGATACAAGTACAAAGTCGAAATATTGAAAACGCGGGTTTATTTGATTAATTTCTTCGAAAGTGAGGAAAAATATAATTCAAAATTTGAAATTGTCTTTTTTGTCTTTAAATCTGATACTAAGACTACCGTAGCAGTAAATTCAACGTAAATGTGTAAACATATATAAGACAAATGAAGCTGCGTCCTAGTGTTTTTTTTAATCTCATGTTCAAAAGGATATTTTAATTTGATCAAATCAGAAAAGTTTGAATTGTAAATAGACAGTAAAATCACAAAAATACTGAACTCCGAGAAAATTCAAACATACATGTATCATTAATGTGCCTCCGGATGTGGAATATTTTCGCATACCCATTGGTGGCCTTCAGGGGTTTTCTGCTCTGTGTCATGTTGGTTTATTTTCGACAATCGGTATTTCCCTTTTCAATTTTACCTTTATCTGAAATGAATGATTTAGTTTTTTACAAGTGTCAACAAAGAGGAGAAAAGTTATCACTCAGAGGAACGCGGAAAACTGACGAAAAAAATGTACTCCGAATTGAACAAAACATTGTCAATGACAATCAGCAGCATAATAATCATTTGTTACTCGGTGTAGCATGCTTTACGCAGCAATAAACGACAACATCTGTACTACAAGCTACTGACTTGGGACATTCACATACAGAATGTGGCGGGATTAAACTGGTTTGAAGGCACGACCCTCCTTTTACCTGCAGGGAGGGTGTTGTAACAGTCCCAAATAAAAACAAACTATAAAAATCAGCTGAAAAAGGCTTAATTCATCAGATTGATATACAAAGCGGAAATACATCGAAAAAAAATTGAAAGAGGACGTGAATAGGTACATATATATCGCTACAACAAAAAGGCACTGATAGTATTTGTAATTACTGACAGCTAGTTGAAAGCAAAGAAAAACTAATAAAAAAGTCATCCATATGAGACCTAAAAATAGCTGTATACGAAATGTTTACTGATGTTTACAAATATCTCTAATATTCACGGCAAAGACCCCTTCAAAATCCTTTAATCGCAGAACACAATACCTACGCTGATAAATAGAAAAAAACTGAACAGAAGGTTTGTCTTCATGTGGTCATTTAAATTATCCATGTAACACAGGTGATACCTATCGTTACCGAAAAGTGAAATAGAAAAAAAAACCAAGTTACCTCGTGCTGGATATATCCCTTTTTTGTGGTAAGTTTTATTGTTTTTCTTTATAATTATTCATTGTGTCCATTTGCTAGAGACATTTTTCTACTTAACACGATTAATACTATATAAACAAAATTATTATTGTATAATGAGCTACCAAACGTCTCGGTTTTAATAGAATGAGGAACAAGGTAAAGTATAAACGAACAGACCAAATAATACTTGTATGGTAAAAGTAAAACACAAATCACATATGATAAATACATTTTCGAAACATTTTACATTAAACAGGTTATGTGCATGATCTATATTTGTAAAAATCTTTCGAAACATAAAGTAGCCACTTCACTAGAATAACAGTTATTTAATCACGCAGAATTTATTTTCTATCATGATTGTAATTCCAAGCTTTTTGTCGATAAGGGATGCTCATTCCATTATTTGTTTCTTTAATACTTTATTAAAATGTGACATTTTTTTTAAGGACATTAAATTTTGTGGAATGACGGTATCATACATTCATAAGTATTGATATTGAATTTCATTAAGGCATTTTATGTAAAAAATACAAACGCAAATCCGTTCTTCCTGTAGGTTGACATTTCCTTGTGTGAACAACATACACTCTGTAAAAAGTGAAACAATAAAAAGCTTTACGACAGACAGATAGAAACCATAATATACTTTGTATACACAGGCCAGAGTGTGAGCTTGATTTGCTATATGGTATAAAAACTAAACTGACAAAAAAAGTCATTTATTCAAAATCATAAAATTATCAATTGTATAAATGACAGAGAATAGCAAAGATGGGGAGAAAAATCATATATACATATATATATATATATATCTACTTTTTAAGATTACATTAAAGGAGGTGTGTGGGTTGGATTTTTGCACAAATTCTTTGATGATAATTACAAGTTAACACATTAAATACTGATGATAAAAGGAAGTGAACACAACATACTCGCACGTGAACTCGTGCTGATCCCACAAAATCATTGACCAGTAAGAAACATGTAATTCAATCATGCACTGGTCATATGTGAAATTTCTCTGCACGTGAAAACATGTTATCTAATTTCAACAATTTATCGTGATATTAAGAAGAACACTTCTGACCCTTCGACCATACTAGAGATATCCTATTTACAGTATAAATAGCTCACTTTTTATTTAAGTCTTAATAATAAACGATTAAAACAGAATAATCTTCTCTGCTGTCTTAAATTATTTTATTCAGCTTAAGTATAGATTAGAGTAAATAGAATTGGTTTTAAGACAGACAGCTAGATACCATAAACATACTAGGTATACACAGGCCAGAGCCTGCGCTTGATTTGCTTTATGTTATAAATATAAACTGATAAAAAGTATATGTATTCAAAATCATAAAATGCAAAAAATACATTTTGCAAACAAAAAGTTGACATACAAGTTCCTATTTAATATGAAATGTTAAAACATAAATAATAAGAAATTACATCACATCATATCAATTGAATAAATGACAAAAAATAGCAAATGTGAGGAGAAAAATCGGCCAATAATCCATTCCTAGGTTGAACAAGTGGATCCCAAACCCGAGGACTCTGGCGAAGTAAATATGATTTATATGTAACTTTATAGAATTTACAAGCATGACATTCAGATACATGTACACCTAAAAATAACACTTTATTTTTGTATAACGTTTCCACATTGAGCAGAAATATTTAAAGTTCATATCATAAACCAAGATATTACTTTTAAATTATCTCTTGTAAAATGATCAAAGGTGTAAATCTTATTCCGGTCATGACCACAGCAATAAAATAACAAAAGTCATAGTTAGTATTCATATTTCGTCTTACATCTAAACATTGAAAAATAGTATCCCCTAAAAAATTTTTTAGTAAACAAAATATGTTAATTTACATTAATTAACCGACACTCTTGTAAGATCTAAATTCCCTCTATAATCATTGTTTACTAGACAACTAATAATAAAATGTTTTTTAATCAACCAACAAAATAAAGGTACATTTTACAAAGCTCTGAATCCTTTCTAGATTAGAAGTTTTATATCTCACTATTTCTATATGGGATCGTGAGCAACTACTTTTCATTCTATAATTGGCATTTTTCAATCGAAATTGTATAAAGATAGATTTTCTCAAGAAAAACAATTTTTTAAATTGAAATTAGTGAACTAATATGTAGTGTGGACCTTTATACTCTCAGTTATTTTTGATGTGTTCCCAATTGATACGAGACTATAGAAATATTTTGCGTAATTGATGACTTGATAAGAGTTAAGCTACACTGACCCAAAACAGCTGAAGAATACATTTTCTGTTACTAACTTATAAAATACTATATACTACATGGAAAATATTCGCGGAGATACGCAGCTCTTCAACTTCGTACTTTATTTGGCCTTTTTAACGTTTTTGGATTTGAGCGTCACTGATGAGTCTTTTGTAGACGAAACGTGCGTCTGGAGTGAATACAAAATTCAATCCTGGTATCTATGGTGAGTTTATTTATTTGTATGGTCTATACTAATGTTTATATATCAAATAAAAGGATAAAAATGTGCTATGAATTGAATAACTGCAACAGCCGGTCTAAACTTGCTGAATTCATAAACTCTTTGATATATTACTACATTATATACAGGACTTGACATTTTGATTTTTGAAAGATAAAAAAAAGTAACATTGACCGAAGCAAGTAAGTAAGCATTAAATATAACCGTTCTTCAGATAATACGGACCATATATTTTCAGGAGTACCATAATCTGATACACTCAACAGCTATTATTTCGGAATAAAATGCATTTTAAATATCGACAAGGCGGGAAAAGATATAACAGCAATTATATACAAGCTATATATATATTTTGTCGTACAGATTGTTACCCAATTAGTGGGAATGAAATGTTTTTTTTTGATGTAAATGAAATACATGTACCACTTCAAAAGCTGACATAACAAATCTGACAAATATATTACCACATCTTATTTGCAATACTTGCACTATTGATAATCTAAAAAAATAAATAGTGTTACCTAATATTTTGAAGTAAATTTATCATTCACTCTTTAAATATAGTTTTGAATAGGAGAAGTGCGTATTGGCACCATTATAGATGTACAATTCGATATTGCGCTTTACATTAAAGGCGTTTTTATTTCAGATGACAAAATTGTGACCTTTTAGTCATCCTGCTTAAAAGCGTCTACGGCGATAAAGGTGTAAGATAAAGTGCAAAATGCACACCGAACGTATTAATATGTAATTCGATAAATCTTGTATTGTTACCTAACTTTTTTTTTAGATTAAAAGATCCCGTTATACATTTTGACTCATCGTCAAACATTCCCTAAAGAAATGAACACTAGCGAATACACTTGAGGCGTTCATAAACCTTGTTTTCAATCACATGTTGATAAAAGAAATTCATTTTTAATTATGAATAATCGAGCACATTGGACATGGAGGTTGCACATGGACAGAACAATTGATGGTTCAAATCTAGAGCATAATTTTGACATTGATAAACTTCTAAGTTTAAATTTTATGATACTGTCGAGATCGTTGATAAAATATAAACTGACAAGATTATTCGACGACTTATTTCTCAGCCCTTTTACTGTTTTTTTTCTTATAAAGTAATTAATCAAATCATATTTCGTACTTATCTAGTTATTTATTGCACTAATTTATACCAACTATCTCGTAGTAAACATACATAAAGAGAAAAAAACTAAAACAAGACAAATGAAATAAAAGAAGGACAGAATCAAACAATAAATCGTGATTACCAACTTCATTCTGAAAATCATGAAATATGTGCCATTAAATAATAAACAAGCAACATGCAACATTAATTCTCACTTTGAATATTTAACTTTGAAAATTACCTGTTTATCTAAACTCTCTTAGGACTTGGATATGTCCTTAGATCGACTTTGGACGTATCGTAGTCCTAAGTGGTTTATCAAACATATCGTAACTTAGAAAATTTGTAGGAATCGTCCTAACTTTAGGACACCTATAGAGGTGTCTTAAAATGTTCCTTATTTTAGGATATATTTGAAGATGTAAAAAAGAAGATGTAGTAAAATTGCCAACGAGACAACTCTCCACAGGAGAACAAAATGAAACAGAAATTAACAGCTATAGGTCACCGTAGGGCCTTAATCAATGATCAAAGCTAATACCGCATGGTCAGCTATAAAAGGCTCCGAAATGACAATGTAAAACAATTCAAACGAGAAAACTAACGGCCTTATTTATGTAAAAAACAAATGATCGAAAAACAAATATGTAGCACATAAACAAACGACAGCCACTGATTTTTTAAAGGTTGAAAATGGTTAATCTGTAAATTTACACGATTGTCTCCTATATATGAAGCCCCCCTTTTCCAAATATATTTTTATTTTCACCTATTTAATGTGTTCTTGCTCTGAACAAAAAAGATATTACAAAATCAAAAGTATATGTATGACAACACTCTAGTAATATTTCAACGTAAAAAATAAAAAAAGAGGGACGTCGTTTATGTATAAAACACTTAAAATAAATGTACATAGGTTAGAATATTAAAGAATATTTACACTGAAGGAATGTTCACAAAATTGGGTGTCAATCACCCAAGTGCATATGTTCCATGATGAAATAATTTATGTATTCCTTATTTTTATGGTAGACCTTTGAACTCTGTATAAAACCGTGACACTTCGAATAAACCCACTCAAAAATATATACTTATTGTTTACGATTGTCTTTTATAAGTTTTCATTGTTACAGCAGATTACAAACATTTTTTTCATTTATTATATAAAACGTTGTTCCGTTTTTAGTGTTTTTGGTTTTGTTTTAAAAAGATTGAATGTGCAATTATTTACATAAATGTAATTTTTTTGGTGATATTGATAGTAAATATATATTTTTAGATTTTCATCTTGTAATTATTTAATTTTGATGATTTTAATGTATTCTTAAACATTAAAATTTATGAATTCCTCTTTTATTTACGCCTACACTTAGGACAGCGGTTAGGACATCATAGCCTTTTTTTCCTGAGATAGCCTCGGTGTGCATGCATTACATTTCGTAAGTCGGTCCTATCTTTATCCTAACTTATTCCTAAGTGATGTCTTATGACAAATCCAAGGACAACTTCGATAATCACGCCCCTAGGGTGATGTTCTCGAAAGTATCCTCAGATTCGTCCTAAGACATATCTTAGGCCAATTTTAGAATGAAATTATATTGGATCATCTTAGGACACTCTTAGTTCAAAGCTATCTCAGACGCATCTTATGTTTTTTGATACAACATTTTTTAATGACAAAACCATTCAATAAAATTGTTTACGCATTTTATTATTACATGTATAGAACCAAATCTATGATTTCAAATGAAATTACATCAAAAAGGATTGTAATTTAAACTGGAAAACTATTTGTTTTGAAATGATAATTAAATTTGTAGTGTCATCGTATCGTGAAACACAAAGTTCAAAGTTTGAAAGCATGCACAATTTTTTTTATATACGAGTTAATAACCGTTGGTGCTCTTCGTCTCATGCTAATCTTCACGTAAAATAATCAGCTAAAAGCAAATGCCAAGCTTTATTATACTAGGATGAAGATTGGATAATCTTAACACACCTAGGTGTCCTAAAAGTAGGACGAGAAATAAGATATATCCTAAATTAGGAGAGCTTCGAGAACACGACTTAAGACAAAAAATTGTCAAAAGATGATCTTAGGACACGTCCTAGTGCTAAGATAGCTTCAACAACACCACGCAGGGGCTATATATTATATAAATACATTTTGTTAAAAGATGGCCAATGGTTCGAATTTAATTGATATTAAGAAAAAAGATAAATATTTCGATTTCAATGATGTTTAAAAAGATAACGTTTTCAATTCAATTGGATATGTTATAGGGGTATAAGGCTAAATTATTAAAATATTTAAAACATGGATAGATGTTTTGCAGTGGCAATTAAGGTGTTCACTAGGAGATATTTGAGAAGTTTTAAACTATGAAACACTCAAAAAGAAAGAATATATGAATAGACCAATAAAGGTAAGATTATTGGAAAGAATATATCGATTATACCTGTCAGTAATACGAAATAAATATCATAATGAGGGAGATCATTTTATCCTATTTTATCATTATTATTATTAATTTTTTTTCACTTCTCATTGTTTCAAGTCCTGCAAACAGGCAATTTTAAATTAACGGATATTTCAGCTAAAAGTACGTATACACAGGATATACATGGCTTAAGTGTCAATTTAGATAATCTAGAACATGAAGAACTGCATATAAACATAAAAAATCATACATATCACTTTTCTTTTAAGGTAAAGTGGCCATAAAATACTAGTATGAATGTAAAGAATACATGCAAATATTGTTGAAACTTTCAGTTGATTTTGAACAGATATATCATGTTAAGGAGGGGTATTTGCGAAAAATACCAGTCGAGAGAATGTTAAATTTTGCGAGCCGTAAGGCGAGAGAAATTCATTCTCAAGACTGGTATTTTTCGCAAATACCCCTGAAGAACATGCTATATTTACACCGTATGTCTAAAACGCATTGATGATCGTGACGTTACAAGCGTCCAGTCGGATAGAGTATTTTTTGGCAAATACCACGGCAGAGAAGGTAAAAAAGGCATATCCTTTTTGCATATACCCCGGCAACGTTAAAAATGAACGATATTCATTTGATAGCAGTAAATTGGTGAAAAATACACTGGCTATCAACCAATCAAAACCCAGGATTCCTACATAAGGTGTAATTAGACTTAAAATTAACCTCGTTCGAAATCTTGTCCTTCGAATTTCCTTTAAAATGATATATTATTGTTACGGAAATTTCAGTTTTATTGATATAAACATTACAGGGGGTCTCAGACTCTGTTTTTTAGTATGCATAGTTGAATATTCTACAGCGTGGACATAACGCCGAAAAAACAAAATGATTTTTACTTTGTTGCTAGTAATAATAATGATTTTTTTGTTGTTGTAATGTCACACATTTGCACAGACATATATATATATATATATATATATACACATAATTACATAAACAACAAAACATAAAATTGACCAAATATCCAACCTTATGTACAAACATTTCCTAAATCTAAATGTTAATTATTTAAACAAGTCATTTATGTCTATATGTGTAAAATTCATATTCTAAGAATCCTAAACATCACACTGTGGAAAAACAAGAAATGAAAATAGAAATATTAATTACCATATTTAAACTTTAAAAAAGTACAAGTTTCTCCAAAATGACAAAAATTATTTACGTTAAAATCACTGTTTATGATTATAAATAAATAAACAATAAAAAATATTGCTTGATAAATTCTAGTCTGATAAACAGCTTTCGCCTCTAAAAGATTTTAAAAATTGCATATGACAAAGAATATTAGTTACATAGTGTGTTAGTGACCCCGTATATATCGTATTAGGTCACTAGCACACTATGTAACGAATATATCTTACCGACTATCTTTATTTGTTGAATTGAGACTAGAGTTGTCACATTTGCAATCCTACCACATCTTCTTATTTTGATTTTACAGTATTCATGTGTTCAATTGCAAGAACCTACTTCCATTGGTTTGCACATAAAAACTAATGCCAACAGTAGCAATTTAATATAAACAACATTAACAGAACTATCAATACATTCAAATAATCAAATAGTTCCAAACTCCAGTACTAACCGTGTATTGAAATAAGCCCGCCTCTCTACTAACCCCATATGGAGTATGCACGGTCGCCACGCGTAGATAATATAATACAAGCCAAAACAAAATAACTATGAAAAGTCTCAATTGAAAACAAACGTTCACACTTATTATCGCGTTGGATAAAATCCGCAATTTTTATACGTTTGCATGTAACAAATTTCGTTATAGAGGGGTATAATAACAGCACAAACAGCATTTTTCAAAAGACCAAAAGAGTGAATATATATTATTGGATACATGGTGTGTTAGTGACCTAATACGATATATATGGGGTCAGTAAATTCCATATGGGGGAGAGCGACGCTATCGCGGTGACCAAATTATTTTTTCGTTTGGGCTTGTATTATATTTTTTCTCCGGTTTATATAATCCGTTCATCCTTTTTCGATTTTTAAAAACTCAAGAGTCTATCCTAAATTGAGGTAAATTAAAAGGCTTTCCAAATACCGTTTCCTTCCTTAACTTCACTGAAGAGACATAAGTTGTCGAAATCCTGATATGGTGTACCAACTTTTGCACCTCATATTTGTGGTATATAATCTTTGGTGCAAGTTTATTTGCTTTCTGTTTGGTATTAAATTCATATATAAAGATCCATTTTGTTACATCTTGTGATCAATTTAGTAGGCAGTCGTCAATTGAAGTCAGCAGGGTTTAAGAACATCAGTTGTTCGACCTACTAGTCAAATGTGTTTTGTTAAAATACTTTTAAACTTTTTTGGTCTTTTGGAAAATGTTGTTTGTGCTGTATTAAGACCCTTCTACCACGAAATTTTTACACGCACACGTATAAAACTTGCGGGTTTTATCCAACGCAATCAAAGGTTTGAACGTTTTTTTTCAATGTAGACTTCTTTATATATATATAAAAGAAGATGTGGTATGATTGCCAATAAGACAACTGTCCACAAGAGACAAAATGACACAGACATTAACAACTATAGGTCACCATACGGCCTTCAACAATGAGCAAAGCCCATACCACATAGTCAGCTATAAAAGGCCCCGATAAGACAATGTAAAACAATTCAAACGAGAAAACTAACGGCCTTATTTATATAAAAAATGAACGAAAAACAAATATGTACCCACATACACACTGACTGATGTACACAAAATTTTGACAACAGCTACATTAATAATAGCAAATAAGGACATAAGCAATCAAATGATTTTTGTTTTATTTTAGTTTTAAATTAATATCTCCTTCTGATATAAACCCTCTGTGATCAATTATGTCGTTTATAAATTAAATATCAATGTCAAGCTACTTGTCAACATACAAACATTTCGCTTATGTTTAATAAAACTATTGTCATACGTTATTTGTTTTCGATATCTTAAAAATTAGCTATTTGATTATTTTAAAGTTTATTCAAATATATTTACGATTTAATCAATTATTGATAGAGAAGCGGTGTATTATGTCATATTTGTTTTATCAAGTAATTCTATTTTGATTATATTTATCTTGAAAATTAGCAAACGTTTTGCTAAATTAATTAAGGTATAATTAAGGCAACTCAGACCAGAAAGCAAAAATTTCTTATTGTAACGTATTTATATGTATTAAACTGAACATAAAGTCCCTTAGACTTAAGAACAATCGTTTTTAAGTTCATTCCGCAAAAGTTATAGTTAATATTGACCTTTTTATTATATATTCTAGTAACCGAGTTCGAAAATAGTTCATACTTGACGCTGAGGTTGGCAAATTATACTTTAAATACGGGTATCGTTTTAAAACAACAAAAAAGATTTAAAGATTTGAATTAGTTGTGTTTCAATTGAATCTTTTGTTTAACCTGTACAGTACTGATGGCCACGTATAATTTCCCCCTATAATAGACGCCCCTTTGATATCTTTATTTCAGACAATTTCATTATAAATATTCCTTACATATGGAACAAATATTCAATAATAGTAATCATTCCGTGATGCATTGAAATAATATATCCAATAATATCACTAGATCATTCTTTTTGAACACTTAAGGAGGCAAGAGTTTTGCAGAAAGAATATAAAACTCAAACGAAAAGACGAGAATAATAAGTTATGAATGAGTGAAACAAATCTCCACCTACCCTTAAAATTAAAGCAATTGAAGTCAGCAGGGTTTAAAAACATCAATTGTTCGACCTGCTAGTCAAATGCGTTTTGTTGAAATACTTTAAAATTTTTGGTCTTTTGAAAAATGTTGTTTATGCTGTATTTAGACCCTTCAACCACGATTTTGTTTTACACGCAAACGTATAAAAATTTCGGTTTTTATCCAACGCAATCAAAGGTTTGAACGTTTATTTCAATGTAGACTTGTTATATATACCCACATACACACTCACTGATGTACACAAGATTTTGACAACAGCTACATTAATAATAGCAAATAAGTACATAAGCAATCAAATGATTTTTTTTGTTTTAGTTTTGAATTAATTACTCCTTCTGATATAAGCCCTCTGTAATCAATCATGTCGTTTATAAATTAAATATCACTGTCAAGCTATTTGTCAAAATACAAACATTTCGCTTATGTTTAATAAAACTATTGACATACGTTAATTGTTTTCGATTTCTTAAAAGTTAGCTATTTAATTATTTTAACACTGTAGGAGGCAAGAGTTTTGCAGAAAGAATATAAAACTCAAACGAAAAGAAGAGAATAATAAGCTATGAATGAGTGAAACAAATCTCCACCTACCCTTAAAATTAAAGCAATATATCATTGCTATTTTTATTTTTTTCGTTTTCGAAATCAAAAGCGACGGGCCATTAAATATAAATGTAAGTTTAACCGAGAACAGAACTTTTGAATGGGTTGCACACATCGTTGTCATCAGAAGGTAGAAGAAAATCAACAAGTGTGACACAAGTTATATACGTATTTCGAATGAATAGCACATTTGATTAAAATTTTCACCTGGCAAACGGGAGATAATCAAATGTTAATTATGTTCGATTACAGCCCATTACATGTGATACTTATGATTCAAATTTATACGTAAAGCCGCATGTATGCTTTTTCATTGAGCTTTGAAAAGAACCCGATGTAAGCTATAATTTAAAAAATATAAAAAGAAGACACATATTTTTATATTTATCTACATATTCCTTTTTGTGAAAATGCCCACACTTCCGTATCAAGACAATAAAACACAAACTTTGGTTTTAAAATGCACAAACTCATCGACAACTTAAATATAGGTTTTATAGATAAAAGACGAAGGAAAAGAGAATATCTATACCAACAAAAACATATTTCTACACAGAATAAATCAACGAATTTTCCTGTTGTGGATACAATATTAAGTTGTTGAATTGAGAACATTGAAATTGGTAAAATGCCACTTTCGATAAAAAAGGTTATACATCCTGTCATAGCTTATATCGGGTTCTTTTCAAAGCTCAACGAAAAAGCATACATGCGGCTTTGCGTATAAATTTGTACCATAAGTATCACATGTAATTGGCTACGATCGAACATAATTAACATTTGATTATCTCTCGTTTGCCAGGTGAAAATTTCAATTAGATAAAATGTCCAGTTTGTGATTGTCTAACCGCATGTTAAGGGAAAACGGTACTATTTATTCTGCCATAGGCGACAGTATTAACATTTTCTAAATTTACCACTTTTTAAGATAAAAACCTGGATAACACAGTTATATGTTGTGTTAGTACTTTATTATTGTGTTTTAAAAATTAAAGCCAAATAGTATCATGACCAACTTCCAACGGAGCTTGTTTATGTTATCCATGCCCACCGTCATTTTGCACCAAATTTATGAAATTTTGCAAGTCTTTTCGAATAATTCTCTAGAAAATATTTCAATAGGTTTCAAAATTTATATTGTAAATATACACACTGCAGTTATTCATAGATAAATAAAAAATATATATTGTACCCTTACATCCAATCACAGCGCTCTTAAGTTGACTTCCTACGCCCTGTCTTGGGTACACAAAAGGCCAACCTAATGCTGGGAAAATTAAATACTACCGTTTTCCCTATACTGTTACATAATGATATAAAGAATTCTTATGACATTATTAATGCAATACTGGGTTACTGTGAAAACCTTGGCTATAATAAATACTTGTATGTCCCCAGTACTTAAAGAAACATAGATCATTTTATGTCCCCACCCCTACATGCTGGTTTACCTCATTCTCTACTTCTTTCAGAAAAGCCTTAATAAACAACCTGTATCCCATCATATCTTATCTTATTTAAAAAGAATGATAAATAGTTCCATTTAAACAGATAAAATGGACAGTTCCATTCAATTTGTATTCATTTCATCAAAAATTTACAACAAATGCACAAATTCAAGATTTTTCATACTAATCTCCATTCCATGCTTTAGTATATGCCATATTGTGGTTAAAAATTCCAGAGATTGTTATAAAATCTATTATTCTGTCTTGAGATGATGAAAACAAAGATATTAGACACTTTAAACATTAAATATGCAAAATACTCAGCTGGAAAGTTGCCTTTGTTGCCTGTATTAATCAATGAAAAAGCTGAATTATGTCCCTTGGGAGTATTAATTTCCAACAAAAGTTCTTTCAAACAGTAGGAAATGAAAAATTATTTATGTCTGATATAACAAAAGAAAGAAACTACAAAATGAAGCAATTTTGAAATATTTGCTGCATGAATTATCAAGAATGTGAACAATTCTTTACACAGGAGAGTATAAATTCTATGTAAATTTAGCCTCAAGTGGGCCTCTCTTTTTCTTAGATGAACAATTCTAACACTGAAAATGCTTTCAATGTGACCAAATAATGCCTAATTCTATAAACAGTACAAACTAAACCAGACAATTTCCCATTTTAATAGATAATGTTTACAGAAATACCCAAATGATACATTTAGGGAATTACGCAGCAAAAAGGCAAACATTTCAGTAAAAAATATTTGTCGCGACTTGAATTCTGGTGTTTCCAATTGAAAAAATCATTGCGAAAGGTGAAATCAAATACAAAAGAACTATGATATGGTGCATTTTACACAATATAGTTAGTATTGACATCCTAGAATAAAGTTTTATATCATTACCAATCAATTTGACCTATTATGATGACTCAGCATTTTTCTCAACACAGTATTGTTCTCAGTGAAAAATTTCTATTCTTTGTGATAAAAATCAAATGTACTAATCAAAAGCTTCAAAATAGTATAAAAGAATTGAAGTCTGAGTGACTTTGATTTCCCTTGCTATGTTCGGTATAGGGAAAACGGTACTGTTTATTCTGCCATAGGCGACAGTATTAACATTTTCTAAATTTACCACTTTTTAAGATAAAAACCTGGATAAAACAGTTATATGTTGTGTTAGTACTTTATTATTGTGTTTTAAAAATTAAAGCCAAATAGTATCATGACCAACTTCCAACGGAGCTTGTTTATGTTATCCATGCCCACCGTCATTTTGCACCAAATTTATGAAATTTTGCAAGTCATTTCGAATAATTCTCTAGAAAATATTCCAATAGGTTTCAAAATTTATATTGTAAATATACACACTGCAGTTATTCATAGATAAATAAAAAATATATTGTACCCTTACATCCAATCACAGCGCTCTTAAGTTGACTTCCTACGCCCTGTCTTGGGTACACAAAAGGCCAACCTAATGCTGGGAAAATTAAATACTACCGTTTTCCCTTAAGCGTGTGCTTGCATGGTCCGCAGCTGCATCAATTTCTAACCTGCAGTTCTTCGTTTGGGTGATGAGCTATACTTTGGACCATTGCATTATTACCTTGCCGTTAAGTGGTGCCGATGTTTTCTGTAAAAATCATAATAAATAGTATTACAATCGTACTTTATTGTCAAACAATAGTTTTTTGGTGTCATACAATCGTATTTCAGCGTCAAATAATCGTACTTCAGCGTAAAAAAATCGTCCTTAAGCGTCAAACACTTACTTAACCTTTATCCAATAGTCCATCAACGTCAAACTATAGTCCTTCAGCGTGATAATAGCAGTTACAACGACCATAGAAGTCCAGACACATATATATTTAAAAATACCGTATTGGCTTTTGAATTGTACTTGGTGTGTTTTTAGATAAAGTAAATTTCGATTATATATCAAACAAGGTATCAACAAATAACTATAAAAATAAAAAGAAGTGGTATGATTGAAAATGAAACAACTTAAGTTAAAAAAAAAGTGGATTAAAGCAATTAACAACCAGAGAGCGGCCTTCAACTATAAAAATCCCCAATACCGTATAGTAAGTTGTAAAAGGCACCAACTATGTGTTGGAGCAGTGTGTTTTGAAAGGAGATTATTTTTGTTTACGAAGAACCGACAATGTTGACATGCATAGTTTTCCCTTATCAGAGGTGCATTGAGTTACATTCAATACAAAAGTCGCACAGAAGTATAGAGTATTGGGTTTTTCTACAATTGATATTGTAAAATATCAGCCGCAAGCCACGCTCTGAACCTTTTTTTCGAGTGAGCGCAGCAAACAAGCTAACAAGATTGATATTGCGCCGAGCGGCTGATATTTTACGATACCTTTACGAAGAAACCAGATTATCTGTTCAACATTCTATTACTGGTCTTTTTCCCCTCCCTTAGACATGTTTACACTTACCGAATGATAACGTCTCTTTTGGTGACTTTGTTATAGGCTTTAAATAACTTTTGGAATTCAATCTGATTTACACTGCTGTTCCAATATACCTCATCACTATTTATTGTTCTTTATAGGTGTGTATAAAGTTAAGAAGTCTAATATAACAATGTTTTTGTGGAACACATCCTCTGGCATTTTAAAAGGGTTAGAAATCTGCGTCCTCATCGTACATCATTTATTTTGAACGTGCATCTGAATACATCACCAACCAGCTTTGATCCCTTTTGACAAAGTGTCTAGTTTGGAACAATCTGACTGCACTTGATTCATTTGCTTGCATGGTCTGCAAGTTACACTATTGGTAATCTGAACTTCTTGTTTTATTTGAAGGGATAAATTTTGGACCATTGGATTAGAACTTTCCTAGCTATTTTGCAATGTCGATGGCTTTTGTAAGTATCCTGCTAATACCATAGTTTAATTCATCTTATAATGAAAACCTCTTTAAACGCTGTTTGGAACATTTGATTAACGAGAATTCATTTGATATTATGCCTGTTCTCAGTAAAAGTTGGGCTACAAAGCTTCACATTGTGTCGAGCGGCTCAAAGGATGTTTTCGAACTTGCAATTGAGCCTTAAATTTCAGAATAGAACTGCAATAAATGGTTTTGCAATCACCACAAAATGTAATTAAATGTTATTGGATGTATTGTAACATTGGTTGCAGTGAAATAAGAAAACAGAAGTGCTGAATACTGGGTTGATGATATATATTGAAATAAATCTCAACCAGCAGTGGCATCGACCCAGTGGTTGGGAATAAACTCATTACAGATACCAGGATTAAAAGTTTATATTTACGCCAGACGCGCGTTTCGTCTACAAAAGACTCATCAGTGAGGCTCGAATAAACAAAAATATACTGTTGTTTGTCTATTGATTTGTTTTCGTTTTTTTTGTCATTCAGTTGCGTGTTTGCTTTTTTATTTTGAAGTTGCTATTTTTGACATATTTAACCTATTATGTGTGTTAGTTTTGTTTACACATCGTTGTCAATATAATAAAATTTGATGCGACTGTCTTACAAGTGAGCTAGGGTTTTGCAAGCCAGGTTTAATCCATTATTTTCTACATAAAAATTACCTGTATCAAACCAGAAATATGAAAAAAAATATTCTTTTTTTTTGTTTAAGCTTTTTATTTTGATATTTGATTAATAATGACATTGAAAATAAAAATAAATCATCACTTTTCAACATTATAGCATAACAACTACAGCGTCAAAACATCTTACTTAAGCATCAAACATTAGTAAGTAAGCGTCAAACGTTAGTACTAAAGGGTCAACCACATTCGTACATCAGCGTCAAAGTAAAGTACGTCAACGTGATAATAACGGGTAGAACCCCCATAGCGATTTAACTTCAAACTACCGCTTGAAAATGTTAAGACAGGTTTACACATTACATTGTTACATTTTAGCAAAGAAAGCTATATTATGTATTGAATATTCGGAAAATATCTCGATGAAAAATTGGGGTAAAAAGACTTTGTAAATTTATATTAGATAAGTTGTCTCCTTTATCAGATATACTGTGGAATCATTATTGTTTGTTGGATGTCAATTTTCTTGGGTTTCTTGGATTTAGTTGGTCAACAATTTAAATGTTCAACGAAAAACAAATTTTCTACAGGCTTTGTATAAAAAAGAAGATGTGGTATGATTGCCAATGAGTCAACTATCCACAAAAGACAAAAATGACACAGACATTAACAACTATAGGTCACCGTACGGCCTTCAACAATGAGCAAAGCCCATACCACATAGTCCGCTATAAAAGGCCCCGATCAGACAATGTAAAACAATTTAAACGAGAAAACTAACGGCCTTATTTATGTTAAAAAATGAACGAAAAACAAATATGTAACACACAAACAAACGACAACCACTGAATTACAGGCTTCTGACTTGGGACAGGCACATACATCAATATTGTGGCAGAGTTAAACATGTCAGCGGGATCCCAAACCTCCCCTAACCTGGGACAGTGGTATAACAGTACAACATAAGAAAGAACTATAAAAATCTGTTGAAAAAGGCTTAACCCATCAGATGGACAAAAATACAAGTGGAATATGCTGATAAAAGCAAATCCACGAATCAAAATAACCACGAAAATGCAAGTTTCGCTCAATCTACGAAAATTAATGCCCACAAAAGTAAATGAATCCGCAGTACATTGGTGAGTTTAGAAACAGCAGACAAGGGTGACTGGGGAATAGAAATATGGTCACTTGGTCTTCTTCCGACCGGCAGTAAAACGCTTGCCGAAGTGAGGCGTCCATTTGGCTGTGCGGGATGTATTAAGTTCGCAGTCACGTCCGGTCAGATTGGGGACGTTAAATCCGATGCCTCGTGTAAAGAGAGTGCCACGCTCTTTGCACGGTAAGAACCCTTGCAACAACTCTTTGAGGGGTCCGTAGGTGACCTGTTGCAAGGCAAAATTCCTGTCCCTATCCAATATATCCTCATTTTCCAGTGGCAGTCCAAATTTCCCCCGACCATCATCCCAGATGGCCTCTATTATTTCAAGACCTACCTATAGTATTTATTGTAAACTTGTTCTCGTCCTGAATATGCATGCAATATTTGCCACTGGACGTTAAGCAACCATCAATCAATTAGTGTTTGTTTGTCTTTTCGAATGTACTTGATGTTTGTTTTAGATATGGCAAATGTAGATGAAATGTAATATAAGGTATCACCTAATAAACTATAAAACAGTGAGAAGTGGTATGATTGAAAAATGAGACAACTAATAACCAAAGTTGAATTGAAGTGGATGCATGCAATTATCGACAAGCTGGCGACCTTCAACTATGAAATCACCACTACCGTATAGTCGGCTGTAAACGGTCCCAACATGGTTTGCAGAGATATTGCAATTGTCCTAATACGAGAATTTATCGGGTCAATAAAATTCATATCGGGTGAGGCGATATTAGGTCAATTGCACACTTTGTAACGAATTTATCCTGATTTTGTTATTTTGCATATTATTATAATCAAATTCAATTTTGGGACAATATCAACCAAATATATTATAGATATTTAATCTGAAACTGTGAAATAAAATATTAGGACTATAAAGCTACTCAAATTTTATTATTTTTAATAGGTCAATGGTATAAGGGAGATAATTCCAATTGACGTCATAAATAAGGGGATAATTCCAATTGACATAATAAAAAATTGTATTGAAATTTTTAAGAACAATATCAGCCAATCAAATCGCGAGAAATTACTCTGAATCAGGAGTGTTTATTCTAATTTTCTCTTCACCATTACTGTGTTTGAGCAGGGTTTTTGAAAGGAGATTATCCTTGAAGAACCGACAGTATTGACATGAACGAGAGCAAATATTATTTCCGATATGTTAACAAGATACTACTGGAAAGAAGATACATTACTGCGGAAGAATGGTAAGTTGACAATTGAAAAAATTGAAAAGACGATTATGTCATATATTTTAATTTGAAGTCGCCCATCTATGTCAAAATGAGAAGCAGATCTGCTACTTGCAATGTTTTCCCTTATCTGAAGTTTATTTATGTATATCTAATGCAATGGATGAACAGAAGTATATGATATCGGGTTCTCTACATATTGATATCGTAAAATATTAGCCGCGAGCCACAATGTGAAACTTATTTTCGAGTGACCACAGCAAACGAGCTATAAAACTTGTCGAGCGGCTGCTATTTTTTTACGAGATCTATACGAAAAGATCTATACGAGAAGAAATGTATATCAATATATATTAATCGTTGTATAACATATGTTTTCTATCTTCCTAAGACAGTTCGACGCTTGACAAAAGCAAGCTCGATAATGACTCCTGACTAATGTGATGTCGCTGATAACTTCTACTTTGCGATTGTGACGTCGTTGATAATGTCATCGTCTCAAAGATATGTGAATTAGACAGGGACTGAGTAGGGTTGTATAGGGTGAGGAAGGGACGACAAATAATGTTAATTAAGTGACTTGAGATCATTCTCTACTAGTATGTATTTAAAAGTAAAAATAGAGACTAAAATTGAGGATGGAAACGGCAAATATGTCAAAGAGACAACAACCCGACCAACGAGCAGTCAACAGCCGAACTTGGTTTATTATCTAAATATCATACAATATGATACTTTTTTTATTCAGCTTTTACGAATTGAATCCCACGGAAATTTATGATAGCATAAAACTTGGCATAGTCAAAAGTTAAAAGACACAATTTCCCCTTCCCTTTCATGAATATGACCTACCGAATTAGACTATTTACCGGATTTGTAATCACATAAGCAACACGACGGGTGCCACATGTGGAGCAGGATCTGCTTACCCTTCCGGAGCACCTGAGATCACCCCTAGTTTTTGGTGGGGTTCGTGTTGTTTATTCTTTAGTTTTCTATGTTGTGTCGTGTGTACTATTGTTTTTCTGTTTGTCTTTTTTATTTTTAGCCATGGCGTTGTCAGTTTGTTTTAGATTTATGAGTTTGACCATCCCTTTGGTATCTTTCGTCCCTCTTTTATACAAATAAACCTTCCAGAGCACTTCCGATCACGACCCATTGTTGGTTGGTTTCAAATTTCTTTATCTTTACATTTATAATTTGTGGTTTGTTTACTGTTATTTGTCTTGATTTGTTTTGTCATTGAGTTTTTGTTTTTCTCTTATGTAAAATTCATTGAGATATATGCAATGCAAAAGACGCACAAAAGTATTAACTATCGCGTTCTCTTCACTCTGATATTGTAGAGCCACATTGTGAACCTTTTTTAGCCAGTGAGCGCAGCGCTCTAGATCTGTCCTATGAGAGAATGCATTTAACTCTCTATTCCTCATTCAATTTGAGAATAGAATGGCACAGCGTAGAAAAATTAATGTTTCGCAATAACAACAATCTTCAGTGATTCTGATAGCAGACTTTGTAGTAGGATTTAAATATTTTTTGAAATTCAATCTGATTTAAACTGCTGTTTCAATATACCTCATCGCTGTGAATTGTTCTTTATAGGTGTGTATGAAGTTTAGAAGTCTAATGTAAAAATGGTAGAGTTTCATCATCATTTGTTATGTCATTACCGGAGGAGAAATGAGAAGGATATGTGATTTCTAAAAATCCCATCTTTTGACAATAATGTTTATTGTGTGATGGATGTCTGTGAGAATCATAGATATGCAGTGCATTCCTATTCCTAAATGAGAAATGAAAGCAATACTGTTTAAAATTTATTTTCCTGGAACACATTAAATTTGTCGTGAAGATGAAGATAAAGCATTCACATCCCGTGGTGATTTAAAAGGGTTAGAAATCTGCCTGACCACCGCACTTCATAGATATTGAACGTGCTTCTGAATGTATCACATATCAACTTTAATCCCTTAGATGAAGTGTACCGTTTGTGATGATCTTACTCATTTGCTAGCATGGTCCGCAATTGCATCAATTTCTAACCTGAAGTTCTTCTTTTGGTTGATGGGCTATACTTTAGACCATTCCATTATCACGTAGCCGTTTAGCAATGCCGATGTTTTCTGTAAGTATCATACTAATTGCATGGTTTAATCATTTTATATCTCTTTAAACGCTGTTTGGAACATTAGATAAACAAGAATACTTTTGATATTATGCGTGTTATCCGTAAAAGTTTACTGATAATGCTAAATCCCCCTATTTTATTCCTCTGCACACTGACGTAGATTAATTAACATCTGATCAATAAGATAATATAATGCATCGTTGTTTAATAAGATAACATTTTTACCGTACTTTAGTGTCAAAAAATAGTTCTTCGGCGTCATGCAATCGTATTACGGCGTCAAATAATCGTACTTCAGCGTCAAAAAGCATCCGTAAGGGTCAAACACTTACTTAACCGTCATTCAGTAGTCCATCACCGTCAAACAATCGTCCTTAAGCGTCAAACACTTACTTCACCGTCATCCAATAATCCATCAGCGTCAAACAATCGTCCTTAAGCGTCAAACACTTTCTTAACCGTCATACAATAGTCTATCAGCGTCAACCAATCGTCCTTAAGCGTCAAACACTTACTTCACCGTCATCAAATAGTCCATCAGCGTCAAACTTTAATCGTTCAGAAGGACAATTGCGGTTAGAACGACCAAAGCAGTCCAGACGACATATATCTATATTTATGAATACCGTTTTGTCTTTTGAATTGTACTCCGTTGGTTTTTAGATAAAGTAAATTCAGATTGAATATAAATAAGGTATCATCTAATGAACTATAAAAATAAAAAGAAGTGTTATGATTGAAAATGAGACAATTAACAACTTAAGTTCATATGATGTGAATGTAATCGACTAACGAGCAGCATTCAACTATGAAAATCACCAATACCGTACAGTCAACTGTAAAAGGCACCGACACGGTTTTCAAATATAATAGATTGCGATTAATATACCGCCTATGAGATGAGACAAAGAAATATCATATTGTTCAACCAATTCTCGGTGTAAACCTTAAACTTATATTGTGTTGATTTTAATCGTTCATTATCATTATTGAGTTGGAGCAGTGTTTTTTGTTGGGAGATTATCCTTGTTTACGACGAAGAGACAGTATTGATATGAACGAGGGCAAATATCAATTCAGAGATGTTAACAGGATACGACTTGAAAGAAAATATGTTACTGCCGAGAAATGATAAGTTGACAACTTAAAAGTTGAAATGACCATTCCGCAATAATTTCTAGTTTGAAGTCGTCCAACTATGTCAAGATAGAGGAACTTTTCAAAAATGTGAATCAGATCTTTTACTTGCAGAGTTTTCCCTTATCTGTGTTTCATTTATGTATATTTAATGCAAAAGACGCACACAAGTATAGATCGTCCGATTTTCTACAGTTCGATATTGTAAAATATCAGCCACCTGCCACAATGTATAAAAAAGAAGATGTGGTATGATTGCCAATTAGACAACTATCCACAAAAATCCAAAATGACACAAACATTATCAACTATAGGTCACCGTACGGCCTTCAACAATGAGCAAAGCCCATACCGCATAGTCAGCTATAAAAGGCCCCGATAAGACAATGTAAAACAATTCAAACGAGAAAACTAACGGCCTTATTTATGTAAAAAAATGAACGTTTTTGGCCAGTGAGTGCATCAAACGAGATAAAAAGCTTTACATTTTGTCGAGAGGCTGATATTTTACAATATCTAATTAAGGAAAACACGATTATCTGCTCATCGTTCTTTTAATGGCCTGTCCCTCCTCCTTTAGACAGTTTAACGCTTTATGAAAGCAAGCTTGATAACGTCTCTGCACACATTGTGACGTCGCTGATAACGTAATCAATATCAAGCCCGAGGGCTTGATACCACGACCAATATGGAAAATGACATACAATTATCTATTTATCACATATTTTTAAGCTGGTTAAGAAAAAGCATCTATCAAATTATGTTGAATATTTAAAACAAAAATTCAAAAACAAAATTTTGTCATAAAACAATCACTTTTTCATTGTGGCGTCCTATGTTTTTTTTCAATTATGACGTCAACATTTTACGGGAAAGTTTGTGATTATAAAAAAGAAGTAGCGATGCGAATGCCAATAAGACAACTCTCCACTACAGACCAAATGACACAGAAATTAACAACTATAGGTCACCGTACGGCTTATAACAATGAGAATATTTTGCATTTCTTGTTTGAATTAACTTGCATCGTCATTTGATACTTGGAGAAACCGCTCTTGATTGTCTGACTGCTTCAGATGACATATTGTTTACAAATAGTTTTTTATTGACAGGTTACCGGAAGTCAAATTCGGGGGCTAAGTATTGATTTCGAGGGCTGATATCGATATTGGCCCTGAAGCCTAATAACCGACCCTGACTTCCAGATATTATTGAGCATGCAAAATATACATATTAGTACACAATGTGTGTTAAATGCGGGTTATTAAGGAACTTGACAAATACTGCATTTATTTAAAGTGAAAATAGAGAACTTTTTAATTTATCAAAAAATCCCATTGTGAGATACATTTTTATCCAGCTAATACGAATTGTATGAAACATTATGATAGCATATAACTTGGCATTGTCAAAGATTAGAATACATTATTACACAAAAATACTTTTGGAGCACCTCAGATCGCAACCCTTTTTAAAGGGATTCAAGTTGCTCAGTGTTTAGAATTCTATATTGTTGTATGTATACTGTTGTGTGTATATGTATTTCGGTTTCGTGTTTTGGCCAGTCAGCTGGTTGTTTACTATTTTTTTCGAAGTTGTCAATGTAATGAAATTTGATGCGACTGTCATGCAAGTGAGAGTTTTGCTAGCTATGAAAACAGGTTTTAACCACCATTTTTACATAAAAAAATACCTGAAAATGAAAGACGTTATCAATTTTTTTGATTTGTTTGAGCTGTTACTTTCGCCATTTGAGTAGGGAAAACATTGAGAATAATAAAAGTTATCACTTTTTAACATAATAACATTACAACTTGAATTAATTGTCAAACAATAGTAATTTAGCATTATACAATCGTATTTCAGCGTCAAGCAACCGTACTTAAGCGCAAAACGTAAGTAATTAAGCCTCAAACATTTGTACATCAGCGTTAAATTCAAGTACTTAAGCGTCAAACATTAGTAATTAAGCGTCAAACATTCGTACATAAGCGTCAAACTATAGTACATCAACGTGATAATAGCGGTTAGAACGCCTATAGCGATTAAGATTCATATATATTTTCAATTACCTCCTAAAAATATTAAGACAGTTTTAAACAAACATTGATACAGCAGTTTAACAAGGAAAGATATATTGTCTATCAAATATTCGGAAAATATCTCGAAGAAAAGTGGGGGTAAATTTATATTAGATATGTTTTTTTCTTTTTCAATTACTGTGGAATCATTATTATTTGTTGGATATTAATTTCCGTAGGTTTCGTAGGTTAAGGTGATCATTAAATTCAAATATTCAACGAAATACAAATCTTTTACATACTTTATATGCTGATATTGGTGAAAAACACGAAATAAAATATTCTCGAAAATGCAAGTTTAGAAAATTGATGCTACCGGAAATAAGTAAATCCACAGTTTATTCGTGAGATAAGATACAACAGACAGTTTCAGTGTTGTTTGGTCTTTTCGAATGTACTTGCTGATTTTAAGTATCACTTAATAAACTATACAAATACAGGGAAGTGGTATGATTTGAAAAATGAGACAACTAACAACCAAAGTTCAATTGAAGTGGTTGTAAGCAATTATTGACAAACGAGCGACCTACAACTATAAAAACACCAATACCGTATAGTCAGCTGTAAAAGACACCGACACGGTTTTCAAATATAAAAGATCGCGAATGATATGCCGCCTATGAGCTCAGACAAAGACACATCATATTGTTCAACCGATTCTCGGTTAAGACCTAAAACTTACATTGTGTTGATTTCAATTGTTCTATTCGAAGAAAACCCGATTATCTATCAATTGTTGTATAATTGGTCTTTTACATCTTCCTAAGACAGTTTGATACCTGACAAAAGTCTCATGACAAAGTGACGTTGGTGATTACTTCTCCTCGGATATTGTGACGTCGCTGATAATGTTGGCATCGTCTGAAAGATATGTGAATAAGGCATCGGCTGAGCAGGGTGGTATAGGCGGATGAAGGAACGATAAATGATATTGATTAAGTGACTTTACTAGTATTTATTTAAGAGTAAACATGGAGAATAAAATTGAGAATGAACATGGCGAATATGTCGAAGAGACAACAACCCCACCAATGAGCAGACAACAGCCGGTCGAACTCTGTAAATTATTCAAATTTCATATAATGAGATACTTTTTTCCAAGCTTTTACGAAGTGTATCAGATGGAGATAAATATCCCACGCATAAAACTTGGCATAGTCAAAGATAAAAAGACATTAACAAATAACACTTCCGGAGCACCTTCGATCACAACTAGTTCTTGGTGGGTTTTAAATTTCTTTGTCTTTACATTTCTATATGTTATGGTTTGTTTACTGTTGTTTGTCTTCCGATTTATTTTTGTCATTGACTTTTTTTCATGTAAAATTCATTGAAATATATTTAATGCAAAAGATGCACAAAGTATAAACTATCGCGTTTTCTTAAAATTGATAGTGTTAAATATCAGCCGCAAGCCACCATGTGAACCTTTTTCGCCAGTGAGCGCATCGCTCTGTTTTATATATCTTTCAATTGAGGACAAGATTGGCACAGCGTAGAAAAATTACAAGACAACAACAAACTTCAATAATTCTGGTAGCAGACTTTGTAATAGGCTTTAAATATTTATTTGGAATTCAATCTGATTTACAATTCTGTTTCAATAAACCTCATCACTATTACTTGTTATTTATAGGTGTATAAGAAGTTTAGAAGTCTAATGTTAAAATGGTAGAGTTTCATCATCATGTGTTATGTCATTACCGGAGATGAGATGAGAAGGATATGTGATTTCTAAAAATCCCATCTTTTGACAATAATGTTTACTGTGTGATGAATGTATGTGAGAATCATAGATATGCAGTGCATTCTTTTTCTTAAATGAGACATGAAAGCAATACTGTTTAAGATTAAGTGGAACAACATTAAATTTGTCGTGAAGATGAAGACAAAGCATCCACATCCCGTGGGAATTTTTATTTAAAAAAAAGGTTAGAAATTTGTGTGATCATTGCACGTCATAGATATTGAACGTGCTACTGAATGTATGATCGTTCAACTTTGATCCCTTTAGACAAAGTGTTAAGTTTGTGATAATCTAACCGCATGGTTTTCATTTGCTTGCACGGTCCGCAACTGCATCAATTTCTAACCTGAAGTTCTTCTTTTTAGTGATTTGCTATAGTTTAGACCATTGTATCATCACCTAGCCGTTTAGAGATGCCGATGTTTTCTGTAAGTATCATAGTAAGATAGCGTTACAACCTTACTTTGGTGTCAATAGTTTATATGCGTCATACAATCGAATTTCAGCGTACAATAATCGGACTTCAGCTTCAAACAATCGTCCTAAAGCGTCAAACACTTACTTAACCGTCCTCCAAAAGTCCAAATATATATTTATAAAAACTGTTTTATCTTTTAAATTGGACTCAGTGTGTTTTCAGATAAAGTAAATTAAGGTGAAATATAAAACAAGGTATCATCTAATAAACTATAAAAATTAAAAGAAATAGTATGATTTAAAATGAGACAACTAACAACTAATGTTCAAATGAAGTGGAGTTAAGCAATTAGCAACCAAATACCGTATAGTTAGTTGTAAAAGGCACCGACATGGTTTTCAAATATATAACACCGCAAATAATATGTTTCCTTGAGTCGAGATAAAAACAAATCATATTGTTCAACCAATTCTCGGAGAAGACCTAGAATTTACATAAAAATGATTTTAACTCGTTTTCTAACTATGTGTTGGAGCAGTGTTTTTTGAAAGGAGATTATTCTTGTTTTCAAAGAACCGACAATGTTGACATGCAGAGTTTCCCCTTATTTGAATTGCATTGCGTTATAGTCAATGCAAAAGAGGCACAGAAGTATAGATTATCGGGTTTTCTACATATTGATAACGTAAAATAAAAGCCGAGAGCCACAACAGGATTTTTTTTGGCAAGTGAGCGCAGCTAAAAAGATTTACAATAACGTTGTGTCGTTTGTTTTCTCTTATTTTTGAGTGTAAATTCACATTGCGATAAGACGTGTCACGGTACTTGTCTATCCCAAATTCATGTATTTGGTTTTGATGTTATATATATATGTTATATTTGTTATTCTCGTGGGATTTTGTCTATGTGTGTTACATTTTAGTGTTATGTCGTTGTTCTCCTCTTATATTTAATGCGTTTCCCTCGGTTTTAGTTTGTTATCCCGATTTTGTTTTTTGTACATGGATTTATGAGTTTTGAACAGCGGTATACTACTGTTGCCTTTATTTACATTGTGTCGAGCGGCTGATACTTGACAATACCTTTACGAAGAAATCATAATATCTGTTTACTGTTCTATTACTGGTCTTTTTCCCCTCCCTCAGACATTTTTTACGCTTGACGAAAGCAAGCTTGATAACATTCTCCAAACATTGTGACATTGCTGATTACGTCTTCGATAAAATGTTTCGTCACTAAAAATGCCTGCTCTCGTGTCAAAACTGTGATATAAGAATTATTGAATGACGTAGCAGGATGCAATATGCATAGGAAAAGACGATTAATGATGTTTGTTAAGTGACAGAAGACCATCCTTCATTTATTTGAAATATTTATATTTTAAGTTATAGATTTACTTCTATGCAAGTTATCAAAATTTCATATTGTGAGATACTTTTTTTTATCCAACTGATACGAATTGTATAAAACTTATGATAGCATAACACTTGGCGTTGTCAAAGATTAAAAGACAAAATTATACAAATAACCCTTCCGGAACACCTCCGATCACAACTCTTTTTTGGTGACTTTGTTATTTGCTTAAAAAAAATTTGGAAGTTAAGAAGTCTATTATAAAAATGGTTTTTGGAGCATTTGACATTTGTTCTCAGTAAAAGTTCACTGATGAATGCTAGATCTTATCATTTCATTCCTTTGCATACGGCATATGAGTTAAAATGTCCTTTTAATGCCTGTTGTATTTCTTTTGCAAGATGCTTTTTCGTTGTTTGTGGAATATAGTGTTAGAACTGCTTCATATGATCATAATAACGAGTCCGTTAAAAGAGACGAATCATACAATTCAAAGGACCAGTAACTATTGGTATAAATTTATTTCTATCGAGTAAAATGTCTAGCATTTTGATGATTTTATCTTTGTTATATTTGATACTTGATTTAATGCAGTTTTTGCAATGTAAACTTATTTCATGATCTTATATTACAAATGTGTATTTACTATTCTCCCTGTTTTGTAGTTTATGATTGTTAATAAGATGATGTATTCAGACTTTCGATTGAGCCTAAAATTTCAGAATAGAATTGCAAAGCGTAGAACAATGAATAGTTTTGCAATCACCTAAAAGAATAATAATTAAGATTGCAGATTTTGTAGTAGGCTTTAAATATATTGATTTCAATTTGATTGACAACTCTTTGAATATACCTCATCGCTATTAAACGTTCTTTATAGATGTGAGTGACGTTTAGAAGTATGTCATCAGAATGGAAGAGTTTCATCAACATGTGTTATGTCATTACCGGAGGATAGATGACACAGATTTATGATTTCTAAAATCCCATAGTTTTGTGAAGAACGTTGATGTGATAGATATAGGTGAGATTCAAAGTTCTGCAGTGCCTTCCTATTCTTAAATGAAAGATATTAAAGTATTAGAGTTAAAGATGTGTTTAGTGCTGAAAAAACATTATATTTGTCGTGAAGATGAAGATAAAGCGTCCACATCATCTGGCATTTCAAAATTGTTAGAAATTCGCGTGCTCATCGTACATCATAGATTTTGAACGTGCTTCTGTATGCATGACAGACCAGCTTTGGTCCCTTTTGACCATCTGACTTCACTTGACTCATTTGCTTGCACAGTCCGCAATAGCCACTATTGGTAACCAGAACTTCTTGGTTTGGTTGATGGCCTATGTTTTGGACCATTAGTTTAGAACTTTCCTAGCCGAGCAATTTTGATGTCATCTGTAAGTATCTTGTTTATACTATAGTTTAATTCATCTTATAATGTACACCTCTTTAAACGGTGTTTGGAACATTTGATCAACAAGAATATCTTGATATTATTCATGTTCTCAGTTAAAGTTTATAAATGACACAGAAATTAACAGTTATAGGTCACCGTACGGCCTGGAACAATGAGCAAATTTTGCATTTCTGGTATGAATTTACTTGCATCGTCATTTGATACTTGGAGAAACCGCTCCTGATTGTCTGACTGCTTCAGATGACATTTTGCTTACAAGTAGGTTTTCATTGGCAGGTTACCTGAAGTCATATTCGAGGGATGGGTATAGATTTCGAGGGCTGATTTTGATATTGGCCGCGGAGGCAAAAAACCAAACTTGACTTCCGGGTATTATAGACCATGCAAAAACGTACATATTAGTACAAATTGTTTGATAAATGATGTTTATAAAGTGACTTGACATATACCTACATTTATTTAAAGTGAAAATAGAGAACTTTGCAAATTATGAAAATTTCATATTGTGAGATACTGTTTATAATCCAGCTGATACGAATTGTATGAAACTTATGATAACATATTAATGGACATTTTCAAAGATTAAATACATTATTATACAAATAACCCTTTTGGAGAACCTCCAATCACAACCATTTTTAGAGGGATTCAAGTTTCTCAGTCTTCAAACAACTATATTGTTATTTGTAAACTGTTGTTTTGTCTATTGATTTGTTTTCGTTTTTTTGCCATTCAGTTGCTTGTTTGCTATTTTTTTTAAAAGATTTTTTACATATCTAACCTTTTATTTCTGTTAAATTTGATGCAACTGTCATGCAAGTGAGGATATTGCTAGTTACGAAATCAGGTTTAATCCACAATTTTCTACAATAGAAAATGCCTGTATCAAGACAGAAATATGAAAGATGTTATCAATTCGTCTGATTTGTACTTCAGCGTAATACAACCAAATTTAGCGTCAAACAATCGTACTTAAGCGTCAAACATTAGTTTTTAAGCGTCAAACATAAGTTATTAAGCGCCAAACAAACGTACATCAGCGCCAAACTATAGTACATTAACGTGATAATAACGGTTAGAACGCCCATAGCGATTTAGATTCATATATGTTTTCAATTACAGCCTAAAAGTATTAAGACAGTTTTAAACAATACATTGTTACAGCAGTCTAACAAAGAAAGCTATATTGTGTATTGAATATTCGGAAAATGTATCAATGAAAAATGGTGGTATAAAAAAAGACTTTGTAAATTTATATTTGATATGTTTTTTTCTTAATCAATAACTTAGGAATCATTATTGTTCGTTTGATGTCAACGAAATACGAATTTTCTGCAGGCTTTTTATGCTGAATAAACAAAACCACGAAATCAAATATCCATAAAAATGCAAGTTTCGCTCAATCAAAGAAGCGATTAAAAGTGATGCACACGAAATTAAATGAATCCTCAGTATATTTGTGAGATTAGAAGTGGATGAATTAAATTTACGACAAACTAGCGACCTTCAACTATGAAAAAACCAATACCGTATAGTCTGCTGTAAAAGACACAAACATGGTTTGCAGAAATATGAGATCGCAAGTAATATGTCGTTATTCTCATTGTAGACTTAAAACTTACAGAGTGTTTATTTTAATCGTTTTTCATCCTTACTATGTTGAAGCAGGGTTTTGCAAGGATGTTGTCAATGTTTTTGAAGAACCGACACGAGAGCAAGTATTAATTCAGATTTGTAAAATAGAGAGCAAGTATTCATTCAGTTATGTAAACAAGATACGACTTGAAAGAAATACATTACTGCGGAGAAATGGTAAGTTGACAATTGGAAAGCTGAAAAGACGATTATTTCTTATGTTTTAGTTTAAAGTCGCCCATCAATGTCAAGATTGAGAAATATATCAAAATGAGAAGCAGATCTATTTATTTCAGAGTTTCTTCTCATCTGAAGTTCATCTATAGATATAGGAAGATATAACTGGCCTATTTTATCTTTCTAAGACATTTTGACGCTTCAAGAAAGCATGCTTGATAATGTCTCCTGACACAATGTGGCGTCGCTGATACCTTCTCCTTTAAGATTGTGACGTCGCTGATAATGTTGTCATCATCTCAAAGATATGTGAATTAGACAGGGACTGAGTAGGGTTGTATTGGCGTAGGAAGGGACGATACATAATGTTGATTAAGTAGCTTGAGATCATTCACTACTAGTATTTATTTAAAAGTAAAAATAGAGAATAAAATTGACAAAGGAAACGGCGAATATGCCAAAGAGAAAACAACTTGACCAAAGTGCAGACAACAGCCGAACTTTGCAAATTAACAAAATGTCATACAATAAGAATCTTTTTTTTTATCATGCTTTTACCAATTGTATTCAACGAATACTAATGATAACAAACAACACGGCATAGTCAAAGATTCAAAAACATAATTATACAAATAACCCTTCCGGATCACCTGCAATCACAACCCTTTTTTGGTGGGTTTTAAATTTCTTTATCGTTACATTTCTATGTAATTGTTAGTTTACTATTGTTTGTCTTTTGATTTGTTTTGTCAGTTTTTTTCTCGTTTGTAAAATTCATTGAGATATATTTAATATATAAGACGCACAAAAGTATGAATTATCTTGTTTTCTTAACATTAATATTAATATTATCAGATTATTGCATGGCATTTTTCATATCGTATGTATTATCAGCCCTAGATTCAATGTCAGCCCAAGAGCCGCAAAAAGGTAAAAAATAAATATATTAAGGAGGTAGACCTAGGTTAAGGGAAATAACTCTTAAAATCATCAGTACGTTTGTGTCAACCATTTTCAAAAACATATTCTAAGCTTCTAGGTTACATAGATTATTTTCAATCTGTTTCAGGTAAATGCTTAAAATACATTGATGAACTTGACTTTTACAAACGCTAGACTGATTTAAAGAGTTATCTCCCTGAACCAAGGTCTACCCCCTTAAATACCAAAAAAGCGTTGAAAATAGCAGTATGATCTATTCTCATATTCCTATATTAAAAAAATATTCAACAATAAACATGATGAACACTGTTTGAAAAAGTCATCATTTTTAAAAAGTAGCTATCTTAAATATGTTAAAAATATTTTAAAATGCGTCTTTTTTTATCATTTGTTAGTTCGTTTGTTTGTTTATTTATTGAATTTTACTCAAAATACTTTCCCGTATCCAAATAGTTGTTTTTGGTTCCCTACTTTTTAATGTTTTTCATTGAAAATTACCTTAGTGATTGATTTGTATTTTCCGGAATTTACCGAGTATCACCGGAATGACATGCGATAACGTTACGGAAAGGCATGTGATAATATTCGAAGCAGGTGATAAACTTTTCATATCAGCCCATTAAGCACCAATTAAAAAAAAAAAAATGGAATCAACGTTAATTTTATGCTATTATCATACGGTAAAAATCATATGTTATTTAGTCTAAGTATATGATTATGAAAAACATCAGCCGCGGGTGAACTTTTTTGGCCAGTGACAGCAGCGCTCTGTGTTATGAGAGGGTGTATTCTAATTTACTATTGATCGTTCAATTTATTAATAGAATGGCGCAGCGTAGAAAAAAAATCAATAGTTGTGCAATCCCAACAAATTTCAATGATTATGATAGCAGACTTTGTAGTACGCTTAAAATATTTTTTGAAATTCAATCTGATTTACACCGCTGTTTTAATATACCTCATCACTATAAATTGTTGTTTACAGGTGTGTATGCAGTTTAGAAGTCTGTCATAAAAATGGTAGAGTTTCATCAACATGTGTTATGTCATTACCGGAGGAGAGATGAGACGGATATGTGATTTCTAAAAATGCTGACTTTTGAGGATAATGTGTATGTGATGGATGTATGTGAGATTCATAATACTGTTAAAGATTTATTTTACTAGAACAACATTAAATTTGTCGTGAAGATGAAAATAAAACATCCCCATCCAGTGGTGATTTAAAAGGGTTAACAATCCGTTTGCTCATTGCACGTCATAGATATGGAACGTGCTTCTGAATGTATCACCAATTTGCTTTGATCCCTTTAGATAAAGTGTCCAGTTTGGGATCATCTAACCGTTTGTCACTCATTTGCCTGCATGGTAAGCACTTGCATCAGTTTTTTTAACCAGAAATTCTTTTTTAGGTGATGTGCTATACTTTGGATCATTGCATTATATCTCACTTAGCCGTTTAGCTATGCCGATGTTTTCTGTAAGTATCCTGTTAATAGCATAGTTTAATTCATTTGATAATATACACCTCTTTAAACGGTATTTTGAAATACAAGAATACCTTTTACATTATGCATGTTCTCAGTGAAAGTTTATTGATTAATGCTAGATGATCCTATTTCATTCTCCTGCAAACTGACGAAGATTAATTAACTTTAAATAAAAAAAATACTTCTTCAGCGACAAGGGAACATAGAAAATATTGAAATATCATAATACATCTTTGTTTAATAAGATGGCATTACAATCGCACTTCAGCGTCACACAATCATATTTCAGCGTCAAACAATCGTACTTCAGCGTCAAAAATCGTCATTTAGCGTCGATCACTCTTACTTAAGCGTCACACAACAGTACATCAGCATCATACAATTGTATTTTAGCGTCAAATATTCTTACTTCAGCGTCAAACAATCGTCCTTAAGCGTCAAACACTACTCAAGCGTCACACAATAGTAGATCAGCGTCATAAAATCGTATTTCAGCGTCAAATAATCGTACTCCATCGTCTAACTATCGTCATTTAACGTGATAATAACGGTAAGAACGACCATAGCGGTCCAGACATTTAGTTTTGTCTTTTCAAATGTACTCGCTCTGTTTTTAGATAAAGTAAATTAAGATTAAATATAAAACAAGGTATCATCTAATAAACTATAAAAATAAAAATAAGTGGTTTGATTGAAAATGAGACAACTAACAACTAAAGGTCAAATGAAGTGGATGTAAGCAATAAACAACCAGAGAGCGGCCTTCAACTATAATAATCACCAATATGTAGTTGTAAAAGACACCGACATGGTTTTCAAATATATAACTCCGCAAAAATATGTTGCCTATGATTCGAGATAAGGACAAATCATATTGTTCAACCAATTTTCGGAGAAGAGATAGAATTTACATAATGTTGATTTTACTCGTTCTTTTAACTATGTGTTGGGGCAGTGTTTTTTAAAAGGAGATTATTCTTGTTTACGAAAAACCGATAATGTTGACATGCAGAGTTTTGCCTAATCTGAAGTGCATTGAAGTTATATTCAATGCAAAAGACGCACCAGAAGTATAGATTATCGGGTTTTCTACATATTGATATCGTAACAGCCGCGAGCCACTTTGGCGAGTGAGCGCATCTAAAAAGATTTACATTGTGTCGGCTGATACTTTACGATACCTTTACAAAGAAACCAGACTATCTGTTTACTGTTCTACTACTGGTCTTTTTCCATTCCTCAGATATTTTTTAGGCTTGGCGAAAGCAACCTTGATAACATTCTCCAAACATTGTGACGTCGCTGATTTAGTCTTAAAAAAAATGTTACGTCGCTAAAAATGCCTGCACTCGTGTCAAAACTGTGACATAAGGATTATTGAGCGACGGAGAAGGATGAAATATGCATAGGAAAAGACGATAAATGTTGTTTATTAAGTGACAAATCATCACCCTTCATTTACTTGAAATATTTAAAAGTTAAGATATAGATTTTTGCCTTTTATCAAAATTTCATGTTTTGAGATACTTTTTTTATCCAGTTGATACGAATTGTATGAAATTTATGATAACATAAAGCTTGACATAGTCAAAGATTAAAAGAAAAAACTATACAAATAACCCTTCCGGAACACCTCTGATGACAACTCCTTTTTTGGTGACTTTGTTATAGGGTTTAAATATTTTTTTTGAATTCAATCTGATTTATACCGCTGTTTCAATATACCTTTTCACTATTAATTGTTCTGTATAGGTGTGTATAAAGTTAAGAAGTCTAATGTAAAAATGGTTTTCGAGACATTTAGCATTTGTTCTCAGTAAAAGTCCAATGTTGAATGCTAGATCTTTCTATTTCATTCCTTTGCATACTGCATTTGAGTTTGGATGTCCTTTTAATGCCTGTTGTCTTCCTTTTGCAAGATGCTTTTTCGTTGTCTGTGGTATATATTGTTAGAACTGCTTCATATGATCACAATAACGAGTCCATTAATCGAGATGGACCATAAATATTCAAAGGACCAGTAACTATCGGTAGAAATTTATTTCTACTAAGACAATAATTATGCTATCGAGCAAAATGTCAAGCATTTTGATGATTTCATCTTTGATACTTGATTTAATGCAGTTGTTTACAATGGAAACTTATTTCATGCACTTATGTTACAAATGTGTATCTACTATTCAAACTTTCGATTGAGCCTAAAATTTCAGAATAGAATTGCAAAGCGTAGAACAACGAATCACCACTAAGAATCATAATTATGATTGTAGATTGTGTAGAAGGCTTTAAAATATTTTTTGAATTCAATTTGATTGACAACGCTGTTTGAATATAATTCATCGCTATTAACCGCTTTATAGGTGTGTGTGAAGTTTCGAAGTCTGTCATTACAATGGAAGAGTTTCGTCAACATGTGTTATGTCATTACCGGAGGAGAGATGAGACAGATTTGAGATTTCTAAAAACCCATAGTTTTTTTAAGAACGTTGATGTGATAGATACAGGTGAGATTCAAAGTTTTGCAGTGCCTTTCTGTTCTTAAATTAGAGATATTAAAGCAATAGTGTTAAAAATATGTTTTGTGCTGAAAAAACATTATATTTGTCGTGAAGACGAAGATAAAGCGTCCACATTATCTGGCTTTACAAAAGGGCTAAAAATTCGCATGTTGATCGTACATCATAGATTTTGAACATGCTTCTGAATGCATGACCGACCAGCTTTGATCCCTTTTGACCATCTGACTTCACTTGACTCATTTGCTTGCACAGTCCGCAATAGCCACTTTTGGTAACTTGAAATTCATGGTTGATGGCCTTTGTTTTGGACCATTAGTTTAGAACTTTCCTAGCCGAGCAACTTTGATGTCATCTGTAAGTATTCTGCTAATACTTTAGTTTAATTCATCTTATAATGTACACCTCTTTAAACCATGTTTGGAACATTTGATCAACAAGAGTACATTTGATATGATGCATGTTCTCAATAAAGTTTACTGATAAATGCTAGGTCGTATTATTACATTCCTCTGCATACTGACGAAGATTAATTTACTTAAAATCATAAGATATGCTTCAAATTTATTTCTTCATCTAAATATATGAACATAAAAAAATATTGAAGATAATATCATACATCGTTGTTTAATAAAATAGAATTACAACCGTACTTTAATATCAAACAATAGTACTTCATGGTTATACAATCGTATTTCAGCGTACACAATCATATTTAGCGTCAAACAATCGTCCTTAAGCGTCAAAACATTACTTCAGCGTCACACAATAGTCTATCAGCGTCAAATTATCGTACTTCATTGTGATAATAGCCGTCAGAACGATCTTAGCTGTCCAGAGTAATATATATTCATAAATACGGGTTGGTCTTTTTAGATATTCTTGTTGTGTTTTTTAGATAAAGCAAATTAAGATCAACTATACTAAAAAAGATATCCCCTAATAAACTATAATAATACAGAGAAGTGATACGATTGAAAATAAGACAACCAACGACCAAAGTTCATATGAAATAAATGTAAGCAATTATAATCGACCAACTAGTGGATTTCAACTATGAAAATCTCCAATACCATACAGTCAAATGTAAAAGGCACAAAGACGGTTTTCGCGAAAAATTTGCCGCGTATGAGTTGAAACAAAGACACATTATATTGTTCAACCAATTCTCGGTGTAAACCTTAAACATAAATTGTGTTGATTTGAATCGTTCTTTATTATTACTGAGTTGGAGCAGAGTTTTTGTAAGGAGATTATCGTTGTTTACGAAGAAGAGACAGTATTGACACAAACGAGGGCAGGTATAAATTCAGACATGTAAGCAAGATACGACTTGAAAAAAAATATTTTACTGCCGAGAAATGATAAGTTGCCAACGGAAAAGTTGAAACGACCATTTTGCTAAAATGTCTAGTTTAAAGTCGTCCAACTACGTCAAAACAGAAGTACATTTCAAAATGTGAATCGATATCAGATCTTCTACTTGCAGAGTTTTCCCTAATCTGAATTTCACTGAGGTGTATTTAATGTAAAGGACGCACCGAAGTATAGATCATCCGATTTTCTACATTTCGATATTGTAAAATATCAGCCACCTGCCACAATGTGAACGTTTTTGGCCAGTGAGTGCATCAAACGAGATAAAAAGCTTCACATTGTGTCGAGCGGCTGATATTTTACAGTATCTAATAAGCCTCTTCCTCCTCCCTTAGACAGTTTAGCGCTTGATCAAAACAAGCTTGATAACGTCTCTGCATACACTGTGACGTCGCTGATAACGTATCACATATCAAGCCCCGAGGGCTGAATATGGTTCATGGGATGATACCTCGGCCAATATGGAAAATGACATGTAATAATCTGTTTATCACATATTTCAAGCTGAATAAATAAAAAAGCATCTATCAAATTATGTGGAATATTTTCAACAAAAATTAGAAAACCCAGTATAACAGTGAGCAAACACAGTTTTGTCATAAAACAATAACTTTTTCATTGTGGCGTCATATTTTTTCAAACCGCTCCTGATTGTCTGGCTGCTTTAGATGACATCTTGTTAACATATAGGGTTTCATTGGCAGGTTATCTGAAGTCATATTCGAGGGATGAATATGGATTTCGAGGACTGATATTAATATTTGCCCCGGAGGCAAATAACCAACCTTGACTTCCGGATATTATTGACCATGCAAAAACGTACATATCAGTACAAATTGTTTGATAAATGTGGTTTATAAAGTGACTTGACATATACCCACATTTGTTTATAATGAAAATAGAGAACTTTGCAAATTATTAAAATTTCATATTATGAGTTACTGTATTTTTATCCAACTGATACGAATTGTTTGAAACTTGTGATAACATATAACTGGGCATTTTCAAAGATTAAACTACATGATTATACAAATAACCCTTTTGGAGAACCTTCGATCACAACCCTTTTTAGAGGAATTCAAGTTTCTCAGTCGTTCAAGTGCTATTTTATTATTTGTAAACTCAGGCTGTTGTTTTGTCTATTGATTTGTTTTCGTTTTTTTGCCATTCAGTTGCTTATTTGCTTTTAAAAAAAAGTTTTTTACATATTTAACCTATTATTTCTGTTTGTTTTGTTTACATATCGTTGTCAATGTAATGAAATCGGATGCGACTGTCATGCAAGTGAGGATTTTGCTAGCTATGAAACCAGGTTTAATCCACAATTTTCTACAAAAGAAAATGTCTGTTTCAAGTCAGGAAATTGAAAGACGTTATCAATTCGTTTGATTTGTTTGAGCTTTGATTTTACCATTTGATTATTGAAAACTTTGAGAATAATAAAAGGAGTAGGTCCGATAAGGCCCGATTTTGGCCTCAATTTTCAAGTTCATCTAAAGATATATTTTAGACACTTTTTAAACACTTGAGTGTCTATTTCAATTGATTCAATTAGTTTCTGTGAAAGATTTTAACTGATTAAGTCAATAAAAACGCTATAATTCAAGTTTAAATATGAAAAATCTATCGAATATGCCAAAAATCGTCATTTTTCAGATGGTTTTTGTAAAAAATGAAAGTGGCCGCATCCGTGTTCATCCACAACCTTTATATATATTATGTATTATCATTAAACACAACTTATATTTCAATATTATGAATGAACACGAATGCGGACACTTTCATTTAAGACGGAAACCGTCTAAAATTTAACTAAAATGCTAAATTTGTGAAAATTTCAGTAATTTAGCATGACTTAATGATGCTAGTACCCGATATATGTACATTGTATTGTCAAAAAAGCCCATTTCTATGTAGCAGAATCATTCTACTTTCCAATAAACAGCTTAACGATTACATTTTCAAAATTTGGTAAAACTGCTATATTTTGGGGCCAAAAAGGGGTCTTACTGAACCTACTCATTTATCACTTTTCAACATAATAGCGATACAACTTAAATTAATTGTCAAACAATAGTACTTCATCGTGTTACAACCGTATTTCAACGTCTAACAATCGTACTAAAGCGTCAAACATTAGTTATTAAGCGCCAAAGATACGTACATCAGCGCCAAACTATAGTACATTAACGTGATAATAACGGTTAGAACGCCCATAGCGATTTAGATTCATATATGTTTTCAATTACCGCCTAAAAGTATTAAGACAGTTTTAAACAATACATTGTTACAGCAGTCTAACAAAGAAAGCTATATTGTGTATTGAATATTCATAAAATGAATCAATGAAAAATAGTGGTATAAAAAAAGACTTTGTAAATTTTTTTCTTAATCAATAACTTAGGAATCATTATTATTTGTTTGATGTCAACGAAATACGAATTTTCTGCAGGCTTTATATGCTGAATAAACAAAACCACGAAATCATATATCCATAAAAATGCAAGTTTTGCTCAATCAAAGAAAAGTAATGCCCACGGAAATAAATGAATCCTCAGTTTATTTGTGAGATTAGAAACAGCAGACACATTCAGTTTTGTTTGTTCTTTTCACATTTTCTTGTTGTTGTTGTTTTTTTTTTTTTTTTTTTTTTTTTTTTTTTTTTTTTTTTATAGATATGGCAAATTTAGATAAAATGTATTACAAGATATCACCTTATAAACTATGAAGACACTGAGAAGTGGTATGATTTTAAAATGAGACAACTAACAACCAAAGTTCAAGTGAAGTTGATGTATTAAATTTACGACACCAATACCGTATAGTCAGCTGTCAAAGACCCAAACCCCAAACTTGGTTTGCAGAGATATGATATCGCAAATAATATGTCGTAATTCTCATTGACGACTTAAAACGTACAGACAATTTATTCTAATCTTTCTTCATCATTACTGTGTTGAAGCAGTGTTTTGCAAGGAGATTGTCAATGTTTATGAAGAACCGACACGAGAGCAAGTATTAATTCAGATATATAAACAAGAGAGCAAGTATTAATTCAGACTTATAAACAAGAGAGCAAGTTTTCATTCAGATAAATAAACAAGATACGACTTGGAAGAAAATACATTACTGCGGAGAAATGGTAAGTTGACAATTTGAAAGCGGAAAAGACGATTATTTCATATGTTTTGGTTTGAAGTCGCCTATCTATGTCAAGATTGAGAAATATATCAAAATGAGAAGCATCTGAAGTTCATTTATGGATATAGGAACATGTGGTATGAGTGCCAATGAGACAACTCTCCATACACATAACAATATTAAATGCAAAGGACGCACTGAGGTAGAGATTATTGGGTTTTCTACATATTGATTTCGTAAAATATTAGCCTCGAGCCACAATGTGAAACGGTTTGACGAGTGAGCGCAGAAAATAAATTAAAAAAATTCAGTTTTTGTCGAGAGGCTGATTTTTGTACGATATTTATACGAAGAAAGATCTATAAATCGTGGAATAACTGACCTATTTTATCTTTCTAAGACAGTTTGACGCTTGAAGAAAGCATGTTTGATAATGTTTTAACAGAAAATCTAAAGAAATGATGAAGAACGTCTTCATAGAACGAAATCTTTATCTAAACTACATGTAGGAATACAATAACGTCGCTAAGTAGCGACGTCGAATATACAGTTACGTAATTACCGCGGTAAACGACGTTAAGACGTTTACCAATTAAACGAAAATGTCTATAATAAAAGAATGTAAAAGTATTTTACAACAAATGTCTTCTGACACATTTTGACGTCGCTGATAAATTCTCTTCAGACATTGTGACGTCACTGATAATTTGGTCTCAAAGATATGTGAATAATACAGGGACTGAGTAAGGTTGTATAGGCGTAGGAAGGGACGATAAATAATGTAAATTAAGTGACTTGAGATCATCCTCTACTAGTATTTATTTAAAATTGAAAATACAGAATACAATTGAGAAAGGAAACGGCGAATATGCCAAAGAGAAAACAACTCAACCAAAGTGAACAGCCGAACTTTACAAATTAACCAAATGTCATACAATAAGAATCTTTTTTTTTATCCAGCTTTTACCAATTATATCCAATGAATACTAATGATAGCATAAAACTGGGCATAGTCAAAGATTAAAAGACATACTTATACAAATAACCCTCCCGGATGACGTCCGATCACAACCCTTTATTTGGTGGGTTTTAAATTTCTTTGTCGTTACATTTCTTTGTAATTGTTTGTTTACTGTTGTTTTTCTTTTGATTTGTTTTGTCAGTTTTTTCTCGTTTGTAAAATTCATTGAGATATATTTAATGTAAAAGACGCACAAAAGTATTAATTATCTTGTTTTCTTAGCATTTATATTATCAGATTATTGTATGGCATTTTTCATATCGCATGTCGCTTGGCTCGAGGGCTTTTATTGACGGAGGTGTGACATGCGATATGAAAAATGATGTGCAATGATCTTTTTATCATATGATTCAAAAATGGAGAAAAATGACAGATTAATTTAATATATAAATCCTTTTAGGTGGTTCTCAAATATAAGTTCAAAGAATGAAAAGTTTACAGACTTCGGACCCCAAAGGTAGTACACCCAAAATTAAATATATTAAATGCCACAAAAGAGATGATAACAACAGTATGCTCTATTCTCATATTCCTATATTAAAAAAAAATTCAACAATAAACATAATGAACTCTATTTGAAAAAGTCATCATTTTTAAAAAGTAGCTCTTAAATATGTTGGGAATATTTTAAAATGTGTTTATTTTATCATTTGTTAGTTATTTCGTTTGTTAGTTGTTTTTTTTTTGTTGAATTTTACTCAATATACTTTCCCGTATCCAAATAGTTATTTTGGTTCCCTACTTTTTAATTTTTTTCATTGAAAAGTACCATAATGATTGATGTGTATTTCCCGGAATTTGCCAAGTATCACCGGAATGGCATACGATAACGTTACGGAAAGCATGTGATAATATTCGAAGCATGTAATAAACTTTTCATATTAGCCCACTAAGCACTAATTATAATGTTAAATATGGAATTAACGTTAATTTTGTGTTATTATCATACAGTAAAAATCGTATGTTATTTAGTCTAATTATATGATTATGAAAAATATCAGCCGCGAGTGAATTTTTTTTGCCAGTGACAGCAGCGCTCTGTGTTATGAGAGGATATATTCTTACTTTCTATTGATCGTTCAATTTAAGAATCGAATGGCGCAGCGTAATAAAAATCAATAGTTTTGCAATCCCAACAAATTTCAATGATTCTGATAGCAGACTTTGTAGTACGCTTAAAATATTTTTTGAAATTCAATCTGATTTACACCGCTGTTTCAATATAAATTATCACTATTATTTTTTGTTTATAGGTGTGTTTGAAGTTTAGAAGTCTGTCATTAAAATGGTAGAGTTTCATTGACATGTGTTATGTCATTATCGGAGGAGAGATGCGACGGATTTGTGATTTCTAAAATTCTAACTTTTGAGGATAATGTGTATGTGATGGATGTATGTGAGATTCATAATACTGTTTAAAATTTATTTTACTAGAACAACATCACATTTGTTGTGAAGATGAAGATAAAGCCTCCACATCCCGTGGTGATTTAAAAGGGTTAGAAAGGTTTGCTCATTGCACTTCATAGATATTGAACGTGCTTCTGAATGTATCACCAATTTGCTTTGATCCCTTCAGAGAAAGTGTCAAGTTTGGGATCATTTAACCGTTTGTTACTCATTTGCCTGCATGGTAAGCAACTGCATCAATTTTGAACCAGAAGTTCTTCTTTTGGGTGATGTGCTATACTTTAAACCATTGCGTTATAACTCTCCTATCCGATTAACCATGCCGATGTTTTCTGTAAGTATCCTGTTAATAGCATAGTTTAATTCATTCGATAATGTACACCTCTTTAAACGGTGTTTAAAATATTTGATATACAAGAATACCTTTGACATTATGCATGTTCTCAGTAAAAGTTTACTGATTAATGATAGATGTGCCTTTTTCATTCTCTTGCAAACTGACGAAGATTAATTAACTTTAAATAAAAAAATACTTCTTCGGCGACAAGGAAGCATAGAAAATATTGAAAATATTATAATACATCGTTGTTTATTAAGATGGCATTACAATCGTACTTCAGTGTCACACAATCATATTTCAGCGTCAAACAATCGTTCTTCAGCGTCAAAAAATCGTCCTTTAGCGTCATCCACTCTTACTTAAGCGTCACACAACAGTACATCAGCATCATACAACCGCATTTTAGCGTCAAATAATCTAACTTCAGCGTCAAACAATCGTCCTTAAGCGTCAAACACTTACTCAAGCATCACACAATAGGAGATCAGCGTCAAACACTTACTCAAGCGTCACAAAATAGGAGATCAGCGTCATACAATCGTATTTCAGCGTCAAAGTATCGTCATTCAGCGTGATAATAACGGTTTGAACGACCATAGCGGTCCAGACATGTATATTTTTATAAATATAGTTTTGTCTTTTCAAATGTACTCGCTCTGTTTTTAGATAAAGTGAATTAAGATTAAATATAAAACAAGGTATCATCTAATAAACTATAAAAATAAAAATAAGTGGTTTGATTGAAAATGAGACAACTAACAACTAAAGTTCAAATGAAGTGGATGTAAGCAATTAACAACAAGAGAGCGGCCTTCAATTATGTAAATAACCAATACCGTACAGTTAATTGTAAAAGGCACAGATATGTGGTTTCAAATATATAACACCGCAAATAATATGTCACCTATGAGTCGAGATAAAGACACATTATATTGTTGAACCAATTCTCAGAGAAGGCCTTGAATTAACATAGTGTTGATTTTACTCGTTCTTCTAGCTATATGTTGGAGCAGTGTTTTTTGTAAGGAAATTATTTTTGTTTACGAAGAACATACACTGTTGACATGCAGAGTTTTCCCTTTTCTGATATGCATTGAGTTATATTAAATGCAAAAGACGCACAGAAGTATAGATTATCGGGTTTTCTACATATTGATATCGTAAAATATTAGCCGCGAGCCACGATGTGAACCTTTTTGGCGAGTGAGCCCAGCAAACAAGCTAAAAGATAATCATTGTGTCGACCTGCTGATATTGTACGATACCTTTACGAAGAAAACCAGATTATCTGTTCATCGTTCTGTTATTGGTCTTTTCCCGCCTCCCTCAGACAGTTTTACGTTTGACGAAAGCAAGCTTGATAACGTTTCTTCAAACATTGTGGCGTCGCTGATAATGTCTGCTCTCGTCTCAAAGCCATGAAAGAAGAATTATTAAGCGACTGAGCGGATGAATTATGCAGTGGAAAAGACGATAAATGTGGTTTATTAATAAGTCACAAAACATCATTCTGCATTTATTTAAATCATTTAAAATTTAAGATTTAGATTTTTGCAAATTATCAAAATTTCATATTGTGGGATTCTTTTTTATCCAGCTGATACGAATTGTATGAAAATTTTTATAGCATAAAACTTGGCATAGTCAAAGATTTAAAGACATAATGATACAAATAACACTTTTCGAAATCACAACCCTTTGTGGCGAAGTTTCAAGTTTCTCAGCTTTTAGAATTCTATGTTGTCATTTGTATAATAATGTTTATCTATTGATTTGTTTTCGTTTATTTGTCATTGAGTTGCTTGTCTGCTATTATTTGGAGTTGCTTTTTTGACATTTTTACCAATCATGTCTGTTTGGTCTGTTTTCAAGCATGTTGGTGTTATCATCTTTGATATATTTGATACTTGATTTAATGCAGTTCTTTACAATGTAAACTGTTATCATGACCTTAAATAACAAATGTGTATCTACGATTCCCTGTTTGTAGTGAATGTTTGTAAAATAAATGAATGTCTTTGCACTTTCAATTAAGCATTTAATTTCAGGATATAGTTGCAAAGCGTAGAACAATGAATAGTTTTGCAATCACCACAAAAAAAAAAAAATTATGATTGTAGATTTTGTAGTAGGCTTTAAATATTTTGTGAATTCAATTTAATGGACAACGCTGTTTGAATAAACCTCATCGCTATTAAACGTTCTTTATAGGTGTGTGTGATTGTTCGAAGTCTGTCATCACAATGGTAGAGTTTTTCATCAACATGTGTTATGCTATTACCGGAGGAGAGATGAGACAGATTTGTGATTTCTCGAAACCCATTATTTTTTGAAGAACGTTAATGTGATAGATATAGGTGAGATTCAAAGTTATGAAGTGCCTTCCTATTCTTAAATGAGAGATATTAAAGCAATAGTGTCAAAGATGTGTTTTGTGCTGAAAAAACATTATATTTATCATGTTTATTGTGAAGATGAAGATAAAGCGATCACATCATCTGACATTTTAAAAGGGTTAGAAATCCGCGTGCTCATCGTACATCATAGATTTTGAACGCACTTCTGAATGCATCACCGACAAGTTTGATCCCTTTTGACCATCTGACTTCATTTGACTCATTTGCTTGCACAGTCCGCAACAGACGCTATTGGTAACCTGAACTTCTTGTTTTGGTTGATGACCTATGTTTTGGATCATTTGATTAGAACTCTCCTCGCTGTTGAAGATTTTGATGTCATCTGTAAGTATCCTGCTATTACTATAGTTTAATTCACCTTATAATGTACACCTTTTTAAACGGTGTTTGGAACATTTTATCAACAAGAATACATTTTATATTATTCATGTTCTCAGCAAAAGTTTACTGATAAATGCTTGTTCGTATTATTTCATTCTTCTGCATACTTAGTAGGGAAGAATACTAAACTTAAAATAATAAGAATTGCTACAAATTTATTTCTTCAACGATATATGAACAAGAAAATAATTGAAGAGAATATCATACATCGTTGTTTAATAAAATAGAATTACAGCCGTACTTTAGTATCAAACAATGGTACTTCATGGTTATACAATCGTATTGTAGCGTACGAATCGTATTTCAGCGTCAAACAATCGTCATGAAGCGTCAAAACTCTTACTTCAGCGTCACACAATAGTCCATCAGCGTCAAATTATCGTACTTCAACGTGATTATACGGGTTTGTCCTTTAAAATATTCTTGCTGTGTTTTTAAATGAAAATGAACTATAAAAAAAGATATCACCTTATAAACTATAATAATACAGAGAAGTGATACGATTTTAAATTAGACAACTAACATCCAAAGTTGAAACATGAGGTGAATGTAAGCACGTATAGTCCAACGAGCGGCATTCAACTATGAACATTACCGAAACCGTTAAGTCAACTGTAAAAGGCACTGACACGGTTTTCAAATATAAAAGATCGCAAATGTTATGCTGCCGATGAGGTGAGACAAAGACATATCATATTGTTCAACCAATGCTTGGTGTAAACCTTAAACTTATATTGTGGTGATTTTAATCGTTCTTTAACACATCGAGTTAGAGCTATGTTTTTGTAAGGAGATTATCCTTGTTTACGAAGAAGAGGCAGTATTGAAATGCACTAGGGCAAGTATCAGATATGTAAACAAGATATGGCTCGAAAGAAAACATTTTACTGCCGAGAAATGATAAGTTGACAGCTGAAAAGTTGAAATGACCATTACGCCATACTTTCTAGTTTGAAGTCGTTCAACTATGTCAAAACAGATGAACATTTCAAAATGTTAAATCAGATATTCTACTTGCAGAGTTTTCCCTTATCTGTGTTTCATTGAGGTATATTTAATACAAAGGACACACAGGAGTATAGATCATCAGATTTTCTACATTTGGATATTGTGAAATATCAGCCACACGCCACAGTGTGAACCTTTTGGCCAGTGAATGCAGCGAACGAGCTAAAAAGCTTCACATTGTGTCGAGCGGCTGATATTTTAAAATATCAATTCGAGGAAATCCCGATTATCTGCTAAGCGTTCTACTAATGGCCTCTCCCTCCTCCCTTAGACAGTTTAACGCTTGATGAAATGAAGCTTCATAACGTCTCTGCACAATTGTGACGTCGCAAATAATGTATCCCATATCAAGCCCCCTGGGTTTAATATGGGTCGTGGGCTGATACCACGGCCAATATGGAAAATAACATGTATTAATCTATTTATCACATTTTTCAAGCTGGACAAAAAAAGCATCTTTCAAATTATGTTGAATATTTTAAACAAAAAACCTGTATGATAATCACTTTCTCAGTTCGGCGTCATATTTTAAAAATTATACGGGAAAGTAAAACAAATATGTGGTATGATTGCAAATGACACATCTCTCCATGACACGGATATTAACAAATATAAGTCACCGTACGGCCTTCAACAATGAGCAAATGTTGCATTTCTTGTATGAATTTACTTGCATCGTCATTTGATACTGGGAGAAACCGCTTCTGATTGTCTGGTTGCCTCAGATGACATCTTGTTAACAAATAGTTTTTTATTGACTAGTTACTGAAAGATAAATTCGGGGGCTAGGTATTAATTTGGAGGGCTGGTATCGATATTGCCCCAGAGCGTCAAACTATAGAACATCAACGTGATAATACCGGTTAGAACGCCAATAAGTTCATTTATATATACTTAATGCAAAAGAGGGACGAACGATACCAGAAGGACAGTAGTATAACGTAATCAGAGATCAATATTTTAATTAGTTTGATTGATAGTGTGCCCTGATTCTAAATGATGAGACGTCATTGCGTCCTTAACGACAATGGCGAACAATGATGGTGCTGTTTTGTTTCATTAAATTGTTAAAATTGAACTTTTTTTCTCTTTCCTGCAAAACTTAAATATGTGATAAATAGATTATAACATGTCTTTTCCATATGTAGTATAACGTAATCAGGGATCAATATTTTAATTAGATTGGTTTTAATATAGTTGTATATTTTGCGGGCAATTATGATTTAAAACAGTAAAGTTTGCACAAAATGGTAGAGAACATGATATTGTCAGCACCAAAAATGGTTTATTGCAGAACCTTAAATAGATAAGAGTAAAGTGCTGTTCCTGTACTGGTCTTAATTTTATTTTCTGTTATGCATGTTTGTTAATATATTACGTTTAAAAAGGGTTGAGATCTTTAAGGTAGTTTAACACAAAAAGTTGTAATATGTCATATCTTATTTTTTTATTATTTATTTGGAGAGTTCTTGTGTTTAAAACATACCTTTATAGAAATGAGAAGATTTGAAATTATTGCCAATAATTGTATTTACAACATACATATAGATATAAGAAGATGCGTTATAGTGGCAATGAGACAACTCTCTGTTCAAGTCACAATTTGTAAAAGTAAACCATTATAGGCCAAAGTACGGCGTAACCTTAGCTCACACCGAAAAGCACGCTATAACGGGCCCCAAAATGAGTCTAGTGTTAAACCATTCAAACTGTAAAAACCAATGGTCTAATCTATACACAAAAAAAAAACGATAAACGAGAAACACTCATAAACCACATCAACACACGACAACTACTGACATCAGGTTCCTGACTTAGGACAGGTGCAAACAGATGCAGCGGGTTTAAATGTTTTAATAGGTACCAAACTTCACTCTTACCTGAAACAAAAGTGTAACATCAAAACATCATAGAAAGACATGCAATAACATATATGTATATATAGATCTATTGGTATAAAGACCCGTCAGTTATTGAATTCGAAGTTGCCTTCTTGGGGTCAATCTATTTTTGAAACATCTAGATGTCTTGGTTATTTTTCTAAGTGGATTGCTATCTCATTTATATGTACCCTACAGCTACTTTTTATTCATTAAAAGTTTGGCCCGATATCAATAATTTAATTACGCTGAACAATCCAAATAATATGTCAAAAATTGTGTCGAACTATTTGGAATTTATAATACTTGTATCTGTTTGATTTATCATGTTGATATGGGGACGAAGTCCCCTATTACAGTAGAAAATTCAATACACTAAAATCAAAAAAAAATCGGGAAATTTTCCCGAAATTTTTCATTGTACTAATGAACTCAAAATCGTTGAACACTTTGTATGTCGCGTTTTTGAATTTCCAGTTTCCGGATCTGCGTAGAAATCTACTTCCGTTTCCGGTCTTGTTTGCATGAGAACTTGAATAAAATGTATATATATCAGTCTAAGAAAAGAACACAATACTAATTCGCTCCAACTGGATCCGCCACTTCACCTACTATGTCAATACTAAAAAACAAATTAAAACGAGATGAAGAAGATGTAAATATTTTATTTGAAGAAAATCTGGCTTATCACAATTCAAATTCTCGCAAAAAACGTTTTTGAAATCAAATTTTAATAGATAATGCAAATATTAAGCGAGTATTGGTTTTATTCGTTCCAGGATGACCTATTATATTCGTAACGCTGCAAGTGGATACAGCAAGAAAGAAACCCATTTAGCTCTTACGTCAGCCGATCCGACTACTGCATGGTCATTGAAACGTTTTCTTTACACATTTTAAAGCAAGAATTCTACTGCAAGTTAAATCATTTGAACAAGGTAGGTAAAAACGCCATACCAATTAACTTCATTTAGGCGTATTTATATTTAGAAAAAAATATAATTATGGAATGCAAAACTTTTTCCATGTTTACGCATTTTGGCGTGTATTTTTGGTCCAGTAAGAGAGAACGTTCGATACGTTCCTTCCTTAGCATGAAAATTGGAAGTTTCTTGAAAGGGCCATAACGTCAATGGGAATTAAAGTCCATACAGCAACTCTTCAAACATTAAGCAATTTTATGCAAAAAAACTAATGAACTAAATATATAACTTCACAAACAAGGACTAAAATACCTGTTAAACAAATAGATAGACAGGAGTCACCAATGTATTGGTTGCTTTTCAGAAAGCATTCACTGAAACCATCGATAATGATAATGAAGAAATGTGTAAACCTAGTAATGAGTCTATAGATTATGATAACGTCTTCCTTGAGTCGAAACGAGAGATTTGTTTGGCTAACACATACAGAACAAAGGAAATAAAGGACACGAATTTCTACTTGGAAAATCCCCAATGACCAAAGAGATATGGAAAAAAAAGATACTACCCATGAAGAATATTATTATTTTGGGAAGCTTTAAGGACGCATACAATTATCTTACTTTAAAAACATTGTTTGGTTATCAGTGGACAACACTACACTGCAGAAAAGCACAGTTCGTTAGGATAACGGATGAGGATATGTACATGCAAATTCCTGGAATATGCAAATATCCATTAAGGAAAACTCCAATGCATTCACCACCACCGTTAGAGGTAGGTGTCAGCGTGTTGCAAATCCTATACGAGATAAAAGGTCAAAATGATATCCTTCATTTAAAAACTACCCAGAAACAAGATATCCTGGTATTGTCCAGGTACTGGAAATGTCACTAATTTGAACGTCGTGACAATAATAATGAAAATATCAAAAGTGGATCCTTTTCACATTCGAAAGATGTGTGTGTCAAGATTACATCTTATTTGAAGTTTTATGCGAGCTTATGACTTTGGCAATTGTCAAATTAACGATTTAACATTAGTTAATATTGATCGAGTGTCAATAAGAATGCTGAGACGAAATTTGGGAGACACCTTGTATTCCAAATAAAGTATGACTGAAACATACAAAGTACAGTAGAAATTGAAATAAAACATAAACATCTTCATAATAGAGGCACAACACTTCAATCAATTTGTTCTTTCAACTTCCGGTGCCTACCTTAATTAATAAACTAATAAAATGTCATAGGAGTGTGTTGACAGAACAGTATATTTCTGATATAAACTAGTGAAATGTACAAATCCCGTATTGTAGCTGTTTAAGAGATTGAATATGGATATCAAATAATATATATAACTATCTCCATTTTTATCTGAAAGTGGACAAGTAACACTTTAAGACTCAAACGATGATTTAAGACTGTTTTTTTTATGCAAAATGTTGAAAAAAATCATATATCGCCATCATAAAGAATAGTCATAGTGTTCCATTAGGCCACAAAATGTACGGACTAAGTAATTTTTGAAAATATGGATAAAGGTCTAGCTCTTAATGAACCAGCTGACTGTAATCAATAACAAGCTTTTTAACACAACTTATATACGTTTTGTTCGCATAAAAAAAAAATCTGAACGATGAGGATAATCTTCAAAATCAGAGAAAATCATTTCTGTTTTGGCTAAAGTTTGTATTGTAGTTGGGCTATTTAAGTTATAATAAAAAATGACATATAAATTTAACAATTTTTAGTATGAATATATCAATCAGTAGTATTAAAAAATATGTAACATGTCAGCCTCAACTCAAATATAGCGATTATTGAATGAGAATAAAAAGAAACACGTGATAGCCAATATAGAGCAATAACAACTAATACATTTTGCACATACATTTTCATTTTATTTAGAGAAGTTACTCTTTTTTTGTAAAGAATGACACATGTCAAATCTATAACTTTGAATCATATGTATAGAAGATCAACTTCATTACCCTAACGGCCTATATTCGAAAGCCTTTCAGAAATGTAAAGTTGTAAATGATATTACTATAAAGATAAATTTATTAGCCCTGACAGTATATTACATTTTCATTCGACCAGTCTGTTTTTTTTCTGGTGGAATGAATATATTGTGTGACCGATATCCAAAATTTTACCAAAACATGCCATAATTGTGTTGGTTCTTTTTCTTGTCAATCATTTGCGTTTCTTATGATTTGCGTTGTTTTTTTGGTAAAGATATTGCTGTAATGTTTTCAAAAGCGTCATATCAAATTATACAAGCAACTTACGAGTTTCTATATTTTTCTTTTTATTACTTGCAAATAAATTTTACAAATCGTATGACTCTGTTGCAATTCTAAGAAGCAATTTTATTTTTAGTTACAAAGAGCAAAAAAAAAAAGAATAAAAATCGTCCAACTAATTGTGTATAAAGTTCAATCTTAAAGGAAATGTTTTTAAATGCACGTTTAAAAAAACGTTTAGAAATCAACACGAGTCATGTAGAATGACGATATACTTTTCAGCTGTTAAAATATTTCAAATCTGAAGCTGTCTCAAACAGGTAAAATTATCGTGATCAGTATTTATTGTTTTTTAACTTAAAAAAATGTGTTCTATTGTACATGTAATTCTTGTGCTTTTATTATTGTGGCATAGGTTTTGGATATCGGTCACAACTGATTGATACATAAAAGTAGCATACAAACTTTAATACATGTGTAATCATATCTTTTTGTCCTCCAATTTGTTTGTTATAATAGTCAATATTCTCAGTTTTGTCTCTTAATTTTGATATTTAGTATATTTTCCAACTGTTATACAACATTGCACATTGTCATATCTTTTAAAATGTTATAATTACCCTAGCTTACATGAACCGGCAAATAAGAGAAATAAACATATTAAAATTGATCTTCAAGAGGTGGCAAGTCCTTTGGTTTGAATATGTAACCTATATATTCACCAATTTATCATTAAAATACAAAATGTAATAAAAGACAAAATAAGTATGGGTATGTTCATGACACAAAATCATTGCGCATAACTTATCACAATATTTGGTCAATTATTTTATTTTTTTCTCAAAATAATTCAAGTATTGAAATAACAAACACTGTTTTGAACATTTATTATGTATCACTCGCTTATTATGTTGATGTAAAAACGAGTAATTTAATTTCACAAATTAAATGAAATTTGTTATGCCTGCTACTTTATTTATTTTTTCTAAATAAAGAAAATAATTGTTGTCCGCTGAGTTCTCCATTATCAACCGTTACCAAATATTTGCAATACTCAAATTCAATGAAATTGAAATGAAATCTTGAAAATTTGAACGCTGTTAAAAAATACCATTAAGAAAAATGTATCTACACTAAGGCCGAAACAACAAACTGTATAAATGGGCATTCAGTGTCATGGTGTTTGTAAATCAAAGTTAGCTTGTTGTTATCAGTATATTTGAAAAGTTTCGTCAACATAATAAGTTGATAACTATATTGATTATCGCTTTTCGTTTGTAAAACGTTATTTATTTTTGTATTTTTTTTTTAATTTTTAGAACATGAAAATATTCTTATGCTTATGCAATACAAAATTTGTGAATGAATCCACAGTATGAAATGGTGAGCGTTTGACTTGTAAAATTCTAACAAAATTAAGCAGAATATATAAAGAGAATACATAAAATTTTGGAGTAACAGCGACAAGTATATGATTTGTTAAATAAATCTAATTATCTTAGGTATGATTTTGTTTTTATAAAATTGATCAAATATGTGTTTTTTCTATTGCAGGCATTGTCGTCGGCATAAATAGTGCAAACGTTTTTATCTATATTCAGGCCGTTAGTTTTCGGTATGGTTTTTTTTTTCATTGTTGAAGGCCGTACGGTGACTTACATTTGTTGAATTCATTTTATTTAGTTTTTAGTGTAGAAATGCTACATTAGTAATCGTACAACTTTTTTTTACTATAATAAATATTCCATTTTTTTCATTTCTTTTCTACAAATAATATAACAGGCATTAGTAGTTCTGTTATCACAAACTTGATACTATATTACATAAATTATAAACATTCAAATATCAAAATATAGTGCTAACATAGAAAACAATCAGGATATTGCTGATTAGCAACACTTAACTAATGAAGAATATATATAATGAAACCATTGAATATATATGTTACATTTTCTTCAACTTTGTCATATGTTGGTTTAGTGTCCACCAAACCGCATACAACTTTGTTTGTAAAGTAAACAGATTTGACAAAAAATATAAGGCATCATATTATACAAACCTAAAGAAGTTTCCAATGCTTTGTTAATACATGAGTTGTATAATGTGACAACAACTCGTGATTAAAAGAAATTAATTAGTTTTAAAAATATCATTTGTTTTAAACTCAACCAATCGCAAATAAATGTTTTATTTAACAGAATCTTACTAAATGCGTTCGCCAAATGTATTAAGACATCACGTTTCGGTCTAATGACGATACTTGTCGGTCTCCGGACATTCAAAGTTGGTGGGAAAACAATAGTGTTTTTGATTTCAATATCTTACCTTTATATTTTAAACAGACATATTATAACGGTTCCAATATGTATAGGTTACCAGAGTTAATCTGATGTTATCATTTAAAAATAAATGTCACATAACACTTAACGAACCTATATAACTTTCAACGTCAATATCACAGATATGTTAATTAGTATTTAGTTCACAACATGAGACATGCCATATTCTTTTTGATGTCATTACTTATAAGTCATTAAATATAGTAAACCACATCATAAGGTCCCAGGGAGCACATTAACATATGTTATTGTCAAAACCCTAACAGACAAATTATAATTTTCGACAGATCAGCTTCTCTTATTTACTCTGAAAGATGTTAACTTCATTAAAAGAGGGACGAAAGATACCAAAGGGACAGTCAAACTCATAAATCTAAAACAAACAGACAACGCCATGGCTAAAAATGAAAAAGACAAACAGAAAAACAATAGTACACATGACGCAACATAGAAAACTAAAGAATAAACAACACGAACCCCACCAAAAACTAGGGGTGATCACAGGTGCTCCGGAAGGGTAAGCAGATCCTACTCCACATGTGGCACCCGTCGTGTTGCTTATGTGATTACAAATCCGGTAAATTAAATAAGAAGCAACATAAGTTTCCAATTGATAAAAAAAGATATACTTCAATTAGTAAAATACCTTTAAGGAATCACATCAACTCAAAATATGCAACAGACGTCTTTCGCTATGCATTCCTCATACGTCATGCAAATTTACACTCAGTCAAAATGTCAAAATCGGACAGCAACTCCAGCATCGAAAGAGCCAAGATTGCACAAACATTCGCTTGTGAATTTAAGCGCATACATATCGTATCGGTCAAGCAAGTCATGACGGGTATCATGAAGTTATAAAAGTCTAAACCATTGATCTATGTTTGTGTCTGGAGCACACTACTATTGATGATTTCATAGATGACTGTGCAAAATGGGAACGTGTCAATAGGAAATTGATATATAATCGACTTTATTTACTCATAACACCTCCATTCATAACAAAAGTCTGAGTGAAATGAAAACTTTTCATAAACAAGAAATACAAACATATGGTATATATATAGAGATATTCCAAATACCGTTTCGATTCCTAAAATCACTGAAGAGACATTAATTGTCGAAATCCGAATATGGTGTACAAATTATTGCACCTCATGTTTGTGGCATACTATTTTTGCCGCAAGTTTATTGTTTTTTTTGTTTAGTATTAAATTAATATTAAGGTCCATTTATTACATCTTTTGATCAATTCATTTGGCAATCGCCAATGGCAGTCAGCAGGGTTTAAGAACATCAGTTGTTCGACCTGTTAGTCAAATGCGTTTTGTTAAAATTTACTTTTTCACTTATTTGGTCTTTTGGAAAATGTTGTTTGTGCTGTATTTAGCATTGAACGTAGTTTTCAATTTAGACTTGTATGTTCGAATCCTGGCGAAGGAAGAACAAAATATTTGCGAAAGCAAATTTACAGATCAAACATTACTGGGTTGATGATTAGGCGAGTTGTATATACAGAATGTACACAGCCAGGTATCACCATCAATGCTGGTGATCCGATGGATAAATCTGTTGTCACTGGTTCAGACGTATTTATATACATAATTATTTCTGTGACTGTATCTTACATTAATTTGTAAGATCCTTTACTATAGATAATTTAGCTGATCTGTAAAAAAAACCATTTTCATGCCTTATATATTATGTACTGTAGTACGACGCTAGATTACAACTGAAGTGGAAAGGTAACACCCGGCCACCGAAAGCTTTATTTTTATGAAGCCCAGGTGGTCGTGTGGTCTAGCGCTCCGGTTACAGTGCAGGCGATTTGGTGTAACGATATCTCAGTAGCATGGGTTCGAATCCCGGCGAGGGAAGAACAAATAATTTGCGAAAGCAAATTTACAGATCTAACATTGTTGGGTTGATGTTTAAACGAGTTAGACTCAAACGTACTTATAAATATAATTATTTTCTGTGACTGTACATTAATTTGTAGGATCCTTTACTAAAGATAACTTAGCTGATCTGTAACAATAACATCTTCATGCCTTATATATCATGTACTGTAGTACGCCGCTAGATTAAAACTGACGAGGAAATGTAACACACGGCCAGCGAAAGCTCTTTTTTGAGAGCCCAGGTCGTCGTGTGGTCTAGCGGGACGGCTGCAGTGCAGGCGATTTTGTGTCACGATATCACAGTAGCATGGGTTCGAATCCCGGCGTGTTGAATACCTTCTGCAGTTTCGATGTGGCATGTATTATGTTGGCGACACAGAACAGTCATTCAACAAACGCATGAATGGTCATCGTAGTGACTTCCACCATCATCATAGATCACAACGAGGATTGGTTTAGGGCTGACATAATTGCCCGGGAATGGTTTTGAATTAAAAAAAAAATAATCTCAGAACAGTTTCCCCAGAAGGCATTAATGGAAAAACATAGAACGAGTCACTCATTTTCCGTACCATCACTCTTTCCCGCCATCACTTGTCTCCAGTAACTCCAGCTTCCGTATTGGACTCTTATAAGATTTTTCCAAGAATACTAGTTTAAATTACAGGATTGGCAGGGATGTATAACTACGCAGTCACGTTCAATTATTTAACCTTAGTCAAAATACTATTTTTTTAATCATTATTTATTTGGAATGTTTAAATACGCAGTCTTTGTTATTATTGCTCTACCTTTGTAAAATTTGAAATATTACACCAACTTAAATTGGTCAGGGCTGTTTATTGTGATTGTTTTTCCATGCAGTTGTTGTAACATCCTAACTGTCTTCTCTTTTGGAATTTTAGAGTTGTGCCAGTTCATATCGCAAATAACTATTTTTGTTTTTGCATATCTGTGCAGTCTTTGCGTCGTGTTTGGAAATTTTTAAATTGTACCAGCGTCTCTGATGTTTGCTAAAACTGTTGTTTTGTTGTATAAATTCAAGATTGTGATAGTGTTATAATTAGAATAGATTAACATGATTCATTTTACACCGTTGTCATACTGAAGAAGGATATCTGTTATCCAAAATATCTAAAGTGACAATTGTTAATTTTATTGATATTTTTTTAGTGATTTTGTACCCTTTTAGACTGGTTATATCTTATATTTTGTAGTGCATTGTAACATATCTATATGATCCATCGCCCCGTAAGACTTTTCGTTAGCTATTTATTCAGCCATTATATATATATTCAATTTATTCTTGTTTATATATATATAGATATATATATACAAGTCTAAATTAAAAACTACGTTGAATCCTATGATTGCGTTGGATAAAAATCTCAATTTTTATACATGTGCATACGTGTGCATGTAAAACAAAGTTCGTTGTTGAAGGGTCTTACTACAGCACAAACAACATTTTCCAGAAGACCATAAAAAGTGAAAAAGTATATTTTAACAAAACGCATTTGGCTAACAGGTCGAACAACTGATGTTCTTAAACCTGCTGACTACCATTGGCGATTGCCAAATACATTGATCACAAGATGTAACAAAATGGATCTTAATATTAATTCAATACTAAACAGAAAACAATAAACATGCGGCAAAGATGTAATACCACAAACATGAGGTGTCAAATTTTTTTTCTGTTCACCAGATCCGGATTTCGACAATATATTTATATATATATATGTAACAATAACATCTCCATCCGTTATATCATATACTGTAGTACGACGCTAAATTAAAACTGACGAGGAAAGGTAACACACGGCCACCGAAAGCTTTATTTTGAAGCCCAGGTGGTCGTGTGATCTAGCGGGACGGCTGCAAGACAGGCGATTTGGTGTAACGATATCTGAGAAGCGTGGGTTCGAATCCTGGCGAGGGAAGAACAAAAAATTTGCAGATCTAACATTGTTGGGTTGATGTTTATACGAGTTGTATATACATTATGTACACAGCCATGTATCACCATCATTGCTGGTGATCCGATGGATAAATCTGTTGTAGAGTTGTCACTTACTCAGACGTACTTCTAAATATAAATATATGTATATATATATACATATTTAAAAAGACCGTTTTATCTTTTGAAGTGTACTCGGTGTGTTTTTACATAAAGTAAATTCAGATTATAACTAAAAAAAGGTATCAACTTTTAAACTATAAAAATTAAAACATGTGGTATGATTGAAAATGAAACAACTAACAACCGAAGTTCATATGAAGTGAATCTCATCGACCACAGAGCGGCATTCAACTATGAAAATCACCAATACCGTACAGTCAACTGTAAAATGCACCGACACGGTTTTCAAATATTAAAGATCGCGAATAATATGCCGCCTATGTGTTGAGACAAAGACACATCATATTGTTCAACCAATTTTCGGTGTAAACCTTAAACCTAAATTGTGTTGATATTAATCGTTCATTATCATTATGGAGTTGGAGCAGTGTTTTTGTAAGGAGATTATTCTTGTTTACGTAGAAGAGACAGTGTTGATATGCACGAAGGCAAATATCAATTCAGATATGTAAACAAGAAACGACTTGAAAGAAAATATTTTATTGCCGAGAAAGGATAAGTTGACATGACCATTTTGCGAAAATTTTCGAGTTTGAAGTCGTCCAGATATGTCAATACAGAGGAACATTTTTAAATGTGAATCAGATCTTCTATTGCAGAATTTTCCCTTATTTGCATTTCGTTGAGGTACATTTAATGCAAAGGACGCACAGAAGTATAGATCATCAGATTTTCTAAAAAGCTTCACATTGTGTCGAGCAGCTGATATTTAACAATATCTATTCAAGGTAAATCCGATTATCTGCTCATCGTTTTATTAATGGCCTCTTCCTCCTCCCTTAGACAGATTAACGCTTGATAAAAGAAAGCTTGATAATGTCTCCGCACACGTTGGGACGTCGCTGATAACGTATCCTGAATCAAGCCCGAGGGCTTGGTCGTAGGTTGACAGTGAACAAATACAGTTTTGTCATAAAACAATCACTTTTGCATTGTGCCGTCATATTTTTTCAATTATGACGACAACATTTACGGGAAAGTTTGTGATTATAAAAAATAAGATGTGGTATGATTGCCACTGAGACAACTCTCAACAAGAGAGCAAAATGACAAAGAAATTGACAACTAAAGGTCACCATACGGCCTTCAACAATGAGCAAATCCCATACCGCATAGTTAGCTATACAAGGCCCCGAAATGACACTGTAAAACAATTCAAACGAGAAAACTAACGGCCTAATTTGTGTATAAAAAAAAACCGAAAAACAAACATTAAACATATAAACAAACGACATCCACTGTAGTTCATTTATGTTTATGTAATGCAAAAGAGGAACAGAATTATAGATTATTGGGTTTTCCACATATTAATACTGTAAAATATTAGCTAGTGAGCGCAGCGCTTTGTTTTATAAGAAATTGTATTCTATCTGTCTATTGATCGTTCAATTGAAGACAAGAAAGGCACAGCGTAGAAAAATTACAAGACAACATCAAACTTCAATGATTCTGATAGCAGACTTTGTAGTTGGCTTTATATATTTTTTGGAATTCAATCTGATTTACACTGCTGTTTCAATATACCTCATCACTATTAATTGTTCTTTATAGGTGTGTATTAAGTTTAAAAGTCTAATGTTAAAATGGCAGAGTTTCATAATCATGTGTTATGTCATTACCGGAGGTGAGATAAGAAAATTATGTGATTTCTAAAAATCCTATCTTTTGACAATAATGTGTATTATGTGATGGATGTATTTGAGATTCATAGTTTTGCAGTGCATTCCCATTCCTAAATGATAAATGAAAGCAATACTGTTTAAGATTTATGGAACGCCGGAACTGTCTTGTAGTGTAAATATTTAATGTGCTCTGTCACTTTGTCTTTACGTCCGGTCGTTTCTTCTTTATATTATGTGCAAATGTCTGTATTTCTTGACACGGCATCTCTGTGTTATGTCAAATTAGTTATTTGTTTGGTCAAACAGTAGTATTATATATCATTGCTAAAGTTTGTTGTGTACAATAGGCATTACATCATGCTTTTACTACTATATATTCTGTGAATATTTCGAAACTTTATCATCAACCACCTTTACATTCTCTCATATTTTATCTATGTTCTTTCTATTCTTCTTTTACGTAAGTCAGTTAAAAATTGCGTCCTGTCTCAAGTGTTATTGTTATGCCGAATGTTCTAAAGGTTTTGTTTTGATACACCTTTGTTCTATGTAAACCTCATGATATTATAGTCTTTTGGCGTTATATTGTGTTAATACATATGTATCTCCAGTGAAAAACACAACACATCATGGTATAGTTCCTATGCGTTTTGCCGAACAATTGATACTCTCTGTGAGCATTCATTACGTCATGTGCAAATGCCATTTACATTATGTGCAAACAACTTATACGTTTTGTGCAATTCTCGTTTAACTTATGTGCAAAAATCGTTCCCCTTATGTGCAAACATCGTTTACCCTATGTGCAAACATAGTTTACCTTATGTGCAAAGACCTATTGGGTTATGTGGAAATACCTATTAAATTATGTATAACAACTACATCATTATGTCCAAACATCTATTACGTTTTGTGCAAACACCCTATTACGTTATGTCCAAACACCAATTACGTTATGTGCAAAAAAAAAAGATTAAAACAAAACGCATCAGTGATATACACTTTGAAAATTAAAAAAAAATAAAAGTTTTAGCTTTCTAAAAAGCTCTGAACTACTTCGTTGTATTCTTTTTCAAGGTAATATCCATTGGATGTTGAATGTGAACTGAAGGTTATATATGTGCATCGGGATGTCGATTTAGTATTGGAAATGTAGTATTTTTATATATTGATTGATATAAAAATGTTATATAAATATTAAGTTTTTTGTTCTATTTAAAGAGTGTGCGTTATACATTTATTCTTTTTATATTTTGTTCACTTTACTTGTTGAAAATTAAAATATTTACAAATATATAGACACGATTCTCGAGGTGTGTCTCTCTGGAGTAGTGCCTAGATTGACAAAAGTCATAAATACATTTAATGCATTTTTGAAAACATTGTACAGGAACATTTTTTAGCAAACAAATCGTGCATATTGCAGATTAGCAATGCAAATAAACACTTATTAATGATTGATATTTCAATTTTCAATTTCAGTGTGTAATATATATATGCATGATAAAACGACCATGAATTAATAACATTTGATCTGAAATATAATACACATAGTTAAATTTCCGGCATTTGATGGCTTAATATCCTCAGAAGAGAACAGTTTGTAATTATTTATCGCATTTAAGCCACTAGTTGTTGCTGAATATCAGCCACATCATGAAGCAAACACACAGAATTTATATGAGACAATTTATTATTTCCAGATGGCGTGTATATAGACTGAAATTAAAAGCTCTGTCCTGTTATTCGAAGCAAAAAAGGCTACATGTAAAAAACAAAATGCAACCTCATTTCTTTACGGAAAATGTGAACGGAAAATAAGTTAATTTAAAAAAGAAGACGTGGTATTATTGCCAATGAGACAACTCTCCACAAGAGACCAAAATGACACAACTTTAGGTCACCGTACGGCCTTCAACTATGAGCAAAGCCCATACCGCATCGTCAACAATAAAAGGCCTCGAAAAGATTATGTAAAACAATTCAAACGATAGCACTAACGGCCTTATTTATGTAATGTTCTCTTTCATCTGCACCAAGCAGGTCATTTCATAGGTCGCCATATCTTGCATACATATTCATAACATATGGTTTTAGAAGGCGCCGAATTACATTTATGAATGTTAGACTTTTGACAAGGTCAACACATTATATATGTGTCTATTCAGATGTTATTGACCGAGGACGAATATATTTTCCCGCCACCTCTTATCTTGTATTTGTTTTTTGAATCAGCAGGGAGTTGTGGCAAAACTGAGCCCATAGCCCCTCTTAATCAAACTGCTTATAGAACCAACAAACGCAGCTCCATCATTTTCAAAATTCTGGTTCCGCCACTGGTCATTGAATAAGAAATCAAAAAGAGATAGAAAAAAAAAATAGGTCCGTGAGTTTGTTTATCTAATGATATCTTAATGAACAACTTTTCTATTCATTTTACATCGGATGACCGTGAGGGCATTAATGTGTATTGCTGTCGCCTAACATTTCCATTACGTAACCTTCGTTTTGAGATTGTAACCGATCTATAAACATGATAACAATAAATACGCGGACGTTATCGAGTGCAAAATTACATTCCTTATCACTTGTTCTTAATTCATTTCAAATGGATACTCCTAAAAATATATTGTTTTGAACATAAATTAATGATATGAAAATGTCGTTAAACTCGTAAGAAACATAAATAAAGTAAAAAAATCTTTAATATTTATAAGAACGTTTGTAATCTCCCATACAGAGTTATCTATCTTTGCTCCCTCTCTCTGCGTGGGACAAAAGGATGTTTTGCTGGAAAATATGAATGCCCACTCAAATTCAATCTATCAGAAAAATCGAATTATTACAGCAGAGTGTCCACCATGCACTTGCACAGCACTATAATTAATATAGTGCAATAGAATGATATACAAATGGATAAAAATTATATATACCTGTAACTGTAATTTACAAATATTAAAATAATGTATATAAAAAAAACCAGAGTTTACTGATTTGTATCACTTCTACGATGAAGTTGAATTTATCATCCACGCACAGAAAAAATATATATCTGTATTTTAACGTCACTTTCAGGTAAAGAGATGTGATTTGGTTTTCTTAGACAAGTGCTTGTGACCGTCCACTAGAACTTGCGGTCATCCGATGTTCAGTACTTAAGTACTTTGATTAATATCTTCAACCTAAAGATGTTCTCAAAAATTGATAAAACATAACAAGGGTTTTATATTTTTTATAAATGTCTTGTTATTTTTATTTTATCTTGATTCATTTTGAGAACTCAAACCGTATCAATGACATACTGCACATTTAAAGATTTTTTTAAAAGCTTGCAATTTCATGGTGCTTTAAACGGATGAATAAGAGGGTTCCGAAATTCCAACAATACAAAACATGACTTTCTTAATTTTTTAATTGGTAGCAGGAAAATTACAGAAGAATTTAAGTCTTCCCTTTCGTGTTAAAGTCTTCACGGTTTTCTTTTCGATATATAGGTGATTTTATTTTAAGAATTTTGACTAAATATGTTACGTCGATTTCAAGGCGAACAAGATTGAATCAATTCAAGACTGTAACCGCACTTTGAGGATAATTTGGATTGAATCATATGCCTCGTAACCTATTAATAAAAAAACCGTTTCGCTTTAACAGTAGCCGAGAAAAGAGGGACCGATATATCTAAAAATGGCAATATTTAACGGAAACTGTCAAAGATAACATTTAGATCCAAAAGAATATATTTGTATGAAATTTTATATTTTTTAACAGAAAATTTCTTAAATAATGATATGCAGCAAATCCCTTTTATGAACATTTGGCTTAATTGTGTATTTAGCTATATTTATCGAACCATTCGCGTTCATAACTAAACGCATCGAATCTTACTGTTTATACCGTATATCCCGCAATAATATTCATTGAATTTATGACTCTCCGTTCGGAAAATAGGTTGATGTTTCTAGTTTATACGACGATATTCATTGACATATTGAACCAAAAGATAAATGTATATCAACAGGCCGTACGGTGACCTATAGTTGTTTTAATGTCTGTGTCATTTTGGTCTTTTGTGGATAGTTGTCTCATTGGCAATCATACCACATCTTCTTTTATATATATCAACAACTGTGGAATAATATATTGATTATAAATGTACTTTGTCGATAAACGTGAAATTTATTTGTACGAGCTTTAGAAACAGGACGAAAAGCGAGGCTTACCGAATTTTCTCCTGTTTTGCAGCGAGAACTAATACATGTTATATTTCTGACAATGTACATATATTGTTTACAATTTACACCTGGTATTTGAGCATAAGTTGTATAAATCTTAACCATTGTCTTTGATTTTTACAATTATTGAAACGCGGACTCGAAGAAAACCCCAAAATGAAGATTACCCAGAGAGAAATATATTACCGATTGATCAACATGGAAACGGGAAGCAGGGAAATTTATTTGTACATGTACAAACAAAGCAAAAAAAAATTGTTTATCTGTTATTTGTATACAATAACTAGCTAATTGCAGGATAAAAGCGAATTACTTAACTGTAACCATTTTTTTTAAACTGGTGAAAAATTAAATGGGGTAGAAAAATAAATAGATTAGATGACTATGCGGTATGGGTGTTTTGTTAAAGGCCATACGAAGATCTATATATTGTTATTTATTTCTTTTTCATTTGGTCTCTCGTGGAGAATTGTCTCATTGGCATTCATACCACATTTTTTTTTATAGATAGTCAGGTTTTTCTGAAATTCAAAAGGAAAATTATGTTAAGATGACCATTTTAGCAACGAAATTATTTATTTATTCTTCTGGACAACAAAATATGCATATCACTTATAAAAAAAATAATAGAAGAAAACATTTCAATTTACTATAATATTTATTTTTTGTATCGTTCTTGATGACACGGTTCGAAAAGTTAACGGACCAAATACGGATAAATGAAAGTCATTATATGGAGTTTCAAGTTGCGGGATTTAATTTCGAGTATGGCCAGTGAAGGTGAAACAAGGCTGATAACCCTTTCATTAAAAAAAAATATGTGTATGCGTCATTTTTGTAGATTACAGGATGATGCAGTTTTTAATATGAAAAAAAAAATCTTAAACATTTGATTCCTTAGCTGCTACGTGAATCGTAAGAGAGGTCATTACATTTGTATCATTAATCTAGTACACGTTTCTCGCTAGATGATAACCCTACTTGGAGGTTAATAACAAATCATCCTGGTCTCTTGTGAAGAGTTGTCACATTAGCATTCGTACCACATCTTCCTTTTTATATCGTATTGTTCCTTTCGGTTGCACCTCTTGAAAACTAAAGTCGTGTCTGTATATTTGTTATAATTTTCAACAAGTAAAGTAAACAAATTTTAAAAGCATGGATGCATAACGCACACTCTTGCGAAGAGCAAATTAATTTCCCATAAAACTAGATACAGATACAATGTAATTATATAGCATTTTTACACCAATCAATATAATTAATATAAAAATCCAAAGTTTGTTAGAAAGGTCAAACTATTAATTTTCTTCATTTTCAAAATGCATATCATTGATGCGTTTTGTTTTAATCTGTGTCAAAAAAGCGTTTACCAGAACGTAATAGGTGTTTGCACATAACGTTAAGGTGTTTGGACATAACGTAATAGGTGTTGCACATAACGTAATAGATGTTTGGACATAATGAAATAGGCATTTGCACATAACTTACATGGTGTTTGCACATAATGTAAGCGGTATTTGCACATAACGTAATAGTGTTTGCACATAATGATGTAGTTTTTATACATAACTTAATAGGTATTTGCACATAACGTAATAGGTGTTTGCACATAAGGTAAACGATGTTTGCATACAGGGTAAACGATGTTTGAACACAGGGTAAACGATGTTTGCACAAAGGGTGAACGATGTTTGCACATAAGGTAAACGAGGTTTGCACAAAACGTATTAGTTGTTTGCACATAATGTAAAAGGCATTTGCACATGACGTAATGAATGCTCACAGAGAGTATCAATTGTTCGGCAAAACGCATATGAATTATACCATGATGTATTGGGTTTTTCACTGGAGATACATATGTATAAACAAAACATAATGCCAAAATACTATAATATCATGAGATTTACATAGAACAAAGGTGTATCAAAACAAAAGCTTTGGAACATTTGACATAACAATAACACTTGAGACAGGACGCAATTATTAACTGACTTACGTAAAAGAAGAATAGACACAGCATAGATAAAATATAAGAGAATGAAAAGGTGATTGATCATAAAGTTTCGAACTATTCACAGAATATATAGTAGTTACAGCATAATGTAATGCATATTTTACACAACAAAGTTTAGCAATGACATATCATACAATTGTTTGACCAAACAAATTACTAATTTTACATAACAAAGAGATTCCGTGTCAGGAAAGAAAGGCATCTGCACATAACATAAAGAAGAAATGACAGGACGTAAAGGCAAATCGACAAAACACATTAAATATTTACAATATAAGACAGTTCCGGCATTCCATAAAGATTTACTGGAACAAAATTATATTTGTCGTGAAGATGAAGATAAAGCATCCACATCCGATTGGGAATTTAAAAGGTATAGAAATCTGCGTAATCTTCGCAATGTCATATATATTGAACGTGCGTCTGAATGTATAATCGATCATTTTGATCCCTTACGATAACGTGTCCAGTTTGTGATCATCTAACCGGATGTTATTCATTTGGGTGATGTGCTATACTTTGGACCATTCTATTATTACCTAGCCGTTTAGCGATGCCGATGTTGTCTGAAAGTATCCTAGTAAGATAGCGTTACAACCGTACTTCGGTGTCAAACAATAGTTTGTAGGCGTCATACAATCGCATTTCAGCGTACCATAATCGTACTTCAGCTTCAAACAATCGTCCTAAAGCGTCAAACACTTACTTAACCGTCATCCAAAAGTCCAAAAATATATTTATAAATACTGTTTTGTCTTTTAAATTGTACTCGGTGTGTTTTCAGATAAAGTAAATTAAGGTTAAATATAAAACAATGTATTATCTAATAAAATATAAAAATGAAAAGAAGTGGCATGATTGAAAATGAGACAACTAACAACTAAAGTTCAAATGAAGTGGAGTTAAGCAATTAACAACCAGAGAGCGTTCTTCAACTATAAGAATCACTAATACCATATAGTTAGATGTAAAAGGCACCGACATGGTTTTCAAATATATAACACCGCAAATAATATGTTGCCTTTGAGTCGAGATAAGGACAAATCATATTGTTCAGCCAATTCTCGGAGAAGACCTAGAATTTGCATGACGTTGATTTTACTCGTTCTTTTAACTATGTGTTGGAGCAGTGTTTTTTGAAAGGAGATTATTCTTGTTAACGACGAACCGACAATGTTGAAAGGCAGATTTTCCCGTATCTGAAGTGCATTGAGTTATTTTCAATGCAAAAGACGCACAGAAGTATAGTTCCTCAGTATAGGACCTAAATATCGTCCCCCATCAATTATTAATTGGAATGAGTGTCGTAATATCATCCACGACTCACTCCATACTTACTGTATGAAATGGATAAAACGGGAAAAAGCTGACAAAAAATATTTGGACTCTTTTTTTAATTCAGTAATGAAGATAGTTGATATACGTATTCAACATTTTAAAGAACATTTTTGCTATTAACAATAACCACAAAAAACCTATTTCTCGTATCAAACATAAACTAAAAGAACTAGCCAAGAAATTTGTTTTTGTCCCGGCCGATAAAGCTGCTAATAATATTATTATTGTTTGACGTAAATTTTACATTGAGGTTCTGAAAAAAGAAATCACCAATTCACCAACATTCCAACTGACTCCATTTTCAGAAAACGACATCTGTAACAAACATAAACTTTTAGCTACCGCTTTACAAACAGAGCCAAATTCAATGAAAGTCCCAACTATGTACTGGCTTCCGAAGCCATTGATCCACTACTAAATTGTCTTTTCTTCTTACCAGCACACTTGGTACAATTGAAAACCTGAAAATAAATTGTTCAAATAAGGCCTTCGAAAATAGTGGAATTAATTACTTTTGGAGTGTCAAGAACTCGTTGGAAGATCTTGATAAATTGCATGCTTATATTGGTGATTTTAAAACTGTTCAAAGTTTTGATTTTTCTACCCTGTATACCACATTGCCTCACATTCTCATTAAGAAAAAATTCACACACCTAATTAAATGGGAATTAAAAAGTCAGAATGTGAATATATATGTTCAAACTCTTTTAGGTCATTTTTTAGTAGCAATACACCAAAAAACTATGTCAATTGGACATGCTTTGATACTATATATGCCCTTGAATTTTTACTAGATAACATTTTTCTTCGCTTTGGGGATTCCGTATATCGTCAGATTATCGGAATTCCAATGGGGACTAACTGTGCACCACTTATTGCGGACCTGTTTTTGTATTGCTATGAGTTACAATTTATGACAAAAATAAGCAAAGACCCATCGAAACAACATCTGATAAACAAATTTAATAATACTTTTAGATATTTGGATGATATTTTGCCTCTCAATAATGACGACTTCAGTATGTATATTAAAGAAATTTATTCTGTTGAACTTACTTTAAATAAAGCTAATACTAACAATGACCACTGCCCTTTCCTCGATCTTGATATCTATATCACTAACGGAAAGCTGAATACTAAAATTTATGATAAAAGAGATGATTTTTCATTTCCTATCGTTAATTATCCATTTTTAGATGGTGACGTTCCCTTGTCACCATCTTACGGTGTATATATATCTCAACTTGTACGATTCGCTCGTGTATGTAACAATGTTTTAGATTTTAACGAGAGAAATTTATGTATTACTGAAAAATTATTACACCAGGGTTTTCGATATCACAAACTAGTCAAAACATTTACTAAATTTTATCATCGGTATAAGGACATCATTCGTAAATATAGCTCAACATGCAGACTTCTTATACGTTCAGGTATTTTATATCCAATTTTTTATGGAAATATTCTTTATAAAGCACAAAGGTGTCAGTATTCACCTCAAAAACTAACAAAACCTTTGAATAGACTTATTAAGAAGGGAAATAGTTACGATACTGTTGTAAGGTCATTAAAGATTGCATTTTTTTGGCGTTAATATTGATTCACTTATAGGGTCTTTGCATCGGAACTAAACACATTTATTCAAAAACCAGTTGTTGGCATGACACGGGTTATGTTCTTCTCATATATGTTATGATGGTATGATACTAAACCCCTAACGGGAAGGATTGTGCCTGATGTTCATATGATGAAATCATAATCTTTCAGTCAGTTTAATTGAAGTCTGGAGCTGGCATGTCAGTTAACTACTAGAAGTCTGTTGTTATTTATGTATTATTGTCATTTTGTTTATTTTCTTTGGTTACATCTTCTGACATCAGACTCAGACTTCTCTTGAACTGAATTTTAATGTGCGTATTGTTATGCGTTTACTTTTCTACATTGGCTAGAGGTATAGGGGTTGAGGTCTCACAAACATTTTTAAACCCGCCGCATTTTTGCGCCTGTCCTAAGTCAGGAGCCTCTGGCCTTTGTCAGTCTTGTATTATTTTAATTTTAGTTTCTTGTGTACAATTTGGAAATTAGTATGGCGTTCATTATCACTGAATTAGTATATATTTGTTTAGGGGCCAGTTGAATGACGCCTCCGGGTGCGGGAATTTCTCGCTACATTGAAGACCTGTTGGTGACCTTCTGCTGTTGTTTTTTTCTATGGTCGGGTTGTTGTCTCTTTGGCACATTCCCCATTTCCATTCTCAATTTTGTTATCGGGTTTTCTCCATATTGATATCGTAAAATAACAGCAGAGAGCCACAATAGGAACCCTTTTGGCGAGTGAGAGCAGTTAAAAAGATTTACATTGTGTCGAGCGGCTGATACTTTACGATACCTTTACGAATAAACCTGAGTATCGGTTTTAATACTGTTCTTTAACTGGTCTTTTCTCCCTCCCTCAGATAGTTCTACGCTTGATGAAAGCAAGCTTGATAACTTTTCTCCAAACTTTGTGACGTCGCTTATAACGTTTTCGAAAAATTGTTTCGTCGCTAAAATGCCTGCTTTCGTGTCAAAACCGTGATATAAGAATTATTGAGCGACGGAGCAGGATGAAATATTCATAGGAAAAGACGATAAATGTGAATAATTAAGTGACAAAACATCCTCCTTCATTTACTTGAAATATTTAAAAGTTGAGAAATAGATTTTTGCAAATTATCAACATTTCATATTGGGAGATACTTTTTTATTCAGCTGATACGAATTGTATGAAACCTATGATACCATAAAACTTTTAAATATTATTTGAATTCAATTTGATGGACAACGCTGTTTGAATATGCCTCATTGCTATTAAACGTTCTTTATAGGTGTGTGTGAAGTTTCGAAGTCTGTCATCACAATGGTAGAGTTTCATCAACATGTGTTATGTCATTACCGGAGGAGAGATGAAACAGATTTGTGATTTCAAAAATCACATTATGTTTTGAAGAAAGGTAATTTTTTATTTGTGCTGAAAAAACATCATATTTGTCGTGAAGAAGAAGATAAAGCGTCCACATCATCTGGCATTTTAAAAGTGTTAGAAATCCACGTGTTCATCGTATATCATAGATTTTGAACGTGCTTACCAAAACCGTAAAGTCAATTGTAAAAGGCACCGACACGGTTTTCAAATATAAAAGATCGCGAATGTAATGCCGCCTATGAGTTGAGACAAAGACACATCATATTGTTCAACCAATTCTGGGTGTAAACCCTGAACTTATATTGTGTTGATTTTATTCGTTCTTTATCATTGCTGAGTTGGAGCAGTGCTTTTGTAAGGATATAATCCTTGTTAACAAAGAACCGAAAGTGTTGATATGCACTAGGGCAAGTATCAATTCAGATATGTAAACAAGATACAACTTGAAAGACAATATTTTACTGCCGAAAAATGATACGTTGACACCTGAAAAGTTGAAATGACCATTGCGCAATAATTTCTAGTTTGAAGTCGTGTCGAGACATAGGAATATTTCAAAATGTGAAATCAGATCTGCTACTTGCAGAGTTTCCCATATCTGTGTTTACTTTTGGTATATTTAATGCAAAGGACACACAGAAGAATAGATCATCAGATTTTCTTCATTTTGATATTGTGAAATATCAGCTGCACCACACAGTGTGAACCTTTTGGCCAGTGAGTGCAGCGAACGGGCTAAAAAGCTTCACATTGTGTCGAGCGGCTGATAATTTACAATATATATTCGAGGAAATCCCGATTATCTGCTCATCGTCCTATTTATGACCTCTTTCCCCTACCTTGGACAGTTTAACGCTTGATCAAAGCAAGCTTGATAACGTCTCTGCACAATTGTGACGTCGCTGATAATGTATCCCATATCAAACCCCGAGGGTTTAATATGGGTCGTGAGTTGATACCACGGCCAATATGGAAAATGACATGCATCAATCTATTTATCACATATTTCAAGCTGGATAAAAAAAAACAAAATCTATAAAATAATGTTGAATATTTTAAACAAAAACCTCAAAAAACCTGTGTGATAATCACTTTTTCATTGTGGCGTCATATTTTTTTCAATTATGACGTCAACATTTTACGGGAAAGTTTGTGATTCTTAAAAAAATATGTTGTATGATTGCCAATGAGAAAACTCTCCATGACACATAAATTAACAAATATAATATGAGTCACCGTACGGCCTTAAACAACGAGCAAATGTTGCATTTCTTGTATGAATTTACTTGCATCGTCATTTGATACTGGGAGAAACCGATTCTGATTGTCTGGCTGCCTCAGATGACATCTTGGTAACAAAAAGTTTTTTATTGACTAGGTATCGGAAGATAAATTGGGAGGAGGGCTGGGTATCAATTTGGAGGGCTGATATCGATATTGCCCCGGAGTGTCAAACCATAGTACATCAACGTGATTATAGCGGTTAGAACGCCCATAGCGATTTAGATTCATATATATTTAAAAAATTCGGAAAATATCTCGTTAAAAATGGGGGAAAAAATACTTTGTAAAATATTAGATATTTTTTTCCCTTTATTATCAACAAATTTAAATGTTCATCGGAATACAATTTTCTACAGACTTTACATGCTGATAATAGCAAAATAACGTAAGCAAATATACACGAAAAGGCAAATTTCGCTCAATTTATGAAAGTGGATGCCCACGAAAAAAATGAATCCACAGTATATTCGTGGGATTAGAAGCAGAAGACAATTTCAGTAATGTTTGGTCTTTTCAGATGTACTTGCTATTTTTTTTTAGATATGGCAAATTAAGATGTTAGGTATCATCTAATAAATTATAAAAATACACAGATGATATGATTTAAAAATTAGACAACTAACAACCAAAGTTCAATTGAAGTGGATGTAAGCAATATTTACAAACGAGGGAATTTCAACAATAAAAACACCAATACCGTATAGTCAGCTGTAAACACATTGTATTGTTCAACCAATTCTCGGTGTAAACTCAAAACTTATATTGTGTTGATTTTAATCGTTCTTCATCATGACTGTGTTGGAGCAGTGTTTTTGTATGAAGATTATCCTTGTTTACGAAGAACCGACAGTGTTAATATGTACAAGCCAGTATTTATTCAAATATGTAAACAAGATACGACTGGAAAGAAAATAAATTACTGCGGAGAAACGGTAAGTTGACAATTGAAAAATTGAAAAGACAATTGTGTCATATGTTTTAGTTTGAAGTCGCCCATCTATGTCAAGACATAAGAACATTTCAATGAGAAGCAGATATTCTACTTGCAAATTTTCCCTTATCTGAAGTTCATTTATAGATATTTAATGCAAAGGATGAAACAGAAGTACAGACTATCCGGTTCTCTACATATTGATATCGTAAAATATTAGCCGCGAGCCACAATGTGAAACGTTTTGGCGAGTGAGCGCGGTAAACGAGCTATAAAACTGGATTTTGTGTCGAACGGCTGCTATCTTTACGAGATATATACGAAGAAAACCCAGTTATATATTAATCGTTGTATAACAGGTTTCTTCTATCTTCCTAAGAAAGTTTGGCGCTTGACGAAAGCATGCTCGATAATGACTAATGTGACGTCGCTGATAACTTCTCCTTTGAGATTGTGACGTAGCTGATAATGTTGTCATCGTCTCAAAGATATGTGAATTAGACAGGGACTGAGTAGGGTTGTATAGTCGTAGGAAGGGACGATAAATAATGTTAATTAAGTGACTTGAGATCATCTTCTACAAGTATTTATTTAAAAGTAAAAATAGAGAATACAATTGAGAATGGAAACGGCCAGTATGTCAGAGAGACAACCACCCGAACAAAGAGCAAACAACAGCCGAACTGGGCAAATTATCTAAATATCATACAATGAGATACTTTTTTTATCCATCTTTTACGGATTGAATCCCATTAAGACGTATCATAGTATAAAACTTGGCATAGTCAAAAACTAAGACATAATTATACAAATAAACCTTCCGGAGCAGCTCTGATCACAACCCCTTTTTTGGTTGGTTTCAAATTTCTTTGTCTTTACATTTATATGTTATGGTTTGTTTACTGTTGTTTTTCTATTGATTTTTTTTGTATCGCGTTGGGTGTTATTCTTATGTAAAATTCATTGAGATATGTTTAATGCACAAGACGCACAACCGTATGAATTAAAGCGTTCTCTTAACTCTGATATTGTAAACTATCAGCCGCGAGCCACATTATAAACCTTTTATTAGCCAGTGAGCGCAGCACTCTATCTTATGAGAGGATGCATTTAAATCTCTATGCATCATTCAATTTAAGAATAGAATGGCACAGCGTAAAAAAATCAATGTTTCACAATCAAGACAATCTTCAATGAATCTGATAGCAGACTTTGTAGTAGGCTTTAAATATTTTTTTCAAATTCAATCTGATTTACACTGCTGTTTCAATATACCTCATTGCTGTCAATTGTTCTTTATAGGTTGTATGACGGTGAGAAGTCTAATGTAAAAATGGTAGAGTTTCATCATTATGTGTTATGTCATTACTGGAGGAGAAATGAGACGGATATGTGATTTATAAAAATTTTATCTTTTGAGGAAAATGTTTATTATGTAATGGATGTATGTGAGATTCATGAAACAAGAAAGCAATACTGTTTAAGATTTCTTGCACTGGAACAACATTGAATTTGTCGTGAAGTTGAAGATAAATAAAATTGAGAATGGAAATGGGGAATGTGTCAAAGAGACAACAACCCGCCCAAATAAAAAACAACAGCAGAGGGTCACCAACAGGTCTTCAATGTAGCGAGAAATTCCCGCATTCCTATTCCGTGCTAATTTAAAATGGTTAGAAATCTGCGTATTCATCGCACGTCATAGATATTGAAAGTGCTTCTGAATGTATCATCGCTCAACTTTGATCCCTTTAAATAAAGTGTCCAGTTTGTGATCATTTTACTTATTTGAATGCACAGTCCGCAACTGCATCAGTTTCTAATCTAAAGTTCTTCCTTTCATAGGCTTTACTGTGGACCTTTCCATTATCTCCTAGCCGTGTAGCAATGCCGATGTTTTCTGTAAGTAACGTACTTATAGCCTAGTTTAATCAGTTTATAGTGTACATCTCTTTAAACGGTGTTTGGAACGTTTAATTAACAAGATTACATTGATATTATGCGTGTCTGATAATGGATAGATATTTCTATTTCATTCAGCTTCAAACTGACGAAGATTAATTAACTTAAAATTATAAAAAAAAAATACTTCTTCATCGACATAGGAACATAAGAAATATTGACGATAATACAATACATCGTTGTTTATTAAGATAACATTACAACCGTACTTAAGTATCGTATTTGAGCGTCAAACAATCGTACTTCAGCGTCAAACAATCGTCCTGAAGCGTCAAACACATACCTAACCGTCATCCAATAGTCCATAAGCGTCAAACTATCGTCCTTCAGCATCAAACACTTACTTAACTGTCATCTTGCACCATCAGCGTCAAACAATCGTCTTAAATGTAGTCAAATGCTTACTTACCGCCATTCAAAAGTTCATCAGCGTCAAACTATCATCCTTTAGCGTGATAATAGCGGTTAGAACGACCAAAGCGGTCGAGACATATATTATATATATTTATAAATACCGTTTTGTCTTTTGAAGTGTACTCGGTGTGTTTTTAAATCAAGTAAATTCAGATTATATATAAAAAAGGTATCAACTTATAAACTATAAAAATAAAAATAAGTGGTATGATTGAAAATGAGAAAACTAACAACCAAAGTTCATATGAAATGAAACTCATCGACCAACGAGCGGCATTCAACTATGAAAATCACCAATACCGTACTGTCAACTGTAAAAGGCACCGACACCGTTTTCAAATATAAAAGATCGCGAATAATATGTCGCCTGTGTGTTAAGACAAAGACAAATCATATTGTTCAACCAATTATCTGTGTATACCTTAAAACTTATATATTGTGTTGATTTTAATCGTTCATTATCATTACTGAGTTGGAGCAGTGTTTCTGTAAGGAGACTATTCTTGTTTACGAAGAAGAGACAGTGTTGATCTGCACGAGGGGCAAACATCAATTCAAATATGTAAACAAGATACAACTTGACAAAAAATATTTTACTGCCGAGAAATGATAAGTAGACATGACCGTTTTGTCAAAATTTCTATTTTGAAGTCGTCTATTTATTACATATTTTTAGGCCGGATAACAAAAAAGGCTTCTATCAAATTTTGTTGAATATTTTAAACAAAATAAAAAAAAACGTGTATGACAGTGGGCAAAAGGTTTTATCAGAAAACAATCACTTTTGCATTGTGGCGTCAACTTTTTGCAATTATTACGTCACCATTTTACGGGAAAGTTTGTGATTATAAAAAATAAGATGTGGTATGATTGCCAATGAGACAAATCTCAACAAGAGAGTAAAATGAGACAGAAATTAACAATTATAGGTCACAGTACGGCCTTCAACAATGAGCAAAGCCCATACTGCATAGTCAGCTATAAAAGGCTCCGAAATGACAATGTAAATCAATTCAAACAAGAAAACTAACGGCATAATTTGTGTATAAAAAATAAACGAAAAAACCCACGAAACTCATAAACAAACGACATCGACTGAAATTTGTTTACGTATATTTAATGCAAATGACGCATATAATTATAGATTTTCGGGTTTTCCACATATTAATATCGTTAAATATTAGTCACAAGCCACAATGTGAACTTTTTCAGCTAGTGAGCGCAGCGCTCTGTTTTATGAGAGAATGTATTCGATCTTTCTACTGACCGTTCAATTGAAGACAAGAATAGCACAGCGTAGAAAAATTACAACACAGCAACAAACTTCAATGATTCTGATGGCAGACTTTGTAGTAGACTTTAAATATTTTTGGAATTCAATCTGATTTACACTGCTGTTTCAATATACCTCATCACTATTAATTGTTCTTTTTAGGTGTGTATGAAGTTTAGAAGTTTAATGTTAAAATGTTAGAGTTTCATCATCATGTGTTATGTCATTACCGGAGAAGAAATGAGAAGGATATGTGATTTCTAAAGATCCTATTTTTTGACATTAATGTTATTGTGAGATGGATGTATGTGCGATTATTAGTTTTGCATTGCATTCTAATTCCTAAATGAGATATGAAAGCAATACTGTTTAAGATTTACTGGAACAACATTATATGTGCCGTGAGGATGAAGATAAAGCATCTACATCCCGTGCTAGTTTAAAAGGATTAGAAATCAGCGTGATCATCGCACGTCAAAGATATTGAACGTGCGTCTGAATGTATCATCGCTCAATTTTGATCCCTTAAGATAAAGTGTCCAGTTTGTGATAATCTAACCGCATGTTTTTCATTTGCTTGCATGGTCCGCAATTGCATCACTTTCTAACCTGAAGTTCTTCTTTTCGTTGATGTGCTATACTTGGACCATTGTATAATCACCTAGCCGTTTAGCGATGCCGATGTTTTCTGTAAGTATCCTAGTAAGATAGCGTTACAACCGTACTTCGGTGTCAAACAATAGTTTATATGCGTCATACCATCGTATTTCAGCGTACACTAATCGTACTGCAGCTTCAAATAATCGGCCTAAACCGTCAAACACTTACTTAACCGTCATCTAAAAGTCCAAATATATATTTATAAATACTGTTTTGTCTTTTAATTGTACTCGGTGTGTTTTCAGATAAAGTAAATTAAGGTTAAATATAAAACAAGGTATAATCTAATAAACTATATAAAAAAAAAAAAAAAAAGTGGCATGATTGAAAATGAGACAACTAATAACAAAAGTTCAAATGACGTGGAGTTAAGCAATTAACAACCAGAGAGTGTCCTTCAACTATAAGAATCACTAATAACGTATAGTTAGTTGTAAAAGGCACCGACATGGTTTTCAAATATATAACACCGCAAATAATATGTTGCCTTTGAGTCGAGATAAGGACAAATCATATTGTTCAGCCAATTCTCGGAGAAGACCTAGAATTTACATGACGTTGATTTTACTCGTTCTTCTAACTATGTGTTGGAGCAGTGTTTTTTAAAAGGAGATTATTCTTGTTAACGACGAACCGACAATGTTGAAATGCAGAGTTTTCTCTTATCTGCAGTGCATTGAGTTATTTTCAATGCAAAAGACGCACAGAAGTATAGATTATCGGGTTTTCTCCATATTGATATCGTAAAATAACAGCCGAGAGCCACACTAGGAACCCTTTTGGGGAGTGAGCGCAGCTAAAAAGATTTACATTGTGTCGAGCGGCTGATACTTTACAATACCTTTAAGAAGAAACCTGATTATTGGTTTACTGTTCTATAACTGGTCTTTTTTCCCTCCCTCAGACAGTTCTACGCTTGATGAAAGCAAGCTTGATAACTTTTCTCCAAACATTGTGACGTCGCTGATAACGTCTTCGAAAAATTGTTTTGTCGCTAAAAACCTGCTCTCGTGTCAAAACCGTGATATAAGAATTATTGAGCGACGTAGCAGGATGAAATTTTCATAGGAAAAGACGATAAATGTGATTAATTAAGTGACAAAACATCATCCTTCATTTACTTGAAATATTTAAAAGTTAAGATATAGATTTTTGCAAATTATCAACATTTCGTATGATCATATTGGGAGATACTTTTTTATTCAGCTGATACGAATTGTATGAAACCTATGATACCATAAAACTTTGCATAGTCAAAGATTAAAAGACAAAATTATACAAATAACAGTCCCGGAACACCTCCGATCACAACCCTTTTTTGGTGAATTTGTGATAGGCTTTAAATATTTTTTTGAAAATCAATCTGATTTACAGCGCTGTTTCAACATACTTCAACACTATAAATTGTTCTTTATAGGTGTGTATAAAGTTAAGAAGTGTAGTATAAAAATGGTTTTTGGAATATTTTACATTTGTTCTCAGTAAAAGTTGACTGATGAATGCTATATCTTATTATTTCATTCCTTTGCATACTGCAAATGAGTTTGAATGTCCTTTTACTGCATGTTGTATTTCTTTTGCAAGATGCTTTTTCGTTGTCTATGGGAATGTATCGTTAGAACTGCTTCATATGATCACAATAACGTATCATATAAAGCGATGAATAATAAATATTTAAAGGACCAGTAACTATATGTAGAAATTTATTTCTACTAAGACAATAATTATGCTATCGAGCAAAATGTCCAGCATATTTATGATTTCATCTTTGATCTTTTTGATACTTGATTTCATGCAGTTATTTACAATGTAAACTTATTTCATGATCTTAAATAACAAATGTGTATCTACTATACATTTTTTGTAGGCAATGCTCTGTTTAATAAGGTGATGTATTCTGACTTTCGATTGAGTCTAAAATTTCAGAATGGAATTGCAAAGCGTAAAACAATGAATAGTTTATCAATTACCAAACAAAAAAAAAATATTATTGCAAATTTTGTTGTAGGCTTTCAATATTTTGTGAATTCAATTTGATTGACAGCACTGTTTGAATATACCTCATAGCTATTAATCGTTCTTTATAGGTGTGTGTGAAGATTCGAAGTTTAATAATTAAAATTGTAGAGTTCATGAACATGTGTCTTGTCATTACTGGAGGAGAGATGGGATGGATTTATGATTTATAAAATTCCATATTTTTTCAAGAACGTTAATGTGATGGATATAGGTGAGAATCAAAGTTTTGCAGTGCCTTCTTATTCTTAAATGAGAGATATAGTGTTAAAGATGCGTTAGTGTTAAAGATGCGTTTTGTGCTGAAAAAACATTATTTTTATCGCGAAGATGAAGATAAGGCGTCCACATCATCTGGCAGTTTAAAAGTGTTAGAAATTCGCGTGCTCATCGTACATCATATATTTTGAACGTGCTTCTAAATGCATGACTGATCAGCTTAGGTCCCTTTTGACAATCTGACTTCACTTGGCTCAATATCTTTAATTGTTTTTACATAGGCGGTAATGGTAACGTTTTTTCCTGTAGCTCAGTCCATATCGTAAACTTGGATATGTATGATAGCTCGTTTCGAAGCTGTGACATTTTCACATATGTGGTTAAATTTTCGGGGTACGAAGTGAGATTACTTTTTCCGTAAATTAGCAAACCCCGACCATCCTTTTGTGATGCGGCTCCTTGTGGTAAAATATCCCCTTTTTAACACAATAAGTTCTTTGAAAATTTAATACTTTGAACACATTCAATAGCTCCATAGTTTTTACACATTTATTCTATGTTCCTCTACTTTCCTAATCACCACAAATAATTAAGTTCAGTCATTTGTTAAAAATAGAAACATGTCCAATATCACTACACAGAGATTTTTTCTTTACACGTGACTTTTGAGTTCCTCATTTCGAGGCGCATTAGGGATGTTGTCCCACTTGACTCATTTGCTTGCACAGTCCGCAACAGCCACTATTGGAAACCTGAACTTCTTGTTTTGGTTGATAGCCTATGTTTTGGACCATTAGATTAGAACTCTCCTAGATTTGAGAGATTTTGATGTCATCTGTAAGTATCCTGCTAATGCTTTAGTTTAATTCATCTTAAAATGTACACCTCTTTAAACCATGTTTGGAACATTTGATCAACAAGAATACTTTTTTTTATATTAAGCATGTTCTCAGTAAAAGTTAACTGATAAATGCAAGATCGTATTGTTTCATTCATCTGCATACTTAGTCAGGAAGAATAATTAACTTAAAATCATAAGATATGCTACGAATGGATTTCTTCAACGATATATGAACATGAAAAATATTGAAGATAATATCAAACATCGTTGTTTAATAAATTAGAATAACAATCGTACTTTAGTATACAACAAAAGTACTAAATGGTTATACATTCGTATTTTAACGTACATATCGTACTTCATCGTCAAACAATAGTCCTTAACGGTTTTCAAATATAAAAGATCGCGAATTGTATGCCGCCTATGGGTTCAGACAAAGACACATCATATTGTTCAACCAATTCTCGGTGTAAACTTTAAACTTATATTGTGGTGATTTTAATTGTTCTTTATCATTACTGAGTTTTTGTAAGGAGATTATCCTTGTTTACGAAGAAGAGGCAGTATTGACATGCACTAGGGCAAGTATTAATTCAGATATGTTAACAAGATGTGACTTGAAAGAAAATATTTTACTGTCGAGAAATGATAAGTTGACACCTGAATGACCATTGCGCCATAATATCTTGATTGAAGTCGTACAACTATGTCAAGACAAAGGAACATTTTAAAATGTGAAATCAGAAATTCTACTTGCAGAATATTTCCCTTATCTTAGTTTTATTGAGGTATATTTAATGCAAAGGACACACAGATGTATAGATCATCAGATTGTCTACATTTTGATATTGTGAAATATCAGCAACACGCCACAGTGTGAACCTTTTAGCCAGTGAGTGCAGCGAACGAGATAAAAAGCTTCACATTGTGTCGAGCGGCTGATATTTTACAACATCTATTCGAGGAAACCCCGATTATCTGCTCATCGTTCTATTAATGGCCTATTCCTCCTCCCTTAGCCAGTTTAACGCTTGATGAAAGCAAGCTTGATAACGTCTCTGCACATATTGTGAAGTCGCTGATAACTTTTCCCATATCAAGCCCCGGGGGTTTGATATGGGTCGTGGGTTGATTCCACGGCCAATATGAAAAATGACATGTATTAATCTATATATGACATATTTGAAGCTTGATAAAAAAGCATCTATCAAATTATGTTGAATATTTAAAATAAAACATTAAAAAAACCTGTATGATAATCACTTTTCCATTATGGCCAGATCATTTCAATTATGACGTCAACATTTTACGGGAAAGTTTGTGATTATAAAAAAAAATATGTGTTATGATTTTCAATGAGACAACTCTCCATGACACAGAAATAAATTAACAACTATTAGTCAACGTACGGCCGTCAACAATGAGCAAATGTTGCATTTCTTGTATGAATTTACTTGCATTGTCATTTGATACTGGGAGATATTTTTCTCGGTGTTCAGTATTTTAGTGTTTGGATTTCTTGTTGATATTTTTTGTTTCTCTTTTGAAAAATGCTTACTTGTTGTTTTCGAAATGTTTTGTATGAACTGTTCCATATGATCACATCAAAAGTGATACACAATAAATAATTATAGGAAAGTAATTATCGGTAGAACTAACACAATAATTATTCTTTTGATCAAAATGTCCAGCATTTTGATGATATCATTTTTGATATTTTTGATACTTGATTAAATGCAGTTCTTAACAATGGTAATATTTTTCATGACCTTAGATAACAAAAGTGTATCTACTATCTGTTTCGTAGTTAATGATCTGTAAAATTAGAGGATGTGTTCAAACTTTTAGTTGAGCTTTAAATTTCAGAATAAAATTGAACGCGTAGAACAAAAACCAGGTTTGCAATCACCACACCATTTTATTGATTGTTATTGCAGATTATGTAGTGACTTTAAATATTTTTAGAATTTGATGTGATTGACACGTCTGTTTAAAAATATCTCATCGCTACTAATTCTTCTTTATAGGTGTGTGTGTGTGTGAAGTTTTAAAGTCTATTATAAAAATGGTACAGTTTTATCGTCTTGTGTTATGTCATTACCGGAGGAGAGATGAGACGGATTTGTGATTTCTAAAATCCCATCTTTTTTTGAATGATTTTTCTTTGATGGATATATGTGAGATTAAAAGTTTTTTTAGTGCATATAAGACATATAGAGTAAAGTGTTTAAGATGTGTTTTGTGCTGCAACAACATGACATTTGTCGTAAAGATAAAGATAAAGCATTTCAAAAGAGTTAGAAATCTACGTCCTTATCGTACATCATAGATTTGGTCCGCCAATGCATCCATTCATAACATGAAGTTATTCTTTTTGTTGAATGGCTATATTTTGGACAATTGGATTAGAACTCTTCTAGACGTTTAACAATGCCGATTTCTTCTGTAAGTATCCTACTAAAATTGTTAATTAATTCCTATTTAAAATGCACACCTCTTTAACCGGTGTTTAAAACTTTAAATACACAAAACTTCATGTGATATTATGCATGTTCTCAGTAAAAGTTTACTGATAAATGCTAGATCGTATAATTTCATCTCTCTGCATACTTAGTCAGGAAGATAAATTAATTTATAGAATTTGCTACGAATTTACCTCTTCATCGACAAAGGAACATGAAAAACATTGAAAATATTATAATACATCGCTGTGAATACAAGAAAGCATTAGAACCGTACTCATGTGTCAATTAATAGTACTTCAGCGTCAAACAATCGTATTTCAGCGTCAACCAATCGTAGTTCACCGTCAAACTATCGTACTTCAGCGTGATGATAGCGGTTAGAATAACATTAGCGGTCCAGAGTCATATACTGTGGATTCATTATTGTTCGTCGGATACGAACTTTAGTCGTTTTCGTTGGTAAAGGTAAACCACGAAATTAAATGTTCAACGAATGAAAAACTTTCCTATAGGCTTGTATGCAAACTTCGACAAAACCACGACATTAAATATCCCCAAACATGTAAGTTTTCCTTAACCCACGAATATTGGTACCCATGAAAATGTTAATCCATAGTATATTTATCAATACCGATTGGTTTTTTCAAATGTACTTGCTGTGTTTTAAGATAAAGCAAATTAAGATAAACTATAAAAAAAATATCAACATATAAACTACACACACCAACAAAAATGTATAATAATAAAGAGAAGTTGTGTTTTTTAAAATGAGACAACTAACAACCAAAGTTTATATGAAGTGAATGTAAGCACTTATCGACCAACGAACAGCCTTCAACTATGAAAATCACCAATATCGAAAAGTCGGCGATAAAAGGCACCTACAAATAATAGAGATCGCATATAGTTTGCGAGTAAACAGTTTCGTAATATTTCTGAAGACCCTCTTTTTCTACGGACAGCATATTGGTCAGTCTGCAGATGAGCCGGCAATATACCGTTGTTTGTACTGCGTTTTGTGAAGATTAGGTAAAACGACAAGATAAATAAAGGCAACAGCAGTATACCGCTGTTTAAAACTCAGAAATCGATAGAGAAAAAATCAAATCCGGGTTATAATTAAAACTGAGGGAAACGCATCACATATAAAATGAGAACAACGACACAACAGAAACACAACATTAAAATGTAACACACACAGAAACGAACTATAATATAACAATGGTCATTTTTCTGAGAAAAAATATGTTTTTGATCAAGTCTATCTGGATTATAATGTGTTGTTTACAGTTTGTTTTCAACAATATGTCCCTCGAAATGAGCTTAAAAATAAGTAGACAAAAAATTGATAACAAAAATTGATAACTCAATTTTAGAAGAAAAAAACTGTCTTGTTACTAGCATTTAGTAGTTGACTAGACGAAACGACAAAATTGTTCAATGTATTTCCGACTAGTCGGCGTAAAATATTTAAACCTACACTTGACACAAACGGGGACAATATTTGAGAAAATATAGCTGCCTTGTCTCACTGTCAGTTTTTAATAATAGGTCCCCTAAATTGACCGACATTGTATCAGACAGAAGTTTTCAGACAAATATGTGTGTATCTGTTTAAGGAACATGTAATCTTGTGAGTTGAATGTTAAAAAACCAAAACAAATACAACACAAAAGCAGTTAAACATACTATAAAAAGATTTTGATCTGCAACTCCAGTTATATATAACATTAACGTGTCAAAACTGTATTGATTTTTCAATTTAGCTGTTGTATAATTATAGAAGTCGTATTCATTATTTAAGTCAAATATTTCGATAATTAAATTCATATTGAGTGAGAACAATTAAGTATTTTGTTTTTCTAGAAATGCAAATACAATTATTTATCTTAAAACATAAATATATCTACGACTTTATTGCGGATGAAAAGGCCACCAATTATTAGAATTGTTGAAAAAAAAAATTGTTGAACAGTTATCATACAATTATAGTAAATGACACGGACGTCTTTATTGAAAAAGCATTTCTTATAATTTAACCCTTACTTTGTACTCGTATTATAATTGTTAAAACTTTCATACATGAGTACAATGATGTTAATGAAAAAATATCAAATTTGATGAATGGGAATTATAATACATACTTAAAACTGTGAACTACGTGTTATTTCATCATTTCAAAAATAATGAAGTTTGAAAAGCAACTTGAAAATGAAAGAAGATGTCAACGTAACAAAAACCAAGGTTTAAAGGAATGGTAAATCTTTAAAATGCATGGTTTGCTAACAGTTAAAATATTCGAATAACCTATAAAAAAAATTGTCCTTTAATTTGACACTAGAAAATGTGTAAACTTCAAGTTACAGACAATTCATTATAAAATCAAGAGAGGAAAAAAAAACTGCAGTTTTGGTTTGGACTACTTGATATTCCCTTAAGCTTATTTACAGCAAAAATGTATGACCATGTTGGCAATTTGTTTGAGATAAGGTATTTTCTATGATAAATGACATTTATTCAAATGAAACAGAAAAAAAGGCATGGAAAAGTTATTGCAGGTTTGTGTTAATATCAAGTATATCATATATAAAAGTGCAATTTTAGATCAAATATATATGGGAAAAAAGTAAAAAATAATTTTAACTAAAAATTTGTCGAAATTATTTACCAAATTTCAGCGATGCTTGGTTTAATCATTTTTCTTTAACTGAGTAAACAGCTAGATATCTTTGAAAATATTGATAAAAAAAAGATTCAACCAAAATATATAGTGTCTTCACCCATATGTAATTCACATTGACCGTCGGAAACTATAAAAGAATGAAGTTTCTGAAAACGAATTATAACCAACAGAGCATATTACTGCTTTGTGAGTAATGAATTTGACGTTTTAAACGCTTGAGGGCAAATATAATCAGTCGCAAATATAATACCAAAGAATTCATAATTAGTTTTTGATCAGGAATTGAAGGATGTTTCAAGAATATTAAAGAAAACAACATTAACCAACGCTTATAGATTAATAAGTTGGCATTTTCATCACACGTTCCGAGTATTCAGATATCAATAAACAGCTGTTGTTAAAATTTCGTTTTAACGTTAGAAACATATTAAAAGGAAGTTGTTCACCGATTTTAGATTCAACCAAAATCAGCACTTCGATGTTGACATGAATATCAATTATGTGGTCATTTTAACAAATTTCCTGTTACAAAACTTTGAATTGTTCGAAAAACTAAGGATTTTCTTATCCCAGGAATAGATTACCTGAGCCGTATTTTGCACAACTTTTTGGAATTTTGGGTCCTCAATGCTCTTCAACTTTGTACTTGTTTGGCTTTACAACTATTTTGATCTGAGCGTCATTGATGAGTCTTATGTAGACGAAACGCGCGTCTGGCGTATTAAAATATAATCCTGGTACCTTTGATAACTATTTACACCACTGGGTCGATGCCACTGCTGGTGGACGTTTCGTCCCCGAGGGTTTCACCAGCCCAGTAGTCAGCACTTCGGTGTTGACATGAATATCAATTATGTGGTCATTTTAATAAATTTCCTGTTACAAAACTTTGAATTGTTCGAAAAACTAAGGATTTTCTTATCCCAGGAATAAATTACCTTAGCCGTATTTGGCACAACTTTTTTGGAATTTTGGGTCCTCAATGTTCTTCAACTTTGTACTTGTTTGGCTTTACAACTATTTTGATCTGAGCGTCACTGATGAGTCTTATGTAGACGAAACGCGCGTCTGGCGTTTTAAATTATAATCCTGGTACCTTAAATAACTATTTACACCACTGGGTCGATGCCACTGCTGGTGGACGTTTCGTCCCCAAGGGTATCACCAGCCCAGTAGTCAGCACTTCGGTGTTGACATGAATATCAATTATGTGGTCATTTTAATAAATTTCCTGTTACAAAACTTTGAATTGTTCGAAAAACTAAGGATTTTTTTTTATCCCAGGAATAGATTACCTTAGCCGTATTTGGCACAACTTTTTGGAATTTTGGGTCTTCAATGCTCTTCAACTTTGTACTTGTTTGGCTTCATAACTATTTTGATCTGAGCGTCACTGATGAGTCTTATGTAGAAGAAACGCGCGTCTGACGTATTAAATTATAATCCTGGTACCTTTGATAACTAATTAGAGACAATTGTTCACGGTCCTAGATATTTAGATATAGAATACATGTAGTTGTCGTTTTGTACATTTACCGAATATGTATATTTCCAGATTGCACTATTTTGACAAAGACTGTCATGGCTGGTAGAGCATGCATATCAGCTGGTACTTGCCTTGTCGATGCAGTTTCGCTTTTTCGTGTTTGTGTTTTTCCCTTCTGAATGGTACCTCCTCATAATTGATTTTTGAATGATCGAGTAAATCTTTGAGAATTAAAATAAATTTAGTTAAAAATTAAGATGTATTATTTAAGGTAGAGATTTCTACAGAAAAAAAACAAATAGTTAAAAACCAATGTTGAATTGTACGCACATTTATATATATATCTAAAAATTTAAACATACAACCTAATAATAGTGTTAAACATATTAAAGATGTTAACGTATAATGGTTCAACGATTTTACAAACAAGTCATTTCAATTAACCGTCAGAAAGATATGGATCTTTTAAGTTTCAGAAACTACACTACAAAATCAATCGTGCATATATTAGTTCATTGATGGGTATTTATTTAAAAAAAAGCGTTAACAAACAAAAAGATATTTTTATCATTTGTTTGACGATTTGTTTATTCTTTGACAATTTAAATGCATTTATATTTACAGAGGTAAAAGCGACAAATAAGAATAATGATGATTTCTCCAAGTGTATAGTTTATTTCATTCAAACAAAGGATTTTAAGAACAGGTGTAAGAAGGTATCACTTAAACTGGTTTACATATGAAAGCGCCTTTCAAAAAAATAAATGACAACGACCATTTTGTGTTTGTTGTTTTTTAATTTCAGGTAAAAAAAACCACCAAAATGGAAACGGACACACAATGTAAAACTCAATACATGTTTCTTTTTATCCTAAATATATGAAAGTGTTATAAATCCTCAAAAAAAGGAGACGAAATCTGAACGTAAATTTTTGCAGCACTGTTCCTAATGAGTATGTCCAAATGAAAAAAAAAAAAAGCTTTATGTTGCAGATAACACATTATAAAAACACCTGAATGAAGCATAACTGCAATGCGTGTCATGTATTGAAATTTCTCCAAAACTAAAGACAAGTTACCCAAGTACGATATAGATAACACTGCAGCAAAATGAATTCATACCAGTAGTTGGTCCGGAGTTGAAGGAAGGTTTCGGAAATAATAGAGAATGACGAAGGTATTTGACTTTAAAAAATTCCACGTTATCATTAACAGGTTATTTAGATATTTGAGGTTCATGTAATTGCAAAGCGTAATGTTTCATACAAAAAATAGAGGAAGATAACTGCATTGTAAGTCATGTATATAAATTTCTGCAAACCGTAGGGAAAAACAAAAAAACTATATATCCAGGTAGTATAAGAATAACACACTATCTATGACACCAAATCAGGACATTCTCTACAAAAAGCACATAAAGAAATATATATAAAAAATAACAGCATGTTTTTTTTCAATTCAAAGTGAAAGTGAGGCCTTAAACACGAAGCAGTTTGTGATCTAAATTTGAATGATGGTCTCCAAAATTATCGAAAACAACATAGATCTCTGATTAAATAGTTTTTTCAGATATTTGAATTCATACAATTACTACTTTATTTTAAACGGTAGTATTTGTATACTATGGTATTTGATTGAGTGATGAGATTTGAATTGCCATAACTTCTGGTGTGTATAATTTAAGTCAGAATACCAATAAAAGAAAAAAAAGGAAAAGAAAAGATGACAATAAACCCATTAAATAAAAAAGCAAATTAAATGTTTAATCAGATTTTTTTTCTAAAATTTACTAAACATGCTAAAAGTCATTTGAATCTTAAAATATATTCACCCAGATAGACTTAAAGTAGTGCAGTTATTTATTGAATAAGCTTTTGAATCTCTGTAATCTTGAAGTTTTAGACACTAAATCGCAAACTCATTTGAAAGCAGAACTGGATTATTATGTTTAAATAACAATTTGTATTTTTAATAGTGAAAAAAATAATACTTTAATTTTGAAATCATTTTGCAAACATGATATTTTCTTTGGTAATATACATTAGTTCATTTTTAACAGGGAACACGATGCAGAAAGCGACTGTTACTGTGAATATTCCACAAAAAACAAAGACATGTAATATAAAATGTTTGGCAACAGAAACTACACTAGTATGTCTTAATAAAGAAAACACATTATATTTTAATTAAAACAATAACTTTATGTTTACCTTTAATAGTTGATATGTAACACAGAACTAGAATAAAACATAAAAGCAATATTATATTCGATACAAGTGTTTACTTGACAATTGGACTGCTCTTCTATATACATGTATTTTAAAGGTTTAGAATATCGACAAAACGAAATTAAAACTTTATCAATGTCCGAAGCGCTCTCCTAGTTTAAGATTCGTAAAAAAACGTTTAAAACTAAATAAACGTGAAAACATTAGGAATTAACGGTCAGGACAAATCATGTTTCACAGAGTTTATTCTAAAAGAATTAGAGCTAAACAAATACCGATTATGTCATATTATAGATTGTGACATTTTGAATAAGGATGGGCTAATATGAGGATAGATGCAAGCAAAACTGGTGTCGCTTCTTCGGGAGTTCATGTGATATTAAGCTGGGATCACAAATTCACGATTTTTAGTCTGCGTTGACAGGACAATTTCAGATTAAAATGTGTCAAAAGTCGGATCCAGATCCTGTGAATTGTGGTTTGAAATTCAAACTTTGATTAAAATTGGTAATGCGTCGGTCACACAGTGCCGTTTATTGCTGCCGTTTGACAGACAGCGCTTAGACACGAAATGAAAAAAGACGGATTACTATCCTCAATGGACTGGAATGTCTTATGCTGCCTGAACGCTGTAGTATACGTTCGTAACAGATTCCCATACAGTTAGGTGCGTTCCGTAACATTAGGGAAACCTCATCCAATTTTGTCTAGTCGAATTACAATCGTGATTATGTCGTGGCAGATTCTGCTGTATCGGATCAAAATCGGAACAATGTTCTGTGTTTTCTAGATGGTGTCCTGTGGAACGGACATGATCTGGAAAGTTTTGTCATTGTTTTTTTTGCCGATTGAGTCCAGATTGCATCCCAAATGCGAGCCTTCTCTGACGAAACCTTTCCGGAACAGTTCCGTTATTTATACGAAACTCGGCAATAATACCCTCGTCTAAATCCTGACAATTACAGATCACGATTCGAGTCCAGACAAAGCCGTTTGCAATGCGGTGCAGCAGACTGTGATAGTATTGCTTTCAGATAGTACATGATCATCATAGATATGGCGATAGTTCTTTACGGGATACATTCCGCCAGCAACGGTTCACTTTCTTGTCATTTTCTGATGTCTGTGGGAAACGGGACGCTGTCGCGATAGATTCTGTCGTTTATAACCATAAGAAAGAGACAATTCGGATTAGAATCTGATTTATAACGGTATAATCGAGACAAGTTTGAATGGAAACGGCTGAATTTGGACGCCTCCTGAATAATATATGATTTTTGTCGTGATTAAATAAATGTTTTCATAAATTGTAATAAAAGTTCGAATTTCCAGCCACGATTTAAAAGATCTCAATCACAAATTATTATCATGAATGCTCCTAAAAAGGCAGTAAAAAATTGTGATTCTGTGATCCCAGTTTGAAAAACACTTATTTAATCATGATAACAATCAGATATTGTCCAGGAAGCGTACTAGTTAAGTCGTTTCCAACCGAAATTGACCCAATGATCCCGATATCTCTGATTCTAATCCGATTTGTACCTTTCGCATGGTTGAAAACGACCGAATCTGTACCGATAGCGTCCCGACTCAACCGAAATACGATTTGACAGAGATCAGACAGTGAATTGACGGAAGATTCTTTAAACCAACTTATTTTCGCGGATATTTTATTTTGCGTTTGACTTTTTAATGTCTACTTTGCGGATATTTTATTTTGCGATTGAATTTTTATAGTCCTCTTCGCGGCTATTTAATTTCGCTATTTTCTTATTTACTTTGTGTAAAGATGTCAGTTTTACATATTGCTGAGGATTTATTTTCGCATTATTTTTCTACTTGCGAAAATTGCAAACAATAAATCGCTCGCGAAAAAAGTTTTACTGTATTCTTTTGAAATTTTCATCATACTCGGGACAGTGATTATGTGCTGGCCGAACGCAATCTGCTGTATCGCGTTGTTTTGTAACAATGTGTTTAGTCAATAAATATTGAGTTTTGCAGAGTATTTTAGCTTTTAAGTTTATTTTTCATGGGTAAAGGTTAGATATTTTAACTATGAAAAGCCAACGCGTTGGTCTTCAATTCCATACCGTAAATTTTCCATTTATTTCTACCAATCAAAATCTTTGTAACAAAGTACAATCTATTTAACCGTTTGGACGGACTTTTTTTTGTTAAGTTTGGCGGGAAAATATATTCTCCGTTGTTGAAGATACTTACTGACTTACTACATGGCTACACGTAGGGGAGACTGGGAAGGAATTTTTGATCTATTTAGGGAAATGGTGAATAATCGATGTTTTTAATAAACGTATCCGAGCTAACCCATGAGCATAAATGTTAGGCCTGGTCTATGGGTTTTAATGTCTAGTATGCTTTCGTTAACGAATCTTTATCCTTTGTATATGAAAGTGTCTAAGAATATTGTTTCTTTACGGGACAATTCGTATGTGAACTTCAAGTGCGGGGGCACAATATTAGCTATTGTAATTAGTTCGTGTATTTCCTCTATAGGGCCGGAATATATAATCTAACCGTCATCCTTAAATATGGGAGTCATTATCATTTTGTTTCTGTGTTGAAAGCGTTCTAAAAATTTTTCAAGTATATCAAACATTGTAAGGTTTGCTTATTCAGCGGAAGCTGATCTGCCCATAGGCACGCCGAGGTTTTCACTGTAAAGACACGAAATGCCACTCATAGACTACAGTTATTGTAATGATCAATATTCAAAACGATAAAGAAGATATAGATAAAAAAAAAAGAAAAACTTAGGAAATCTTGCAAACTCCATAACGATTGATGACCCGATGCGTCGAATAACAGATCTTTGTTTCCAAAAATATAAGATCAAAAATAATATGTTGCTTATGAGTTGAGACAAAGACACAGCTAATTGTTCAACCAATTTTACTTACAGAGTGTTGATTATAATCTTTCACCATCATTACAGTGTTCGAGCAATGTTTTTGTAAGGAGCTTATCCCTGTTTAAGAAAAACCGACAGTGTTGACATGCACGAGGGTAAGTATAAAAAAAAAAATCTTATAACGATACGACTAGGACATGTAGAAAGAAGATATTTTACTGCAGAAAAATGGTAAGTTGACAATTTGAAAGTTTAAATGACAATTGTGTTATAGATTCTAGTTTGAAGACGTCCATCGATGTCAAGATAGAGGGAACATCAGATCTTCTACTTGCAGAAATTTACATTATTTGAAGTTCATTGAGGTAAATTTAATGTAAATTTGAATGCACTGAAGAGTAGATTATCGGATTTTTTAAACATTTAAAAAAAGTTATCAGCCAATGCGAACCTTTTTAGCGAGATTTCGCATTATCTGATTATCATTCTATTACTGGCCTTGTCTCCCTCACAAAGCAAACTTTATAACGTCCTCTAACACATTGTGACGTCGCTGATAATTTATCCTCAGACATTGTGACGTCGCTGATGCCTGCTCTCGTCTCATACCGGTGAAATATATATTATTACTGAGCGACTTAACGGGGTGATGCAGGACGATAACTATAGATTTTTGGATTTTCTAAACATTGATATCGTAAAATATCAGCCACACTATAAACTGCTTTGACGAGTAAGCGCAGCGAGTATTTTGTCAAACGGCTGATACTTTACGAAATCTATACAACGAAAACCCACAAATTATCTGTTAATCGTTCTATAACTAGTGTTTTACCTCTCCCCAGTTTTACGCTTTGTCAATGCAAGCTTGATAACGTCATTACAGATGCTGAATTCACTAGCAATTTAACCAAGAAGTCATATTTTACCAGAAGTTACGATGATCTGAATTGTAAATCGATAAATGTCGTCTACGGATTAGAGTGCAACCTTTGCGGATTGTATACGTCGGTGAAACGAAAGGAAGGCTAAACAAACGTATGTGCGGTCATAGATCAGACATTAACCTCAATGCTAACGACATTCTATACCAGCATTTCAATCAGCCCGATCATTCCATCGTTTCTATGACAGTTCGCATTATCGAAAAGATATACCATAGCTCTAACAATCCTAATCTTTCAACGACTCTCCGTAGACAAAAAGAAGACTACTGGATTAGACAATTGGGAACTGCAACACCGTATGGCTGCAATGACAAAATTGATGGTATAGGTATTTTATCTAGTCCTTTGTGTAACTCGGTGAATGTGAAGAATATTTTCAACTCGTCTCCTCGACGTAGACGCAGTCATGGTCATCGTCATTATACATCACCTTCTCTGCGTGATGTCTCTATTAATGACTTGCTGCCATTCATACAAAAGCCGTTAAGTATTCATCACATTCGCACGAAACTTTATTCATTACCCCTTTCAAAACTTCATTCTCTGTTCAATTTATGTTTGGAATCCACTGTTACAAACCCTCATTCAAACCAATACAAACTTCAAGCTATAATTTCGGATATTGCAAGTCACAGACTTTTCAAGCCAGTTCGCATTGGAAAAGATGAAAAAGAGAAAAGATCTTTTCTAAATCCTGCCTTTGCCAACAAAGGTCTCGATGGCGTCAACCTAGGCAATATCCTTCATCACAAATTAGTTCAATCGAAAATACCTCCTTATTTCAAAAACCAGTCTGTACCAATAATTTCTTATACCTATACCAAACCTATTGCAACTAAAATTTTCAATTACAAACGCGTTTTGCAGAATCTCGATATTGATGACTTCAAGTCTAAACCTCCTGATTCACATATAATCCTGCTGGCCACGTTATTACCGGTGACCTTAACATTATTGTTAATAACACTTCTCTACGAAATGTGTTATCGAAAGGTCCGAAATACCGTGAGCCTAAATCCATCAATTGGAAATACAACTTTAAAACTTTGATGGATTCAGTCGAGGATTATGCCAGGCAATGGGCTAAACGTGAAAAGGAAGACGTAGACACTCTATCCGAATGAATTAAGTCAGTGAGGTCGTTAATACAAATCAGAATTAAGAAACTGAATGGGTCCATCAATGCCCATGCTACGTCAATCTTTAAAGACCCAAATGTTGCTAAACACTTATCCGACCTCCATGATAAATATGTTGTTGTCCCCGCAGACAAATTAAAGCCCCAAATAACATCGTTTTTGTCTGTAAAAGTCACTACAATAATTGCTTGATAAACGAATTAGGTATAGACAGTTCACTTGGAAACTCAACATATACCCTCACGACACTTACCAAAGAAGAAATCCTGGATAATCATAGGTCTGTTCTTTGTTCCTTTGGTATTTCAACCAAAGATGAAGAACTGGATCTTCCATCACTGTATTGGATACCTAAACTACATAAGTGTCCTTACAAACAACGGTATATTGCTGGGTCTTCCAAGTGCTCCACGAAACCTCTTTCTAAATTATTAACATCTATTTTATCAGCAATCAAAGACAAAGTTATTGTGAAACTGCCTATTCAAGAGGTGGCGTGAATCAGATGTGGATACTTAAAAATTCTAAAGATCTTTTAGAGTACATACAATCTAACTCTCTTTCATCTTGTAACAGTATTAACACATTTGACTTGTCTACTCTTTACACAAGTATTTCACATTCCAAACTAAAAGACAAATTGAAAGTGTTGGTATTACTTTGCTTTATAAAAAAGAATGGCCAACGTAGATACAAGTATCTTGTCTTTGGGAGGGATAAATCATACTTTGTAAAGAATAACTCTGATTCAAACAAAAAATTCTCTGAAACCGATATTATCAAGATGCTTGATTTCTTGATTGACAACATATTTGTAACGTTCGGAGGACGTGTTTTTCAACAGACTGTCGGCATCCCAATGGGAACAAACTGTTCCCCTCTACTTTCCGACTTGTTTCTTTATTATTATGAGGCTGACTTCATGCAGGAACTTCTTAGGAAGAAAGATAAGAAGTTAGCAATATCCTTTAACTCTACTTTCCGCTATATAGATGACGTTCTTTCACTTAACAATTCAAAATTTGGTGACTATGTGGAACGCATCTATCCCATCGAATTGGAGATAAAGGAAACTACAGATACAGTTAAGTCGGCTTCATATCTTGACTTAAATCTAGAAATTGACAATGAGGGTCGGTTGAAAACAAAACTTTACGACACAAGAGATGATTTCAGCTTTCCAATTGTGAACTTTCCATTTCTAAGTAGCAACATTCCAGCAGCACCTGCATACGGGGTATATATCTCCCAATTGATACGATATTCCCGTGCTTGCATTTCCTATCATGATTTTCTTGATAGAGGGTTACTGCTCTCAAGGAAGCTATTAAACCAAGAGTTCCAAATGGTGAAGTTGAAATCAGCCCTTCGTAAATTTTACGGACGCCATCACGAGTTGGTTGACCGTTATGGAATAACTGTTTCACAAATGATATCGGATATGTTTCTTACGACGTAACTACAATCCCCTTCCCTTTCATGAATGTGACCTACCGAATTAGACTATTTACCGGATTTGTAATCACATAAGCAACACGACGGGTGCCACATGTGGAGCAGGATCTGCATACCCTTCCAGAGCACCTGATATCACCCCTAGTTTTTGGTGGGGTTCGTGTTGTTTATTCTTTAGTTTTCTATGTTGTGTCATGTGTACTATTGTTTTTCTGTTTGTCTTTTTTCATTTTTAGCCATGGCGTTGTCAGTCCCTTTGGTATCTTTCGTCCCTCTTTTCCCACATTGTGACGTCGTTGAGAACTTCTCCTCACACATTGTAACGTCGCTTGTTATGCCTGCTGTGGTCTCAAAGAGGTGACATAACTAAATACAGAGCGATTTAACAGGGTGATATAGGCGTATGGAAGGACAATACATGTTGTTAATCAAGTGACTTGACATCCTTCCCTATTCAGTTAACAGTACAAATTGAGAACATTGCACATTATCAAAATTTCATATCGTGAAATACTTTTTTTAATCCAGCTTATACACATTATTTACACAGAGACTTTTTATAACACAAAATTTGGCATAGTCAAAGATTAATAGAAGTATAGAAATAACCCTTCAGGAGCACCTCTAATCACAAACCGTTTTTGGTGGGGTTCAAATTTCTAAGTCTTTAGATTTGTAAGTTGTGGTTTGCATAATGTTGTTTGACTTTTGATTTTGTTTCGTTTTTTGTAATGGAGTTTCATGTTTTTCATTGACTTACGAGTTTAAAGGTATTTTTGGTATCTTTTGTATCTCTTTTACAAGATGCTTTTTTGTTGGGAATGTTTTTTATGAACTGCTCTATATGATCCGGCAAAAGGGGTGCGCAATAAATGTTCAGTGAAACAGTAACTTTCGGTTAAAATTGAAATCCACAAACACAATAAGTATGTTGTCGATCAAAATGCCAAACATTTTTTGTAATGATGCAGTTCATTACATCATAAACCTCATGACCACAAATAACAAATGTGTACATACGATTTCCGTTTGTATAGTTAATGTTCTGTTTAATGATTGAATGTATTCGAGTTTTCGATTACACATTTTATTTCAGAATAGAAAAGCAAAGAGTTGAAAAAACGACAGTTTTGCAAACACCAATAAAATGTAATTAGTATGGTTGCAGAATTTGTAGTAGGCATTAACTTGTTTTAGAATTCAATCTGTTTGACACCGCTGTTTGAGGATACCTCATCGCTATTAATAGTTGTTTTCAGGTATGTATGAAGTATTGAAGTCTATCTTAAAAATAGTAGAGTTTCATAATATTGTCTTAGTCATTACCGGAGAAGAAATGAGACGGATTGTGATTTCTAAAATCCCATCTTTTGTTAATAATGCTTATGTGATGGATATGTGTGAGATTAAAAGTTTTGCAGTGCAGTCCTATGTTTTGATTAGACATATGTAAGCAGAACTGTTTAAGATTTCTTTAGATGGAACAACATTATATTTGTCGCGAAGATGGATACAAAACATCCACATCCTCTGTTATTTTAAAATGGTTAGAAATCCGCGTGTTCATCGTACATCATAGCTCTGAACGTGCATCTAAATACATTACCAATCAGCTTTGATCCCTTTAGATAAAATGTCTAGTTTTAGATCATCGGAATGCACTTGACTCATTTGATTGCATAATTCACAACTGCAACCGTTTATAACCTGAATGTCTTGTTTTGGTTGATGGGCTATATGTTGGACCATTAGATTAGCACTCTCCTAGTCGTTAAGCAATACTTATGTCTTCTGTAAGTATCCTTCTAATACCATAGTTTCATTCCTTTTATATTGTATGCCTCTTTAAACCGTGTTTTGAACATTTGATTAACAAGAATACATTTAATATTATGCATGTTGTCAGTAAAAGTTTACTGATAAATGCAAGATCGTTTTATATCATTCCTCTGCATACACAGTCAGGAAGATCACGTAACGTAAATTATAAAATCTGCTACCAAATGTCTTCTTCTTCATCGACATATGAACATGAAAAGTATTGAAAATAATATAATACACCGGTTTTTGACAAGATAGCATTACAACCGTATTTAAATGTCAAATAATAGTAATTCAGCGAGATAAAATTGTATTTCAACGTCAAACAATCGTACTTCAGCGTCAACCAATCGTCCTAAAGCGCTTAACACTCTTACTGAAGCACCACACGTTAGTTCATCAGCGTATAACTATAGTACTTCAGAGTTATAATAGAGAATTCTCGATATCTGACTTTACTAACGTCATACATAAAGTATACGTAAGAAATCACAATTAAGACTATATTTGAGATTGAATTGTCTCCCTTTTTCCAAAAAAAACAAACCCATATCAAAATGCATTCAGCTATAATTTCGCCATTATCTTCATACTTTTCTTAATCTAACTAGGATATTTGAATTAAGACAACACTGTTGTACATAGGGAAAGCGTTTATTTTCAGTTAGGGAATCGTGAATACATTGGACAATTAAAACAATCTTGATACTGTACGTGTAAGTCTTTTTGTTTATAAGAAACAAACCGATCAAAAACCAGTTACAGCCCAATGCCATTAATGGACTGTTTTATGCTTTATGGTCTGGTGTGGTCTTTTTGGAATGTTTTCGTCTTTCATTTATTTTCATACTTCGTCATCCCGGGCTTTAATATCTCAGATCGTTAATCTATGTCCTAGCTTAGACTATTTCTTACGAGATATTTAGTGTGAATTGTTGCAACTGTCTTTTTAAATTGATTTTTACCGACTGCTGTTGCATCACTTTCTAAACTTAGGAGAACATTTTGAGTCGGTAAACATGTTTGTCCACCGCCATAATTTATGCTCGGTCATATGCTACTCAGTGCTTGACTTTGTTGCTGTTTATAATATAAATTTTGTGTTTGGTTCGCACATTTTGAAGGGGTTTTTTTCTCCGGAAAAAACCTTCAGATATACTTTATAGTCAAGTCAGAATCAACATATGTGTGAAATTATAAAAAATCAAAAGATAAATGTTTATGGTTGATACAAAACTTCACGCCAACATATAAATGTGTCGTATATCTTGTATCAAGATAGTTCTTGTTTGTTTATTGTCGTCAGTACATAATTAACTAAGGGCAATCTGAAATTGAGCCCTTGGTCTGGACTAAAGCTAAAAACGAAGGCCATACGGTAACCAATAGTTGCTTAAAATCAACATTATTTCCCCTGATAGTTAGCTATCTGATTGTTAATACTGTTAGATATCGACGATTCATCTTTTGTGGTTGAACAAAGGATTTTTTTTTAAGTTTATTTTTTTTGGCTTCATATATATACTTCATCAAATTGTCTGTACGAAATAAAATGCCCCTCCTCACCAAATATTTAAACACATAAAAAGATGGTTCATTCCTTCTATGATGTTCACATTAGAAAGAAAAATAACGGAACATCTGAGTTGCTATCTCCTGCCATATTCTACCAAACATCGATTTAAACGAGTATCCACAGTAAGGTTGAACATATAAATAACGAAGATATATCTTGGGAAGAATTTCTTTATACGAAATATCGAATGAAACAAGTGTGGACACAGACTAGCGTGGACAGTATCCAGCATATAAGAGAATTACTCGGTCAAACTCATAAGACCCAAACAAAAATAAACTTGATCTGGATTTTATCATGGACAGTTGCCAACCAGACGATACCACCAGAAAGACAGATAAACAGACAGATCAGACCACCAGAAAGACAGATATACAGACAAATAGGACCACCACACCGACAAGACCATCAGACAGACAGACAGACAGGCAAGACCCCCAGACAGTCACACAAACAAGACCACAAGACAGACACGCAAAAAGACCACCAGACAGACACACAAACAAGACTACCAAACAGGCATAGACAGACAGGACAATCAGACAGACAACAAGCCAGACAAGACAACCAGACAGACAGACAGCCAGACCAGACCACCAGATAGACAGAAAATACCACCAAACAGACAGAAAAGACCACCATACAGACAGACAGACAGACAAGACCACCAGACAGACAAGACCACCAGACAGACAGACATACCAGATAAACAGACAGATAGACAAGAACACCAGATAAACAGACAGACAGACACAGAACACCAGACAGACAGACATACAAGACAACTAGACTAGACCACCAAACAGACAGACACACAAGACCACCAGACAGATATACAGAGAAGAGCACCAGACAGACAAGACAAACAAGACCCCCAGACAGACAGACAAAAAAGACTGCAAGACAGACAGACAAACAAATATAATAAAGTCTCCTACAGCTCCACTTCACAGGTCAGGGACTTATATATCTAGTTAACACTAGATGATTAACGATCTATATCAATCAACAAAATGTTTAATAGCTAATTAGGCATTAGTCCCACATAAATCAATTTAGTTTAATTACCGATTAAACTTAACCAAACTTAAACTAAATCAGCATATCTTTGCGTCTTGGCTTTAAAGGTCATATATAAATATGTAACATAACGTTGCTATGAAATAAAGGGAAGAGCAAATATATTTGCGGGTTTCTACAATGTACATGAAATACTGTTGAGACCGAATATCTACAGATAAGCCTTTTTCAAATGATTTTTACAGTTCGTTCTTTTGTTGTACTATAACACCACTGTTCCAGGTTAGGGGAGGGTTGGGACTCCGCCACATTACGTACATATGTGCCTGTCCCAAGTCTAGAGCCTGTAATTCAGTGGTTGTCGTTTGGTGCCGTGTTACATATTTGTTTCTCGTTCATTTGTTTTTGTACATTAATTAGGACGTTAGTTTTTTCGTTTGAATTGTAAAACGTTTTACATTTGTCATTTCGGGGCCTTCTATAGCTGACTATACGGCATAGGCTTTGGTCATTGATGAAGGCTCTACTGTGACCATTTTTATTAATGTCTGTGTCATTTGGTCTCCTGTGAAGAGTTGTCTCATTGGCAATCACACCTCATCTTCTTTTTTTATTATTATTTTAAACGAGAAACATTTATCAAACATACCAACAAACGACAAGCACTGTTCCTGACTTAAATTTCTGACTTAGGACAGGTGCATATCATATATGCTGCGGGTTTGAACGTTTTAACAGGCGCCAACCTTCACCCTAAAACTGATACAGCAGTATAACATTACAATTGAAAAGACGCACTATAAAATATTAATTGAAAATGGCTTTACTCTCAGACTATAAAAAAATGAATGTAATATGAAATCGTGTACCAGTGTTTGACTGAAATTTCTGCAAATTTACTTTGCATATGTTGTTATGGCTCTTGCTCTTTCAGCATTAAAGAGAATAAACTTTCAGAAAGCAAAAAAAATTAATAATTTTGCAATCATCAGCTACATTTTCTTTTATCTGTTTTGACTCCTTATAATTTTAAAATCTTGATTTATTTCCTTGCAAAAACTTCTAAGCTTGTTCAATTTCATGTATGTGAATATGTGCTGCAACGCATTTAAAAAGATTGGAATTGATGACAGGGGACTCTACAAAGATCCTTTAGTAATCTAAATAAATTTTCATCAGTTGACAAATGACATTGCACATTAACGTAACAACTGTAAAAATACAAATGTCGTCTTCACCGAAAACTTGAATAATCAATTTGGAAAAAAATGTATAGACGTTACGCGTGATGTTCGTACACGAAAGCGTGACATAACGTCGCTAAAATTTCGTAACGTTCAAACCAAAAATTGGACTGAAACGTTGTTTTTAAGCAAGTGCGACATTCTTTTAAGACTCCGCAAAATCGATGGTGCCTTTTAACTACTTATCGAAAATTGATATATTTTAGTTTTTTGAAAAATAAAAAAAAATCATATTTTAAAAAATCATAAAATTCTACCATTATAAGAGCAAAAGCAATGAATATGATATCACAAAATTATATATTTTGGACTTGCATCTTGCCAACTACACCGAATTTCCAATGAGGTACGAACATCGCGTGTAACGTCATAACATATGTCAACTTAAATTAAAAGATACTGATAAATTTCATTTTATCTATAAAAATCGTATATTTTTTTAGCTTACTGTCAAAAAAAAATATATATCTGTAAAAAGAATCACCGACTTACCATCTTACGTATGCAGTCAGTGATTAAGTTTGTAATACATAAGTTTTCACCTTTTTAACGGTCTAAAAATGCTTTTGGGAAAAGAAAGACAATCCAAATTAATAATTTTCACTTTCATACGTACAATGTATGCTTGAAAGGTTTAAATAATATGAAGTTGACGCTTCATACGTACAAATACCATTGTTAAGTTACATTTAATGTATAAAGTAGATACTTATGTCGCTTGTGTTGTTTTCTCTAATATCAGTTAGAACGACCATAGCAGTCCAGAGTCATATATATCTTTAAATACCGTTTGGTCCTTTTAAATGTACTCGCTGTGTGTTTAGATAAAGCAAATTAAGTTAAATGTTCAACAAGGTAACAACTTATTCACTATAAAAATAAAGATAATTTGATTTTGATTTCTTTGTGTTTTAACGCCCCAGTTAAGCCCCGCATTTAGGCTATTTCGTGGTGGACAGTTTATTGGTGGAGAATGACGGAGTACCGGGAAAAACCCACCGACTTTCGATAGGAAAACTAACAATCCTAGTCAATTTAGATTGGAGTCGAGTGCAACCGCACGACCGGGATTCGAACTAACACCTCAATATTGACTGACTAGTAACTAATTAGACCACTCGACCACCGAGGCCCTTAAAATAAAGAGAAGTGGTATGATTGCAAATGCTGTGGATTTAAGCAATTATTAACCAACGAGCAGCCTTCAACTATGGAAATGACCAATACTGTATAGTCAGTTGTAAAAGGCACCGGCATGGTTTCCAAATATATAACATCGCAAAAATGTTGTCATCTTGATTCAAAGAACCGACAGTGTTGACATGCAGACTTTTCTCTCATCTGAAGTTCATTGAGTTATATTAAATGCATAGGACGCACATACGTAAATAGTTTTCTACATATTGATATCGCTTAATATTAGCCGCGAGCCACAATGTGGACTTTGTTAGCGAGGGAACGCACCGACCAAGCTAAAAATCTTTATTATGTGTCGAGGGAATGATATTTTAACGATATCTTTACAAAGAAAACACGATTATCTGTTTATCGATTTATTTCTGGTTGTTTCCTCCTCCTTCGACAGTTTAACGTACGCGTTGGCTTGACGAAAGAAAGCTTCATAACGTCACCAAAAACATTGTGACGTCGCTGACAACGTCTCGAAAAAATTATAACCTCACTGATAATACCTGTTTTCGTCTTAAAGCCGTGATTTAAAAATTATTGAGCGAATAAACAGGATGAAATATGCGTAGGGAAGAACGATGCATGTGGTTAGGTGACATGACATCATTCTACATTTATTTAAAAACGTAAGATATAAATTTTTGCAGATTATCAAAATTTCAATTTGTGAGATACTTTTTTATCCAACTGATACGAATTGCATGAAACTTATGATAGCATACAACTTGGCACTGTCAAATTAATAGACATTAGTATACAAAGAACCATTTCGAAGCACCTCCGATCACAACCCTTTTTAGAGGGATTTAAGTTTCTCAGACTTTAGAATTCTACATTTTTGTTTGTTTACTGTCTATCTATTTGTTTTCGTTTTTTGGTTATTGAGTTGCTTGTATGCTATATTTTAAGTTGCTATTTTTGACATTTTTAACCTATTATGTCTGGTTTTTTTTTATTTTTACTTTTATGTTTTGATGTCTTTTGTTATATTTGATACCTGATTAAATGCATTTCTTTGCATTGTAAACTTTTTTCACAATCTTAAATAACAAATGTGTATTTTGAAGTTAATGATCTATTTAATGAAAGGATGTATTCTTACTTTCACTATAGTCTTAACATTCAGATTAGAAAAGCAAAGCGTAGAACAATAAATAGTTTTGCTGCAATCACTAAAAATTGCATAAGTTATGATAGCAGATTTTGTAGTAGGCTTTACATATGTTTGAAATTGTTTCAATATACCTCATCGCTAGTAATCGTTCTTTATAGGTGTCTGTAAAGTTTAGTAGTCTGTCATCACAATGGTAGAGTTTCATCATCCTGTGTAAAGTCATTACCGGTGGAGAGATGAGACGGATTTGTGATTTCTAAAATTATATATTTTGTTTATAATGTTTATGTGATGGCTATATGTGCGATTCAAAGTTTTGCAGTGTCTTCCTATTCTATAATGAGACATATGAAAGCAATAAAGATTAACACTTTTTTGGTTTTGCTGGGAACACATTATATTTGTCGTGAAAAAGAAGTTAAAGCATCACATTCAACTGGCAATTTTAAAGTGCAAGAAATCCGCGTGCTCATCGTACATCAAAGACATCGAACATGCTTTTGAATGTATCATCGATCAGCTTTGATAAAGTGTTCAGTTTGTAATCTATGTCTGGGATAAGAAAATCCTTACTTTTTCGAAAAATTCAAAGTTTTGTAAACAGGAAATTTATAAAAATGACCACATTATCGATATTCATGTCAATACCGAAGTGTTGACTACTGGGCTGGTGATACCCTCGGAGACGAAACGTCCACCAGCAGAGGCATTGACCCAGTGGTGTAAATAGTTATCAAAGGTACAAGGATTATAATTTGGTACGCCAGACGCGCGCCTCGTCTACAGAAGACTCACCAACGACGCTCATATCAAAATATTTATAAAGTCAAACAAGTACAAAGTTGAAGAGCACTGAGGATCCAAAATTCCAAAAAGTTGTGCCAAATACGGCTAAGGTAATCTATGCCATGGGATAAGAAGATCCTTAGTTTTTCGAAAACTTTGAGGTTTTGTAAACAGGAAATTTATAAAAATAACCACATTATTGATATTCATGTCAACACCGAAGTGTTGACTACTGGGCTGGTGATACCCTCGGGGACGAAACGTCAACCAGCAGTGGCATCGATCCAGTGGTGTAAATAGTTATCAAAGGTACCAGGATTATAATTTAGTACGCCAGACGCGCGTTTCGTCTTCATAAGACTCATCAGTGACGCTCATATCAAAATATTTATTAAGTCAAACAAGTACAAAGTTGAAGAGCACTGATGATCCAAAATTCCAAAAAGTTGTGCCAAATACGGCTAAGGTAATCTATGCCTGGGATAAGAAAATTCTTACTTTTTCAAAAAATTCAAAGTTTTGTAAACAGGAAATTTATAAAAATGACCGCATTATTTAAAAAGTTTCTTCTGGTCCTTTGAAAAGTTAAAATATGTGCAACAGACCTTGAACTGTCTACATAAACATCTAAATTCAAGAGTCCTTTTGCAATTAAACTTTTTGTATCATGTCATATTAGCATAGAAGAAAGCAAACAGTAACAAATGTCATTGCAATTCAAGTGCAACAAGACAGAGGCGGATTTAGAGGGGGCCCAGGCCCCCCTTTTGCCGGAGGAAAAATTTTGGTTGCTTATATAGGGACGGAATAACTGAAGCGTGACGGGAGCGGGTCCCCTTTTAGGCAGTTAGTGGGCCCCCACTTATGAAAATTTCTGGATCCGCCACTGCAAGAAAGTATGAAAGAGCAACAGTTTTAATATAGACGACTGCATATATGATCTACATATTTAGTTCTATTAATAAAACCATGAGATGTGGTATGCCTCCCAACTAACATCAACAGAACAAGGATACTATATATATAACCATAATGTTCAACGTCAGACGTCGACAAAATCGGTTTAACCCGCCACATGTATATGCAGCTCTGTCCCAAGTCGGACAAAGACATGTTATAGATATGTCTTTGTGTAGTTAAATACATTTAGTTTGATGAACGATATTCTGACATTGTGCTGTACATCTAGATGACAGCTATTTTTTTGTCGGAGCTATTCAGAACTCTTGTATGGTGTTGACTGCTTAATATTGAAGAACTGTATTGGTGTCCTCTATCTGATGGTTTTGTATTTGTTGCTTATGTGATTGAATTTGACTGTCTTTATGACAGCTTCTTTTCCGTCTTTCACATAAATCAACAATGAAAACATCATTGCGCATGGAAAGCTGTAAAAGTAAAAGTCCACTTGATAACTAGCGAAACTGATAGTAAGGAAAAAAACCGCACTTATCTACGCCAAAAGCATTGAATAAAACCAATTATGACATACAACAAATAACGACAATCAAAAATGAGAAGTAGTGGCTTGAAACAGGCACATAAAGAATGTGGTCATAAAATTCATCAAAAGAATCCACTTCAATGTAGTAATGTGTTGAAATGACAGAATACATATAGCCATGGAGTTGTAAAATAAAATACTTGTTTTTATCCCAAACCAACGTATGATATTTGTTTATGATTGATTGATTGTTGATTGCTTTATGTCCAGTGGCAAATATTTCACGAAGGTTCGGGACGAGAACAAGTTAACAATAAATACAACAGGTATTTGTAGGTCTTGTAATAATAGAGGCCCACCGGGATGATGATCGGGGGGAATGTCGAATTCCACTGGAAAATAAAGGTATATTTGATATGGACAGAAAGAAACGCAACACTAGATTAATTTTTGTAATTCCCATCTTCAAATATTATTTTTTTGTAAACAAACTTATGAACACAAATTTCTTTCATTACTTCAATGTTTAAAAAAATGCCAGGTCGAAAATTTAATTGATTACGTCATTTCCAACGTTCAAATATTGTGGTATACACTGAAACCCTGATTTCCCCAATGGATTTGCCAATGCACGTGTAACCCTCAAAAGCAATGATTGCCTGTAACAAACACCAATATGATTATCAGAAAGGTCAACCAATTCTGTTCGGCACGTTTTATGTTCTGTTTTTTATCTTCTGGTTTTACCGTTGTTTCACCCATTACAATGGGATTTTGCAAATATGCGGTAGAAACTTTAAGACTTTAAATGTTTTTCTGCAGACGATTCTTTTGCTGTTCAATTTATGGGAAATATTTATGGCATAAATCTGTGCAAAATGGCTTTCAACAATTTAATTAGCAGTTGACGTTGCGGCCGTATGTCTGTCTCGCAAATGGCGTTGCGTAATCAAATTCTATTGACTTGAAAACTCGCCAAAAGCACTAAATTACAAACTTTTAAAAGATTTTATGGAAAAGAAGGTTATTTTAAATTCTTAAATATAAACTGTCTATTGACTTGTGTCGATTTAGGACCACAAACCACAAGCTCCCTATTGAACAGGGTAGATGGAACAAAATAGTTAGAAACAAAAGAATTTGTTTCCCATGTAACAAAAAATGATATTGGTGATGAATTGCGTTATATATATAATAGAATGTAAATACTTTGAAGAAAACCGGATACATTGACTGCCACATTATTATTTAAAAAATGCAAACATTGTCAGATACAAACATATTATGTCTTAAAAAAACAAAACAGAGTTGATTTAACTATGTAAATTTATAAAGACACAGGTGTTTGTGCTCCTGGGTAAAATGGACTTCATATATTGTCTTAGCAACTGTTTTGTTTGTTGTATCTTGTTGTAAATATTGAACATAGATGTCTTCTCTATACCTATGTATATGGTTTATTGAGAATAAAGATATATACTGACGTTGCATTGTCACCGCATGTTGATCTGGTCATTGAGGTCTTCAACAAATCCATACTGGTATCATTGTCGACAGGACAGTAAGACGAGTTTCTGACGTCATATTGTCTGCTTGCATCACGTTCACGTTTTCCTGTTTGCAGTATTCATGGTATTCTAATGGGTTGATTCAGTTTTTTATTCCTCAGTTTTGGAAATATGGAGATGCAACATGTTTTAACTGATTTAAGTGTGACCAAGGATTGAAAGAACTGCTTCACAAAGAAAAAAAATTAAAAAAATCTTTTATTGGTTCGAAATTCCGCTTTCTGAAATTCGTGCGATCATATTAATTCGGGATGTTTAATAACCATTTTAAAGTCAGATGTTGATTTTTTCGAAAGATGAAGAAGTATGATAAGCATGAATAGTATTTGTATGAGAATCAAACATGATTTGATAAAAACAATCTACAAAATGAGTTTTGCGTTTTTAAAACCATTCATATACAGTTCCTTGATCAAACCAATTTTTTTCTGTTTTTATGTTTCCATGTGATATAATTTTCTACCAGTGAGTAGTCATAGATGCTATTAATCCAATTATTGGGACATTTGCACCTGATTAACATTCAACGGTTTTATTATACATAAAAAAAATCAAGATAGAAATTAAAGGTTGCACTTCTGTAAATAAAGACAATGCAATTTCTCATAGAAACTACAGATACATTTACAGCTAAAACTATACCTCTTTTACTACGAATTTTGTAAAAATTATATCCTAGAATGGAAAGTTGTTGATATGTACTACAATTTTATTCAAAGGTCAAAACACAGGGATGTGCAGCATATACTTTTAACATTTACATGCTCGAACATCTAAGAGTTTAAACTACTAAATAATAAAATTGTACTACCCCTACCCTACCCATTATGTTAAGAAACCAGTAAGTAAACAAAACAAAATAACTACGAAAAATAGATACATGTGTATCTCCCCAAAGGAGGCATAGTCTGCAAAAAAAGCTGTATTAACAAAGGGCAACTTATAAAACAATATTTTAAATGCTCCTGCTCTCTAAACTATACTATTACTGTATCAAAGTTTTGTCTGCTCCCTCATTATTTTGGAATCTTATAAGAAAGAGGGACGAAAGATACCAGAGGGACAGTCAAACTCATAAATCGACAATAAACTGACAACGCCATGGCTAAAAATGAAAAGGACAAAGAGACAAACAATAGTAAACATAACACATCATAGAAAAATAAAAAATAAACAACACAAACCCCACCAAAAACTAGGGGTGATCTCAGGTACTCTGGAAGGGTAAGCAGATCCTGCTCCATATGTGGCACCCGTCGTGTTGCTTATGTGATAACAAATCCGGTAAATTGTCTAATTCGGTGGGTCACAGTTATGTAAGGGTAGGGGACTGTAGTTACGACGTAAGGAAAATATCCGATATTATTTGTGAAACGCTTGTTCACTAGCGGTCAACCAACTCGCAATGGCGTCCGTAAAATGTACGAAGAGATGATTTCAACTTCACCATTTGGAACTCTTGATTTAAAAGCTTCCTTGTGAGCACCAACCCTCTATAAAATAATGATAGGAAATGCAAGCACGGGAATATCGTATGAATTGGGAGATGTATACACCGTATGCAGGTGCTGCTGGAATGCTGCTACTTAGAAATGGAAAGTTCACAATTGGAAAGCTGAAATCATCTCTTTTGTCGTAAAGCGCATTGGTTACCCAGTAAGATGTTGTACCGTGGTTTGTTTTATTGGATATATTTTCTTTTTAGTTTATTATAAGAAATGTACATACATAGGAAGTTGATCAGAACTCTTGTGTTTTATACCTGGAAATAATTGGTTGCAAATTATTTCTGTTCTTGGAATTCCTAACGTATACCAGTAAAAATTATGTAGAAATTACTCTACCCTTTGGAAAATTCATGGAATTTCTTGTGCACAAATAGACAAGAAGTTTGGATTTTTTTTTGTCCAGATTCGAATTCAAAAATCAAGAAAACAAATATCTGGAATTCAAATGTATTCCATATTTAGGTAAGGGGAAAGGGTTGGATTATTTCTGGAATAGACCATGCGTAGGGATATTTATAATGCATATCTTTCTGTTTTGGCAAATTCTGGTCTGCTGATATTTGTAGCTCAGTGGTTGCCAAGTAAGATGTTGTATCGATGTTGTATTGTGGTTTGCTTTATTGGATACATATTTTCGTTTTGTGTATGGTTACAGTTTTATTTTCAGTTTGCCTACTACTGTCCGTCTATGATGATTATGTAGCTTCTTATTTTTATTGGTAATCGGCGAGGTCTTGAAGAAAAGTTACATTTGTGAAAATGTTATGACAAGAAATCATTTATATTACATTTGAATACTTCAAACGTTTTTTTTTCAATTAACACCCTGCACTTTATGTTGTGCCTGTTTTCAATCGTTTTGTTTTATAAATAAACTCATCACAGATACCAGGATTAAATTTATAAAGTGTAGGGTGGTAAGAAATTAGCATTTTAAGAAGGAGGCCAAACATAAAAGTTGACCATACAAACAAAAAACAATTTTCTAATCTATCACATATCTTTGTTAAATTCTAAATGTAAAACATAGACTCGTCTCATTTGTTAATTAAATCAAATAAGCAATAATGTTCGAATTATATTTATATGATATCTTTTCAAGTAATAATATATGGCTAAGTTGAAATAGCTTATCGCCATTTAAATGAAATAGCATTCTGTAAAAAAATATCATAGTTTCAACAAACATAGTTTGTAACTTTGTATGTTCTTTTTCGTTTCGATTCCGTTTGTCAATTCTTCTACCATTGTATTTGTCTTAATAAATTCTTTCTATTAGTATGATATCAGTCATTATGCTATTTTATGATAATTGTAGCAATTATTATTTGCATTAATTATAGTCTTGGCTGCATTTGTAAACGGTTTCATCAACCGCCTAGGCTTTGTACATATTAAAGATAAATCTAGATTAACGATTTGGACGTTTGTAATTTTATAAAAGAATGCTGTTTTCAGTTTTTGTTGTAGTGTGATGATTTGCATTATTATGTTCTTGTTTGAAAACCAGCATGACCTTCAGGTTATATTTTGAAACTGCTATTATTTTCATTATCATTGTTATGACATTGTCGTTTGGTCATGTGTTTTCTGTTGTGTTTTATTCTCCAACTTAAGTAAACGATTGCCCCTTGGTGTCATCTTCTTTCTTCCTTTAGTCATTACTGTCTACATTAGCTGTATTCCTTGTTTCGTTGTGATCAGCTTCGTCTACTAGTTGGACTTTATACACACAACATCTACAAAATGTATAATTGATAGCATAGTGATAGGGCAAGCACTTAGAGTACAAGACTCGCTTTATACTTTTTCATTTGCATCTTAAAAAGTATTTCTACGTGCCCACAATATACAGTATTCAGTGACATGTTAACAATCATCAGAGAGGGAGAAGAAACCGGAATTTTGTCCGACACTTTTTTTGATAATAAATTCGAATTTGATCCGAATTAATCACGACTTTTTTTTGTGTGAAATTGTTATTATTAGGTCTTTCCACTTTTCTGTGGAAAGAACTATTGTTTTTCTTCTGATTATTTTTTTTCTTCCGCCAAATTTTGTTCTTGCGATAAACATTTGTTTCGCAATATGTCGCTTAGATATTTGGTATATGATATCGAACAGTTTATGCGCTTTTGAAATTTACCCTGCGTAACCGAATACTTTGCTTTGTAGGAGTTATCTCCCCAAACACTGTTTTCCTTGTTATCACAACTCCTTCGCAACCGTAAAAGATTACGACAAATTTATTTTATAAAATTGCTCGTTATATCCTTCGCATGATTTATTCAATTTCGACCGAAGCAATATGAACGCTCCATATGAGAGTTATTTCCCTTTTTGTATTTGAAATTTTGAAATGTATTTTCAACTGGAACACCATAAGTGATAGAGACCTAGAATCTTTTGATTTAAGGTCCTTGGTCCAAAAAAATGAAAATTAGGTCAAGGTCAAAGGTCAAGGTCGTATTTTAGATTTTTATTTCTTTTTGATTTCCCTATAACTTTAAAATGGTTATAGATACAGAAAATTTAAGTAGTGAAAAATGCTTGGTACTTCAAGGGGCAACTTTGTTACGTTATGACTGTATTGGTTCTACCATCATGTAAGGGACATAACCCCCATTGATGGTTTATAAAAAGCCATTATTAGGCAAAACTCTTAAACAAAAGGTCCTTGACCCATAGGGTCTTTTGTAATGACATTGTGGAGCAATGACCTTGACAAAGGTCACAAGGTCAAAGGTCAAGGTCATGTACAAAGGGACAAATTATGTGGTTTTGGCACTACTTGAAGAGTTTTATGTGTGTTTGACTTCCAACCAACCAACCAACCAACCAACCAACCAACCAACCAATCAATCAATCAATCAATCAATCAATCAATCAATCAATCAATCAATTAATCAATCAATCAGTGCATGTTTCCGTCTCATGTGTTTAATATGGGGTCCACGATCTCATTTATATCTTTCTCGCTTGTTTCAAGAAACCTATCAAACGTGTTTAACCAACCAACCAACGTGTTTAATCAACCAATCAACGTGTTTAACCAACCAACCAACCAACCAACCAATCAATCAATCAATCAATCAGTGCATGTTTCCGTCTCATGTGTTTAATATGGGGTCCAAGATCTCATTTGTTTCTTTTTCGCTAGTTTTAAGAAACCCTATCCAACGTGTTTAACCAACCAACCAACGTGTTTAATCAACCAATCAACGTGTTTAACCAACCAATCAATCAGTGCATGTTTCCGTCTCATGTGTTTAATATGGAGTCCAAGATCTCATTTGTTTCTTTTTCGCTTGTTTCAAGAAACCCTATCCAACGTGTTTAACCAACCAACCAACGTGTTTAATCAACCAATCAACATGTTTAACCAACCAACCAACCAACCAATCATTGTATGTATGCTTCCGATATGTGTGTTTAATACGGGGTCCAAGTTCTCATTTGGGTTTTTCGCTTGTTTCAAGAAAAAAAAACCCACATGTACTCTGAAACTACAAATCCTATCGACCCCAATTTGCAGGCAGAAGGGCATACATGTACTAAAGGTTCATAAAAAAACTTGGTGCAGATATCTCGCAGGACTTTTCCTATAGAAAAGAAATGGCAATGCTGTAAAATTCGCTTGCTAGGTCCGTAAATCTCAGTGAAACCCTACAATAAAATGTCCGCTCCGAGATTGAAATACTAATCTGTGTTACAAACAGGTGCTGAAAAATGTACATTATCAGAAAATAATCCTTAAATGTGTATTAAAGTTACACCGGATCAATTAAATCCAAACATGCACTGCTGGTGAACTGTGATCAAAATGTCAATTTCCTACAATGACAAAAGAAATTACATTGTGTACATTCTGTCCCTATACATGTTGTCTGTTCAACGTCCCCACCTAAAGAGAAATAAAAAAGTTTTCGTTATTATAAACCCAAGTCACGTGATGTCTCCTCAATCTGGCATGCGCGCTGTACCTAAAATAAAATAAAAACTTTCCAAACTAAACATGAAATTTCTCCGGTAACAATGATATAGACCCCATACAGAAACAAACAAACAAACAAACAAACAAACATACACCCCCCCGCCCCATTCAATCTATTTCAAAGGGGGAAAAACCGCCTCCAATTGCTTTTTAAAAGCAATTGATTTATATTTATTATCTATTCTTTTTTATCTAAAATTAGGACATGAAAGAAATTTGTAAATTTGTAATACTAATATGATCGAATGTTTTTGGTACGTACATAACAGATATCAACGTAGGAGCTATTGATTGCTGTATTGATTGATTAATGCTTGAATAATTTATTGCATATAAATCTCATGAAAAGATAATTAGGTCTTTCCACTTTTCGTGGAAAGACCTTTTGTTTTTCTTCTGATTATTTTTTTTCTTCTGCCGTCTTTTTTGTCTTACAACATATCGAATGAATTTTTTGGCCAATGAAGTTGTACAGTAATGGGGGTTTCAAAACTCACCCTGTGTGACCGAACACTTATTCTTATAGGAGTTATCTCCCCGCGTCCCCTTTTTCTTGTTATCGCTATATCTCTAAAACCGTAAAAGATTTTAGCAAACTGTGTTCACGAAATTGTTTGTCTACTGTTAAGAATGATTTGGTTCATTTTGACTTGAGTGGTCTGAAGACATCTTATGGGAGTTATTTCCCTTTGAAAATTTTAAATAGGCGATTTGTTGGATAAATCCATACGTTATTTATAAGTCGTAGAGGCCTACAGTCTTTTGATATGAAGTCCTTGGTCCATTTGAAGGAAATTGAGGTCAAGGTCAAAGGTCAAGGTCATGTTTTAAATTTTGAATTTTGCTTGTTATCGTTATTCCACAGAAACTGTGTCAGTAAATGCTATGATTTGTTTGCCAAATAACTGTTGATAATAAGGCGCAACTTCAATCTATTTCAGTCAAAGCGTTTTGGTTAACCCTTATAGGAGTTTTCTCCCCTTATGTATTTCAAATCAGTATTTTTCCACAACCATTCAAGTGATTGACCTCCAGTCTTCCGTTTTGAGTTCACTGACCTATGACCTTGAAATTGAGATCAAGGTCGAAGGTCAAGGTCATGTTCTAAATTTTGAATTTTGCTTGTTATCGTTATTCAAAAGAAACTGTTACAGTTAATGATATGACTCGTTTGCCAAATTACTGTTTACAAAAAGGCGAAACTTGAATCTATTAGGTCGAACTGTTTTTGTTAACCCTTATAGGAGTTTTTCCCCTTATGTATTTGAAATCAGTATTTCTCCACAACCATACAAATGATTGACCTCCGGTCTTCCGTTTTGAGTTCACTGACCTATGACCTTGAAATTGAGATCAATGTCGAAGGTCAAGGTCATGTTTTAAATTTTTTGGTTAACCCTTATAGGAGTTTTCTCCCCTTATGTATTTGAAATCAGTATTTCTCAACAACCATACAAATGATTGACCTGGGGTCTTTTGATTTGAGATCACTGACCTATGACCTTAAAATTGAGGTCAAGGTCAAAGGTCAATTTGACGTTCTAGGATTTGACCTTGGCTAAAACTGATTTCCTGTTTATAATAAGACATTTAAGTCTTCTACCTTTTAATCTTTTTTTTATATCAATTTGAAGAACCAAATTACATGAACAAGGACTGACATTTTCTAACATTGTTTTTTAAATATCATTCATATTATCGAGGTGGAAAGACCTTTAATTGTTCTCTGAAGAATTGGTTTTTAATTATAATCAAAGTTCTAATTTTTTTCTCTGTAATTTTCTTAAAAATAGACTATCTGGTGGATGATATAAAATTTTAATTTTTTAGGACTGACAACATATTCACAAATCTTGTTATTTTTTTCTGACGAATAAAAAACATATATAAATCAAATATCAAATAAGTGTGACAGCTATCTAATTTGTAGTAATGAAGGTAGTAAAACCCAACATGATTTATAGGTATTATCTGGAGAAGATATCAATCACACTGCAGTAAACATTAACGATACCTTGATTTAGATTAAATCTCATTTTCTAACGAAAGTGGGTTTGATTTCAAGATGTGGAATTGTATGCTAAATGATCGTTTCATACACATTAGATTATTTAAAAAGGAACAGAACAGTTTATAAAGTTTTAATTTAGAAATTCACCTTTTGTAAAAAAACTTTTCTTATTGGTCATGTAACATGACCAATAGTAAGAGAACTGTGGGTTTTTAATCAAGGATTCTAAGGATCCAAGATGGCGGCCACCGTGGAATTCCGCTAACACTAAATATAGATGATATAATCCGACCACTGAAAAGAATACAAAATTATAGAACAAATGAGGATGTTAATCCCCTATAAACAAATCCCTTTAAGGTCAAATTGTTGCTAAACGGAATATTATAAAATGCTTTACGTATTTTTGACCAATGAAATCTGTTGCATTTAATAAAACGGTTCAAGGATGTTATAACGTGTCGGGGATTAACATGTAATCCTTTGAAAGATTAAGTTGTCATTGGAGAATATATAGCTTTATAAGATAACTTATATAGTTTATAAGATATCTCATTAAACTAACTAGAATATAAGCTATAATTTTCTTCATAACATATCTCATAAATTAATTGACGTAAAGACTTGTTACACAATCAGAACGAGGCAATTTTATTTACATTTTCTACATTTACACGTGATCATGTTTTTAGGCGCTTTTCGGATGCAGCCAGTTACCCTTACAACTTCGACCAACATAAACATGATAAATCATACTTTTAGTTTCCGAATTTCTATCTCAGATATAGGATACCTCATGTAATATATAAGATATCTAACAAAAATCAAATTATATAAGATATATCGTATATTTATCGAGATATCTTATACATTATAGAAGATACCTGATATATTCCATTAGATACCTTGAAATTTGAATGAATAATAAAAACGACTTGCCATACAACTCGTTTAATTATTTTCTTAGAAATGTATTGATAATGAAATCATCCAACACTTTACAACAAAATATGTATGATTTTACTCTTTGTTCGGGTTGATGTCTCATTGACACATTCCCTATTTTCATTCTTTATCTTATAGACTTGCGATATTAGATTAGATATATTTGAAAATAATATTTATTCGATCAAAATATGTGTATTTAAGGAGTAAAATATATCAAAATAAAAAGAATAAAGAAATATAATTGTTAACCTTTGCTCCTTAAAATATGTTATTGGTTTTGTTACAACCATCGATAACGACCGTAGGACAGCATATGGATAACATGTTTTGGGTGTGGGATAGGCAAAATCATGACGTGGAATAATATGTTTTGTTTTAAAACTTGCAGTTTCTGAAAGCTAGTTCGATTATAACTTTCAATAAATACAAAAACTATGATTTATTTTAGATTATTACGCCAATCAGTCCAATCTTGCATATGTAAAAAGTAAATTCACAGAAAAAAAAAACAACTCCGAAGAAAATTCAACAAGGAAAGTTTGTAATCAAATAGCAAAATCAAAAGCAAAAGCTCAAACACAAACACATCGAACGAATGGATAACAACTGTCATATTCCTGACATGTTACAGACATTTTCTTATGTAGACAATGGTGGATTAAACCTGGTTTAATATCTAGCGTAACTCTTCACATGTACGACGTTCGCATAAAATTCCATTATATTGACAACAATGTGTGAACCAAAAAAAAAAAAAAAAAAAAGACACAATATGTAAAATAGTCCAAAAATTGTAATATAATCTTATTTAGTTTTAATCACTTTAAAAGCAAACAAATATGGGACAAAGAAATACTAAAAGGCATATAGACAAAGCACATTAGCAAAACAGAAAGACAAGCATACACAAATTTACCAAATGCCATTTGAACATGTAATTGTTTAACTGTATTTAGAAGGGATGTAGTCATTGACAATTGTTTATGTCTTCATAATTATAATTCAAAACAAAATAATTATAATACAGTTAACCTCTACTCTTTTATGTACAATTACAGAATTTTTATTGACCATATAAAACATGGTATATATTTAAAAAAAAATGGCTGATAGAAAGCTGTTCAATTCTAAAACAAGTTTGGAATGTTTATTTAAACCCATCTGATATATTCGTTTGCAAGTCAATAGTCACATAAAAGTAAAATCCCCAAAATACTAAACTCAGAGGAAAATCAATTCGGAAAAGTCCATAATCACATGGCAAAATCAAACAACAAAACGCATAAAAAACGAATGGACAAGAACTGTCATATTCCTGACTTGGTACAGGCATTTTCAAATGTAGAAAATGGTGGATTAAACCTGGTTTTATAACGCTAACCCTCTCACTTTGATGACACTCTCATCAAATTCCGTTATATTTACATTGATGCGTTAACTAAACAGACACAATAAATAAAATAGTCAAGATACATGTATGGGTACATCAGTCATCATCGTATAACAAATTTAAAAGGAACAATTTAACAGAACACAACAACATCTATCTACAAACACATGCATTGATTAGTGTCAAAAATATGTTAAATTTACATTACGTTTTTTTCTCTGCTCTTTCATTTTGTGTTTTATAATTCTAACTACTAAAAAATATGACACATATTGTTTTACTGTTTCACTGTTTATATTCAGCTGTTCATTGCCCTAACCAAATCCCAGTCCCTAAGTAAAGTGTATGTCGTTGCATAACCGGGAGATGACGCTGTGTTCCACAATGTAATTGGTGATTGCTTAAACGGTAAAAACCTATAATGATGTTTCAATTTAATATTGACTGATTTTGCTACTATTCCAATGTATGCATCTTCTATTGGAATAACCTTAAGAAATGCAATCGCTATTGCTAATATTCTAACAGTTCGAATATTTGTCAAAATAGTTCCTCCAATTAAATATGGCGGGAAAAAAGAAAACGGATAGTCTTTGAATGAAATATAAGTTTTGGATTCTTCATGTCGACTTGGTCTCACTGCTTTTAGCTTATAACCTACCATTACCAATTCTGCTGAATCAATGTTGTTAATTGCAAAATCGTAAATGTTTATCGGATTCACTAAACGGTCGTCGTCCACAAAATGGACGAATTCAGTGTCTATATTGCCGTGCGATAACCATAAGAGAGAATAAATAGTTTTATAAACTACATTTTCATATTTATCTGCAACGTTAAGTTGAACTATATCTTTATATTGTTTTGACTCTTGTTTGATCAAATGATTACATCCCTCAAGGTATCCCACGAAGAATATAGTTTTTGATCGAAGTGATGTCACACCTCCCCATGTACGACGTATAGCTATTCGTTGACCAAAATTTAAAATATATGATTTAACTATAATAATTAATTGCAAGGAAGCCTGATCTGTAGCTTGAATCATCGACTTTGATGGATCTATCTTGTAGATATGTTTCTCATTGAAATCATTCAAAGGATTAACATGTGAAAATCGCTTATGTTCAATATCAAATATGACTTTCTCTAGATTAGGAACATCATATAAAGTATCCCGGTTGTAATGACTTTTTTGTTCAAATACTAAGAGTAGTAGAGAAGCCACACATGTAAATCCAATTACAAATTTAAATCTGAAATACAAAAATGTTGATGAAAGTTAGAAAATTTACATTAGTTTAGTCCAATTAGTAATCATATTCACAACACACAAACACTTTTTATACATTAAGCACGTCCGAATGGCCTTGCAGAATTCACATTAAACAGAAACGCTCAAACCGAAATTTTGAAACCAAGGATGTGTTATTATTGAAAATATGACCCTAAAGAACACAAATCCACAAAGACAAAAGAGTCCAATCTAATGAGGAGCACATCCATTTACATACAAATGTATATCCAAGGAAAACAATGTAAACGCCTTTAATTGATCATTTCAGCAAAGCGATATATACAATATATCATCATTGATGCCAAACTTTCATCGAAGACAAATCCCGACAAATCTACTACTCTGTATCATATTGCATGTTTAACTTGACTTTGCCGGTTTTCTGCGAATAACTTTGTCTAATTGAATAACATTAAAGCAACTGTATAATCTGTCAAATAATCATTGATTTTTACATTGAAATATTATAATATTAAAGGGGAACAGTAAGAATATTGAATATATATATATATATTACGTTATGAGTCTGGACTCCTGTGCTGAAATATTTCATTCTTCACCTGGTTATGTCTTCTAAATTCACTGTAAATTAAATTACAAAAAACCGAAACAGTACGATTTCTCTACAACCCCCTTTCCCCCCGTTTTAAATTTCATTTTGGATATCTGGTAAAACTTCATGTAATGTTTGCTTTCGTCAACTCTGGATAAAAGTTGTGTATAACTGTTATATTCAAACATTACTTAATTGTGTAAGGTTTCTTTTGGTCATATATTGTTTCAACAGCTTCTGTTCGTTGCGTTTAAACATTCGGCTTTGATAGTTCCTGATGTTGATAAATCCAGAAAAAATGTTTTGAACATAAGGTTAAGAACAACTGTATTGAGCCTAAATATATATTCTCCTAAAACGTCTAGCAGTATTTTAACGTCCTGCAAATTCTTGTCTCTTTTTTCATGTTTTTATGTCACGCGATCAACAATGTCTGGTGACATATTGCTTTTCCTCTGTTTCTTTTTCCCTATTATTATTGTTATTATTCCCCCCCCCCTATTTTTGTCCGGCTGCTTTCTCAGAGCCAAAGGAACCAATCCGAATGATGGTGCACTATAACAAGGAACCCTGACATTCCAGCTGCAGTGCAACTTTGGAACTAAAAAATGGCTGCCATCACCATGGAAACTAAAAATGGTGAAAAAATATAATTTTGGAGTTCGCTGAATTATTTGAGAATGCTTAAGCTTAAAATCTTTAGATTTTAAAACAATTTAGGTGCCCATTATACACTGGTTTGGGATGATTTTGGCAATCATTGGAACTGCTATGTTGCCATGGGTACTACACCAAAAATTAAAAAAATATGGAAATGCTCCAATTTTTTTTGAAACTTTAGCAGAACGATGAGCAACATTGGTAGATGTGGAATTTGGCGTTCGAATTTCCAAAATGTCTGCCGTTTCCATGGAACAATGCAAAAAGGTCAAAATGTTCCAAAAACTTCAGATTTTGGTGAATAATTTTGGTATGCCTTAATTGAGAATCATCTAATTTTCATACAATTTAGTTTTCAACTATATACAGGTTTTGAATGATTTTGACAATCATTGGAACTACAATGTTACCATGGATACAGCAGCAAAAAATTTCAGAATTTGGGGTAGGAATTTTCAAAATGGCCGCCGTTGCCATGGAAACAGCAAAAATTTCAAAATTTTCGAAATGCTCGAAATTTTCTGAAAATTTGTTGAAAGATGTATTGCCTTGCATATATGTAAAATCACTGTTTAAAATGGTTGAAATGGCTGCCACTTAGTGGCAATGGGGGAAGGGTGACATCTGCTATTGCTTGCAATGGCAAATCTAGTTTTTTTGTGATTGATTTTGGTAATCTTATCGAATATATCAACTTATTAAAGTTATTTGTAAATCTGTCATGGTTTGAAAACACACAATATCAAATTATTTTTTCTTAGATGTATGGCTACTGCGAGCTGACATTAATTGACCTTTCTTTCCTTATAATGGGTTCCTTTACGGAAACTGATAGAATATCAATTTGCAAGTCCTCGTTTTACGACAAAAAATAAATTAATAAAAAAAATCTATCACAACATCGAAAACAAACGACTGATCAACACGAAACCCACAGCAAACTGTTGTGTTTTGCGGTGTTTCACAATGGTATGATTAATCTCTTGCTACTTTTATAATTCTAAACAAACAGACTTTAATTTGAATTTAGCATACTAAGGTGTATGCAAAAAAATGACGATTAAATAAAAGGCAACAGTAGTATCCCGCTGTACTTAAGTCATAAAGTGTTTAAACACTTGGAGAAACGACGGTAAATTTTCGAAATAGATCTTAACGACTAATACCTGAATTAAATTGACGGCTATTCGTAGTTATATTCTTCGATCTGGAATATAATGTCTTGTAATTTTTAAATGATTAAGTTCAAAATTTTAGAAATCGAAAGATTGCTATTCTATCTCAACACATGTGTAGTTTCATTTATAGACCTAAGCATACTTGCGTTTGTATGCTGTTAAGTTCACAGTAATCCAAGAGTTAAGTTTCAAGACAGTAGATCATCAAACCTGATTTGTTTTGCTAATTAAAAGAAAGCTCACTTTTATCAATTCCCCAAACATCTACATTAGTGAAATGTATAACGCAAGTAAGTGCGATACGCAAATATTTCTTCTAAAAATCTGACTGGGAATGGAACGTAAAGCCGAAACCGTTTCAAAACTGCAAGGAACCTGTCTCCCACAAGCAACGGAATTCAAAATATATTGCTGTATACAAGTTCTGCATTTTGCAATCGTTATTCAAAGTCTTAAAAATGATATTCTGAAATTCCTGAAAATCCAACGGCATTTTCAATCATTTACACAGGTCATGCGTCCCACAGGAAAAAAGTCATACAAAGCGATAGTGGATTTCTGCGTACTTGATATAATAATCTATTAAATACTTGTCATGAGAATCAGTGTCATTCTTTGATTTTCGTCTTCTATTTTTCTTAAAAATCAAATATGCTGGTTGCTATTCACCCCATATTTTATGTTGAGGTATTGTTTTGTATTAACATGTTGTTTGGTCATCGGTTTTCTGTCGTCTATTATTCCTCTACTTAAGTAATCGATTTCATTGCAAAACAGCTTCGTCTACTAGCTGGGCTTCATACATACAACATCTACAAAATGTATAATTGATAGCATAGCAAAAGTGCACATATTAACTAACAAATTAGAGACCATATTTAGTTATATAATTTGTAGTTATGTACTTTATAACTAAAAGAAAGCAACATGATTATCTTCATTTTAAGAAGTCAATGATTTGAAAACGAATGTGATTATGTTTTATTGTATTATAACGAAAGATTATGTAAGGACGGAACATAACAGTTTATAAATGTTGTGCATCAAAAGCGCTTGTCTAGGATTAACTTTACAAGTGTCGCTCAAAGCCTAATAATTGAAATGCAAGGATGCATAAGTACTGAGTTTTTTTTAGAAAAAGTAAATCAAACTCAATATGCAATATGGTACGTTCATATAAAAAAAAATGCATTCTCATGCGAAAATGTATCATTAGGTACCACCGGCTCTGTAGTATCTGTTATTGATAAACAAAAACATTCATGCCTCCGTTTATTTCAAAAACGGTTCACATAAAAAAAAGAACTAAACATATTGTTTAAATGTAGGAGAAATGAAATTTGGTATTAAACAAAACTTTAATTTGTGGTTTGTATTACGATACTATTTTTACCACTAGATAATTTTTTTTCTATTGCTCATGAACGACCTTTAGCGTGTGTTTACTCACTTGCCACATATCCACGAAAAAGCTTTTATTGAATGCATGCTGTGAACTATTAGGTTGCTCATATTCTATAGTTGTATCAAAGATCGAAGATTTGTTTTGATTTTTTCCCGTTGGATTTCGTTATGATTACTATCTTGTTGATACTATTTCTATACAATTTTAAAAGTTATAACAGCAATTTCTACTGTTTGTTATTAATGTTTTTTACGCATTTACTGCACTGCATGATGCAAACTCAGACATAAAACGAGTAAATCTATATTCTATAAAAGACATCAATCAACCCAATTGATATTTGATTAACAATTTAGCATGAATCATGGCACATACACAATTGGCTAAGCAATATGTTAACAAAATAATGGCATAACAGATGCTCAAAAGCGTCTTGTGTACACAGAATGCATGTTTAACCCACCATTTTTGCCTTTAAAAATGTCCTGTACCAAGTCAGGAATATGGTCATTGTTATTTTATAGTTCGTTTCTGTGTGTGTTACATTTTAACGTTGTGTTTCCGTTGTGTCATTTGTTTTCTATTATTTTTGAGTGTTAATTCACCATTACTATAAGACGTGTCACGGTACTTATCTATCCCAAATTCATGTAATTGATTTTGTTATATTTGTTATTTCTCATAGGATTTAGTCTAAGTCGTAGTCCGTTTCTATGTGTGTGTGTGTGTGTTACATTTTAATGTTGTCTCGTTGTTCTCCTTTTATATTCAATGCGTTTCCCTCAGTTTTAGTTTGTTACCCCGATTTTGTTTTTTGTCCATGGTTTTATGAGTTTTAAACAGAAATATACTACTGTTATGTATTTAAAAAAAATGTTTGGGAATAAATCTGATATTAAACATGATTATCAACATCACTTGACACAAGAGATAAACATGGTTTATATATTAGTATCTACAACTTTAAACAAAGATAATCTAATTTCAATTTTTACTTTCTGTTATTTCTGTTTTCATGTAAACGTCTATTTAATGACAATTAAGTGTAAAATATCTTGATATTATGTTTCCAAAACCAAATAAAAAAATACTTATTATAAAGTTTTGAAATATTTGATTTTCACTAACGACTTTGATAATAAAAGGGACTTTTTTTTATTTCAATTAAGTGAAATCCAATTCTTAATCTAGTGAAGGTATGGTAAGTATGGTTTAAGATTAAAATTCAAGAGGTCCTAATTATTCTTCTGTCAAAAGACTCATTAGATAACTTTTCTTCCTTATGCTATATTATTCGGATAGTGTCTTTTCAATACATCTAGAAATTGATAAAGAGGGTCGGTTGAAAACAAAACTTGACGAAAAAAGAGATGTATCAGCTTCCCAATTGTGAACCGTTTATTTCTATTTAGCAACATTTCATCAGCGCTTTCATACGGAGTATATAATTCCCAATTGCTACGAAATTCCCGGGCTTGTATTTCCTATCACGATTTCCTTGATAGGGGTTGATGCTCACAAAGAAGCTATTAAACCAAGAGTTCCGAATGGTGACGTTCAAATCATCCCTTCGACAATTTTACGGACGCCATCACGAGTTGGTTGGCCGATATGGAATAACCGTTTCACAGATGATATCGGATATGTTCCTTATGTCGTAACTTCAATTTCCTTCCCTGTTCACGATTTAGACCTACCGAATTATACTTTTTACCGAGTTTGGAATAACACGATAAACACGACGGATCTGTTTACCCTTCCGGATCACCTGACATTACCCCAGTTTTTTGTTGGGGTTCGTGTTGATTAGTCTTTAGTTTTCAATGTTGTGTCTTGTGTACTATTATTTGTCTGTTGGTCTTTTTCTTTGTAAGCCATACACTACAAACTGCTCAGAGTCTGAATTGACCAGTAAAATCAAGCACACATTTTACTCGACTAGTCTCGACTTAGTCTCGACTGTACTTAACTGTACTTAAGTGTACTCGACTAGGTCTCGACTTTACTTAATTAGTCTGATTCAGTACTTGATGATCTTTGTGTAGTCTGAAATGGTCTTGACCAAGGCTCGACCTGTCTTGACCAGCTGTCTTGACAAGTCTCGACCTGTCTCGACTAGTCTCGACTCAGTCTCAACCAGTCTCGACCTGTCTCGACTAGTCTTGACCTTTAAATTTAGTTTTGACTGGTGTAAATCAGCCCATCTAACTAAATTAAATATTGATCTTACAAAATTCAAGCTTATTTATAGGTAGTTTGATTTATTGCTATGAATTGAAAGAATTTAATTTTACAAAAGGTAAAAATAAAAATTATTATATAAATTCAGATGGGCATCTTTAATTTTTTTTTATAAGTATTTCAAATCAAGTTGGATTTTCATCAAACTATGAAGCTATTTCAGATATATATTAAGCTTACTGAATCCCATGTCATTTAGTTTTTTGTTGTATTGCTGTAAAATTTAAGATTAAAAGTAATCTTGGTAAAAAAAATCTAGGATTTGCAATTTGGACAAAATAGAGATAGTACACTTTAATTTTTTTAATAACTTTTTCAAATCAACTTGGATTTTCATAAAACTATGTAGCTAATTTAGATGTATATCAAACTTACTAAATCCCAGGTCATTTTATTTTTTGTTGTATTGCTGTCAAATTCAAGATTTAAATTAATCTAGGTCAAAAAAGCTAGAATTTACAGTTCGGACAAAATAGAGATAGTACACTTTAATTTTTTTTTTAAATTGGGTATTTTATATACCTGTTGAAGTCTTCCATGTATCCAAGGATAAATTCAGGGTAACATAAAATATTTTATATTTTTAAATTCAATCATTATATCAATTTGTAATGATATTCATATAAATTATAGGTATTTTTACCAATAAATTGTTATTTAAGTGGATATTAATGCTCAAAGTAGACCTATTTCATAGTTGAAAAAGAGCAATTTTGAAGGTAAAATTAGAATATCCTGTTACCATGGCAACCATGGTCCATATCAACAATATCAATATATTTTTTTCATTTATCCATCAAAGTGTATTAACTGACAAAGTTTGAAGCTTTTCTGAGACTATGCGTGCACGACCTATATGTGGCATGGTTGATATTTACAGAGAATCCATGTTAATACTTAAACAGTTTGGTTCTTTCATATCTGCCTTAAACTCAGTAAAACGGCAAAAACAAAGTTGAACAGTGTCATTAATGGAACTGGAAGTATTAACGCATTTGGAATATCTGAGTTTTTATGGGAAAATCGGTCAGTTAATCGTATTTCTGTGTGTGCTGTTTTCTTAACTATTGACTGTGTTTTCTTCGACCAAAGCATTTTTTGCCTCTCTTTTATCTTTTTGGAAAAATGAGTCGCAAACAACAGCGATACTTTCAAAGTTGTTCATGTAACAAATCTGGTTCATGCTTTCTCATATTTTTTTCTCATGCAGGTCTTAAATGACAGATTATTGAATTGTGTCACCACAATGTACAAGTACATTTACATATCAGATACTTGTCTATTTGACCAAGACCATATGTCAGCTTTTTAAACGAAATCATTTTGTTTTGGTTTCAACTTAAAAGTCTATTCACGAAAGGAATCACGCTTTGTAAAAAAACGACTACCATTTCTTATCGAACTGATAATAAATAAAATCCGTTTGATCAAGACATTTTTTATTATTTACTTCAGGTAGAAAAAAAAAACTTATTCAAAGTCACATTCAAATAATGTTTAAAAAGTACCATCAGAAAAATTATCGCTCAAAAACATGTTAAACCCCACATAAATCCGGAACGGTAATTCAGCTCATTCATTCATTAGCGTTGGTGAGTGCTATTTTTGTTTCAATGTCGGTGCTTTCAATACTTACCTGTACGGTATGTTGTTTTTTCTCAGTTTTAATGAACGCTTCGTATCTTCCACCTCATTTTAAAATTGTTTTTTCTCATTCATTGGTTTTATATGAACTGTTTCGAGAACATGCTTGGTTTTGCGTTATTTTCCTTCTTGCCATAGTGTTGTCTCTTGACTTAGAAGAGTTTTGAATGTTTTGGAACTTATAAGTAGCAATATCCTGTGTAAGAAGTAACTAAAGATACCTACTTGTGAACTGCAATAGGTTTTGAAAAGAGATACACGCATAGATTGACCAACCAAACGTTTAAGACATAAAAATGAAATTGATGTTGTCAAAATGTATACTCACAATTCCTTTTTTTTTAATTTTATTACAGCCATGTTCAGGTTTATCGTTTTGCGAATGATATGCGTAGTATGATTGTGTCCTTGCAGGGCTCTAAAATATCATTAAGAACAGTCGAAGTAGATAAACTCATTCTGTGTCAAACTTATTTTAGTTTGTCTAATTTTCATGGCTTCCTTTAATTTATTCAACAACACGTACATTTTATGCTTCAGTGACTTCTATTACTCACTCACACATTGCTCTGTTTTATCAATGATTGTATTAATATGTGTTATAGTTTATTTTTACGGTTTGTTGTAGTTATCTTTCATTGCACCAAACGTTCGGTTTCTTTAAAAATAAACGAAAATAAACACTTATGATAGTATGATATATTAATAACTGAACTGCTCGTTGCAAATGATGAAATAAAAAAACCTGTAAAGAGATTGAGAGAGCAGAATGAAAGGGGCAAATAAAACAGTCAAACAAATCTCAAAACTGACAAATAAAAATAATCAACAAACACAAACAGTAAAGACAAAGAGAACATCAATGTTATAGCATGTCAAAACATAAGTGCTGATTATTTTGCTGCGATATAATTCAAAATTTTTAGATTGAGTTCATTAAACTATACAGAAATTGTATTGTGCGAGAAAAAAATAAACTATGTTTATTTCAAAATTCATAACAACAACGATATTTACTGCTCTTTTAAACACTGATCGGAGAAAGTCGAAATTCACTTGCCATGTCAGTTGAAAGAAGAAAAAAAGTTAGTTGTCTTATAAGATTTATTCCTACAAAGAAGTATCATAAAAGTACATTTTGAATTTTCAAAAAGTACATAACAGCCATGTTTCCCTTTTCTCGAGGAACACATACGTCGTGTTTCTGCAGTACAGAATAGTACACACTCTATGACGTAACATTGCTCATATGAAATTAGGGTGCTTCTTCAAGGGTCATGACCCATTCATTCGTGTTGAACTAAGACTTGACCCCCTATCTACTTAGTATTTTGTTTCAGTTCTGATGTTAACTATACGCAACCATTAGAGGTTTCAGAAATAGTTCCCTGCATCACGCCAAAGTTTTGTATAGTAAGATACACAAATCCTTGATTACTCATTGCGAGGAATTATTTTTACAACGATTACGCAGAGCTTTATTTACATTTCTTATGAAAAAAGATATTTGGTTATAAATACTAGTAGTATTTGGTTGTAAGATTCTTGTTTGAAGCGAATTAACTCTGACCGTTCGATATTGAGAGCTGATTCGCAGTTAAGATTTATTTCAAGCTTCTTGCATCCCCTTTGCTTAAGATGATCTTTAAATTACAATTGATACATTAAAACTAGGTGTGTTACTAATGTTACATTGTGGCAAATAGATTTCCACTTTTTAAATACAGAAAAGACTGTTGGGTTATGTATAGCCGTGCTATCTAAATATTAGTAGGTTTAATGTAGCTCTTTATGCCAGGAATACCGGAGTTCCTAAACTTCTCCTATTTATGCATGACTGTAATCGAATTTTTCCGACTTTTGCCCTTTTTAAATATTACAATTTAACTTCCTTACATTATACAAGTGCTGGAATAATATACCGTAATACTCTAATTTCATTCCAAAATTTAACTCCAAAACAAAACAAAAATAAAAAAATTACACATGTTCTACATTAACATGGGTCAACAGTTAATAGAAGGGCCATCAATCATTATATTATCTTTGTATCACAGTTCATTCTATGGTTACAAAATTAGTTTAATTATGTTTAAATTTAGTTAAGCCACTATTGATCAGACAATGAGGGAAAGGCTATGTAATTGAAATAAATTTTTAGTTTAACTGCTTTAAGCATAGCTACATTATAATTATTTTGAAATTTGTACTAGATTTTATAGTCTTACATTTCAAACGAGTTTAGAAGTACAATTACGTTTGTGTCATTTGAAACAACTTTAAGAAAATTTTTATTTAATTGGAAGGTTGTTTCCACCAATGTTCAGTAGATTACAAGATTTGGAAGGCATGTGTACTTAACTTTAGGTAAACCTGCATTCATGTCAGAATGTATTTGAATCTAGCACTCATTGAAAAGAAAACAAACTAATCCTCAGTAAAGAGACAGAAACCTCACTGATGCACCTTGTTTAAAAGAAAAAAATGTCCATGTAAGCTCGAACGTTCATTGACATTCCCCTGGTTCATCATTGTTTTGCTCAATTTTACGCTAAAAAAATTAAACGAAGGTGTCACGAATTATGGATAATACTCCATCGTGATAGTTTTAACTAATTCTTTAATTGCAATTGTGTTGCTAGAGTATGCACTCTTTAAAACACTACTGTAAGGGTCTCGCGGTCTAAATCAACTTTTTTATTTAATATAGGATTTCGCTACATTTTTCTATAAATGAACTTTATCTTATACTTAATAGAAAAATGAAATACAAAAATGGGGTCACGTTCATTTACGCTCACAATCTGCCTTCGAAAGAAGTATACATTTTTGTTAATGTCCTATTTTTCTGTTGAAATAATAGGAGAAAAAGCGGTAATATCTGAATAAAAAAAGAACTAAATTATAGAAATCGCTTAAATTTTACAATTATTTAGTTCATGTACAGTTTATTCGAAAACAACAATAAAAAATAAAGGTCACGGATGAGTTAAAAAGATATTCCAATTTAATGCCAAAAATGGCATTTTTTGCACCAAAGGGAGACAATTTGAAGCTTTTTCAATGATATCTACAATTTAAAAGTCCCATGGGACCAACACGAATTGATTTTATGGAATGATTTTTTACCCTATAATAAAGTAACAACTACAAATGTACTAAAGGTAATTAATAAAATTTGTAATGAAAAGATAAATTTTTATTTTTTTTCTGAAAATCTTATACCCGCAAGCTTCCTTAATTAGCGTTTTTTTGGCTAAAGGCCACAATATGTTATATTTGTTTTTCATCGTTGTTTTCTCTATTCATTGTGTCCTTTATGCTCGATGTCGTGGATAAGCCCGCCCCTAAAAGAGGAACGAAAGATACCAGAGGGACAGTCAAACTTAAGAATCGAAAATAAACTGGTTGAAAATGAAAGAAGACAAACAGGCAAACAATAACACACATGACACAACATAGAAAACTAAAGAATAAGCAACACGAACCCCATCAAAAACCGGAGGTGATCTCAGAAGCTCCGGAAGGGTAAGCTGGTCCTGCTCCACATTTGGCACCCGTCGTGTTGCTTATGTTATAAAAAATCCGGTGAATAGTCTAATTCGGTAGGTCACATTCATAAAAGGGAAAGGGATTGAAGTTACGACGTCAGGAACATATCCGGTATCTTTTGTGAAACAGTTATTCCGTAACGGTCAACCAACTCGTGATGGCGTCAGCAAAATTTACAAAGTAATGATTCCAACTAACCATTTAGAGCTCTTGGTTCAATAGCTTCCTTGGGAGATATTTACCCCGTATGCAGGTGCTGCTGGAATGTTGCTACATAGAAATGGAAAGTTCACAATTGGACAGCTAATTTCATCTCTTTTGTCGTAAAGGTTTGCTTTCAACCGACCCTCATTGTCAATTTCTAGATGTAAGTCAAGATATGAGGCCCACTTAACTGTATGTATTGTATCCTTTATATCTAGTTCGATGGGATAGATGCGTTCAACATAGTCACCAAATTGTGAATTATTTAGTGAAAAGAAACGTCATTTATATAGCGGAAAGTAGAGTTAAAGGATATTGCTAACTTCTTATCGTTCTTTCTAAGACGTTCCTGTCTGAAGTCAGCCTCATAATAATAAAAAAACAATTTGGCAAGAAGGGGCACAATTGGTTCCCATTGGAATGCCGACAGTCTGTTGAAAAACACGTACTCCGAACGTTACAAATATGTTGTCAAAAATCAAGCATCTTTATAATGTCAGTTTCGGAGAATTGGTTGTTTGAATCAGTGTGATCCTTTCGAAGAAGTATTTATCCCATCCTAAGACAAGATACTTGCATCTACGCTGACCATTCTTTTTTATGAAGCAAAACAATACAAACTCTTTCAATTTGTCTTTTAGTTTGGAATGTGGAATACTTGTGTAAAGTGTAGAAAAGTCAAAAGTTTTAATACTATTGCAAGTTGAAAGAGAGTTAGATTGTATGTTCTCTAAAATATCTTAGGAATTTGTAAGTATCCGCATCTATTTCACGCCACCTCAGATAGACAGTTTCACAATAACCTTGAAGCCCGTCTTTGATTGCTGATAAAATAGATATTAATAATTTAGAGAGGTTTTTGTCGTGGAGCACTTGGGAGACCCAGTAATATACATGTACAGTTGTGTGTAAGGACACTTGTGTAGTTCAGGTATCCAATCCAGTGGTGGAAAATCCAGTTCTTCATCTATGGATGAGATTCTAAAGGAACATAAAACAGACCTATGATTATCCAGGATTTCCTCTGTGGTAAGTGTTGTGAGGGTATATGTTGAGTTTCAAAGTGAAGTGTCAATACCTAATTCGTTGATCAAGCAGTCAATGTAATGATTTTTACACACAAAATCGATGTTGTTTGGGGATTTATCTGCGGGGACAACAACATTCATGTCATGAATGTAGGATAAGTGTTCTGCAACATTTGGGTCTTTCAAGAACTAATTCGGTATAACAAGTTTTTTGCCTCCTGTCAATTCCTATCTCCATGGATCAGTATGTCGGCTCATTTCCATCCCATTTTCCCAATACAATTACTTTTCGAAGGGCATCAATTTCAAGATCATTTACAAAAGCTAGTTTGATGTTTTAAGCCATTGCAATGGATACTTCCCCCGTTTCCATGAATCATACTTTTCCTTCCGATATTCTACTAGTTCGGCATTGTCCCTTTGACAAGCTGTATACAAATCAAATGCACCTTGTTTTAAAGAAAAAAGGGGTTGGGATTTTGACTAGTGCGATTATCATCTGGTAGTTTTAGTAACGAGTGATACAGGACAGTCAACGTTTACTGCTGTTAGAGATATTAGATTTAAGAGGCAATGCCAGAGAAAACCAGGCAGAACTTGGAAATTTTGTTCAACAACCTTTTTGAGATAATTGTGTTTTTGTATTGTATGCATCTTGTTTTGTTGGGAAATGACACTTTTAAAAGTCATATTGGGTTATTATGTTTAAAAAAATAAATTTGATTTAACAGTAAATTTGACTGCGTATATATGGAAATATAAACAAAAATAAAAACAGCCTACAATACAACAATTGATATATATTCTAAAAGATGACCATGAATACAACAGGAAATGATAATAATATCTCTGGTATCTGTTGATATGTAAATGATTTAATGCAGTAAAATGTCTTGAAACAGCGGTTTATTTTCAACCTTTTGGTGTTTAGACATACCAAAAGTGATACTCTTCAATTTAAAAACCGATAAAGGTTGTAATGTTGTGATTTGAAGTTTACTGTCTTCCTTTAAATGCATTACTTTTTCAAATGTGTATATGTTAATGAATGTTTATAATGTTCACTGCATTAATTTGATACTTTGTTATTTTGTTATATTATGAATACTTATGTAGTATTTGTTATTGTTCTTTGAGAAGTAAAAAACTTGAAACTTGAAACTTGTGAATGAAAATGTTTTGATTGAAAACTTTTGTTGTATATTTTTGTACATAATTGAACATTTTGATAGGATTTAACAAAAGTATATAGCTTTCGGGTGTTGGGAAACTTATTTCCCTCATCGGGAGCTTGTTGAATGCATGTACAAATGATGATCAATTCCTAGACACATTGTTAGAGGCAGTTAGTGAGTAACAAATTCTGTAAAGACTGAAATTATTTTATTGTTTGCTGGAAATATTGAATATTAGGAATTTAAAGCAATCCGTTAGTAGTTTTGATGATTCAGCTGTAAATCATACAGTTTGCTCCCATCTTAAAACAGTATAATATCATAGACACCAAGAAAAGATCTAAATGCTATAATTTTGTGCATCTTGAAAACTGGAAAGGCGGGTCACTGTGAAGCAGATGATAGTTATAGTGTATAAAAGATTTTTTTGTCAAAGTTATACCAGTTGGAACAGGTAATAGTTTAAATTATTGGAGTTTGAAATTATTTCTGGGATAAATTGATACAAAAAGGCATCAATCAAGGCTGGGACTATTATACTCCCAGATCAAAGCATTCAAAAGATTAAATGAATTTAATAAACATACTTTTCAAAATGTCTTTTATATGGAATCAAAATCAAATTTCTGTGAGAATTTTCTAGACACAATGTTGTTTGATTCTGCTTTATTTTGAAATTAGAAATCATTTTCCAATTACAATACTTTCCCAACTGACAATCATGAGGCCTGTTCAATTATTTCAATAAATCCCCCCTCTTTCACATTTGTGAGTTACAATGGGAAATTCTTATCTGCATATGTAAGATCTGTGCTGAATGCAATTTTATACATTTTAATTCATCATGTTCAAAAATTATTTGAATAGGATAATAATTTAAAATTAAAAAAAAATCAGAGTCAGACAAATTACAAAAATAAGAAGATATAGTATGATCATGATAATTGCCAATGAGAAAATCACATGTATATATACATAACAGACCATACATGAACATGTCTGTCACCTTATCATGCTTATCATTAATATGTTCATATACATAATGTATGTACAGGTACAAAAATGAATGCAAGCAACTACAAATGAATACAATTTGTAGATACATGTAGAATAGATACATGTATAAGAAGATGTGGTATGAAAGTCAATGAGACAACTCTCCATCCAAGTCACAATTTATAAAAGTAAAGATAATCCTACAGTTATCAGGATAGTCATATATCATGACTGTATATGTTTATGTAAGATATACACATGTATATTGTACATGGAAACAGTAAGCTTATTTTGTAAAAAGCAGGAGTAAATCATTGCTTTTTAATTTATGACATGTACATGATGTATGAGAGTCAAATTTAAATTTTCTGTAATTTTGATTGCTACATGAACATATACCTATATTTTACATGACCTTATCATGTTTATTACATCATGTACATACATGTTTAAAAGAATAAAACTAGTAAATCAAATCTTAAGACAATTAGATTCTTAACTCACTATTACGATGGAATCTGTAAGGACGGCAATACTTTTGTTTCTTAAGTTTGTTGTTTATTGTCCTTCATGTCCTTAGAAACTAAATACAGACATGTACAAAAAAATGTATATGATAAAAGGATTTCAAATTTTTTACATTAAATACAAAACTGTTAAAAAAAGCAAAATAGCTCATTTTGAGATGTTGTCATTAGTATAAGATACATTTGTACATGTACATGTATGATCATGATGAGCATATAAGGTTAATTTGACTCAAATATATGAAGTAAACTTGTTTAGTAAATCACAATTGACCTTCCTGCACTAAAGTGTTCATTTAATTTAAATCATTTAACATTTTAACCTGTCCATTTAACAAAAGAACTGATTATACAAAAAAGCCATGTAACTTTGAAAGGTTGAATCAGTTTTCTATGTTTTAAAGTAGTAAGATGCTATTAAAAGGATTATTTTATATTTTCCATGGGTTCTTAAGATAAGAGAATAACTAATTTGATTTTAAATACAATTTTCCAAATTCAATTCAAAGAATAATTGATCACCTTATAATCTGTTATTTCTTTTAAACAGATAAAAGATACATCAGATGACAGACTTACATGTACAAAAAATGTAGAATGATAGAGGAGCCTATAACTAGAGAAATGGATAAACTTGATTTTGAAGTAAACATACTGCATGGATATGAAAATTCAAAAGTGAGTACCGGTATCTCTTAAAGTACATTTTTAGCTCACCTGGTCCGAAGGGCCGAGTGAGCTTTTCTTATCACTTTGTGTCCAGCATCGTCGTCGTCCGTTGTCGTTAACTTTTACAAAAATCTTCTCCTCTGAAACTACTGGGCCAAATTTTACCAAACTTGGCCACAATCATCATTGGGGTATCTTATTTAAAAAATTGCGGCGTGACCCGGCAAACCAACCAAGATGGCCACCATGGCTAAAAATAAATGTAGATTTAGGCTTATAACTCTGAAACCAAATCATTTAGAGCAAATCTGACACAGGGTAAAATTGTCTATTAGGCCCTGAAATTTTCAGAGAAATCCAACAACCCGTTGGCGGGTTGCTGCCACCAAATTAGTAATTTTAAGGAAAATTTTGCAGTTTTTGGTTATTATCTTGAATATTATTATATAGATAGAGATAAACTGTAAACAGCAATAATGTTCAGCAAAGAAAGATCTACAATAAAGTCAAACATGACCAAAATATTTTAAGGAGTTATTGCCCTTTATAGTCAATTTTTAACAATTTTCATAAATTTTGGTAAATTTTTAGAAAATATTTTTCACTGTAATTACTGGGCCAAGTTCATTATAGATAAAGATAATTGTAGCAACAAGAATGTCCAGTAAAGTAATATCTACAAACACATCACCATCACCAAAACACAATTTGTCATGAATTTATGTGTCCATTGGTTAATATGCACATAGACCAAAGTGAGCGACACAGGCTCTTGAGAGCGTCTAGTTTTACATAAAATTGAAAATGGAAATAGGAAATGTTTATCTTTATTTAGATAAAGTACAATATAACATGTATAAGATAAAGTATGTGAAATCTGAAATCCAGTATACTACACATTACATCACTACATACATAATGCAAATCAGAACAAGAATGCATAACAATTGAACCTTTAAACATTATTAGATCTATAACAAGTTTAAAAAAAATTAAAAACAGATAACCCACACAAAAATATCAATGAGACCATGTACTCTAGATATGCCAGAAGGGTTTCAATCTCCCACTACAAATGTTTATGAAGTCCTGAATGTGAAATCCTCTAAAAAATTATTTTAAACTTCAAATATTTGTACTTGAATAATGTTATACTACATACATTGATGATTGATTGTTGGTTGCTTAACGTCCAGTGGCAAATATTTCATGCATATTCAGGACGAGAACAAGTTCACAATAAATACAATAGGTAGGTTGTTGTAATAAAGGCCATCTAGGATGATGGTCGGGGAAATTTGGACTGCCACTGGAAAATGAAGGTATATTGGATAGGGACAGAAATTTTGCCTGGCAACAGGCCACCTACGGACCCCTCAAAGAGTTGTTGCAAGGGTTCTTAACGTGCAAAGAGCGTGGCACTCTCTTTACACGAGGCATTAGATTTAACGTCCCCTTCTGACGGACGTGACTGCGAACTTGATACATCCCGCACAGCCAAACGGACGCCCCACTTCAGCAAGCGTTTTACTGTCGGTCGGGAGAAGACCAAGTGACCATATTTCTACACCCCAGTCACCCTTGGGGTTTATACTACATACATGATTTACATGTATATAATATTCAACAACATTTTCAAGCAAAAAACTGATGTATAAATGTATAGCTTGACTATTCCTTTAATTTATTTCATGTGACTGAGCTAAAAACACACTTGAAACTGTCACCAGTTTGGGAGACTCAAAATGGCCAACAGGACATTTCAATACCTTTTTAGTTTTTTATGTATATATTTGATTTTTGGTGATATTTCGGCAGTTACTACAGTAACTGAGAGACCGCAATGTTGAAAATGCCAATTTTGATAGAGCACAATTTTAAAATTTAAATTTTATTGTTTATGGATCTATATATCTTTTAAAAGCTTACTGGGTATCTGAATCTACTTTATCATGCTTCATGTGTTTATAGGCAAATATTCCTATATGTTTTTATTTTAAGCAAGGGTATTTATGAATTTAAAACAGTTGTATATGTAAAATTGAGAAAGGAAATGGGGAATGTGTCAAAGCGACAACAACCCGACCATAGAGCATACAACAGCCGAAGGCCACCAATGGGCCTTCAATGTAGAAGGAAACTCCTGCACCCGTGTTGATAAAAAAATCAAAATTATTACAGATTCACGGATCAATTTATGTATAAAAAAATCTATTAAAAGGATAAAAAGTCAAAAGTATTTTTCAAAATAATTGTGTAAATATTTCTGTGTTATTCAGAAATATGTGCACCAAAAAGAATTAAACTTCTTATAAGTATCAATGTGACATGCCCTTGTTATTTATTGTTTTGTGCAGTACATGCATTTGTTCAAAATTTATCGATTGAATAAACATGATAAACTAATTGTTATGTTCAAGTATATGTAACATTTAATCAGGGCAAGTAATCCGTCTTATTAACAAAGGAGATCTGTTATGGTTGCCAACTTCACAGCTACATGTATGCCATAATCAATGTGACGTATGGGAATAATTCTCTGTTGTCATAATCTGACTTTTAAACAAAGTGATGAAGATAAACAGTGTTTCTATTTTCAAAGGTTTTTAAGAAATTGCTATGGAACACATAAAAAAACAGAAGATGTAGTATGATTGTAATTAGACAACTCTCCATTTATAAGTCACCAAACGATGTAAAAGTTTATAGCAATAGGCACAGCCTTCAATAAAGAACTAAACCAATCTGCATATCATAATTGATTTTGCAAAAAACCAAGAGCATGATTATTTGTAGATTTTGTCACTATGAAGTATATACGTGCATGTACTAATCAGTAATGTATTCGCATGGTGTCAGTCCCCTTACATAACGTTGCCCTTGGAACAATGATCTGACCCCCCCCCCCCCCCCCACACACATAAAATAAATTAAATGGACAAGATCTATGATCATAATGGTCATGCCAATTGACAGTTCAGAATATATTAGGTTATTGTATGGAAAGGGCAGAGCTTGTCATTGAGAATTAAACTATGATGGTTTGGGATGGAAATTTGTCTCATTACTTTATGTGGGGTTCCTGCATGGCATGATCTGAAGGTAAACCTTTTTAGTTGCATTAAGAAGGTGTTGTCATGTCAATCAAAAGAATACTGTTTATTTAGAAATGTGAGCAATGTTGTTATTGCAAATAGGTAGGGGAAGTGAAAAAAAATCATCATAAAATGTGAAAGCATTATCTATATGCAGCATTTTAGAAAATTGCAATCACAAAACTAGCAAGTGTGTGGATTGTCAAACAGCTACAATAAGTTATGTCAAAGTATATGATTTTGAAATGGACATTTAAACATACCTCTTTTGATCTCTTTTAAATACATATACCTTAAACATTGTTAAAGGATAAACGTCAGACATAGGAAATCATCCATGGAACACAACACATTGCCTTGAGGTGCTGCACACATGTGCCAAATATCAAAAGATTTTGTCACAGGACAAACAGATCTGCTCCCGACACTTTTAGTAAACAAAAATCATCTTTGTACTTTGAGGTCAAAGTACAGCAAAAATTGTATTGTATGTATCTGTGACATTGACTTATGATCTACTGGCTCAATGAGAATTATCTTACATCTCCCAACTAAGTAATTTCATTGTGAAAATTTGTACAAAAGAAGCCAACAGGAAATGAACAGTGTACATTTTATTGTTGTTATGGCAACCTAACAAACAAAGTGGAGACCAGACTACACCTTTTTTCCTTTTATTTTTTTTCATCATAACTTAAACATGATAAATAAAATAAAGATGCAACAGTATATGGTATCTTGCAACTTAATCTATGCAATACCATTTTGGTTTGCCACAGAATAATTTTCTCAATTTTACATTTTTCTCTTTTTTTTTTGGATTTTCATACTTAATTTTTGAAAAAAAAAAAAAGATGCCAGAAATTTTATTTTCATTATTTTTTACACAAACCTAGTACTTAACTTCGAGATAAGTAGTGTAGTCATAACTGTTGTCTCTAGTGGTTGATAATTGAAAACGCTAAAAAAATTCATTTCAATGAAAATTCGCAGTTTGAGTGCTTTTATTGAATTTCATTAAAAAAAATGTCAAATTCACAAAAAATTGTAAAAAAAAGTATATATTCCCAGTCAGTATGTTATACTGAAAGGGTAAAATATATGTTTGACCAAATATTTTTTTTTTAGTTGAACAGTCCTGCCTGGTGCTCTCTGACGTTACCTCTTAAATACTCTAATGTCTCTTCATTTGCTAACTCATCATGCTTCAATTTAACTTAAGTCCGTTAAGTTTGATCATGATAATGTTGCAGTTGAACGGCAAACGATTTAATGGCGTCTAAGTTCAAGACATTGGTCACGTGATAAAAGGTCAGAGTTTACGATTTTTTGGTAAACGTGCATGTCTCGTGGTTTTTGGACTCGTATCGTCTTATTTGTACTCGTACATTAATAAAAACCAAAGTGTTCAATTCTAGATTGAATAAGCTTTCTTATTTTATATAATTATAATAAAAAGGTATTGTTAAAATGTTATAAATTCACGACTGAAGTGAAACTTTTTTTCTGAAAATTTGCGTAGGTCCACGGAAAATCCTTAATAAATCCTTAAATGGGTTTGGTAACGTGTTGACGGGTATAAAATATGAAGTAAAACCGTTTTTTGCTCCTTATATAACAATATCAGATCACAAAAACACCGGATACGCAATTGTGTCAGTTTATTCGTGGCGAAGCGGAGATCAAAGGGAGATAACTCGGTACGCGCATCGTAGGATATTGCAAGTTCACAACAGTAAATTTGAGTAAAATTAATGATTGCAGATCTATTTCGAAGAGTTCTTGAATACCTTTCAATATTCCATGCTCCTCTACTGTTGTAACATTAAAATAGTCATGGAAAGGTTGAATATGACATTTTTTTCAAGTTCTTACAGGTTTTTGAACACTTCCAAAGAAGACAATTACCTACATTTTATAACAGACTGATTTTTTCTCTGAAACTTGAACTTATTGTATATATATATTCTCAAACACCCTTTTGGTAGAAAGAAGGATACAAGATGGGTTTATCAGTCATTTGTCAGAAGAACCTGTGTTACAATAAAAGCAGAAGCAGAAGATTACATTTAAACAAAAATATGGCAAAAAAAAGGAAATATAGTCTTCAAAATTGTGACCATTACCATAGATGATCATAGATTGAAAATAAAATCAATCTGCAGTGGCCAGAAGTACATGCACAATTTTTGTTTTATTATAGCTGCTTTAAGATACACTTGAATTGCAGATCTCAGGGAGTCTGGTGATTGGAACATCCTCTTTTTATGGAAGATTAATGCATTTGAATGGGATCATGCATATAGTTGGAATCCTCCTTTTTATCCTTGGTTAAGAATACCACCACTTATGTTTAAAATTTTCTGGATTCACCCAGAGATAAGAAACTACATAAGTTGTACAAGTTCTGTTGCTTGCCTTAATCAAGAGAAAAAAATCTGAAGAACCAGAAAGGGATTTAAAACATAATAATCAACACAAAGATAACTGAACAAAAGCTGTATTGCAATCTGATATCCTGCAGTTATCATAAATCCTATTATATGTAATATTTCAAGTTTTGCTTTATATTTCTTCTTCTTTCTTATATTTGAATTCAAAAGTCCTGCAACCAACTGTCCTTTCAATTAAATTATTGATTGGATAATAACCTAAGCTGACCAGTATAAAATAAAATTTGAAAATGCTTTGTTGAAATAAAATAGTGGTATTATGTCATTAGATATACTGAATCAACTTCAAATTTAATCCAAATTCACATTTACCTGCTCTAAAATCATTGGCGGATCCAGAACTTTTCCTAAGGGGGGCCCGCTCCAGTCATGCTTCAATGATTCCCTATATAATCAACCAAATTTTTCCTACGAAAGGGGGGGGCCCGGGCCCCCCAGGGCCCCCTGGATCTGCCTATGAAAATGCATAGTCAATTGGACTACAAAAACCTGAGACTACTTCAATGTATAACATAGAGATTGTGGTCACCTCCCATGTTATGGTAGTCTCAGACAAAAACAAAACTGACTTAAATACAGTATGTTCAGAATTTTTTTGAAAAAGGACAACAAAAAGAAATTTATTATTCTGATATCAGAAATAAATTCAAAGCGGAATGTCAGTTCTTTTAATTGAGATAACCAGTTTAATAACATTATTTACTATATAAAAAAACTCATAATATTATCTGGATTTACAATCATTGACTCAAGCTTGTCATCAACTCACTTACTTTAAATGCTTTTAAAAGTTAACCTGTCAGTGCTAAAATAAAGAAATGTGGTATAAGACAAGATATTTTATTCCAATTAAAGGGCATATGAAGAGCAAAGTAATGTACATGTATTTATACAATGATTTATATATATGTATATATAATGGAACAATGATGTTGATATAAATCAGATAAATATGGAGATAACCAACTCCATTCTTAGATTTTAAACCACAGCCAGATCAGAGCCACACATATATTTGAAAAGGCATATAACAATTATATCTTCAATTAACAGGCAAATATTACCAAAGGCCCAATTAAAACAATATCTGCATATACTCTATATATTGATAGTTTTCTGAGTTCAAAACATTTATTTTTCAACACTTTTCAATTTTTTTACAACTTATTATTATATTATCAATAAATTCTTTTCTTAAAACTTATAAAGGGGAAACTGACATTTATGGTATAGTTGCCAATGAGATAACATTCTGGAAACTTATCACCAGAGTCCAAGTCTCTGTTAGCAGTGACAGTTAAATTACAAGTCACTTTACATACATCAACAATCAATACATTCCATTGTTTTAAGGCAAATGAGGAAAATAAGAGTAACAATAGCTTTTGCCTTACTACATGCACAAGAGAACATTAGACATTATAATATAAATAAGTAAATATCAGAGGCAAAAAAGACAGGACTTATAGCCACTGGAATTTTAGTAAAGTATGCCCTTACTAATCCTTAGATGAGCTGCTGTATACTAGAAAAAATGATGTTGATGATTTAACCCCATCAATTAGCATTAATTTTTAGCATTACATTATTGTCAATTGCTATCTGTTCTATTTGTTCCAACCTGTTATGAGAGTCAAAAGGTATACCTAGGGTGGGAATTAAACCCATGTACGTTCATTTACTTTATTGTTCTTTGTGTACATAAAATGTACATGTACATGAAATATATCAAATTTTTATGCAAAAAATGCTGTAATGTATCATTACACCCTCACTAGTTAAGGACCAAGTAAAGGAAGTCCCTGCACCTACCTAGACGTATTTCTTGGGTAAGATGTATTATATAACTCTTGAAAGTATAACACGATAAAGGTTATTGGTAAGTATATAGTAACATCAACGTGCAATTCAGGTAAACACACTTTCAAACATAAACAATCTACCACGTGTTTGTCGCTGTGCTTGAATTCAAAACGGCCCATCAGACTTATTTACACGAATTTTTGCTCAAGCAGACAGTTAAATATGTCCGTTTACCTTATGGGGTCTGTTAAGAATGGATTTGCTGTTATAAATTGTGTATGCATGGAAATATAAGGAAGATAACATTGATTTTTACCGTAACTTTTGAATACACAACATTCCCAAGGTATCCCCACAAAACACATGGCTACTTTGTAACGACGGCTGGTAACGTGTAGCCACTTTCTAACGGCAAATTTAATTGAATGATCGTCAAAGATCAATAATAAAATTGCTAATAAATGATTGGATACGAATTTGTGTCAGATTATAAATAGGTGAAAAAATGTAAACATTGAAATCCGCCATCTTGACGTAGGAAACAAACTAATTTTCAGTCTTGGATTAAAGGACATTGGGCACATTGCCAGCGTATCATGCATAAACAGTTATCTGCAAATATATCTTTCAATTTGTGTTTTACACTTACTTTTCTATGTTTTAGTTAATTTAATGTTTTAATTTACTACAAAATGGGACATCGTTCTCAAAGATGCCGCAGAAAAAATTATAGGTGGCGCTGTTTGTGGGCGTGAACATTTTACATACGGGTTCTTTTTTTGTCGACAAATTGACCTCTATCTGTCAGATTCAGGCGTTTGCCTTCCAACTGTTGGTTATTGCGTTACACGATAATGTCATCACCCCTTTATCGCGTTAAATTGGATCCTTGAAATACTAGCGCATTTGGACGGTATGTCGATATATTTCCTCATCAGTCGTATCAGTTATTGCACGGATTTCTTCGTTATTTAGATAAAATAATAGTCTACCGTCAATCAAGTTTTCAATATAGCTGACTGCCGTTTATATTTTCCCTCCACTGTCTGAATCAAGTATATTCCTCTTCGAATACATGTGTTCGCGCGATGCAATATAAAACATAGTCTTACTTATTGTTTCTTTCGATACAATAACAAGCTGAAATACCTAAGACGAGGATTTGACGACTTTATCACGTCTAATTTTTCAAACATTTTTATTTGTAGCTTGATTTCAACGGCAATCCTTATTTCAAACGATAGTTTCCCTACTGATTTAATCACTGATGATTCATTTTGGATCAACATGGATTTTGAGCTAAAATTATTTTTACTGTTCTATATATTCTTGTAAGACAATTAGGAGATAATTGTGTTGTATTTTAAGCTCCGACGGCATTAATTGGGGATTTGATGGTTGGAACTTAGGTTTACTTGCGACGCGTTAGCGTCGGAGCTTAAAATACAATATTGTTATCTCCATTCTAATGAAACTGACAGAAAACAACGTTAAAAAATGAACGTTACAAACGTTGTTGCATTAGAAATAGGATAATTAACCATGGTAATCCCTTGACCAACATACGATATTCATAGATTTGTAGTGGTCGCATTTTCTTATTATGGTATACAATCTTCTTTTATGACCAATAGAGCGTAATTCAGAAATAATTTCTTACTCTGAATATTGACTACTTCCTTTTAAACGACGGCTTACAGTTGATTATGTTGATTAACTGGAATTTTAGAAATAAGTCTTTTTCTCGGTGTTTCCATCTTAAACCTGAAGTATACATTTATCAAACACTTTATCACTTATATTTTTATCTCTGTATTAGTATCACATATTTTGACCTATTTCTTTATGCGAGTCACAGCTTTAGCCTGCCGTTTAGAATTAATTTGTAGAAAACATTAATATATAAATATAAACGAAATTGTGCTTTTCCGTTAAAGTTAAAGTTCAAATACATTTTGTTTTAGATCTAATGATCATTAAAAAAAAGGAAGAAAAACGTATCTTGAAATCTGGTACCCCTATAATGTTCAGGTAGGCACAAAAAAAGGAAATTGAATGCCCAACAATTTCATTTGAATAGATTTAAATCATGATTGCTATTTATGTTAACATCGTATTTGCTAGAACTTTTGTTTAAACACTAAAATCGACGTTTGTTATCGAAAAAACAAAAATTAGGCAAAGGTGAGCCGAAATAATTTAATGGTTCATCTAAGTTCGTAGTACGGTTGGTACAGTATGAAATCTAGAAGGCATTTATTGATTTTTAGTAAGTTGTACCATACACATTATGATGAAAACCGCTGTCAAATAAACAAGCAACGGAGTTTCATACGGTAATCAATGAAAGAGTGTTATGCTGTTTTTATATTTGACTAAATGTATTAAATAAAGTTTTTGGATTCAATACTATATTGTTTTGCTTGATTGATTTGAGGGAAAACATTCTCTTTTGAAACATAACGTCAATAAATACAATGAACAAAACTAGAATAGTGTGCTCATTATTCCTTTTTCTTATTGCTTTTATTTTACACAATATTTGCAAAAGAAACTACGTTAAGGTAATTAGTCTTTAGTCTATTTACTCAATTGTCGCATACACAAAGAAACACACACATACTGATGCAACGATTTCATATATATCTGCCGAAGTTCGATAGTTATCTCCAGGTACTCCGCCAATTACAGCCGCCATAAAAAAAAAGTCCGAGGTACAGAAAGTTGTGCTAGAAACTTATAACTAATCAACCTTAAATAGTTATTATGGACGTGAACGTGGTATTATGGACGTATGCGCTCTAAATTATAGAGAGTCACACATATGAAGTATCAACAAAAAGAAAAAAAACATTTACCACTTGAGTTTTAAATGAAACCAATCCCCACTATGATGCTTTATTAACTCGCTTTAAATTATCAGCAGTGTAAATTGCAAAATGAGTTAAGTGAAGCATCATAAAGTTTCACAAAACCTAACATAAATTGAACAAGAAAATAATACATTTGAAATTGGTAACTTACAGGATTTTGTATAATTTCAGAATATCGAATCTTGTTTTGAAACTGTACATGTATTCTCTGCAGTAGCGGAAGCAAAGACAGAATGGAGTTTTATAGAGAATATTGTTCTTAATGTCCTGGATGGCTCTAAACAGTCTAATTGCGACTGTTGTATATATGGGTATCAAGGAACACCTATTTATCGTGTAAATGCTGTCGTGAAAGAGACCTATATCCATAACAGTAAATTTACTGACTTAATAGCAAGACAATTCCAGTGTTCTGTAAGAAATATTGGTTTTAGGATGATCAATATACAATTAATTGGAAAAATGGAATCATGTAGTATTTCGTATAATGTTCATCCTGTGTTATACCCAGAGATAAAAGAAAACGGATTCGGAATATGTGCAAAAATAGCTTACAATTATCTAAATCCATTGCACCTTATTGAGTGGTTCGAATATCAGAAAATGATGGGTGTAGACATGGTTCTTATATCTTTACAATCCTTAAATAAAGATGCGTATAAAGTTTTGAGATATTATGAAAGAGAAGGGATTACAACAATAATTTCTTTTCCAAATGATATGCCTGGGAAATTAGGTAAGTACTTGAAAAATATTTAAACAACGACAACAGTAAATTCAATAATCACTTTCAAATTAGGTTTATGTTTCTTCCGAAAATATCATGTCACGTACCTACAAGGAATGACATAACTAATGACAGATAATTAAATGACAAATGACATACACGCAAAGAATATCAACTGAATCATCTGCATATGTATAATATTTTGAACATGGATATATTATACATGGTGTGTACTACACACTACAAATTCCTACAAAAGAGGGACAGGAATGTAGATGAAAAACAACACAATGCAAGGTAGACAACAACAAAATAAAAAAAAAGAAAGACCAAGCAGCATGGCCCTAAATAAGAAAACTGCTAGATAATGGCCAATAGCAGCTAAAAACAAATTTATCTGTAAGGTCATTTTTTTAACCACTCCAAAATATAATTAGCATTGCATAGTATATGAATATACATTCTCATAAACATAATAGACAAAAGATCGAGGGTTTGTTATGTAATTTAGGTTTAGTTTGAATCAACAAAAGTGACGTCAATAATCATAATAAAGTTGAGATAAAAGTTGATTAAAGGGATGTTCATAATATAAAAGATTTGGTAAAAAATCGAAAAAATGACGTCTATAATTGAAAGGGCTTTGACAGTGTTCGAAAGTTAAGAAAAATAAAAATAACGGAATATTAAATAGTTGCACTAAAGTCTATTACTATCGTTAGCTGGGAAACGTTTCTAAATGCTTTTAATTGCAATATAATAAAAAAAAATGAATGGTATGTTCGGTAGTTTGAAAATAAATAACGTGACTTACAAGGTATTGAAATAAATAACTTGACAAGTCTTTTAATCCGTTATATAAAAGCTATTTCAATGTATGAGATGGCACAAGGTTCTACCAAAATTCGTTTTTCTTTAATATTATTTAAAAAAAAATAACGAATCATTCATACCCTACAAAAAGACCAATGCGACCACTAGCATTGACTTATGCGGTAATTGATTTATTGTACTATGAATATATTTCAATGTCTTAAAAAATACACTTAAATCTAAACACAATACTAGACTAGAAAAGACAAATCTGTGATTAATCAGGCGGTATAAAAACAGCACATACATGTAGCAATGAGGTATAAAAAATGTCTTTGAGTCTACACTTATTATACAAGTACACTTATTATACAAGTTAGGAACTACATCGTTTAATTGTAATGTGTTATTTTAAAAAAGAGGGACCAAAGATGCTAGAGGAACAGTCAAAATCATAAATCGAACATAAACTGACAACGCCATGGCTAAAAATGAAACAGACAAATAAACGTACAAAAGAAACAACATAGAAAACTAAAGACTGAGCAACACGAACCCTATCAAAAACTGGGGATGATCTCAGGTGCTCCGGAAGGGTAAGCATATTCTGCTCCATATGTGTCACCCGTCGTGTTGCTCATGTTATTATTAACCCGGTAAATAGCCTAATTCGGTAGGTCACACTCATGAAAAGGGGAGGGGACTGTAGTCACGACGTAAGAAAATTTTCGATATCATCTGGGACACGGTTATTCCATAACGGTCAACCAACTTGTAATGGCGTCTGTAAATTTTACGAAGGGATGATTTCAACTTCACCATTTGGAACACTTGGTTTAATAGAATCCTTGTGAGCAGCAACCCTCTATCCAGGAAATCAAGATATGAAATACAAGCGCGGGAATATCGTATCAATTTGGAGATATAAACTCCGTATGCAGGCGCTGCTGGAATGTTGCTGCATAGAAATAAAAAGTTCAGAATTGAGAAGCTAACATTATCTGGTTTGTCGTAAAGTTTTGCTTTCAACAGACCCTCATTGTCAATATCTAAGTAAGTCAAGATATGAGGTAGACTAAACTGTTTTAGTTGTATCCTTTATATAAATGAAAACTATTAACTGTTTTTGATAATGTATTTTATTTGCAACCTCCCTGTCACCCCCCCCCCCCCCCCAAAAAAAAAAAAGAAGAAAACAACACAAAAAAATAAAAGAAAAACAGCCAAATACTTAACTTTGTGTACAAAAATTTTGCTTTGTCCTACATATTGGTCTTTTGATATTTCACTTCAAACTAAAAGTCTTACACTGAAACACTGAATGTATACATTTTACTTTGAGACCAGGATATTCATTAGAAAATTAACTTAAAGGATTCTGTTAATATTATACTAGCATATAAAAATCTATTAATCAATTCTGTTATATTTTTTTTCTAGTTTATCTATTTGATCACATTTAATTATACCTTTCATGTCAGTATTATTTTATTTTCTCATATCACATTATATTTTCTTCCTAATGTACATGTAATACTAACCACTTTATATGAACCCTTTATGTATGTACTGTTAAAGTGACAAATTAATATTGAAAACATGTTTATCTACTGAAAAATGATCAATTGTTTTTTCGTGTTTTAGATAGAGGATTTACATTACAACAATGGCATTACCATCAAAGTTCCCACGATGAACAGGTGGCTGTTTACTCATGTAAAGAATTTTTACAGGGATTTGCTTTTGTGGCGATCATAGATTTTGACGAAATCATCGTTAACGATAGATTTTCTAAATACACACACATACTAATGGTAACTATACGTAGAAAGTAGATTTCATATTTTGAGGATTTAAACGATTAATTTAAGAAAGAGAAAGATAACGTAACAATGTAAAATGAGCTAAGAATATTAAACATCAAAATTTGAAAAAAGGAAAAGAATAATTTAAATCTTACTTCAGGATATTTTTTATTGTATTCTTTATCGGATTTTTTTATGTAATAGAATAATGATTTTTCTTTAGAGTTCATTAAACATTATTTACCATCATAAACTGTGCTGCTGACGTGTCCGTCGTTGAGTCTCAAATCCACTGCATACATAATATACATTTGCAAGTGCCAATGCGTTCTTCGCACATAAAAAAAGCTCTGGCCATTACTGACCTCAGACGAAATTGATTTATAATAGGCACTAGAATGCAACTTTAGGAATCAAAACAAAGGCAATGAAAAACGACTTTAGTTATGTAGACATTCCACATTCCGGTATTAAAATCTACTGTCAGGACGGACACAGATTTGGTAAGGTCGACATGCGATTTGGAAGACCACCATAGAAACATTTTTACATTTCGTTTCTTTTATTCATAAAGGAAATGTAATTTTTAATAAGCTATAACCGCATATATAGTAATGTGCTAGTATGCGTATATCAAGTGCAGGATGTCAGATCACTCGTCAGTTGAAATCAAAGATGTGAAAATAGGAATTTGCTGATTTGTGCTAAGTACGAAAGGTTTACAAGAATGAAAAGTAGTAAAAAACAGTCGGTTCGATGTTCGATTCTTTTGGATGCCATTTGTGGAACAAGAAGCGCATGATATCCAGTGCATCAAATATATCAATTTGATTATTTTAGAAGAGTTGTTCTTTTTGATTTTGATTCAGTGTTCAGTATAATATGTTTTGATGTGTGTGTTTTTTTTTAATCTATGTTACCGTATCATCTTTTCTTAAGCCTTGCAATATTGTGAAGTTAAGAGATAAGATAATTAAACTGCTTTGTTTAGAAATAGAACAAGGCATAATGTATTGTTAAATTCTGACATTATTGCGAGGTTTTTATTAATGCGACTTGGTGAGTACTGCAATAATAAGAACTCGCATTTAAATATCTGATTCATGTATATATAGCTGTAGGCAGATTTTCTTGAAATGACAATAATTTATCTCGAGTTGTTGTTCATTTTACCATATTCTCAATAATAAATGCACGCACTAATTTCAGAATTTACAGTAAATAATATTTCAGTTTCTATAATTGAACAACACAACATTAATTATGTAAGAAAATGAAACTACCCTTAACGGGTGCATATCGTGTTACCAGAAGCGTACATAAATTCTCGCATTTTTTTTTATTATTACAATAACATAATTCCTCCTTCTCTTCCTTCACAATAATCTATGTACAATTTAATTTTTAGTCTGAGATCTTACCGTTATATCCGGATGCGTCTGCCTTTACCCTGAATGTGTCGTTCTTTATAACGGATTGGGGAGTATCAGGCGTAGAACCTCTGATAACCAGTAAATATATAAGACGAACATGTCCTCTTGCATATCGATATAAAAATATTTATATGCCAAACAGAACAGAAACAATTGATACACATAGAATATGGCCAAAGAATGGATACCTAAGGTATGAAGTAACAAGTTCATTATTAAATAATTGGAAAACATATACATGTATGTATGTTTGACAGGTTAAATGTAGACGTGTATTGGGCTTGACATTAATTCGTTTAACATATAGCTATATACTTCAAGAACGACAGAAAAACACCAATAGTTATATTTGTATTCAAAGACCACGAAGCATTCTTCATTTTTATGCCTTATAATACATTTTGATAAAGTATTCAGTCACATGTTAACCCTTCTTATCATTAACAAAAAGTGGTGTTACATTTTAGGCCACTTTTGAATGATACATAACGAAACATTAAGAAATCTATCCCGCTGTATACAGCACATGTTCTTTAAATTAGTTTAATTTCGGGTATTCGACGAAACGACATAAGTTATGTACAACTACACTGCCATGAAGTGTAATGTAAACTAATGTGTGGTAGGTTGTGATAGGCAAATGAAAGTATTCACACTAAAATGTCTCTTGATGCCGTTAAGTACCAATAAAAAAGTCAACACACAACTTAAACGGACAAACACACAAACTTTTATTCTATTTACATTACGCACAATGAGTATTTCGAGTCTTCAGGCTCCGCCAAAGACAAATATAGTACAGTCAAACCTGATTAAACCGGACCCTGAATAAACCGGTTTCCTGTCCATTTCGGCCGAAAATGAAATTCCAATATTTTTCCATCCAAAGTCTTTGTTAAAATACCCTTTGTAAACCGGACCCTTGTATTATGAATTCCGGTCAAATTATGAAGTCCCAATACTCTTAATTACATGAATTATTACCTGTCAAAACCGGTTTGTCTAATTAATTTCAATGATCGATATGCAATCAAAACAGATTTGTTTATACAATATGGCTTTTCGTGAGAATCAATTAGTCAGGTGTCAAACTGTAAACCTACAATCGTACAGTAGTGAGCTGTATTATTTATCAAAACATTATAAACGTGTCAATTAAACGAAAAGACACACCGAATACATCTTGGATTGAACTTACGTTTTAACTTGGATAAACAAATCAAAATAGCGGAGTAAGAAATTCACATCGTGATTTCGAAATTCTGGGTTCCCTGTTGTGAACCCCTAAACAAATGACCTTGATATTGAAAAAAACCCGGAAGACAATAGTCAATGGATATTGTATACTGTATAACAACGTTTCGAAAGTGATGAAACTACGTTTGATAATATTCTGGCTTTTTTATCGGCCATTCCAACATTTCAAATTATTGATCATGGGAGTAAATAGAAACTATCGTCTTACAATCCAAACAACGCGAGCATTATGATGCAAATGCAAACAATAAAAAACGAAGTGAAAGTATTTTAATTTATCAGATAAAATTTACAAACAGAGAGAACTTTTACATGCAAAATTTAGGACTTCACAAGTCATTAACTTCCGGTCAAAACGGAAATCTGAATAAACCGGCTCACTGTCCAAACCGGCCCTTTTTCATAGTCCCGTAGCCGGCCGGTTTATACAGGTTTTACTGTACTGCATTAGGTGACTTCTATATACTTCTCTTAACTAAATAGCACTGCATCACTTGGTCTCTGCTGGAGAGTTATCTAATTGGTAAACATACCTCATCTTCTTATTTCTATATAAAGTACAAGTCGTTTGAATATTTTCTACTATATGTATAGAAACATTAATAAAAACCGGGACTTTAGGAAAAAGTAAAATCACAAAAATACTGAACTTCGCGGAAAATTCAAAAATGGAAAGTCCTCAACTAAACGGCAAAATCAAATGACAAAACACATCAACTGTCACATTCCCGATCCGGCACATGCATTCTTAAATGTAGAAAATGGTGGAACATGCAAGAAATAATTATATAAATTTTAATTTGGCTATATATAACGTTAATTGGTCATCATTAGTTGTGAAAAGAACTAACCAAAGAACACTTTACCAAAATGCACTAAACATGTAGGCCTACGTGCAAACATTAACAGCAGAAAACATAGTAGCGGCTTTTGTTTTCTTTACAACCACATAAGCTTACATATGTGTTTCAACCCCTTTGCTAAGAAAAAATATGTGAAAAAGTTTAAATAGATGTTTTATTTTTGTTTTCAAAACAATGGAAAAAATCTACTTCTAACCACAGTCTTATACTTCTTGAAGCAATGTTCATGTATACGATTTTTTTGTAAATTTAAGTTAAATTTAAACGTATTGAAATAAGAATGTATTGTTTGGTTTCTAATGCACATCAACGTATTTTCTTTCTCGTTACAGGGTCTCACTTCAATCTCACAATATAATCCTTCATCACTACAGAGATTGCAATAAATTAGATATGTTTCCTGGTGACTGCATGTCATATCCAAAATATACAGATAATAAAATGATTAAAATAATGCCAAAATTGTATGCTCGAGTCGTCGCTACTAAAAAGAGATGTAAACTATAATATTCCTTATTTTTTCAAGATTGCATCTATAAATATTGGGTACACCCAAATCGATGATTTTATTCATGCCTAAGTATTTTACTTAGTTATATTAATCTATACAACTAAGAAAACCAATTCTTCTCTGAACAGTTAAAAGTCCATCAACCCAAATAGTCATATCTAGATAGGAAAACATTATGTTTTAGTTTAAATTGTCAATTTTTGTGCCAGATAATAGCTAAATTAATGATGATTCCGAAAATATATCGTTTTTATATATTTTTCTTGAACAAAATACGAAATCTGGTTTTATTGCTTACTAGAACTCCAGCTTATATGCCAACCTATTTATACAATTTTAAACTTTTTATTCAAAAAATAAAATCTTTTTTTAGCGCTCTTTGAACGTGAACTTGTAGGATAGTTCTAGCTTCTATTCATTCTAATGCAAAAGACCCTATATTTAGTCTGTCTCAGATGAATAAATAAACAGGCGTCAAAAAGATAAGCACAGTTTGCTGCAAATGAAATACCAATTTTCAAAAGAAAAAAAAACACGTTTTTCAAACGTAACAAACAAATTATTACTTAAAAACAATCATCTTAATAATAATGTTTTGTCTAGATCATAAACTTTTTTTGTTTTCAAACTTTCAGTCTAATTTTTGTGTTATGCCATGGCTTTTGTTTATCTTTTAGTTAAACAAGATATTTGTATCTACGATGTCCATTTTTTATGAATCATTTTATTGTCTTATTCTGTCAAACAGTTTATAATGAGGAAACAGTTGTCAAGTACCCAAGTAAAGACACTTAAATTGCATGCTTTCTTAAAGATTTTTATGTATTAAACTTGCATAACGTATATGTGTGTTACGGGTGGATTTAATTGAATGATTGATTTTTTTGTGTTTTTACGCCACTTTTAAGCACCGATTTTCAAAAGGCTTTTTCGTGGCAGCCAGTTGTTATTGGTGAAGGGAGCCAAAGTGCCCGGAGAAAACCACCGATCTTCGATAGTCACCGAGGCCTTCGGGTGGATTTAACATACATAAATAAGTATAACTGTGAGCTACTGCTCACTGATGATTCCCCCGTCGAAGTATTTCGGCAAACAGGAAGATGTTGAGTGATGAATCTGAAAACCCTTCACACATTTATTTAAACCCTGAAACCAAATTAGAGAAGTCCTTGTATTATGGTTCCTGAGGAAAATATGTCGAAAATGTTCAGCTTGACTATGACGTGTAAAGTGATACAAGTATTAGGTAAACAGGAAATTGTTGAGTGATGAATCTGAAAACGCATCACACAGTATAGCTGAATATGCGGTATGGGGTTTGCTCATTGTTGAAGGCCGTACGGTGACCTATAGTTGTTAGTTGCTGTGTCCGTTTGGTCTCTTGTGGACAGTTGTTTCATTGGCAATCTTACCACATCTTCTTTTTTTATATTATATGAATCCTGAAACCAAAATTAGGTAAAACAGTATACCCTTCACTTTTTTTTAAAGCGGAATAAAATAAAATAATCAAAGCAATGAATGAGGTTGTTAAATTTTATATATGCCTTTTTGTGCTTGTTTGTTAAATACTTGTTTGTTTTTATTGGGATAAAGATTATGACACAATGTTGATTGCTCTCAACCTATTTTGACACTTTAACTTTTATGTCTGTTTGTTTTGTTAACGCATCGTTGTCAATATAATGGCTTATGATACGACTAACATACACGTCAGAGGTTAAGCTAGCTATTAAACCGGGTTCAATCCACCATGTTCTACATAATACAATGCCTGTACTAAGTCAGGAAAACGACAGTATTTATCCATTCGTTTGATGTGTTTGAGCATTTTACTATTACATTTGATGAGGGACTTTCCGTTTTTAATTTTCCTATGTTTTTCGAAAAACAATTTATATCATGCTTTTTACAAAAATATATAAAAAAAATATGGATTACTATTTGAAGCTACAACTGGTTATGCACTATTGTCAGATTGGGAAAGACTAAACATTTAAAAACAAAATAGATAGAAAAAATGTCGACGCTTTATAAATAAAACAGAAGATATGCACCAAGCCAGGAATATGACAGTTGTTATCTAATAGTTCATATAAATATGTTGCATTGTTGTTTGTTTTTTGTTGCACTTATGCGTTCTGTTATTTCGTTGGTTTTCCTTTTATAGTTGATGTGTTTCCTTTTGTTTTAGTTTGTAACCCGGATTTGTTTTCTCTTGATCGATTTATGACTTTTAAACAACGGTAAACTAATGTTGCTTTGAACCAGGGGTATGTCAAAGAACGCCTCGTCCTTTTTCATCTGAAGGTACCAGGGCCTTGTTAATAACTATTCCGTATCAACTTCACAAATAATACATGATGGTCTTGATGTATAGATTTTGCGTATTGAAGTTGTTTATCATCTTAACAACGTGTTATATCGTTCTTCTATTTGTCTTTGTTCTATTATTAATATTACTTTTACTGTTGGATTGTTGTATGTTATATGCATTTAACGTGGCTCGGTACTTAAACATCCAGTCAATGTGTTTGTATTATCTTTCATGTTTTGCTGTTGTGTTTTGTATATGCGACTTTTTGTGTTTCTTTGATTCTTATAACGTAACTCTTTACTTTAAAATATCCCGTCAGCATGCTATTGTTCTATTATATGTCATTATGATATATTTCATAATATATTATATGTCATTATGATATATTTCATAATATATTATCATGATTATATGTCATTATGATATATTTCATAATATATTATATGTCATTATGATATATTTCATAATATATTATATGTCATTATGATATATTTCATAATATATTATATGTCATTATGATATATTTCATAATATATTATATGTCATTATGATATATTTCATAATATATTATATGTCATTATGATATATTTCATAATATATTATATGTCATTATGATATATTTCTATTATGAATTAGAAAATACGTTGAACCACAAACGTCAAAATTATTCAATTGCGTAGTGGAATTACCTATTTGTGGATTCTTATAAATTCTATAGAACTTTTGGACTATTTTAAATCTCGGTCCATTAATGCTGAAATTAATTATAACATACTTTTAATTTTTTAACTCTGTACGCTAATATTGCCCATGTGAAATTTTCGAATTGTTTGTATATACATTGAACGACAAATATATTTGACGTATAAAAATTTCTGACGTCAAACACGCGAATCAATGAACGTGTTTGTAGATAGATGATTTTGTGTTCTTTTGAATTGTTCCTTATAAAATTGTTACACGGTGATGACTGCTGTACCCATATTATGACTATTTTATGTATCATGTCTGTTTAGTTCACTCATCATTGTAAATATAACGGAAAGTGATGAGACTGTCATCAAAGTGAGAGGTTTAGCGCTATAAACCAGGTTTAATCCACCATGTTCTTCATTTGAAAATACCTGTACCAAGTCAGGAATATGACAGTTATTGTCCATTCATTTTTGATGTGTTTTGTCATTTGATTATGGACTTTCCGATCAGTATTTTTGTGATTTTACTTTTTACTTGTCCTCAAACTACCAATCCAATATGGGTATATACCAATAAACAAATGTAATTTTTCAGTTATTTGATGAAACCAAGAAGTTTTGTTCAACAATTCTTAAAGAAAGACAGAAAACTAAAAAAATATTTAATAAAATTCTCATATTTCTGAATACATTATCTGTGTTATTGATGATCGCAATATCCTTCATAGCAATTTCAACGTGATAATATAATATGGGCATAACCTTAAACATTTTAAAATCCAAGGTCTTTGTGTATGTTAAACAGAATCTCCCCTGAAAGCTTGATTGACATTTTCTGTATCGGTGAAGGACAACACTTGATGTTAGTACAATCTTGAAATAAAACCGAAAATTTAAGAGCATCGTAAAAGAAAAAAAAAACATTTTTTTTTCTAATGCTTGACATGTTGTTGTATTTAAATAGATACCGCATTCTCCTGAAGGATGCCGACATAATCAGTTTTTCTTATATTCAAATCATACCAAAATAATGAACACAATATATTTATCCAAAATCGGTCTACCAATGTTATTTGCTAATTAAAAATTAAAGTTAACAAATCAATTTTAGACAACAGAGAAGATAATTGTGTAATACTTGTTTATATCTAACACTTAAATAAAAATAAAGTTTATTCCTATTTAATTAAAAGATACATTTCACTTATGACCATGCATTGCATGCTTGGATTACATCTTTTTTCTTGGTCATTGATATTTCGGGGTCATCACGAGTTCGCGTATACGAGCGGTATAACCACTTTCTTTTATCATCAGCATTTGATGAGTTAGTTTGTTATTCTTAAAAATTGAAATATACTTTTATGGTTTTTGCTATTTTTTGCTTGCATTCTGCACAAACGTATCAATAATTTTTTTAACATTCTTCCATTCGGACAGATATCACGATATTGATTTAAGCAACACATGTAGCTGTTGGTCACATTTATCTTTTTGTGAAAGTGATATTGAGTAAAATTAATTGTGTTGTTTGTTGCGAAACTGTGAATTTGCGAACAAAATGCACTTATTTTGGTTGCTTGAACTTGATCTCTGTGTATTTCCTTTTGGAATTATGTTTTTTGTGTATTCTGCATTGTTTTATGTCAAGTCACGAAACTCATACTACTCGTAAATCTCGTCAAGGTACTTTGTTTTGAATAATTTTGTAAGTTAGCCTATTTGCTATGATTGTCATTATTTAATTTATGCACGTGTACCTTGTTTTCTTTATGTTAACGGTATTAAAAGGAATATGTCTCTTACCTATATCGTAACTCAATGTATATTTATCACACACAAATTTACCTGAATTTGCCTGTTTGGGTAATAATGACGATATAGTAGTTGTAGAGACCGGGGTAGCTTTGACTTATTACCTTTGTGTGTTTTCATTTGGCCAATCTGTTATTATGTAGTGGGTATTGTTTTATTATTCGTCATGCAACTAATGCTACTTTGTTATTAAAGATGTACTTAGGTGAGGTCTTGGAATTTGTGTCAAATGTTCGGACTCCCTGGTGTTTTTCCATACAATACAATGTAAACTATTTTGCCCTATAACACCCATTTATTTTTTCATATTACACTTAATAGCTCATGAAAGGTCATTTACCAAAATTTTAGAAGATTCTTTCTTTTGTTTTGAGACCCAATTAAAACCAATGCAAATATAAGGTAAAAGTCCGAGTCAGCTTTTCCCGCTATATTTTAAATCTCAAATATCTTGAAAAGGAGATCCATGACCTATCAATATTTTTAGCTTATCTTTATCCTTAATTGATGCTCTACCAGTCTGTAGTATCAATTTTAATTTCTTATTTTTTTTTACCTAACCTCACTTAAGTACATGCTTAAGTCATGTTGATTCGTTTTGAATAAATCATTTATCCTTTTGCTACATAAACAATTGCCAGTATTTTGAGACATGTATACGTAGCTTGTTTTACATGTTTGTCTGTATGGTAATAATGTTTCTTATGTATTTGTTAAAGAATGCTTACTGGTATAATTCATATAGTTTTGTTTGCGATGGACTTAATTGTTAATTCTTATACCAATACCTATGCATTGTAAGTTCGTTTGCTTTTACTTTATACTAGATTTATTATTAGAAACAACAATGATGATTGACTGATTAAAGCCTACTTTGTCTGTTTAATAGATATTTATTTACATAAGACGGCTTCGATCAGCACTTGGATACACGACTGGACCCCAGTGTCAATGAAAATCTGAAGCAAAATTAAATATTTTAAACTCTTGGTACTATAGAAACACATAATTTTAGAAGAAAAATACTTCAGCTGCAGCTCATAGATTGAATTCTCGTATCCGTGATTCTAGTTATATTTACTGCGGTATTATTGATATGAGTTATTACTATTAATATCGAATGCTGGTATTCACCAATCTCATAATTATTAAACAGCTGAATTTTCCAAATTATAACTAAAAAGTCTCATATCATTTGGCAACACAACAACAAAAAAACGATAGTGAAAAAGTTCTAAATGAGATACTTCTTAACTTTTTAATTTTAAAAACTTATTTCCTAAGAAAATTTCTTACATTATATATATATATATATATCTATACAATTTCGATAAAACGAATCCCAATTATAAAAAGAGAATATAACTGAAAAAAGCGACGACCTAATAAAAATACTTCAATTTTAATGCAAATAAATTGCGTTTTTGCACCACAGAGAGATAATTTGGAGCTTTTTGAAGTTTTAAAGTTATCCTTGGCCAAAACGAATGGATTTTTTTGTTGATTTTTGTACCATATGATAAAGTAACAACTAATGAAGAATTAATTAAAATTTGTAATGAAAAGAAAAATGTTAAATTTTTGCTGAATTTTTGTACCCTCGAGCTTTATATTTAATATGTGGTATTTCCTTATTTTTATTTTTATTTGCGCTTTGTAATAATTGTACAAAAATGTGTTGTTCTTTACTTTCTTTTTTCAATACATTTGAAAAAAAAATCATGCATTCATTTGCTTACTTTCTGTGTTATTTAATCAAGTTTAGTCAACAATTGTTTTCAAACACAGCTTGTTTATTTCCTCCACGACCTGAACTATTGTACATATATTTTGTTCTGTTTTTGACTGTAGTGACGCAAGAGGGATTAGATATAGTTAGTGTATTGTTTGACCTGTCGTTATTTTGTTTAACTATGTTAAACTTTTTATTTGATAATGGGTAATAATATTCAAGCTTATCACTCGTCAATAGATCAATTCTACTGTAAACTTAATACAATATTCTGTAGACAAATGATGCATGTAAGATAAAGACAAACCTATTCATTTGAACTGTTCTTGCGTATTATGAAATGCACATGTTCGAAAGTATTAGTCGATGAAGCCAATGTGATTTGTTTACACAAAACGCATCTTGACGAAAAAATGAGGATATTATTATTGAGGGTTATATCGAGATCCTTATAGAAAAGACCGCAATAGGTCAGGTGGAGGAATTATAATTCATATTAGTAAATCTATTCAAGCCAAACTAAGACACGATTTATATTTTGATAATAAGGCGTTATGGCTTGAAATCAACTTCCCTTCACACAAATTACTCATTTGTGTTGTATATCGACAACCTTCCAACAATAATACTTTTTGGGATTAATTTCATTTTTCCATGGAAAATCATTGAGATATACATGTACTTGAATATTGTAATAACTGGTGATGTAAATGTAGATTTTCTTACTGATCATTCACATACAATTTTTGACATTATGAGACTAAACGGACTTAAACTTTTCATAAACGAACCAATTAGATTTTCTGCCACACTCCAGTCATTGTTAGATCCTATTTTGGTATCAGATGCATGTAATGTCTACGATTCCCGTGCAATACAAATAGATTGTACATACAGCGAGCATGATGGGACTATTATATTCTTGAATAATCTAACTAGGTCAAAATATAATACTACTTATAAACGAATGATTTAGGACTATCGAAATTTCGATTTTGACAAATGTAACGAGCTCATTGCTACTTTTGATCGAGACCCAATAATTAATGCTGAAAATAATATAGATCAATATTGTAAAAAATTAACAAATAAATTTATTGAATATATTTATGACTGTATTCCACAAAACGAAGTAGTTATACGACCAATTGATAAAATCTGATTCAATTCTGACCTACGTAGAAAAATGCATAAACATGAGAGACTACACAAACAAACCCGTAGATGCTAAAGTATTCCTTGCTTTGAAGTCATAAAACTTTTGAGTCAGCTTTTTGTACTCATACTCGAAAATCAACCAATCAAAATGTTGGATTTCAAGTTTCGAGCATGCTATTTGTGCTCCAAGCACTGGACAAAGTTTTATGACTTCAACCCCGGTTCTAAGTAAGTATAATAAGCAAGGAAATCATGTGAATAACTTGGAATGATACACGAAAGATCAATTTTACTTAAACGCATTAGTTTGTTGGACGATTTCGGATGAGGAAATTCTAAATCGTGTTGGTTAGTAATTAAAACAAATGGTTAAGACATCGGGTTATTGTACTCATATTACTCAACTTAAAAATGAAAATGACGAATTAGTCACTGGACAACTACAATAAAGCATGTCTTTTGAATAAGTATTGTTTGTTCTATATCTACTATAGATGGGAATAAAAATAGATTTCAAGAATTTCTGACCAGATTAAGTTAAAAAAAAAAAAAGGATATTGTTTATACAAACTCAAATCAAGTTCTTAATATTTGTAGACTTTAACATTGTAAAAAGCTTCAGGTAATGACTCACTTAGTCATCAAATGTTAAAAAGGACAAGTTATACTGTCACTGCGCCGTTATTAATGTTTTTTAATTTGTCATTTGAAAAAAAGCAGAACTTCCTAGCCAAAACCTGAGACAAATCACTGATTATCAATTATAGATATAGGAAGATGTGGTGTGAGTGCCAATGAGACAACTCTCCATCCAAATAACAATTTCAAAAAGTAAACTATTATAGGTCAATGTACGGCCTTCAACACGGAGTCTTGGCTCACACCGAACAACAAGCTATAAAGGGCTCAAATTACTAGTGTTAAACCATTCAAACGGGAAAACCAACGGTCTAATCTATATGAAAAAACGAGAAACAAGAAACAAGTATAAATTACATAAACAAACGACAACTATTGTACATCAGATTTCTGACCTAGGACAGGCGCAAACATTTGCAGCAGGATTAAACGTTTTAATGGTATCAAATCTTCTCCCTTTTTCTGAAACAATAGCATAACATCACAACATAGAAAAACACACGATAAAATATAATTGGCATGCTTAACTCAATCAAAATACGAAAACTAATACACTATGAACGAATAAATTTGATCTGCGATATCTGAATGTAAATGCACAGTTAATAAAATATTAGGGACAAACATTCAAGGCCAAAAAGCAAACAAACAAGTCCAAACAAAGCCATGGCAAGACACCACAGCGAAATATTTAACCCTACGAAAATTATCACTATTGAAAAAATACAGGTTTAAATAATACAGGTAAATCTTGAAGTTTATACAAATGTAGTAAGTGAAAATAGAACATATTCCAAATAATCACACCTGATATATAAACAAATTCCATATTAATATAAAATAACAAAAAAGCATTATAAACAGTATCGACAGGTCGAATTAACAAGAAAATACGATTTGAGAGTACTCGTAGTTACTGACAGCTAGTTAAAAGTCAAAAACAATTAATAATAAAAAAAACATGCATCAAAGACTAAAATCAACTAATACACATCGCAGGGATTTAGTATTCTAACGTCATGAACAGTCAGAGAAGACATGACTTGTTCAATGCCAAAAATAAATGTATCGACAGGTAGTAGGATAGTGAGGAGCGACTTATATAGAGATAAAAATTAACGTGTCTGTGTCTCTATACATCCCGCCTTAAAAGAAGATACAGTTTAGTAATGTTTTATTTACTAATCACAAAATCGATATTAGTGTCAATGTAAACTATATTCAGAGAACTAATTACAATATTGGTACGATAACCATTACTTATAAGTTTGTTTAAAGATTCGATAAGTTTACACGGATCACATAGTGATTTCCTCGCTTTAAGTACAATATTACCATAAAATTTAGGTTGTGAAATACCATTTTTAATAAGATTTCTACAGGTACAGCCAAATTTACTTATTAAATCTTTGTATCTATGAAAGAATTTAGTAAAGGTTTTAAGTCATTTATGGTATCGAAATCCCTGACACAACAATTTCCCAGTGATGCATTGATAACGTTCGTTAAAATATATGACATCAGAACGGGCAAACCAAACGAGTTGGGATATATAAACACCGTATGATAGAGCCAAAGGCACATCGCCGTCTAAAAAGGGAAAATTCACAATAGGAAATGAAAAAAATCGTCTCTTTCGTCGTTAATTTTAGTATGAAGTTTCCCGTTTTAAATTGAAATGTATAAATCTAGAAAATAAAATGCTACTGTTTTATTTTAGATTTAGTTAAATTAAGTTCTTTTGTGTAAATTTCGAAAGTATATTTAGAGAACTCTGGATTATTCAACGAGAAAATATCATCCACATAACGGTAGGTATTTTTTGAATGTATCAACCAAATATAACAATGATGGGTCTTTACTGAGTTTGGTCATAAACTGAGATTCATAGCAATATAGAAATAAATTTGCTCTTAAAGGGGTACATTTAGTGCCCATAGGAATACCTACTACCTGACGATACACTTTATCGCCGAAACGTACACAATATGTTATAGACAAACCTCATTAATATCAGCAGCTAATAGAAATTTGTTATAGGATATTTATGTCACTTAATTATCTCTGTATAACATATCTTATATTATGTGATATCTAGAAAGCTTTTGATAGGGTATGACACACTGGCCTATAAATAAAGCTTAAAGCGTATGGTATTGATTGAAATCTGTACAAATGGTTTGAAAGTTAGATTTCAAATAGAAAACAAAGCTCTTTTGTTTCAAATGCCTATTTGCCTTTGGGAATACTAATTCAGGAGTTCCGCAAGGCTCTATTTTAGGTCCCGACTATTCCTTATTTAAGCAAATGACAAAGCTGATTACTTGACAAGTCTAACTCCATGGTTTTTTGATGATACATCCCTTTCGTAATCAAGTAATAATTCTTTCACTATAGAGGATGTCTTAAATAGTGATTAAGAATTTCAGTATGGTTTAAAGATTGCTTTATTATACCTTTTGTATACGGGCGTATAAAAACGAAAGACAGGATTAACACGATAACTTTCAAACAACTTAAATTTGTAAGTAAATTTGATTTGCATATTAATAACAAAAAATATAATCTTACACAGGTTATTTAATGCTTTGAAGCAAATTGAATTGAAACTTGGTATCATGCAGATTCATTTTTTAAAAGAAAACATGTTGTTTTAAAAGAAAATAACTCAACATAGTTATATACATGTAAAACAGCAAAAAACCAAGAAGAACCATCGTGTAAAAGAATACAAATGACTATATATGCCTCTTATATCCCTTCTTTGGGTGTATTGTATACGTATGTAATATTTTGGTCCTTCTTGGAAGATATATGTGTTTGAAACGTTGATATCGTGAATTAGTAAGTCAGATTTGTTTCATATAAATCACGGTACTTTTCTATCCCAAAGTCATGTTTTTGGTTTTGATGTTATATCGGTTATTCTCATCGGATTTTGTCTTATACTTAGTCGTTGCTGTGTGTGTTACATTTTTATGTTGTGTCGTTGTTCTCCTCTAATATTTAATGCGTTTCCCTCAGTTTTAGTTTGTTACCCCGATTTTGTTTTTTGTCCATAGATTTATGAGTTTTGAACAGCGGTATACTACTGTTGCCTTTATTTAGAACATTTTTATCGTGGATTAGTGCGTTGAATATATTCGTCATATTTCCAGTTCCAGAAATTCCCAGGTCTGTTAGAAAGAAGGATATATTGAGAAGAAATCCTGCAGAATCCGGATGCAGCGGTAATAATTCTGACTACAAGTATATATATATATTTATTATATTCTTTAGCTCTCAAATACATATCTTCAGTATTGCACATAATTACATATTTGGAATAAAATGAGCATTATAATAAATAGAGGTATCAACATCCCAGCGCTTCTATCCAACATGGGCATATCATCATGTAGTCATGTTATGTTTATCGTTTTCTACATGAATTATACCGTTTGTTTTCTTGCTTTCTTATTTAACGTTTGTTATTTCGGGGCCTTTTATAAATGAATATGCGGTATGGGCTTTGCTTATTATTGAAGGCCATACGGATACCTATAGACGATAATTTCAGTGTCATTAGGTCTCTCGTGGATGTTTCAATGGCAATCATGTCGCATCTTCGTTTTTGTTATATTTATATTTGCAAAATATCGTGCTATCTTTTTTCAACTTATGCAACTAAAAAGATGTTCCTGAACTATTTATTTTATATAGAACTGATTTATTAAATATGGCATACTTTTGTCTCACAGTCTCATTACTTTTACCTCTTAACATCATAAAAGTTTTTTATATATTAACACATAGACTGCATACATAATGCATTAAATTATTGTTGCCTGGGTCATCTTCAATTTTGTGGGAATTTCTAGCTATTGTTTCAAATATATATGTGCTACAAAATAAAAGTTTAGAAGAGTTAAACTGCCTGTGTACATAAATCCAAAGTGTACATCATTGTGTCTTTTTAAGTTCAATCATTACTTTAATGTTTGTAAAAGTTTCTTTTTTTTCAAATATTGTGGTCTCGAGTATCGCAACATATGTTGTCGAAATGAATATCTAGTGCAGTAGGATTGGTACAGTAAATAAACTCATCATATATACCAGGACTAAATTTTGTATATACATAAGACGTGCGTTTAGTCTTTAGTTATTTTCTCCCTTTTCGGATTCAAAGTATTCATAGTTTAGGAGATTACAATACGTACATTCGTGAATCTCATTACCTTCATAAACTCTGAGTATGTCATGAATTTGTCATGTATGATGAATTCGTCAAAATCAATTACTGCAACACAAGTGAATCCCTGTAGAAGTTGTTCACATGTAAAGACTGCAAGTGCTCATCATGAACACTTTGAAACATATGCCACCGGTTTTTCTCAAACCCACGATCTAAAGAATAAAAATGATATGATATTTGAAATAATAAATTTATACTACTTTTTTTACAAGATCAAGACATTTTTATGATATAATATATTATTGACAATTTGTAATAATAGTATAAGCCTCGCTACTTTACATCTGAAATACAGGCGTATTATTATTAAGGGAGAATTAAGAACTAAAATGTGTCAACTTTACCACTATTATTTTCCATCATTTGTGATCATTTTAAAACAAATATATTTTACTCTTCGTTTTATATATAATTTTTATTGTTATTCATGAGTTTCAATTGACAATAACAATCTAAACCCGTTAATAAAGCTTTCAATTGTTCGAAAAACTAAGCACTAGTAATCAAAATTTAGATTGATGGTCAAAATTGGTATCAACCTTATTTGTGACAAACCGCAGCCTTTATTGCCATTCAATGAAACTGAATAAACATGCCCATTTAAATGTTTCTTACTATCAATGTATTTCAACTGATCGGGCGGAGCTTACGTTTTAATTTGCATGAGGACAGTCGGTTTGAAAATGTGTGTGATTACGATGATTGCCGTTACAGTTATTATTGATTTCTAATCACCTATCAGTGACCTCAAGGGAATTTACAAAAGAACGACTGGACAATTGCAATGCATTGATGAGTGTATTCTTAAACACCTATCTATAGATGGACTGGTTTATTATGAGCGAACTGGATAAACTTCGCCAAGTCAAATGAAATAAATTTAGTAATATCTGTTGGCAAGATATGTTTAACTACACAAAGTCATTATGTTGCATAATAAAGATTGTTAATAAGATTCAACGGCTGTCAATCAATTGAATCAATATCAAGTTTTACTCCGTCATACATCAAATAATTCAGACTAAAATTTTATACCACAAAATATAACATCTAGACCAATTTCGTCAAAAATAAAAAAGTAAATTCAAACATTCATATTTAAATGATTTTTAAAGGTTATGAAAAATGACAAAATTAAAAAAAAATGCTTTACAGATAAATGATATAGTATTTACATATATATCAATGATATCCTTTTGGTGAAGGATCGAAGAAGATGAAAAGAGCTTTAAATGAGAATGCATGTATGAGTCATTGTTGCTACAGTTATGTATATCTAGATATAGGAAGATGTGGTGTTTTGTTCATAATTAAACAAAAACGTAAAAATTAACTGTAGCGCCTATCATACTTGGAATGAACTTTTGTTCAATGAAAAGTAAAATAACAAAAACACCTAACTCTAATGGAAAATTCATATCAGAAAGACACTAAACATTATTTAAAAAATCAAAAATTGGGGTATTTGCTGAGTTGCAAAATATATTGGCAAAACCTAATTCCGCTTTTATAAATTTATGCAACATGTTTATTCAAATACCAAATTATAACTTGTATTCACGACCGCAAAATCTTTCTAATGAAATGCAAATTGTTTGGTCATATGTGTCGACCGATAGTAGGATCGGTTTAACATACGAAACAATGTATTTGTGTAAAAAAAAGTGTATTTAAGGATGTACTCAGGTGATATAAGGTCAAATAAAATAAATCAAGAATTCCAAATTGATACTTTTAGTTGGAAGTGTATTAGTTGAGGATCAAAATAAACCAAAAAAATTGATAGGTCATGTAGCTCCTTTTTGAGATATTTGACTTATGGAATATGGCGGGAAAAGGCTGACTCTGACTTTTACCTTATATTTGCATTGGTATTATTTGGGTCTCAAATCAAAAGAAAGAAAATCAAGAATCTGCTTCGACTGAATTATTTCCTTAATCATGAATTCAATTCTTGTGATTATGGTCAAATCAGATTTGAAGAGGCAACATTTATCCCCCACTTCTAATTTATATAAATATCAAGCGGAATTCCGTAAAAGAAAAACTTAAAATTAAAACAACTGATTTTGTTTGCAAAATCATGAATTATTCAAAGTATTGAGGTTTTTCTTATCGCAGGTATAGAGTGCCTTAGCCGTAAATGGCACATCTTTTTTGAATTTTGGGTCCTCAATGCTCTTCAACTTTGTACTTGTTTATCTGTTTAACTGTTTTGATCTAAGCGTCACTGATGAGTCTCAATTAGACGAATCGCGCGCCTGGCGTTTTAAATTGTAGGCATGGTGCCTTTGATGACCGAATAGCTTATTTTTTGTTTCACTCGTACCTGGACAATACTATGTGACATATGGTTAAGTTATGGTATACTAGTATAATGGTTATTATTTAAATGTTCAAATATTATGTAATAACAGTTTTAATTTTAATATCTGTTAATAGTTATCAAATGTACCAGGATTATAATTTAGTACGCCAGACGCGCGTTTCGTCTACATAAGACTCATCAGTGACGCTCATATCAAAATATTCATAAAGCCAAACAAGTACAAAGTTGAAGAGCATTGAGGATCCAAAATTCCAAAAAGTTGTGCCAAATAAGGCTAAGGTAATCTATGCCTGGGATAAGAAAATCCTTAGTTTTTCGAAAAATTCAAAGTTTTGTAAACAGGAAATTTATAAAAATGACCACATTATTGATATTCATGTCAACACCGATGTCTTAATATGCACGTTTGAATTGTTTTACATTGCCTTATCGGGGCCTTTTATAGCTCACTATGCGGTATGGGCTTTGCTCATTGTTGAAGGCCGTACGGTGACCTATAGTTGTTAATGTCTGTGTTATTTTAGTCTTTTGTGGATAGTTGTCTCATTGGCAATTATACCACATCTTCTTTTTTATATTATACAATACTTTCACTGAATAACATCTTATGTTCGAAATTAAAAAGATGTTATCGTCAGAGATTTAAAGTAATAATATCGCAGAAGATTAACTTCCTTTTCAATTTATAACAGAATTAATCTAAGTGTAGAAAAAGGTAGCATCAAGGTATTCTCAACTCCTACAAAACCCGCTAGCAATGTTTATCTAAATGTCTTAATTAAATTCTCAACTTTACAGTTTGCTTGAAAATTAGATATAGGTCAAGAGTAACACCTAAATTCAACTCACAAAAAATCCAACTGAAATGAGATTGCCTTTTTGTGTCAAGTTTTTTCAAACTTCTATAATTTGTTTAAACAGGGTTAATAGTTTTGTGGTCGTCCATCCCAAATGCTGATCATAAAGAAATGTTTTCTCTATCTAGAACTATTTCCAGTAGCCATTTTTGGCATTGTGTTTCGGATAGTTTGGTTGGTTTTTAGCCTTATTAGTGTTTGTTTCGATCGCCACAGAGACGACCTATACAGTGAAAAGGTCATTTTCCGAAACTTATATAATTGAGAATGGAAATTGAGAATACGTCAATGAGACAACAACTCGACCAAAAAGCAAAACAACATATGAATGCCTCTCTTATACCTATATAGCCATTGTTGATTAAAATATAACACACACACAGTAATACGCAAAGTAAAACTTAGTTTGAAAAAATTCCGAGTCCGATGTCACGAAAGAATCAAAGAAAAATGACGATACATGAATTAACAAAGGAATACTAGCAGTTACTGATATGCCATCCCCAGGCCTCAGTTAAACTGATTGAAACATTATATCGTCATCCTATGAAAATTCAGCATAACCCCTCCAGTTACGGTAAATGATCATACCATCATAAATATATGAGAAGAACATAACCAGTATCATGCCAACAACTGGTTTTTGAATAAATATTTGTATATTTCCGATGCAAAAACCATATGAATGAAGCAATTTTATAACCAAACTACATCATATTTAAGGACATATCGTAACTATATCCCTTTTGAATACCGCTGTTTATTAAAATTGTTTATTTAAATGATGCTCTTTTTAAAACCCTAAGCTATTTCTACTCAGGTATAGATAGCATCAACCATATTTGGCACAGTTTTTCAAAGATATTTGTTTAAAATGCAATGCAGCTTCAAAATTGATTTGTTCTAACAACTGTTTTGCATACCATGCAAATTTATAAGCTTTGTATCTTTGCTGATTTTTCTCTTTACCTGAGGTATAACCAAATATCTAGAATGCTTTGATCTAAGGCATACATTACCTTAGCTGTATTTGGCAAAACGTTTAGGAATTTTGGTCATCAACGCTCTTCAACTTCGTACTTTATTTTGCCTTTTAAACTTTTTTGGATTCGAGCGTCACTGATATGAGTCTTTTGTGGACGAAACGTGCGTCTGGCGTATATACAAAATTTAGTCCTGGTATTTATGATGAGTTTATTTGAAACCTACTAACACTTTTTTGTAATAAAACTCTTGATTTGTTATAAAATAAATTATTATAAAAGTGTAAGAAAAGGACAAAGTGTGTGTTTGAAAAAACATCACCAATGCATCCAGGTAAAACATCGGGGAATGAAAGCAACTGAACAATTCCTTCCATTTCGTTGTGGTAAAAAAACTGGATAAGCTTCGAGGTTCAGGGCCTGTAACATTATTAACACTGTGTCAACACCCATGTGTTTCTGATATTCAAACCACTCTATTAGGTGTATTGGATTGAGATAATTAAAAGCAACTTTTGTACATATCGCTTTCGAATTTTCCTTCATCTTTGTGTAGATAACATTCGTCATTTGTGCTCCAGGATTGCAAATTGCATGTCTCTCTACTAATATTATGTACAATGGTTTAAAGTTTATATCCTGGCAGCTGCAATAGTACTGTGTGGCAAACACATGACATTCCTCATCAACTGTTTATTTGTGTTTAATATGTGCCATTGTTCTGTAAACGTTCTCATGGTTCCGTCCATAAATACAGTAATGTCCACAGATCCGTCAAGTACGTTAAGTACTATATACTCAACCGTATTTTATATTAATTTTGGTTGAGCTACTGCTGACAGAACATAAATTGGATCATAATCACAATTTTCCCAGATCGGTACACTTAACAAAAACAAACCTATACCTCAACTAGTTGTTTTAATTATATTTAATTGATTATTATGTATTTCATATAACCCGGTTTTGTTTTTTTCTCAATCGATTTATGAATTTCGAACAGGTATATTACTGTTGCTTTTATTCATGAATATACATATATAAGTTAGCGGCAATAAGTGAAATGAGGCATTAAACTAAAATCCTAGGCAATCAGCTAACGCCTAGGCATTAAGTTATTGCCTGAAATTTTCAGGCATTAAGCCCATTTCCTGAAATTTGATGACGATTATTCATCCTATTGCCAAACATTATTTTAGGCAATAAGTAAACTCTGGAATGTATGCATATTTAGTGATTTATTCTTCATATAAAGTCGTTTCTTAATAATATTTCTAAAAATACATGTATTAATATACATTAATTTGATAGATCTTTAAAAGTATGTTTAATTAGGTATTTTTTACAGTTTAACAAAATATTAAAAAGATTTAAAATGAAAAAAGCGATTGTATCCAATTAAAAAAGGAGGGTGATTCTATAGTATAATTATAATATTTATTTGAAAATTTGTACACTTCACTAGTCGACCTGGTTAGAACTGCACAAAAGTAGGCAACATTAAGATATGATTGTTTGCTCACACTATTTTCCAATTTTTTTTATTGGAAAAGTAAGTTTTCTTTGTTCACAGTTCCAGAACTTGTGATATCAAAATTAATTCGACACAAATTTCTATTAAGTTTTCATATTTTTAGATTATTATTTGAAGCGTTCAAATACAAATAACATGTTTTATTAGTGTTTCTATTTGCGGCCATCTTGTGGACAATTGTCTCATTGGCAATCATACCACATCTTCTTATTTTATATATTTAGGATGAAATTGGGCCCTGTAGATTTGCATCAGTACAATATTATTTTTTTTCTTTTGCAGTAATAAAATAAAATATTTGAAGTACTCAGTATTTGAATGAAAGATGTATGATTATATTAACTATTTTCTTTTCAATTCTAATATAAAACGTAGTTATATATTTTTTTTTTACTTATTTTTTTTGTTTCAAAGAGTTTAAACGTACAATTATAATATCAAAATTATTTACTACCCTTAAATTAATTTTTTTTTAAATTTAAGTTCTTGGTTAAATTTGACATAATATTTCAATTTTTTCATTTGCTATTTTCTTTTACGCCAGAACAAAAGACAGCGATAAGAACAATCTAGCTAAGATAATCCTCAAAGGTAAAGCTCAGATAGCTTCGATGTGCATGCTGGGACATGTCGTAAGTCGGTCCTTACTTTATCCTAATTTCTGTCCTAAGAATATAATTTTACAGGACCAATCACAGGACAGTTAAATTTCAATAAACCTAGTTCTCATATGTTATTATGTAACAAATATATTTTTTATTTAAATGAATAAATGTCTTTTATTTACTAGCATTTATACTTCAGGCATAATGCCTGTACATATTTTTCAGGATTTAAGCTTAAATCCTAGGATTTAAGACTAATGCCTAACATCATTTAGGCAATATACTTACTGCCTAGGCGTTAGCTTATTGCCTAGGATTTAAGCTTCATGCCCAATTTCACTTATTGCCGCATATACATACATAATGATATGTTTTGATAATTTGTTTGGTATTTACTCTAATTCCGTTTTTTCATACATTTAAATTTTAGCTATTAGACATACGGCATAAAGAACTAGTTTCAAACGAAAGACCTGTGTAGATATAACACAACTAATGCATAGGCCTAATTGCTTTCTATGCTAAAATTATGCAAGTTGAAGCTCAATGGCTACTTTGTGTTAAGTTCAAACAAAGTGGCAGTAACTTCATGCCAAAGCTTCACCTAATCCTGAATTTTGTTGAAAAATAAAACATACCTTTCATTGCATATCAGAGCGTACTAGTTCCCGGAAGTTTGATAGTACAAAAAAAACAGATACTTCTGATCTGAACAACAGGGGAAATGTGCACTCTTATTAATTGTTACATACTTTTTTGTTATTCCAAAGAACCGTTCAACAAGATTTTTACAGTGGTTTAAGTCCCAAAGCTATCATTTATTACCAAAATTCCACAAATATTTCACATATTGATAAATATGTGAAATACGTAGGAACTATTTTGTTTTGAATAGGTACTACTTTCGTGTATGTTTTTTTTCCAACAGGGCCTGAATTATTGGTTCTATACCCTTATTTAGTAAAAATTTAAAAAAACTTATACAAATTTCATGCGACCGAATAAGCTTCATTAGGAACAATAAAAGCCAAATATTTGAAAGCAGAAATTTAAAAGAAACGAAACAATAGAAGAGCCATATGACTAAAAAGAACTAAAAACAAAAAAAGGAACAAAATCTATCAAAGGGAAAAGATAAATAGATAACACAAAATCATTCATTATGCATTCTGTTGCAAACTAGATTAAACTGGTAAGAAGACATGTCTAAACAAAAATGTTTAGGTTATGATGCTCGAGTTGTGTAATGCGATATGATGCATATAAAAGATATATATGAAGTGAAAGTTCTCTTTGCCCGTTTTTTATTACATTAATAATGAAAACGATACCAGTTGTTCTACACCAGATTCGCATATTAACAATCAATGTCCCATCAGTGAAGTTTATTTAAAGAAAGAGGAGCAATACACAAAAAAAAGGACAAAAAAGTATAGCCAAAGCCTGGCAAGCAATCAGAGCTATGCATGAGGGAGATATATTCCTTAATTCAAAATAACATCCAAAGTTTTGTAACAGAAAATTTTGACAACACGAAAACAGTATTTTCATGGGTACAACTAGGCTTGTGATACCCTCGAAGACAATCAGTCCACCAGTACAGACATTGATTTAAAATGTGATAATACCCAATAGAGTAATAAGCGGTAAAATCTTTTGTAATACTAACAAATTGTAACTTTATAACAAGTCGCATTTCATCAATAACGGTCATAATGCCACTGTATATAGGGCAACATTTCTAGATTTCTCTTAACGACAAAAGGTAACTGCAGGCTTTTTGTTTCACGAAGTTGAGTGGTCACTTCCATTGGTCATGCCAAACATTGTTTCATGAACTTTCACTTGACAGGTTCAACAGTGCTCGATGATATCTTTAAAATCTTCAAAAATGATATTTCTTGGATAGTATTAACATAAATGAAAACAAAATAAGAAAAATAAAATAAAATAAGAAAATAATACTTTTGGGTTTGAGTGTTCCTGATGAAGGTAAATATAGAGAAGCGCTTTGGACGTATGCCATTTAAAAAGGTTTTTTTTCTTCATTTTTTTATCATGCCTATATAAATTAGTTGGTGACATTTGCTTTTAGATCATAAGCTGTATTGTGTATTTTTAGCCGAAAGCAATTCTAAGAGGACACATCTTTACATAATATTAACATATGGAGATGCAGTATGATTGCCAAAGAGACACCTATCGACCAAAATACAAACGAAGAAACAGTTCAATTGTTAAACGAACGGCCCAAATTTTTGACAAAAGAATTAACAGAAAAACTAACGAATGAACCAACAAATACCACTGAACTACAGGCTTCTGATTTCTGTTAGGCACAAACAGAATGTGGCGGGATTAAATATGTTTGTGAGCACTCAACCCTCCCCTAATCTGGGAAAGATGTGTTACAATACACCGTAAGATTGGTAAATACTTATATTAACATTCAAAATATACATAAAATAATAATACATTACTACTATCATTGTTACCTTTATATTTGTATCAGGACAAGTCAGCAAGAACCAGAGAAAAAATCCCACCATACATCACTATCCTGTAAATGATTATTTTTTTCATATTGATTCCAAACTGTTGACTTTTCAAATTTGTGTATAAATCGATATGAAAAATCGTTCCAGCGAAAACAAAATAAGTTTACTACTTGTACATTTTATAGTTTTATCGGTTTTGATGTCAAATTATTATGGATCAAAAGGGTTTATAATAGACGTGTTAGATAAATGATGACTGTTGACAAACAACAAACGAGAGTCGAGGGACGATAAACATTTTAAAGGGGTCGTCTCCAAAAAAGTTCTGATTTTTTTCTATCGTTAATATGATGCATTATGTAAAATCCAATGAAACATTTCATTACTTTCAGTCAATTAAATTCTACCAAACCAGCGCAAAACTTAACACTCAGATTTATTTAACATTTAAGTCTGCGAATAGCATGTTTGACATTAACTCGTCATTTAATGTTTGTATATATCTTATACGCTAATTCTGGAGTCAGGTTGAATTATTGTGCATCATTTTGGTGACCAGGAAACCGCTGCGTACAAGTCGTATTGGTGTTCGGTTGTAAATCAAAACCTGTTTTGTATCGATCTGATTAAGCCATTTTCAACCGTTTCTTTACATTATGTTTTTATGTTATGTTATTACACCACTGTCTCGGTTAGGGGGAGGGTTGAGCGCTCACATGTGTATATATACGATATCTTGGAGACCAGTTGCAAATGACCGATTCATAAGGAAATGAGTTCCAAATTTCTATAGGTTTTTGGTATTGACTTAAAATCTGATTCATATTCTTATTAAAATAAACAGAATATGTTAGTTTATGAGTCATTTATTTTTGTTAATATATCGGTATTTCATAAAAAAAAAGAAAAGAAATATAATACATGATATGTAGTTTGGCTCTGCTCCCTTAACTGCAAAATATTATTTTCGAGTGAGATAGCATTGGCTAATCCGAAGTTGGAACTCCCCCATATCTTCCGATTTTTTTTTATATATGAACGTGTCATATGTATACATATGTATACATATGCATACATAATGTTGCGGGGTGATATATATATATATATATCACCCCGCAACATTATGTATGTGACTGTCCGTATTCAGGAGCATGTAGTTTAGTGGTTGTCGTTGGTTCATGTCTGTCATATTTTTTTTGTATATTGTTTTGATTATAATTAGGCTTTTTTTTTATATCGTTTTCTTAATTGAATTGTTTCATTTTTTTTCATGGAGGGGTCTTGTATATTCGACTTTTACTTTATGGTATGGATTTTTCTCATTATTGAAGGCTGTATGGTTTTCTATAATTGATTACATTCACTTTATTTGAACTTTGGTGGATAGTTGTCTCAATGTCAATCGTACCTCATCTCGTTACTTTATACTGGGTGCAAATCTAATGAAGAAAATATCTCCCACAACAACGGTACTATACCATCAATTGTATAGAACATAGTGAATGAAGAAACACCAAAACACAAAGACAAAATCCATTATCACGAATAAAACTTTGTTCTTAGCAACAAAATGACCAGCAAATGGCGATTTCTTGGAGACCAGTTGCAAATGACCGATTCATAAGGAAATGAGTTCCAAATTTCTATAGGTTTTTGGTATTGACTTAAAATCTGATTCATATTCTTATTAAAATAAACAGAATATGTTAGTTTATGAGTCATTTATTTTTGTTAATATATCGGTATTTCATAAAAAAAAAAAAAAAAGAAATATAATACATGATATGTAGTTTGGCTCTGCTCCCTTAACTGCAAAATATTATTTTCGAGTGAGATAGCATTGGCTAATCCGAAGTTGGAACTCCCCCATATCTTCCGATTTTTTTTATATATGAACGTGTCATGTTGTTCCTGGTGTTGGAGTACCCCTCCCTTTTTTCAAATTGGCTGAATCCGCGCCTGTGTAGCAATTTCATACAAATATTATTGTACCGAGTAAATCAATAATAAGTTCTACTCTTATGAGATGGTCCCTTATTTAAATGTCTCAATTGTAGACTCTCGACTCTTTATTGTCAACAATAGTCAGTTATCTAAAATGTCTATTATTCAACAAAATAAGACAATAGATATAGTCACAAGGGAATTATTGTCAATAACTATTACATATTTTTATCTCATTTCAATCTTATATACAAATTCATACATCTGAAGTATCATTATGCAATGCTATAGAGAAAAACATTTGTATAGGCACTTTAAGCTATTAGCACTATGAATTGCAATGACAGTATACAGCATAGTTATGAATTTGCATTATTATGCAGTTTTTACAAAAATTAAATATTAAAACTGAAAACTTACATAAGAGACAAAATCTAGACATTCATAAATTAAATACACATAGCACATTCTTTACCATATTGCATTGGTTGCATACACAGGCTGGTAATGAATAAAACCGTCAGCAGAAACAATGACAGGAATGTGTATATTGACTTTCGATATTTTATAATTTAACCTGAATAAAATGAATATAACAATCATAAGACGAATGATATGGACATTACTCTTACAGGAATCTAAACACAAATATACATATGTTTCCCAGTTTCTAAAATTTACATTGGTTTACATATATTCTGTTTTACATGAGTTATACTATGCGAAAATGACCAAATATGATTTACACCACTGCATACTCAGTCCCAATTATATATTCTTGTACGTGCTACACTAAAACTAATATATTTTATTTCATCTGTTATGAAATAAACGTGACAAAGAATACGTCAATTTCTTTTTGATAAATTCGCGAGACGTACATCGCATGACGTACAGCTTATATTTCTCGTTTACAGTTTGCTGGTGTACTGTCGTCAATTTGTAGGAGGTGTCCGTTGTTATTTTTTGGTTAACAGGTTTTTATGTACAAGTTCTGTTCTAAGTTGTCTTGTGTTTATTTGTATTGTATTTTTGTCGCATTATGTTGTCATTTTAGGTATTTTTAACATTGTAATAAATGTGGGAGGTTTAACTAGCCATTAAACAAGGCTTGATAGTACAGTTTCAAGTCAGGGGTATGGCAGGTGTTATCAAATAGTCCGTTTCAATGCATGCTGTTATTTTATTTGACATTTTAGTGTTTCTGTTGTTCCGTTGTTTTCTTATTACAGTTTGTGTTTTCCCTCGGTTTAAGTTAATGATCCGGTTTTTTTTAATAAATCGATTTATGACTATTGAACCCCGGTATACTTCTGTTGCTTTTATTTACCAATATAATTTCACATTTTGATACGTACAATGTACGTTATTAGTTTTTTTTCTACCTACTCGCATTTAAATAGTTCATCTTTCAAGCAAAAGGTTAAAACATTAATATGATAGATCCTGTAACAAACATGAAATGATTGACCTGTAGAAATAAGAAGTGAATCCCAACACTAATTAAAACTTCATCAATGCAAGAATTAACATATTGTACGCCATACATGATGCGTTTTCTTAAATGATAGATATAATAAGATCTAGATGCGGTATGAGTGCCAATAAGACAACTTTCCATCAAAGTCACACATTGTAAAAGAAAGACCAGTATAAGTCAAAAGACGTTTTTCAACGCAGAGCCTTGCCTCACACCGAACAGTCCTAAAAATTTAAAAGCCCTAAAAATAACTAGTGTAAAACAATTTAAACGGGAAAACCAACGGTCTAATCTATATTGAAACACAAGAAACACTTTAAACCACACCAACAAACAACAACTAATGAACATCAGGTTCCTGACTATATGTCTGTTTGGATTGCTAAAGTTTCGCATAAAACATGTATAAAAGAACCATATGTGTCACTCGAATTAAAAAAGTTAAAAAGGCAAAATAAAGTACAAAGTTAAAGATCATGTAGACACACAAGTCCGAAAGGATTTGTCCAGTTCAGCCAACACTACAAACCAGTTACAGTCTGAAATGGTCTATATCCGTACTCGAAAGTACTAATTTTGACTCAACCAGTCCGAATTGGTCTGAATTTTACTAGACATTACTTGACCCCAGTCTTAACAAAACTCGACTGTTCTGATTTGTACTTGACCAATATCTTTGACATTGAAAATAGTATGAAGTATTACTCGACCAATCTGAAACAGTCTTACTCTGTTCTCACCCTTACTCGACCTTTTTTCAGTCTTAACCATACTCGACCAAAGGTCTGAACAATACTCGATCTGTCTGAACCATACTTGACCAAATAACCTCTACTTTTTTTTTAAATTTCAACTGTTAAATTAAATTTCTTTTTAACTGACATGACAATAGCCATAATACAATAAAGAGTTATATATAAAATCAGATTTTTACATCCTTACATGATTCTCACAATTATCACAGAGAGAAGATTAAATCAGATCATCTTATAAAATAAATTTATTTTATTAAATTTAAAGTTTGAGAGTTTAGTTAAATAACAGATTATCTTTTATCTAAAACTTCACTTATACTGCAGGTAATAAAACCTCATTAAGGTGCTTCTCGTTGGGCATGTTTTTTTTAATCTTAATTTCCCAAAATGTCTAAATAAAAACAAAATAACAAAAATTAAATATTCTCTGACCAGGTGATGCCCCCCTCCCTCAGGTGGGGGCATCACCTGGTCAGAGGATATTTAATTCTAAATAACATTCAACATTATATACAAATTAAATCGCAAGGCCTTTTGAATTCACTAGATAAGTAATGCACGAGTTTGAGAACAGTACTGTTTTCTTTGTACCTGTAAAACACACTGATGTCATTAAATCTTTTTCACAAAAAAAACTCTTCACCAAAGCCAAACTACAAAATTGAATACACACAATCATTTACTGGTTAAACTAAAGATGTACTTAACTTGGTCAATATTCACGAATCTAAAAAAGAACGAATACATTGTACTATGACACATTATACATACAAAATTAATAAAAAAATTAAAAAAAAAGAACAAAATGGCGTTAAATAAAATACAGAAAACAGGTAAATTAAAATATAAAAATTTTGTTGTTAGGAGTACGGAATTTACAAAATAACCAAATGTGATGTTCATAGTACAAAAGTAAAATTGTATCATCATACTAAATACTCAAAGGTACATATTACAAATAGTGAGACGAAATAACACACGAAGTAAGTACATGTAAACATGCGTTTCAAATTGTGAAAACTTCTCAAATTATCAAAAAAGTACGACTTGAGAGTACTCGCAGTTACTTGCAGCTAGTCAAAAGCCAAAAACAATTAAGGAATGACAAATAACTTTTCTGTCTGTGAAGAAATAACATGAAAAATGAGGTGCACACTGAATTACGCGCGTAGCACCACACTTTTTATGCTATTTCGAATAGACAGAAAAAAATATTACAGTCATTTCTTTTAATTCAACTTTTTATGCTATTTCGAATAGACAGAAAAAAATATTACAGTCATTTCTTTTAATTCAACTCTCAATTCCATTTTAAACCGTAGAAAACCATGAAAAAACGTTGATGACGTCACTGTCACATGACTTAATCATATCTATGGGCTGATAACAAAATAACGTCAGCCAATCAGAAGACGCATTACATCTTAAATTAAATTATTTACTAATATAAAAAATATGCATCAGAGAATTATATCAATTGAAACACGTTCAATGGATTTATTTTATTTTAAAGACATGAACAGTCAAAGAAGGCAATCCTTGTGTAATGCCAAAATAACAGTATCGACAGGTAGGATAGTTAGGATTTGACCTAATAATAAATATGTTTCATTTTATATATAGATAAATCAACCTCTATTAAGAAAACAAATGTGGACGTGTATTTGTATGTATATATAATTTATTTATTCATTTGTACATGTATCGTAACGATCCAGCGCCCTCGTGGGGAAAATTGTTGACTACTATTCAGACGTTTTATATAATATATATATATATATCCAAAAGAATAGAATACAAAGGTAGTTATGTTTTAATTTGTTGATGACAAAGTCGATATTTGTGCCAATGTAAACAGTATTCATAGATCTTATTACAATAATTATAAGATAAACTTTACTAATAATAAATTGTAAAATGGAAATGAGGAATGCGTCAAAGTGACAACAACCCAACCAAATGGCAGACAACAACTGTAGATATAGTAAATGCTTTAAGTTATTTATGGTTAATAAATCCCTGACTTAATAATGTACAACGCATTTATTACGTTTGTTAACATCTAAATTTATTTAAAGAATTTAAAGAAATTAACTTGGGTAAATTTCGATAGTAAATTTAGAGAAATCTAGATTGTTTAACGAAAAGCATCATCAAGATATGGTAGGAATTGTTAAATGTGTCAACCAAATGTTCCTATGGCATGTATTTACTGAGTTTGATAGCAATACAGGAATAAGTCTGCCATTTAAGGGGTGCAATCAGTACCCATACATTTTGATTATACTATTGCCTTTTAACAATATATATGCATTGATACCAACCCTGGGCGAAGTAGCAAAGACTATTTGTAACAACTATCATAATAGGTTAATGTATTAATATATTAATTAAACAAATGTATTTTATTAGTTAATTTTACTTAATATTCCCTCTGAGTATTCAGTGGTAATTAAATAGAGAAACTTGTTGAAATGCTGTTCACCAAGTTTAATTGTTATATAGCGATATGTGCAATAAAGAATCAATTAGAGAAAAAAAAATATTTACCCTGGGAAGAATGACGTATATTTCAAAAACCTATTGGTGCAGAAAGGATTAAAATACAAACTACTCAACATATAAGTAATTAAGAAAACAAACGATTTAGACGTATATTAGGTTATGTTCATTAATCAATACATTGGAAAAAGAAATTTATTTACCAATATATTTGATACAGTTCCATGAATTCTATTGTACCCATGTAAAAGGTAAGTTTCAAAATTCATAAAAATTTTGAAGAAAACAGCAGTACTATTCCATGCAAGTGTATCTCTTATTAAAAACATTATATCTTTATGGAGTGATTATGATATGGAGTGATCATGACTTTTATAAAGTGTAGTTGTCATATATATAGTTTTAGTTTGTACCTGTGTATTTGTATTCATGATATTTGATTCATTATTTGGTACAACGAATTTGACTTTCACTACATGTTCTGTTGTGCTCCTTTTGTAACTCCTCAATTCAATATCAAAAACTTGCAGTGTTTATGTACCTTTCAAAGTTAAAAGGCTTATAAGTGGTTACTTTCCAAACCAAATAAGTATTTCGACCGTATGCGTGTAATCTTACGGTCGGGCCATATGAGTACACTTATACGGTCTAGGGCGAACTGGACCATGTTGACCATATTGGTTGTTTTTAGACAAACATGTCTCAAAATCTGTTATTGAATTCACAAATCAATATTATTACAATTAGACGAATAACATGAAACATATCATCAATCTCCTATAATAGTCGAGAAAGAAACTTTCAACAACTGGTATTACAGTAACAAAACTACTTTATCCATTCTTTGCGTTAGTTTTCAAAACGTTTCTATTATATTTTCTCATTGTATTTTCAATGGACTTTTTTAATAGATTTTGTCCAGTATCTTTTTTCGGTTTTTGGTAGTACGGTTCCAAAAACATTCTAAAATCTTTTCTTCTAACATTATGCTTACTAAATCTGATATATAATAAATACTGACAAACTAAATACGGAAACTGTGAATCATCGGAGTTTAGATATGTTCCCTATGGCCATGTTATTACAGAGGACCTCAATATCGTCCAGGACAGAGAGGTTAAAAATTTTTTGAAAAAAGGACCAGAATATCGTCCTCCATCTAAAATAGATTGGAAAGAGTGTCGTCAAGTCACCAAAGATGCTCTTTTCTCGTTTTGTAAAAAAAAGGTGTAAACGTGAAAAATCTGATAAAAAATCTCCTGATTCTTATTTAAATAAATGTATGAATGTGGTAGATAAGAGAATATCACATTTTGAAAATAATTTAGAAGTAAATAATAGAATACATAATACACCTATTTCCAGAATAAGAAATAAACTTCAAATACTTTCAAAGCGGTTTGTGTTTGTACCGGCCGATAAAGCAGCCAACAATGTGGTGGTGGTATGTAGTAAATACTACACGGACGTTCTTAAGAAATTTTAAATTCATCTACATTTAAGTCCATCCGCTCCACAGAGAGTCATATAGTAAATAAGCATATCACAACTACACCAAAGCTTAAGGCTTCTTTTGATCATATGAAGGTCCCTACTATGTATTGGCTACCTAAACTACACAAAAAAACATTTAAATATCGTTTCATCTCGGTCTCTAGTAAGTGTTCTACAACTATTCTTTCAGTGCTCTTAACTAGTTCATTAACTACTATTAAAGAGCTTATCATAAACTATTGTAATAAAATATATGAACATAATAGTATAAACCATTTTTGGATGTTTTAGATAAATTACATGCTTATGATGGTCCTTTTGATTCTGTTTATAGATTTGATTTTTCTACTCTTTACACTACACTTCCAAACTATCTTATTAAACAAAAGTTTTCCTATTTAATTAAATGGTCGTTTGGTAAAGCTGAATGTAGATATATTTGCTGCAACTCATTTAAAGCCTTCTTCTCTAATGAGAAGGTAAATATGCTAGATATACTTACTGGAGGTGTGATGAGATGATTGAAGCTATTAATTTTCTCCTTGATAACATTTATGTACGTTTCGGCAACAAAGTTTATCGACAGGTTGTAGGCATCCCCATGGGCACTAAGTGTGCCCCTTTGATAGCAGACTTGTTTTTGTACTGTTACGAATCACAGTTCATGACTAAGATCAGTAAAGACGCGTCGAAATTGCATTTAATTGATAAATTTAACAACACCTACCGTTATCTTGATGATATATTTTCGTTAAATATTCAAGAATTTTATCAATATACTGCGGAAATTTACCTCAAGGAACTTACTTTAAATAAATCAAATTTATTCGGTAATAACTGTCCTTTCCTGAATTTAGATATTTCGGTTTTAAACGGGAAAATCCACACTAAAATTTACGACAAAAGAGACGATTTTTCGTTCCCTATTGTTAATTTTCCATTTTTAGATGGTGATGTTCCTTTGGGACCATCTTACGGTGTTTATATTTCACAACTTGTTCGCTATGCCCGTGTCTGCTGTGACGTTTTTTATTTTAACGAACGCAACCTATGTATTACTGGTAAATTATTAAACCAGGGATATCGTTACCATAAATTACTTAAAACCTTACTAAATTTTTCCATAGATATAAAGATTTGGTTTTGAAGTTTGGTTGTACTTGTAGAAAACTTATTTCAAACGGGATGGCACATCCTCATTTTTACGGAAATGTTGTTAACCGTGCCCGGAAATTTAGAAATGATCCATGTAAACTTGTCGCTCCTTTAAATAAACTTATTCTAAAAGGTTACCCATTCAACACTGTAATAAGATCATTGAATATTGTTTTTATTGGTATAAATATTGATTTTGTTATCAGTAAATAAAAAGCTAACTAAATATACATATTCATGGAACTACAATCTGTCGATACCTGTAACTTGCCATTGCATAAGGTCATGTTTTTCTCTGGCTATTTATGACGTCTTTACACTAAATCCATTGGATGTTGAATGTGTACGAATTGATAGTTTAGTCTTAGTTGCATGATTTTTTTATTAGTTGTTAGTTGCTTTGAACAAGCTGTCAGATAACTGCGAGTGCTCTCAGATTTGTTCATTGTGTCTTTATGTGTCGGGATGTAAAGGTACCGGGCCACGTCCACTGTATTTTTGTCCATCTGATGAGTTAAGCCTTTTTCAACTGATTTTTATAGTTCGTTCTTATGTTGTACTGTTATACCACTGTCCCAGGTTAGGGGGAGGGTAGGGATTCCGCTAACATGTTTAACCCCGCCACATTATTTATGTATGTGCCTGTCCCAAGTCAGGAGCCTGTAATTCAGTGGTTGTCGTTTGTTTATGTGTTACATATTTGTTTTTCGTTCATATTTTTTTACATAAATAAGGCCGTTAGTTTTCTCGTTTTAATTGTTTTACATTGTGTTATCGGGGCTTTTTATAGCTCACTATGCGGTATGGGCTTTGCTCATTGTTGAAGGCCGTACGGTGACATATAGTTGTTAATTTCTGTGTTATTTTGGTCTTTTGTGGATAGTTGTCTCATTGACAATCATACCACATCTTCTTTTTTATATTTGTATCCAATAATCTTAACTTACATCTTAAAAATAGGCATACCGTACGCGTACAGTCCGACCGTATAGTCTGGAATAGTTACACTTACATTAAGATGTTATTTTCATGAATCGAATTACACAATCGACATTTTGCTAAATTTTGTAAGGGCTGGTATGTTGAAATAATTTCTGATGACAACCTGCCAATGCTGTAAATATATCAAACGAGTAAAAGAAAAACAGCAAAAAAAAAAAAGAATGTATACGTGTCATTATAAACATAAATGTATACGTATAATGTATAACTATTGATATAGCATTCTTCTGTTTTCATTGGATATCACGATCACTTGTTTCAAATAGTATTTCATGTATCTGAAGACTTGTTTCTATTTTAAAGTTTATTGCCGCTATATTTCTATTGAAATGTATTTTGACGGTCAATATTAAAAACCTGTGACATCTCACAAAAATTATGGCGGGACCGCCAATAGACTGAAAATCGTCCCTTTTGCATTCTTATTGTTTCCAAACAAAAAAGAAATGTTATGTTTTTTGTTAACAATTACACAAGGTAGTCTAATTTCTTAATATTTTCAATAGCATTTGAAAAATCCTGTCATTTTTTTTAAATACACAGAAGGTGTTGAATTATTTTTTTTAAATACATCATTTATATAATATGTAATAAAAGGATTAAGGACTTTTCGTCCTTGGTGAATATAATCTTAACAGGTCCATATATAACGTATTGACTTGGTCAAAAGTCCATTATTGATAATTAATGATCATGCTGATATGTTTTCACTGGAAAATTCAAAGACTGGCGTAAATACAAAAATTAATCCTGGTATTTATGAATCTAATGAATTTGAGGGACTATCCAATTATTTTCATGTTTTCAATTTTGTATAAAGCCGTCAATAACTATATTCCCGGTTTTCACATATTTAAAACTAAACAGCTACAATTTTGTATAAGCCAAATTGACAAAGCTATAAATGGTATATAGACCCTACAAAACCTCCGAAGATGATTCCCAGTCGTCTATATCTATCATTTTAGACCACAAAAACGGCCCTACAGTTTTCTGATCTAGGTACCTACTTTAGTTGTACAATGCCTCCTTCTGGCGAACAAAATTTTAAATTGTCACATGTGGAACACTGTTAATGCATTTAAGTGATATTTTATTCCTTTTACACAGTTCTAGAGTAAAAGCAGATACGGCTACGTAACTAGCACCTGAATACACCACTATATTTGGTAAAGTGTCATTCACAGAAATCTTTTGATTAAATTTTAACTCTGCTAACACACAATCAGTGTAACCAATATTTAATGTACCATCCCATGATTTTCTGTTCTCAGTTGCAAAATATGAATGTCTTGTCATTAGGCTAGTGACATTGCCCATACATGTAACTGGAGACATAGAAGCTATTCACCTCAGAACTGTGCTAACCCACCTGGCAACTTACTTGTATTGTGTTACTATTCAAACTATTGGAAAGTGACTCAGAGGTTTCATTTTATCAACGATCAGGAACTGCTAAACTACAGTTTACCGAATCCGAAATAAATCCAAGACACTCCAGGCACTGAACAAGATTAACAATAGTATTGATTGTTGTCCGAATTCAGACATATTTTGACATTCTAAATACCCTTCTGGCATACCCAAACAATCATCCATTAAAGTCCTATGTTGTCACTGCTTTCACGCCAATATTTAACAATTAATCGAAAACATTATTCAAACAGGAGAATCAACCGTCTTATCTATATTAAAAAAAAAACAGAAACGAGAAGCACATCAACAAACGACAACCACTTAACATCAGGTATATGCGGCTCTTTACAATTGAAAATAAATTTAAATAAATATACATGGTATATGTCTATCTTAAAACCTGCACTGTTTCAATCTTCGAATTCAAGTTAATATTTCAAAACTTCAGATAAATCTAATATTAATCTCTTTTTTTTCGAGTTTTTTTAATTGCAAGGCTTAATGAGTTCACTACAACAATTATGATATGGTATTTAATATAAGCATTCGTTGCTCGAAAGATCAGAAACCGCCTGCTTTAAAACATCAGTATTATTTATTGCAGACTTATGATGGCAAAAATTCAGAGAGGGGGGGACTTACAAATGGAATCAATTAATTAACTTTTATATTATCAATTATGAAATTGCTAGATCTAATATAATCCACAAAAGCTACATTTTATATATGGTACATTTAACGCATTTAGCGAATTTACAACAGTCACTTTTATAAAAAAAAAAGTTTGACTATGTTTCACTTTAAGATAAGTCCAGATATTTAATTATTGAAACGCAATCTTCCCTCGAAAAGCATTTTTGTAGATTATGTTGGTCAGCACGAGGACTTCTGAATTGAAGTTAAATTGAATTTGATTACTGTCACTATTGAGTTTCACTGACGCTATTTTTTCCACTTGGTGGTTAGCTTGTTCTTCAATACAGATATTTTATGATCAAACTACGACGTCAACAATCGAAAGGTACTGTCACTTGATTGTTGCTGTGGCACAGTTTCTGGTGTCGGTATTGGTGCAGACAAACTAGGAAATACAGCTTCTCTTTTAAGAAGTAATAGAGTTTTATACTTGTACAGTAGTTGTTTGTCTTCGTTTTCAGAACGGTGGACTGTCATGGTAAATAGAGACAAGGCAGTTGTAAGGAGTATACTATTCAGCTACTCAGCATAAGACAGATCGTACAGCCGATTGCATTGAGTTTGTAGGGAAAGGTAGAATCCTTGGTTAGCTTTCTTGTCAGCTAAATCGTGTAGGCATGATTAGGTAAGGTGAACTATCATCCTTTATGAGTACACTAGTGCGACAGATAATCAATTTATCTGCCTGTAAGACTAGGCTACTTTAATAGGAGGTAAGTTTATTTTACCTAATAATGACTAACAAGCAAGCTTACCAATGATTCTACCTTTCCCTACACACGCAATGCAATCGGCTGTAATAGTTACATTACAAATTGCATTTCGTTTATATTAAACCACAAGCACAAGCGAAACACGAGCCAAATCATTAGAGACAGAATACCTGTTTGAATCAGACAATTATACTTGCAGTGCACACATTTCATCAAATGAAAAACCATGGCTAACATTACAGGTGTTCTAAAACATGTTGATGGAAACACGTGTTTTACCAAAAAAAAATATACGTGCTTTCGTACTATCAATAAATATATCTGTTTATGATATAATTTAAACTAATGATCCGACAATCTGATAATAATATTCATGTGTATGTTAGCACGGATCGAATTCATACTTTTCTAGCTGTTTATGATGTCTTTGTACTTAATTTGTTGGACACCTTAATCTGGGAGGGCAAGATTTATTTATTAGCTGATGCTTGCTTTGTATTAGCTTTCAGAAATAATGGGTTCCCTCAGATTGGCAGTTTGTATCTTCTTTCTCAATATTACTATTTCTGTGTGCTTCAAGCCGATCTTATGAATAAAGCCATTTCTTACTGAGTTTAACAGATTTGTTCTTACTTTATGATGTCACGTTATTGTTCTATTGTGAAGGTATAGTTGTAGTACTAGGGGGTGTACCCTGCGTTTTTCTCTACCTTCTTTTCTCAAGTAAGGAGCCTGAAATTTATTGATTGTCGTTTGAGTATTTTGTCAAACAGTTTAAACTGTGTCGCAGTTTGTCAGGTTTTTTTTTATAGCTGACTATACAGTTTTGGGTTTTCTCATTGTTGAAAGCATTATCAAGACTTCCTTGATTATGTTGGATAGATGAGTCCTTAAATGAATATCATATCATACATGTTTCGTAATTTGGAAATTTGTTTATCATATTTTCTTGAAAAGGTAAAATGATTTCATCTTATATGAATCAATATCTACATTTAAATTATCATTAACGTTGGAAAGACACCATGTCTAGTTTTTATATATTTCAGCTAACTGAGGATCTTGAAATGGTGGCTCGATTGTGTAATAGACAAGTCTTTTTCAGAGTAAGGAATTTCCAATTAAAACTGTAAGTTTTACTTTATATGCATAATACTAAAACTAATATTAACTCTACCTATTACATTGTTTGCCTCACAAATTATTTTGTTATTACAAAATTGAATTTTGTGTACACAAAATTGATTTTGATAACAAAAAGTTCAACTCCTACTCGGCGCCCTGTAGGACGTAGTTGAGGATTTTGTGTCCTTGTTTATTTTCCCTATGATTCAGGATAAAATATTATTATTCATTGCAACCATTTTTCTTCTCAAATAAATTAAACGCTTGAATAGCTCATAAAAGGTTACTTTCCAAAATTGTTAGCCGATTCATGATTTTGTTTCTTTCGATTTTAGACCAAAATATGACAAATGTAAATATAAGGCAAAAATCAGAGTCTGGCTTTTTTTCAAAAACTACAATATCTCGAAAAAGAGCTCCACAAACTTTTAATACTTTTGGCATATTTTGTTCTTTAACGTATGCTGTTCTTAATGGTATCAATTTTTTATTCTTGTTTTTTTTTTAATTCACCTAAGTACATCCTTGATAGGTACTAAACCTTAATGTCAGATTCTGTACTAAGTCAAACATCTATACACAAATATTGATACAAATCTATATTTATTCTTATTTACAAAATTAAAAAAAAAAATATTGAGGTGAAAATATTCTAATATGACGTGCGTCTTTCACGTTGTGAATAAACCCATGCTCTTAATCCAATAAAATTTGTTTGCACATGCGTATATTGACTTTTGCAGAATAATGAAGTTTATCAAACTGGCATTCATTTAATATATTTCATTAAGTAAAACAAATATAAACTCTAACGCAAATTTTGTTACTAATTCATTATGACTGTAATATGTTGCAATTCGAAATTGACATATTTAACCTAGATACGAAAATCGTTCATGCTGGCTGTTCAAAACTCGTCCCTCTGAAAAATCACTTTGCCAGTTTGCTTGTTAACAAACAAAAAAGGGAGGTTCATGGAAGAGCCTACATATCGGACATAGAAATTACCAAAATTGTCCTAACCAGAATCGAAATGATTGATGCAAGCTATATTTTATTGTAGTTTTAACATGGGTAGGCATTATATTCGTGTTATTTAAGCCCTCACTATCGCTCGGGAAAAAATATCATTAATATAAAAGCATAAAAGCAAGTAGAACTGCCATATCATTTGTATATAATGAATATTATAAACAAAGGCTTGTAAAAAGTTGTATGCTCTGTTAAACTTAAACATGTGTATATTAAAACTTCCTTAGTATAACTGGTTGTTCATCTATTGTTTTGTCAAAATGGACTACGGGATATACATGTAAAAATCTAATATACTTTGACAGAAGGTAAGACTGAAAAATTGCCACAAGCAATCAAAATTCTTTTAATTCACTCCATATATTTTTTCATATGATATTCACGTTAGAATTAGAATAACCACTAATACATTACTCTTTCGTTTTATTACAAATATTTGCTGATATATTCATTCAGGAATAAGTTATAAGCGTTTCTGTGTTTGATAATGAAAAGATGTTTGTTTTACACTATGGGAAAACTCTACGACAGGGCAAACATGATAGTATAATGTTTACTCTATCATCATGAGGATTTTCACACCGTTTGATCTTATGCATGCATCAGCATAGTCAAAATGTTAAAAACAGGATTGTTAAATTAAAGGACAACATTTTAATAAAGGTATTACTCATATTACATTTTTAATGTCAAAAATTCGTTGGAAGTACTTGATAAATTACAAATAAAAAAGAAGATGTGGTATAATTACCAATGAGACAACTGTCCACAAGAGTCCAAAATGACACAGACATTAACAACTATAGGTCAACAATGAGCAAAGCCCATACCGCATAATCAGCTATAAAAGGCCCCATTATGACAATGCTTATACTATTGATTTTGAATCTGTTCAAACTTTTGATTTTCTACCCTATATACCACTTTGCCTCATATCTTATTAAGAAAACATTCACTCACTTAATCAAATGGGCATTTACAATCATGCTAATACATATGTTCTAACTCTTTTAGTTCATTTTAGTAGCAATACACAAAATAACTGTGTCAGTTGGACATGCTTTGATATTATAACTTGCATGTGTATTAGATACTATCTGTGTTCGCTTTTGAGATTCCGTTTATCGTCAAGTTATCGAAATTCCAATTGGGACGAACTGTGCAACACTTATTGCGGACCTGTTTCAGTATTTTTATGAGTTACAATTTATGTCTAAAATCAGTAAAGGTTCATCGAAACAACATCTGATACACAAATTAAACAATACTTTAAGATATTTGGATGATATATTGGCACTCAATAATGATGGCTTCAGTATGTATACTAAAGCAATTTATTCTGTTGAACTAACGTTAAAAATGGCAATACTTATAATGAGCACTGCCCTTTCCTCCATCTTGATATCTATATCATTAAAGGGAAACTCAATACCAAAATTTATGACAAAAGAGATGATTTTTCTTTTCCTATCGTTAATTATCCATTTGTGCATGGTGACTTCCCTTGTCGCCATCTAATGGTGTTTATATATCTGAACTTGTAAGATTCGCTCGCGTATATAACAACGTGTCAGATTTTAGCGATAGAAATTTATGTAATTCTGAAAAGTTATTACATCAGGGTTTTTGACATCACAAACTAGTTAAAACATTTACCAAATTTTATCATCGGCACAAGGACATCATTCACAAAAATAAATCAACAGGTAGACATTTTATACGTTCAGGTATTTCACATCCAATTTTTTATAGTAATATTTTACAAAGCACACACATGTCGGCATTAACCTCAAAAGCTAACAAAACCTTTAAACAAACTTATTACATTTTGTAAGAAGGGAAATGGCAACGATACTGTTGTCAGGTCATTAAAGATTGCATATTTTTACTCTGATATTGAATCACTTTTTTGCATCAGAAATTAACACATTCATTGTAAAACCAGTTGTTGGCATGATACGGGTTATGGTCTTCTCATATATTTGATGAAGGTATAATACTATCCCCCTAACGGGAGGGGTTGTACTTGATTTTCATATGATGAAGACATAATCTTTCAATCAGCTTAATTGAAGTGTGGAGCTGGCTTGTCAATAACTGCTAGTGGTCCTTTGTTAATATATGTATCATTGTCATTTTGTTTAGTTTCTTTTGTTACCTATTCAGACATCGGACTCCGACCTTTTTTTAACCGAGTTTTACTTTTCGTATTGTTGTGTGTTATGTTTTTTCTACATTTGATAGAGGTATAGGGGGAGGGTTGATATCTCAAAAACATGTTTAACCCTGTCGCATTGTTGCGCCTGGACCAAGTCAGGAGAATTTGGTTAGTGTTGTGAACGTGTTTTGGTACATGTTCATTGTCCGGTATTTGGATAAACCGAGATGTTTTGACTATAAAATTCAGTGTTAAACGTAATTTAGTCAATTCAAAATTATGATATTATTGTGATCACGTGGGACTTTATTAGTTTGTATAATTGCTCAAACCTGAGAATGCTTAGTTAATTAGAGAGGCATACTTTTAATAAATTCACCAAAGTTCATTACAGGTTTTCATGTACGAGTTATCCTTTCCTGAATAGTAAATATCTCAATCTAGGAATATTTAAATAATAAACCGGTTAAATGTATGTTCATTGTTTATTGAATATGGTAAATATTGTATGAAGTATTTTAGTTACTTTCAGTTCCTATTGATATGAATTCCGCGAGTCATTTGGTTTTAATGGAAAAAAGGCTTGTTTTGGCGTAAACCGTCACTTTGAAAAACAAACTCAGGAAGCAACGCTTGACTGCCCAGCTGATCGGATGTTTTTCTGATAGCAAAGCCTTTTTTTATAAATTGAGGATCCATTTAGATTGAATATTCAATTCGCGAAAGTTTGGTTAAAGTACGTATGTGTATTTTATTTACAGACTTCCAGTATTTATTTTGTCATAAAACGGTGAAATCCGTGACGGATATTTTCTGGAATCTGGGTCAATGTTATTCAAAATTAGAGAGTTTCGAAATCTTGACATAAATTCAAAAAATATTTTTGTCCGCTGTTTGTTCCGATTTTAGGTGTGAAAGTGGGAACGCTTCCATCCATAGGGTAAAAAAATAACCAATAACTAAAATAAATTTACTATTTTTCCGACTCTTAGGTAAAGATTCTATCACATCTAATGTAACTCTATCCATGGGATGACACACAACAAAATTATGCAACGCAACTCTTGGTTTCCAATCTAAAGCTTTAGTTTGGTTACAAACAGTACAGTTATATACATGTAATTTTATTTCTTCATTCATTTTGTACCAGTGGAAGCTTGTTCAATTTTTCAAGCGTTTTATGCATTTCAAAATGTGCAGAGGATAATGTATCATGACAGGTAGTAATAACTTCTTTCTACAAAATTTTAGGAATCAATAACTGATATGAGACCTCGGATGTTTCTGGATAGGCACGCTTTTGATATAAGACCACATGTTTCCTATCTGGAAGATTAAAATTAGGCCAATATTTTCTTGCTGCTTGACTCGAAGATACAGTATCGTCTCTGCGAGGTAGACAAATTTTATCAAACCATACATATATGCATGTATTGGCTTTGATCATTATCTTTCTTTTTTTACAAAATCAATATTTGAGTCACTGTCCAATCAATTTGACTGATTGAATCTCTTATTTTGACTTCTTGTCACCACCATGACGTTTAAATTACTTCCGACTTTACCTAACTAAATCAACTAGTTATCTACAGAATCTTTAAATTCTGACCATTCGTCAGCAATTTCAAGGCATTCCTTACAATGAGGATCAATTTACCCCTTGTTTTTGTGTGTACATAATAAAATATTCCCGTATTTTCTGGACACTGCAGCCGCATTTTGATGTTTTATTCCAGGTCTATGTTCAACATCAAAAGTATATTGGGACAAAGTCATCAACCAACGAGCCAGATGTCCCGGTGGATATTTGAAAGCAAAAAGTCATTTTAATGACACATGATCTGTACGTAACAGAAATTTTCTACCCTAAAAATAATGCCAAAATTAATGAATGAATTTGACCATTACGAGCAGTTCATGCCTGGTTACACTATATATATTTGTTTTGTCTTGTCACGTTTTTTCGAGCCACAAGCATTATCTTCTCCCTGTTATTTTGAATCTGGGAAAGGAAGGCTCCAATGCCTACATTGGAAGCATCAATGTCAAGAATATAACCACCACGTGGACGCGGATTAGCCAAAACTGGAGCTTCATACAGTGCCTAACTGACACTATATTGACCAGTTAAAACAAACGTCCTTTCGAGTTAATTAGCTTATTGGAGAATCTTCATCGCTGAACCCTAATATAAACTGACGATAATATTTACATTATCTAAGAAACTGTGAGACTTATTGAACATTCATTGGAACTTTCCCTTTTTTTATGACTCAACTATTTTAGGATTTGGGTGAATACCTTTTTCACTCACAATGTGACCTAAATACACCACTTCATATTCAAGGAATTCACATTTTGAAGTTGAGGCCCAGAATTGTGTAGACGTCGTAGAACTTTACTAAATTGAACAAAATGATCGTCAAGGTTGAACTATATATTATTATATTGTCCAGATACAAAAGAAGTGTTTTCCACTGTAAACCCCTAAATATTAATTACATACAACGTCGAAAAGTATAAGGAGCATTGTTCAACTCAAATGGCATTTTAGTGTACTCAATTGCAAACAATCCATATTTGGTGATAAACACTGTCTTGTGACGGTCCTCTTACGCTATTTGTAACTGCCAGTAACCTGACTGTAAATCACAAACCGAAAACAAACCGATGCATTTGCCAAGCAATCGAGACAGGAAGCTATTTCAAGACGACGATACGCATCTTTAATTCTACTTTGGATAAATATCCTGTAATCAATGCGCCACCTCACAGTCCAATATCCAGTCGATATTACATTATTTCTCCCATCAAAAGATTGGGGTTGGGTAAAAGGTCTGGGTCGAGGTCCCAATTGCTATTAACGCGTTTTGACATTTCAAATATTTCAACAACTGAGGTTTTTTACTGCCAAAAACCAAATCAATCAAATCTCTTCAATATCAAAATTAATACTGGCAGTGTTCACTACTTATATATGTAACCAATAGGTCTCACTACTAAAAATATAAAATGTTCACTTCTTATAGATTTAATCTGTAGTTTTAACTACTTGTAAATTTAACCTGTAGTCTTCACTACGTATATATGTAACTTACCAGTCATGTTATCTATAGTTTAAACTACTTATATGTGTAAACTGTAGTTTTCACTTCTTATAGATGTAAACTGTAGTTTTCACTACTTTATATGTAACCTGTAGTTTTCACTACTTTATATGTAACCTGTAGTTTCCAATTTTCATATATATAGCATGTAGTTTTCACTACTACAAATTTAATCTACTCTTTTTTTTCAGAAAATTAAAATGATAAACTCTTGATGTTTTTCTTTTTTTTTTTTTTTCTTATGAAAACCTGAATATTTCCAGTTTTCTTACAGTTTTAATAGCTTGAATTTTATTATTTCCAAGAACATTTCGATTCTTTTTTAAAATAATTCTTATTTCAAGTTTAAAAAAAAATACCAACATAAAAGAGCAAGCTGCCACCAGTATTTTGAATGTATGCGTTTTGCATGCGGATTGTCACACCTATTCAAAATGCAAAGAAAAAGTCAAGAAAGTTCTGCAATTTCTAAGTCGTTATTATTACTTTCAACTTTTATGAAAACATATAAGATAACATTTAATCTTAACACAACAGTTAAATAATCAAATTATCTGCGTCAAATATGCTGAAATAGTTATAAATATCAATAGAATATCAATAGGTTGCCAAATATAAATGTTGAAACCCCCTAGCTTTAAATCCCATTGACCCAGACTCCAGAAAATATCACTCACAGATTTCACCGTTTTATGACAAAATAATTACTGGAACTTTATAAATAAAATAGCCACACGTATTTTAACCAAGCTTTTGCTTATTGAATATTCGATCTAAAGGGACCCCAATTTAGAAAAGGCTTTGATATCACACAAAAATTCGACCAGCTGGGCAGTTAAGTTTTGTTTCCCGAGATTTGGAACACCCTTAGCGATCCATACAGATCAAGGTCGTATTTTTGCTGGCAAAATATTCACACAGTCAGGTTTGCAAACTTTTTGAAGTTAAAAAACGAGGTCTATTTCTTAAAAGCCATGTTTAAATGTAATTATAGAAAGGTTTATCGCAACTTTAGAAAAAATGATCCAAACTTTTCTTAATAAAAATATTGACAATTGGGATATTTTATCGGGGCATTGTTGGCTGCATATATAAGTACATCTCATTTCGCCACTGGATATACTCCTTACATGCCTATGCTAGGTAGAGATGTTATTTTGCCTCATAAAATTTTATATCCCCTGAGAAAGAGAAAATGATTTCATATCCCCTATTGACTACGTTGATAATTTACATTCCAAACTTGAAGAAATATATGCTTTTGCCAGAGATAAAACTGCAAATTGCAGCAGAACGTCAAGAGAAAGACTATGATACCAGATTATCTCAGTTAATTTTCAAAGTTGGTGATTTAGTTTTCAAAAATAATAATATAACAAAATAGTTACAACCGATCGCGAGGTGGATAGGTCCTTTTCTTATTTTGAAAGTCCTTAATCCAGTTTTATATGAGATTTGCAGATTATACAAATATTTTGACTGAAGGGCAACACGTTATGTTACAAAAAACTTCCTTGGCGTCATTGAATAAAAAGCGATGAATGTAAACTAACTGACGCCAACATTTTACTTAACTATCAGAGCAGTGTGCGCGGCATCCTGTGTAACATAATGTTTATAAATTATAAAATGAACAATCAGTAATATTTTTGGGACAAAATACATTCTGAGGGTGGGAGTGTTGTGAGTGTATTTTAGGACATGGTCGTTGTCCTGTATTTGGATAAACTGCGATGTTTTGAATATAAAATTCAGTGGCGAACGAAGTAAGTCAATTTAAAACTATAATATTCCTGTGATCACGTAAGACTTTACTGGTTCTATGATTGTTAAAACCTGAGAATTCTTAGTTAATTAAAAATGTTTACTTTAAATAAATTGGCCAAAGTTCATTACGGGTTTTTATGTACGAGTTATTCTTTCTTGAATAGTAAATATTTCAATAATGAACCGGTTGAATGTATGTTATTTGATTTGACGGGAAAAGGAAAACAAATTTGGGAAACAAAACTTGACTGCCGAGGAGGTCGTAAGTTTTTCTGATAGCAAAGCCTTTTTCTAAATTGAGGATTCATTTAGATCGAATATTCAATTAGCGAAAGATTGGTTAAAGTACATATGTGTATTTTATTTTCAGAGTTCCAATATTGTTTTGTCATAAAACGGTGAAATGCGTGACTGATATTTTTGGGAGTATGGGTCAATGTTATTTATAACTAGGGTTTTTTCACATTTATACTTGGTACCCTATTGATATTCAATTGTTATGTATAACTATTTCAGCGTATTTGACGCAAATAATTTGATTATTTAACTGTTGTGTTAAGATCGATTGTTATATTCTATGTTTTCATGAATGTCTAAAGTAATAATAATGATTTAGAAATTGCAGAACTTTCTTGACTTTTTCTTTGCATTTTTTTAAGGTTTGACAAACCGCTCGCAAACAGGCATACATTCTTGTATGATTTTAAATTTTAGATCTTGTGTATATATTGGAATTTAATATGACGTCCGTTATCACTGAACTAGTATGCAATTTTGTTTAGGGGCCAGCTTAAGTACGGCTCCGGGTGCGGGTGTGTCTTGCTGCATTGAAGACCCATTGGTTGCTTTCGGCTGTTGTTTGCTCTTAGGTCGGGTTGTTGTCTCTTTGACACATTCCTTATATCCAATTTTGAATTTCATGGTATAAAATTTAACTTAAATTTTCCAGTTCAATAACACTTAAAAATATTAAAAGGCTACGCAATGATTATATGTACTTTGTTTATAAACTAGATTCCTAAGAATGTCCTCGGCAGGCTGATAAACGAATCTTTATTGACTGCTTCTGAGTGTTATCACATGCCTTTCTGTTAATGTTCGTGACTCTTATCACATGCAACTTCGTGCATTTCTGGAAATTTGTTAAACATGATGATGACATGGCTGCGTTTGTCGAATCTTTGAAAAACGACTCCATAGTTAATACTTTTCACAAATTTATTGAGGAGCAACAATGAATTAAGATTAAACATGTTTTGAAAGACATATCACATGCTGAGTCCAACTCTAGACAGGTATCAACCCAAACAACTTCAGGCATAAATAAAATGCCAGAAATTGTGAATTGTCCATGACAATTAAAGAATAAAAAAATATTTCCGGGGACAACCATCACATGCAAGGTAACAAAGAATTTTTCAAACTTAGAACATGATAATTGTTGTGAAAAGATATGTATAGGTTGCATTTTTGTAAATATTGGCAATGCAATTTCCCATAGGAACTCCTTTTACGGCTAAAACTGTACCACTTTTACTATGAAGTTTTGAAAAAAATCTTATCCTAGAATTGAAAGTTCATATGCACCACAATTTTTTTCAAAGGTCAAAATATAGGGCTGTGCGGCATATTTTCAACGTTTATATGCCCTGAACTTCTCAGAGTTTAAACTTACACTAATTTTCTTAACTACCCCTACCTCGAATGAAAGGTTACCACAGATTTCAATGTAAACAATATGCACGTGTTTATTTACTGGTAACATTCCCAAGTTCTGTCTCTGCGATATGGAACACAGAGAGCATAACTGGGAACCAGTATGTAAACAAAATTAATTTTCTATGAATATTCAATTACTCCCCAAAAGAGGCGTGTTTTTGAGAAACAGCTGTATTTACAAAGTGCAACCTATACAGACATTTATTGAAATAGAAAACTCTCTAAAATCAGTTTTTCTCACATTAATACTCATTTATCAGAATTAAAGTCTTAAAGAAATCACTGTGTATGCTCTAATTTTTTCTTTACTATACATCTTATACCCCCTCCCCTGTATCAATATTTTAAAGAATTTGAAAACAAGACTTTAATTATTGCCAGCTTACCCTATTTGCACATTTTCTGATAAAAAATGCCTAGAACCTGTTAAAAACTGTTTTGATAACATATTGAAAGCATATCAGAATATCATAAATGTAATGTTTAGCAGTCAAGCATTACAACATTCAAGATTATATAAAGTATCCAATCCAGCCTCTATCTCCAGTCCACATCTTACTGTATGCCTATTTGTCAATTAAAGAACACATTTTCTGCCTCAAATGGTCAATTTAGAATTCTTGTCACAACAGTATCATCTATAACCATATATCTGACACAATTTAGCTAATATATATACTAGAAGTGTTCAAACAAAGCCATATTTGCAATAGTTGTATGTATGCAGAAACCAGTCTGAGATATAAATTCACTTAAAATGTTGTAGAGATGACTGCTAACATCTGATTTTTGCATAACTTCTAAGCATAGTTATTGTTTTCTATATCAAAAACTTTAAAATCATAAAATCATAGCATTTACAAGTTAAATTATTTGTTTTATGATCAAGGGGGTAGGCAATTTTCTATGTTTTTTGCCCCTGGGGCCTCAAATTTCCTAAATCATTCTGCTGTTTCTAGCAATTTTGAATATTTAGTACATATTCAGGATAGAACACACTATTGTGAGTTTTCTTGAGATATTTTTGTTTTTCTAGCTTGTATTTATTATGCCGTGGTGACAAAAAAGCAGATTTAGGTGTTGCGGTTTACTTTTGGGTTATCGAAAGGACACAAATACCCCATAAATAATATTCCGGAAGGATCTATGAGTTTCAATGACTGCGAAGAGTTAATATAGGCACTTCTGAACAATTTAACTTACAAATATGCAAATATTATGATTTAATTTTGTATCCAGGACTTTAAGTAAACTATGCATACTGTAAACTGTTAATTTATACTGAGTCATCATATTTAAGGCCCAGGATTCTATCAATCTTCATTAAATATTTATAAAACTTCTTATTTGAGTTAATTTCTTTAAAATCTGTGAAATAATGCAAATTTGGTTAAATTCTGAATGTTCCCCTTTTTTACCCTATATAGGTTGCATTTTTGTAAATATTGGCAATGCAATTTCCCATAGGAACTCCTTTTACGGCTAAAACTGTACCACTTTTACTATGAAGTTTTGAAAAAAATCTTATCCTAGAATTGAAAGTTCATATGCACCACAATTTTTTTCAAAGGTCAAAATATAGGGCTGTGCGGCATATTTTCAACGTTTATATGCCCTGAACTTCTCAGAGTTTAAACTTACACTAATTTTCTTAACTACCCCTACCTCGAATGAAAGGTTACCACAGATTTCAATGTAAACAATATGCACGTGTTTATTTACTGGTAACATTCCCAAGTTCTGTCTCTGCGATATGGAACACAGAGAGCATAACTGGGAACCAGTATGTAAACAAAATTAATTTTCTATGAATATTCAATTACTCCCCAAAAGAGGCGTGTTTTTGAGAAACAGCTGTATTTACAAAGTGCAACCTAAAATGCTTGTAATATCAATAAAACCAATTAAATTTAAGAAATTTGTATTTGGTTGTTTGTAAATTATAAACTTAGATTGGTCTGATATGAAACATGCCATGTAATAATCTAAACTTATCATATATTTAGTAGTACATTTAAATACAGTTGTTTTAAATATTGGATTTATAGTCTGCTGTTTAATCCGTATCGCTCAACTTTGATGCAGACCCTTTATCACACCCTTTATCGAATGTCTACAGTTTATCACACCCTTTATCGCAGGCCTACCCTTTATAACTACATTACACGTATATTTCAGAAGAATCCGTTATTTTAATTGGAAAACAAGCATTGTGCGTCATACTTAAATTCACCTTCATATCCTAATGAAGTTTAACATTCATGATGTTACGTGCTTTCACAAAAAGCTGACACTCAGTTTATATATTTATAAAGAAATAAATGGGAAAAAAAACGATTTTAAAGTATCAATGTAATTATGCGTATTGAATGCTTACTTTCTTAGGGTTGTAAAAGCGTTGACCGTGCGAACATCTAGATAAATATAAAGTTAAAACAAAGACACATTTTAATAGTTCTTGTCTGTATTCCTTCTGCTGAAGTATATGACAAAAAGATCATTACATGTCATTGTTCATATTAAATTCTTTATCGGCCCTCGTTCATAATATCAACCCTCGAACCTGTGCCTCTTAGACTGATATCATGACCTAGGGCCGATAAAGGGTCTGATATGAAACATGACATGCAATAATCTATACTTATCATATATTTTGTAGTAAATACAATAGTTTTGAATATTTGATAAATAGCCTGCTGTTTAAACCGTATCGCTCAACTTTGATGCAGACCCTTCATCACGCCCTTTATCGCATGTCTTCCCTTTATCACACCCTTTATCGCAGGCCTACCCTTTATAATAACATTACATGTTTGTAGCAGAATAATCCGTTATTTTAATTGGATAACAACGCTTGTGCGTCATACTTTCATTCACCCTCATATCCTAATATTTCGCGATTCATCCAAAATGTACTTCGGTCAACGCTTTCACATCTTATTGAATTTATAAAAAGAATATTCCGTTTTTTCCGTGAGCCGCTTCCCGCCAAATAATTCTGAACCTTTCTTACTTTATCCCGATTATTAAGACAACATGTTTAAGCACTATTGATTGTATTTAACCGTAAACTGTAAACTTAAATTTCAGAGATATGATACATATAAAAGGGGGGAAAGACGTCGATACAGTTTCGATTAAAATCACTTTGCGGTGTAATTAAACAGATATATCTATTATAGAGGGGTATTTGCGAAAAATACCAGTCTTGGGACCAGATTTTCCTCGCTTAGTTGCTTGGGAAATTTCACAGTCTCTTGACTGGTATTTTACGCAAATACCCCTGCATAACATGATAAATCTGTTCAGTATACTTGTTATTAAATAGTTTATTGTTACTATTTTTTATATTGATAGGTTTTATTCAGAATGTGTTTTTTATACTTCGACTAATTGTGTTTATTTTTCTAAATATAGTAACACAGCTAGATTTTTGCAACGTCAATGTCATCATGAAACACTTTCGACACAATCAGGGGTGATTAAGGGATGAAAATAATTCTAATATTTGTGAACGATTTAAAAAAAAACTATCAATGTATTGATTTAATTTAGAACAATTTTAGGTCAATGTCGATTGGTCAAACGCCCTCTCGCAGTTTCACAACCTCGTGCAAAAAAGTTATATTTTTCAGACATTGACCTAATAGTATAACATAACTAAAGAAGGAAAAAGACAAATAAACACCAAAAATACATTAAATCAAACATTTCTATGCAATACAGGTGCTTCGGATGAATAATTAAGCAGTGCCTTTATATGATTAAGCTGTTAAAACAAGGCAAAAATAAATCTGAATGTGACCAAGGTGCTTTGGATCAGTAAGCAGGTACGACATACTCACCGATTTAAATATATGATAAAGCGTTTAAAATCTGGAAAAATCCGTATCACATCCCGTATCACCCGTGACCAATATCACTCCTCGGGTCTTAAGGCCCTGGGGCAGATTTTGGTATCTCGGGATGAAAGGAGATTGTGAGTCAAACACACTCACCATTTCGTGTATTCCGGCAGAAACTTTTAATATCAACTTCTTCATGAAAAAAAGTATTAGAAAAACCCAACCGTCATGGTAAATTAAAAAAGGGGACGACCGAAACCAAATGAACGGCTATATCGGCCACTTCGACACAACAGTTAAAGTTATGACTTGATACAGGCATTTTCGAAAAAAATTGTGGATTATAACGTAATATTATAGAATGCAACCTATGATATAACAAATATTAGTATATGAATACCCAAACCACCTAAATATAATGGAAATAAGAAATATAATGACATGGTAGGATTTTTCATCCTTGAAAGACCAATAAAGTAGCGTACATATTTAAATATCATTCACAATTTGAACGTGGTAAGCAGTATCTTAGTAATTTTGTTAATTTGGTCTTTTTTTTATAACGTCGATATTCATTTCATATATCTTATTGTTTTTCTTTAATTTCATTGCAGATATCAATTCTTCATTTGTTTCCTGTGTGGATTTTTCATATTTCAACTTACTTACTTACTGAAAGATGTACAGTACTCGATAGATTTTGATAAACAAAAACCATTTTGGAATAATACTGCCAAAATTTTATCAGATATCAAAGAAACAGGAAGATCTAACATCATGCCTTTGAACTCATTTTTACTGAATAAAGTATTTAGGGAAGATCCGATGAAATTGTTTGAAGCATTTGAATCCATTCAAATATTGTTTATTGTGAAATCACATATACTTAATTTTGGTAAACGAGAAGCTATTCGTCAGACGTGGGGAAATGTAACAAAACTTCGAATAAAAACTATCTTTGTCCTAGGTCACTTATACAATAATGACCATTTTGCTGATTTGGAATCAAAACTACATAAGGATATAATTCAACTAAACATAGAAGATAAATACGAAAATTTAGTTTATAAAACTATTTATGCATTGCTTTCCTTATCGAAACTAAATTTAAGAACTGAATATGTACACTGTGTAGATGATGATCGCTTAGTTAACGCAAGAAATGTTTACGATATAGCAAGACAAAACATTGCACAATCAGATACGGTTATGTTAGGATTTATGGTTAATTTGTCAAGACCAAACAGATCAATGAACTCAAAAAATTATGTTTCATTCGAGGATTATCCTTTCCTTTATTTTCCGTCTTATATTATAGGAGGAACTATATTAACAAATATGAAAACGATACACATACTTTCAATTGGGATAGAATATGTACGATTAATCCACATAGAAGATGTATATATTGGAATGGTTGCAACAGCTTTCAAGATAGAATTGCAACATCATTCAGGGTTTCTTCCCTTTAAAAAACCCGTTTTAATGTTTAACAGTTTTTTATCATCCCCTGGATATGATCATGCATATACAATATTAAGAGACTGGAAACTTATTGATCAAAACGAAAATATCAATACCAAACGTCAACTTTAAAAATTCACGAACTTAAGTAAGAAAAAACTCTGTTTTGATCCAGAAGGAAAATATAACATTACCTCATTCCAAGGAAAAATCTTTATTCAAATGGCAAAATCAAACGCTCATACAAATCAAACGAATGGATAACAATTGTCATATTCCTGACTTGGTACAGACATTTTCTGATGTAGAAAATGCTGGATTGAATCTTGTTTTATAGCTAGCTTAACTTCTTACTTGTATGTCAGTCGCACAAAATTCAATTATACTGACAGCAATATGTGAACAAAACAAACAGAAATAAGACTTTATGCATCCAGCCATTGTGTATGGTCATTTTTTGTATTCTTATCTTTTTTGTTTGTTTTTTACATTTGTACGTATAATGTCTTTCGTTTTGTAAAGTGAGAGGTTTAGACAGCTATAAAACCATTTTTAATTCACCATTTTTGCCTAAGGATATGCTTGTATAAAGTCAGGAATATGACTGGTATTTTCCATTCGTTTGATGTGTTTGAGGTTTTGATTTTGCCATTTGTAGATAGACTTTCAGTTTTGAATTTTCCTTGGAGTTCGGTACTTTTCTTTTTACCATACACTTGATAATATATAGGCTTTAATTTTAATTCTATTGTTTCAAATTAAATCCAAAATGACTAATTTTATACAAATATTATGTTAACCACAGTACTTGTCCATTTTAAAATTTGGATATTTTAGATCCATATCGGAAATAGTTTCCTACAATATACTAAAAAAGAGACAATTTTTTTGTTTCCTATTGTTTATTGGTCATAATTTGAGTTGATGCTCTTTTTGGCTCCTTCAAACGGTGAGTATTTTCTCTAACATGTGATCTGAGGAAGGGTCTGTTTTGACGTTACATATTTAAGTGCACATTATATTGGTATACATTGTAACTTATAAATTATTTTGTCAGTGATTTGGTTAACATATATTACTTAAACCCTTTAATAATATATTCATAGATACAAAATATTGGCTTTTGTTGTATCTGTAGCTGTAAATGTATGAATTGTTGAATTACAACAAATAGAAATCATAACATGAGGACATATCAAGACACATTATAAAAAACAACTACAAATAAAAAATCCATGTTAATGTCATGTAAACGAACTAATTTTCTAGAAAAAAACTGTAGTTGTGTTTGAAACTTGTCAATGTAATTAAATTTGATGCAACTGTCGTACAATTTAGAGGTTAAGCATTATAAAACTGGGTTCATTCCCCTATGTTCTACGTCAGAAAATGCATGTACCAAGTGAGTAATATGACAGTTGTTATCCATTTGTTTGATTTGTTTAAACTTTTGATTTTGCCATTTGATTCGGGACTTTCCGTTTTAAGTTTTTTTACTGAGTTCAGTTTTTTTTGTGAATTTACTTTTTGCGCTTAAATATTTAATGATGAGCACGTCGAAAAATGAATACGACAATAATAATTTAATAATTTATTACCATTATTATTTTCTTAATTGAACTTACTTCATCAGTTTTCTGGGTTTGTTTACATAACAGGTTTGATGCTTCCAACATACATTAAATCTTAAATCAGCTGGGGAAGGTCATTGTTCGTTCATAGAGGAAATCGAAGTTATATTAAAAGTAAAATATAAAATAACTGATTTGAAATGTAATCTTAAACACACGTACACCATACAGCTTAAATATAAAATAGAAGATTTGGTATGATTGCCAATGAGACAACTGTCCACAACAGGTCACCGTACGGCCTCAACAATCATCAAGGCCCATAAAAAGTAAAATCACAAAAATACTGAACTCAGAGGAAAATCAATTCGGAAAGTCCATAATCACATGGCAAAATCAAATAACAAAACGCATCAAAAATGAAAGGACAAGAACTGTCATATTCCTGACTTGGTACAGGCATTTTCAAATGTAGAAAATGGTGGATTGAACCTGGTTTTATAGCTAGCTAAACCTCTCACTTGTATGACAGTCGCATCAAATTCCATTACATTGTCACCGATGCGTGAACAAAACAAACAGACGCATAGTCAGCTATAAAAGGCCCCGATTTGACAATGTGAAATAATTCAAACGAGAAAACTAACGGCCTTATTTATATAAAAAATTGAACGAAAAACAAATATGTAACATATAAAATAACGACAACCACTGCGGTTTTAAAAGGTCATCACTGAAAACAAGATAACTTGCGGAATACGGAGTAATTCTATAATATATTGTCTCTCTTAATAAAAGCACCATCTTAACTCGATTTTAAATGATATATACTTTATGTGTAATACAACCAAATCGTTGTACGTCACATCCGGTTGTATACTAAAATAAGTCGTAAACAAATATTCCCTTGAGATTAAGAGTTGTAGGTAATTAATTCGACATTTTATTGTGGTAAACATTTCTGTGGCATGAACATATTTCTTGAGTATTTCAAAACACCATTTTTTTTTTTATTTTAGATTTCTGTAGAATATTTTGCAATCTTTGGGTTATATTGTTACTAAACCTTGTCACGGGTAGTAAGGTCATCATATCGAGGAGCGTTTAGTACAGTGATTTTGTCATAGTTTGGATAAGTTTGACATGGTTAATTTATGTTGCTTCCCTAAACTATTGCCTCAGTTCTATTCACACGAGCAGATAAAAAGCAAATAAGATGCTTGAATCTGTATTGGAGGTCAAACGATCTATATTGGAATTGTTGTTTCACGAAATTAACGCAGAATGAGCAAGATATCGGAATTGCTATGGTTTGGTTAAGCGATTGACATTGTTCGGTTAAGAGTCTAGAAATTCGTCATGGTTTTGGTCAAGATTGTCATGGTTTAGATCGAAATAAATATATATGTGTTTCACTTTTAATACTGAAAAGTTGATTGATAGCGCCTGTTATTGAACTAAGTTACACTATATATTAACTGTCTGAGAAGAAAAAAGCCTGTTTAACCAAATTTAGTGTGTATAATCGTCAAAGCGTACAAATATATGTTAAACATGTCATGTTACTTTTCGTAAGTTTTCTACAATATAAATTTAAATGTCACTGCTCTTTTAAACTAGCTTTCGATATAATTTAACAAAAAAAAAGATAAAACTTTGCTTCTGTTTCACATATAATCGTTTGTCCATATGTCCATGCTTGACTCTACCGGGGATATCATGAGCGGCATCACTAACCAAATAGCTAAAGACATCTATTCAAAAGTGGCAGCCAGTCAAAAAGTAATTCTTGTTTTTCATTTTCTTTTCTAGAAAACTATTCATTTGTTGGTTTTTCTTTATTGTAAATTTTGAACTAGTTAATGATGAATAAAAGGAGATGTGGGGTTAAAGGTCCATGATACAGTAACCCAACAACTACAAAACTAACCAAAGGATATTAAGAAGACATCATAAGTTTTCAACCATTTACGAAACCGAATAGTTACGCGTGACATGGACAACAGTTTTAAAACTTATTGGTTTTAAAACTATAATAGGTGAAATTACAATAAAAAGTACTTTCAAAGTTTGAATTTAAAATATGAAAGATCACAACTCCAATTTTGGATTTAAGCCGATATAATGTTCAAGTTTATCAATTATTATTAGGAATCAATAAAAATCTTTGTAATATTGTATAAATGCATCGTGTATACATATTAACATTGAATTATTTCAAATATTTTACTTTTTATGTAATACAGTTTCTATACTATCTGAAAAAAAACTCCTGCTATCTAGTTTTAAGTATGAGGTGGTATATTATTAAATGTGATTTCGTTTATTTTGTTGTCTGATATTTAGTTAATTGTATGTATTCATTGTATCTCAATTATGAGGAAATAAAGACATGAATGAATGAATGAACATTAATTAAACTGTGTACGACCTTAATTTTGACCTGGCTAGACAAGAAATCATCGTTTGTAATTGGACAGAACGCATTACAAAATGGACGAAGATGAAACAGATGGTAAGTTTGTTGATATATATCACAAGTACACTTCATTTGAACTTCTTAGAACATTCAATGATATTTTTATGCTATCTATATTTGCCCTTTATCCTTTTTGCTTATTTGATTTTCAATTTACAAGGTAATATCAAATGTAAGATGACGTAGAAATACATAAATGAGACAGCAAACCAGCAACACAAACATGAGTTCTTCAACAATAGGATGAATTAAATTGGCCAAACTCTATATCTGCCTGTTTCTATAAAATGGGTAAATAAATTGAACAGAGACAACCAGAAATCTGAAACCATCAAACTATTCTCAGTATAGCGTAAAACAGTAAGGTATGACATAGGACAACTTGTCGCGTCACTAGGTTCTGGTGAGTCGCAACTTCGGAATTCAGTGAATATGTTTTTGAAATGAAATGGGTAAAACCCTTCCTTTAACAATAGTTAGCACTTATGAATGCCTGTTTGGTGTCTTTGTTGAAAACTTATATTTTCATGATTTCGTAGTTTATAACTTCTTTTCAATTTGTGTAACTAAATATGTTTAGCATAAAAAAAAAACGCAGCCAAATTCATAATTGTTTTTTTTTTTGCTGTTATTTATTCAAACGATAAGGCTACAAATTTTACACAAATGCATTGAATTGGACTCGTACATTTTTTCAGAGGCAATTGCATCTATTGCTCCTTTAGACGGGTCATTTGAAGCTGTTGGTGATACTGATTTAATTGAAGAAACAGTGGTTTCGCTCAATAAAGATGATGACAAATTAGATGAAAACAATAATGAAAATCAACAGGGTTTGCCAAAAAAACAACTAAAGTTCAGTGCGACATCTGTTCTAAAATTGTGAAAAAAAAAAGATGTCTAACACGCCACATGAGAACACATGGGGATCAACTGATTTGTTCTCATTGTCCAGCGAAATTCTCAGATAGATGGGCCTTGACGGAACATGAAGCACGACATTCAAACCCTTTAATGTGCGATGTTTGCGGCAAAAAATATGCTTTAAGAATCGATCATTCCGTGACCAGACACTGTAAAATATGTAAAACAAAATAATATTTAATAAATTTAACATTTGATTTTTGATTCATTTCTAGCATTCATAAAGGTTAAATGATATATTGTTTCATTTTCAAGATAATAACATTTTTAGATATCATAACATGCTCTTTTATGAGGAAGGATTTTTTCTTCATCTTTCCTATATATGGTACTGACGAATTCTTTGAGCACCATGTGCAAATCCATCATATGGGTTCACGATTGCACTATTTACGTTTAGCAGTAGATCTTCGGGGTTGGTCAAACTTTGCATGGCTTCTGTAATAAATAAACGTAGTATTGTTTAATTAATTCTTTTGGATTTAAGTTTATAATATGACTGCGGCAATAAAAGATTTAAAGATTAAAAAGCAAATATTGAAAAATAGGATCCTCTCAATATTGTTTCATATAATGCTATTCAATGAAACGACAGTGTTAAATATATATCGTTATTTATTTGTGACTTTAGTGTTTCTGTTACTTGAATTTCTTGTTTAAACCCGATCTGGTGAGTTTACATGTGTGGCATGGTTAAGGCGAAGAAGAGGTTGGGGAGCCCACAAACATGTTTTACTCCGCAATACTTTGTATATACTGTCTCAAGTTAAGTGTATGTAATGCGTGAATATTGGATGTAACTGTGTATCATATTTTGCTATTTATTTTGAACAGAAATTAGGCTGATGATTTTCTAATTGGAATTCCTATACATTGAATTTTGTCGCAGCCTTTTATATCTTGCTAAGAAATATGGTTTTGCTCATTGTTAAATGTTGAAGGCCTCTTGGTGACAAATAGCTGCTAACATCTATGCCATTTGGTCTCAGGTGGATAGTTCTCTCATTGGCAATCATATTGCATCTACTTATAACATATTACTACATTGTTTGTGCGTTTTTATGTCCTTCAAATGGAACGATTTTTATTAATTTTGATAGTAACTCTTCATTATACACGAGAAGAACTACATAACTGAACCATGTCGAACATGCACTTAACCATGACACTAATGAACCAAACCATGACACAGATATTTCAGTAATTTTGAATTGATTGCAAATGTAGGTATTTTTCAGAATAATTGACCGCAGTGTTATATCACGAAGATATATGTGATGTAACAGACTGTAAGAAAGTAACTTTTTTATGCACGATAAACCAATTAGCAAGTTTTAAATTTTGACATACGCAAGCTTTGTTCTGTGTTAAATCATTTACCATATGATACCACTTGTGATGTACTAACATATTTACTTTATACAAAGGTACTTACCAGCTTGAATTAATGATCAGAAGTTCCGTTTTCAAAATATCCCAATGTTTACTTTTTTGCATTGATTGTCATCAAAAAGACTTAACACCGTCATGTCAAACTTATCCAAACTATGACAAAATCACTGTACTAAACGCTCCTCGATATGACGACCTTACTACCCGTGCTTGTACACAGATAAAATAAGGGGAGATATTTGATTGACTTACTTCCAGTGATGGTTATTTTCTTATATTCAATGACATTTTATGTGAAATTTGTTTTATAGTACTGGACAGGATAAAACTTTATTCATGCGAAGTATTTCTTTATTTGAAACAAAGATACATTCTCCACATTTTTTTGAAAAATGCAAATCTAACAAAGACTAATAGGAACAAATCAATGGTGGTATTACACCTTTATGCTATAGATCTATTTATCTATCGTAATATACAGTGTTATTGTAAATCCCGGAAACCATCTATATATATAAATTATATTTTAGTGACGTCTCAGTATTTTGAATTTGAAAAATATATTGACACTCTAAATAGATGCAGACAAAATGTTGTAGTCATTACAAACCTTTTTTGATGTCCTTTGTTGTATTCAATACATCCCTGCTTTATGGCAACGTCTTACAATGTTCGTTAGAAATATAAAAATGGTAGCATTAAGATGAGGATAATCCAATCAGGAATTACATCACACGTATACGAATGAATGTATAGGACCTTTTACATTCTTATCCCTGAATAGATTACCTTAGCCGTATTTGGCACAACTTTTTGGAATTTTGAGTCCTCAATGCTCTTCAACTTTGTACTGGTTTGGCTTTACATTTATTTTGATCTGAGCGTCACTCATGAGTCTTATGTAGACGAAACATGCGTCTGGCGTACTGAATTATAATCCTGGTACCTTTCATAACTATTTACACCTCTGGGTCGATGCCACTGCTGGTGTACGTTTCGTCCCCGAGGGTATCACCAGCCCAGTAGTCAGCACTTAGGTGTTGACATGGATATCAATTATATGGTCATATTTTTTTTAATAAATTTCCTGTTACAAAACTTTGAATTTTTCGAAAAACTTAGGATTTTCTTATCCCAGGAATAGATTACCTTAGCTGTATTTGGCACAACTTTTTAGAATTTTGGGTCCTGAATGCTCTTAAACTTTGTACTTGTTTGGCTTTAAATTTATTTTGATCTGAGCGTAAGTGATGAGTCTTATGTAGACGAAACGCGCGTCTGGCGTATAAAATTATAATTCTGGTACCTTTGATAACTAATTAAACGACTTTGTGATTTCTATAATTTGTTTGAAATATTAACAATGCTCAATATTAAAATTAGAACTATGATAAATGAATGTAAAGATATCAGACATATCCGATGAACTATATTGCATTCATTTTAAAACAGTGGAGGAAAATTAATAAAAATTATAAAAATCATAAGGTATGAAGTTATTTATTCTAAAGATATAAAAACGATACATTTCAAATGTTATAAATTACAAAAAATGAGAAGTGGGCGATACAAAAAAATATTCATGGATATAAGTCGAAGACAAATTGACAAAACCATGACAAAAACGAACAACGACCAAAAGACAAACAACAATCTACAAACTACAACTTACATTACGAACGACTGAGCAACACGAACTATCAAAACCAGGGGTGATCTAAGGTTCTTTGGGATGCTATTATGGTCGTGATCAGCATTTTAATCAATCAGACATTAAAAAAGCAGTCTTTCAATTTCCGAACTATGAAACGAAGGTTGAAACACCACATAGATAACCCATGTCATACTACATGCAACATTATCTATAAAGGAACACGATGAATCAGTGGCAACGCTTCGTCCCTCTGCAATTCTTTAGTGGCACCCTTCATTGAATGGTACTCGCGCTTGGTAACTATGGTTTACAGTCTGCATGTAGGAAAAAATATAAAATATCGATTTCATGAACAAGCTCATCAAATATACCAGACGTACATTACGGATGTCAAGTTGGTTCAATATACAACATTCAACATTCAATATTCATTTTTTTTTCTTGTGTCCATTTTCAACATTCAACATTTGATATCAATATTCAACATTTGATATCAATATTCAACATTCAACATTCGATATCAATATTCAACATTCGATTTTCAACTTTCAACATTCAAATTTTTTTTTCATCCATTTCAACATTCAACATTCGTTTTCAACATTCAACATTCGATTTTCAACTTTCAACATTCGTTTGCAACATTCAACATTCGTTTTCAACATTCGATTTTCAACTTTCAACATTCGATTTCAACATTCAACATTCGTTTTCATCATTCGATTTTCAACTTTCAACATTCAACATTCGTTTTCAACATTCGATTTTCAACTTTCAACATTCGTTTTCAACATTCAACATTCGTTTTCAACATTCGTTTTCAACATTCGTTTTCAACATTCGTTTTCAACATTCGATTTTCAACATTAGATTTTCAACTTTCAACATTCGTTTTCAACATTCAACATTCGTTTTCAACATTCGATTTTCAACTTTCAACATTCGTTTTCAACATTCAACATTCGTTTTCAACATTCGATTTTCAACTTTCAACATTTGTTTTCCACATTCAACATTCGTTTTCAACATTCGTTTTCAACATTCGATTTTTTAACTTTCAACATTTGTTTTCAATATTCAACATTCGTTTTCATCATTCGATTTTCAACTTTGAACATTCGTTTTCAACATTCAACATTTGTTTTCAACATTCGATTTTCAACTTTCAACATTCGTTTTCAACATTCAACATTCATTTTCAACATTCGATTTTCAACTTTCAACATTCAACATTCGTTTTCAACATTCGATCTTCAACTTTCAACATTCGTTTTCAACATTCAACATTCGTTTTCAACATTCGATTTTCAATTTTAAACATTTGTTTTCAACAATCAACATTCGTTTTCAGCATTCGATTTTTTAACTTTCAACATTTGTTTTCAATATTCAACATTTGTTTTCATCTTTCGATTTTCAACTTTCAACATTCGTTATCAACATTCAACATTCGTTTTCAACATTCGATTTTCAACTTTCAACATTCCTTTTCAACATTCAACATTCATTTTCAACATTCGATTTTCAACTTTCAACATTCAACATTCGTTTTCATCATTCGATTTTCAACTTTCAACATTCGTTTTCAACATTCAACATTCGTTTTCAACATTCGATTTTCAACTTTCAATATTCGTTTTCAACCTTCAACATTCGTTTTCAACATTCAACATTCATTTTCAACATTCGATTTTCAACTTTCAACATTCGTTTTCAACATTCAACATCCGTTTTCAACATTCGATTTCAACTTTCAACATTCGTTTTCAACATTCAACATTCGTTTTCAACATTCAACATTCGTTTTCAACATTCAACATTCGTTTTCAACATTCTATTTTCAACTTTCAACATTCAACATTCGTTTTCAACATTCGATTTTCGTTTTCAACATTCAACATTCGTTTTCAACATTCAACATTCTTTTTAAACATTCTATTTTCAACTTTCAACATTCAACATTCGTTTTCAACATTCGATTTTCAACTTTCAACATTCGTTTTCAACATTCGTTTTCAACATTCAACATTCGTTTACGACATTCGATTTTCAACTTTCAACATTCGTTTTCAACATTTAACATTCGTTTTCAACATTTAACATTCATTTTCAACATTCGATTTTCAACTTTCAACATTCGTTTTCAACATTCAACATTCGTTTTCAACATTCGATTTTCAACTTTCAACATTCGTTTTCAACATTCAACATTCGTTTTCAACATTCGTTTTCAACATTCAACATTCGTTTTCAACATTCGATTTTTAACTTTTACAAATGTTCCAGATTAAGGCGAGGGTTTGGGTCCCGCTTACATGTTTAACCCAACCACATTCTGTATGTATGAGGCTGTCCCAATTCAGCGGTCTGTAATTCATTGGTTGTCGTTTTTTGATTTATTACCAATTTTTTTCGTTCATTTTTAGTATACATAAATTAGGCTGTAAGTTTTCTCGTTTGATTTTTTTTTTTTTTTTTTTACATTTTTCATTTTGGGACCTTTTATAGTTGACTATGATGTGTGGACTTTGCTCATCGTTGAAAGTAGTACGGTGACGTATAGTTGGTTATTTCTGTGTCATTTGGTCTCTTGTGGAGAGTTGTACCATTGACAGTCTTACCACATCTTCTTTTTTATACATACTAACGGTGGTCATGTATCATGAAAGCTCTTATATGATCTTGAGGGAAATCTTACCGAAAAGACATTTTCTAGATCAATAACTAATATAACTAGAGGCTCTAAAGAGCCTGTGTCGCTCACCTTGGTCTATGTGCATATTAAACAAAGGACACAAATGGATTCATGACAAAATTGTATTTTGGTGATGGTGATGTGTTTGAAGTTCTTTCTTTACTGAACGATTTTGCTTCTTACAATTATATCTATAATGAACTTTGCCCATTAGTAACAGAGAACTATATTTGGTAAAAATTTACATAAATTTACCAAATTAATGAAAATTGTTAAAAATTGACTATAAAGGGCAATAACTCCTTAAGGGGTCAACTGACCATTTTGGTCATGTTGACTTATTTGTAGATCTTACTTTGCTGAACATTATTGCCGTTTACAGTTTATCTCTATCTATAATAATATTCAAGATAATAACCAAAAACAGCAAAATTTCCTCAAAATTACCAATTCAGGGGCAGCAACCCAACAACCGATTGACCGATTCATCTGAAAATTTCAGGGCAGATAGATCTTGACCTGATAAACATTTTTATCCCATGTCAGATTTCCTCAAAATGCTTTGGTTTTTGAGTTATAAGCCAAAAACTGCATTTTACCCCTTTGTTCTATTTTTAGCCGTGGCGGCCATCTTGGTTGGTTGACCAATTCATGCCACACATTTTTTAAACTAGATACCCCAAAGATGATTGTGGCCAAGTTTGGATTAATTTGGCCCAGTAGTTTCAGAGGAGAAGATTTTTGTAAAAGATTACTTTAATTAACGAAAAATGGTTAAAAATTGACTATAAAGGGCAATAACTCCTAAACGGGTCAACTGACCATTTTGGTCATGTTGACTTATTTGTAGATCTTACTTTGCTGAACATTATTGCTGTTTACAGTTTACCTCTATCTATAATAATATTCAAGATAATAACCAAAAACAGCAAAATTTCCTCAAAATTACCAATTCAGGGGCAGCAACCCAACAACCGATTGACCGATTCATCTGAAAATTTCAGGGCAGATAGATCTTGACCTGATAAACATTTATACCCCATGTCAGATTTGCTCTAAATGCTTTGGTTTTTGAGTTATAAGCCAAAAACTGCATTTTACCCCTATGTTCTATTTTTAGCTGTGGCGGCCATCTTGGTTGGTTGACCGGGTCACGCCACACATTTTTTAAACTAGATACCCCAATGATGATTGTGGCCAAGTTTGGTTTGATTTGGCCCAGTAGTTTCAGAGGAGAAGATTTTTGTAAAAGTTAACGACGACGGACGACGGACGACGACGGACGACGGACGACGACGGACGACGACGGACGCCGGACGCAAAGTGATGGGAATAGCTCACTTGGCCCTTCGGGCCAGGTGAGCTAAAAACGGCAAAATTTCCTCAAAATTACCAATTCAGGGTCAGCAACCCAACAACAGGTTGACCGATTCATCTGAAAATTTGAGGGCAGTTAGATCTTGACCTGATAAACATTTTTACCCCACATCAGATTTCCTCTAAATGCTTTGGTTTTTGAGTTATAAGCCAAAAACTGCATTTTACCCCTGTGTTCTATTTTTAGCCGTGGCGGCCATCTTAGTTAGTTGACCGGGTCACGCCACACATTTTTTAAACTAGATACCCCAAAGATGATTGTGGCCAACTTTGGATTAGTTTGGCCCAGTAGTTTCAGAGGAGAAGATTTTTGTAAAAGATTACTTAGATTTATGAAAAATGGTTAAAAATTGACTATAAAGGGCAATAACTCCTAAAGGGGTCAACTGACCATTTCGGTCATGTTGACTTATTTGTAAATTTAACTTTGCCGAACATTATTGCTGTTTACAGTTTATCTCTATCTATAATAATATTCAAGATAATAACCAAAAACAGCAAAATTTCCTCAAAATGACCAATTCAGGGGCAGCAACCCAACAACGGGTTGACCGATTCATCTGAAAATTTCAGGGCAGATAGATCTTGACCTGATAAACATATTTACCCCATGTCAGATTTGCTCTAAATGCTTTGGTTTTTGAGTTATAAGCCAAAAACTGCATTTTACCCTTATGTTCTATTTTTAGCCGTGGCGGCCATCTTGGTTGGTTGACCGGGTCACGCCACACATTTTTTAAACTAGATACCCCAATGATGATTGTGGCCAAGTTTGGTTCAATTTGGCCCAGTAGTTTCAGAGGAGAAGATTTTTGTAAAAGTTAACGACGACGGACGACGGACGACGACGGACGACAGACGACGGACGACGACGCCGGACGCCGGACGCAAAGTGATGGGAAAAGCTCACTTGGCCCTTCGGGCCAGGTGAGCTAATAAACCACTTTTCTTTTTGTGAATAGGGCTATGATCGTTCATTTAATCCATTAGATCCGACAATCTTATAGTACCACAACGACTAAGTGCTTTATAACAATATTAGTCTATTTGTCCGTCCTTCGTAAATTTTAATTAATTATATAAATTAAGATTGAGAATAGCACAAAGTTCTCTAAACACATCTTTATTGGATGTCAAAAAGTAAAAACTACAAAAGACAAAATAAATTTAAAAAAAAAACCTTAAGTAATTTTACAAACATAATATGTATTCAAAAATACAATACTAAGTCAAAAAATTGTTTACAAAACTTTATGACACATATGGCGTTCCATACAAAAATTTAATCGAAAAAAGGGACACTTTATAAAGCAATAAATACAAATTTTAGAGGGCGATACGAGCCAAATACTTACACAAAAAGGGGATTGGACTACTATAAATTGTATTTAACTTGCTGAAATGCCCCAAAACTGATACAATGTAAGACAATCAAAATCTGATTATTGCAATGGCTTTTGCTAGAAGTTACTTAACATCGTCATAGAAATCATTATGGGAGTAACGGTAAATATCAAAACATACATAATAATACAAAAATAGCATAACTGACAGTGTGCACGTGGTGGACAATTATACGACAAAAATTATCCAAAGTTATCAAGCGAGCGTACACGAGTTGTGTTGATAAAGGGAGATCATCACAAAAAAAGTATCTACGGAAAGCATGTAAAACAGAACAAAATCCATTTTTTTATGAATAGGATTTCAATTTTTCTATTAATGAACTTTATCATAACAAATTATATTTAATAGAAAAATAAAATAAAATAAATGGGGTCCCCGTTCATTGAAGCTCGTAATCTGCCTTCGAAGGCCAAAGCATGCATGTTTAATTTCTAAAGTACTTTTTCTGTTGAACTAATACATGTAATAGCCCTGAGAAATAGAGGTAATATCGAAATAAAAAAGAACCTAATAACAGAAATTACTTAGATTTTACATTAATGTTTACTAATGTTTACTTAAACAAAGATATATATAGGTACCCGCTGAGTTAAAACATTTAAAAAGTCATCTGGGGCCAAAACGTATCAATTTTGTTGGTTGATTTTTGTACCATATCACGTAATAGTATATATAGTAAATAAAATTTGTAATAAAAAAAAAAGTTTCAATTTGTGCTGAAACTTATGTATCACCGAGCCTCCTTAAGTTGATACAATGAGATATAATAGCTAAGTTTTAGGAATGTTCGCGTGTTATGTTTTGGAAGTTTTGTCAGATTTTCGGAATCCCTGGTTTTTATCTAGTTTAAATATATTCATTTATAGTGGATTGGAAACAAGTTTTGCAACTTATATTAATCCCTTTCCACTTTGCGGGTGCGAGTGCTGTCTTATAACGACATTAGCCTTCTCTTTTTCGAAATCTATACAAGGGTGTCTTTAACGTGCAAAGGATATGGCTCTCTCTTAACACGGGTCAGCCATTTATCGTCCTCTTCGATAGATTTTCATCGTTTCCTCAAGAACATACTTTCAAATGGTATCAAGGGAGAACCGAACATTCAGTTTTATCTATTTGATTGCCTTAAAAAAAATGCCCATTGACCCCCATTTTCTTCTTATAAATCTTTTACATGTATAATTATAAGCCATCTGTAAAAGTCTTGTAAAATTTTAATTATTTTTTGATTGTTTTTGAGAACTTAAATTTGTCAATGATAAATCTATGAAAAATAGAGAGAACATTTTCACACAAAAATTTCAATGGTTTATATCTCGAAAACAAGCACATTAACCATATATATATTTTTTTGCTCTTTTGATTTCTTTATTAATCATCTATCAATGTATAAAATTGAGAATGGAAATGGGGAATGTGTCAAAGAGACAACAACCCGACCAAAATAAAAAAAACACAACAGCAGAAGGTACATAATAAAGGAGCAAAGATTGGCGTCCAGAATATGAACCAGCATACAATAATTAAGTTAAGTAAAAGTGATAAATTTGTTCGGCTGAAAATGTCAAACGCTATCAGTATTAATTACCAGAAAAAGATAGTGTATATACTTGTGTTTTGAAAAGCTTATTATTTTGAAACTGAGAAGCAAACTCCTTGAACAGACTGAAGTGATCGAACAATTGAGTAAAAATAACGTAATCTTGGTACATTTTAGTGTATTAGTATGTCAGCGCAGTCACGAATAAGCCCAACATTGTCATACGATATACACACGAAGGACGATTCTTTAAACCGAAGGTAGCTACCCTTTAACTTAAACAAAAATGTAGTATGATGTTCATTGAGGCAATTCTTCACAGAAGAACAAATGAAACTGAAATCAACAACTATACGTCAATGTATGGACTTCAACAATGAGGAAAGTCCATACCGCATATTTAGCTACAAAAAAAAAAAGATCGCGAAATGACAAATGTAAAAACGTCCAAGTGAGAACCTTATAAATTTATGTAGAAAATGATAAACGAAAAGCAAATATGTATTGTTGTGTGTTAGTTTTTTCTATATTGGCTAGAGGTTAAGGTGGGGAGTTGAGATCTAAAAAAAACAACATGCCAGCAACAACATTACCCCGCCAGCTGTCCAAAAGCGGGAGCCTCCGGCTTTTATTAGCCTTGTACGCTTTTAAATTTTAGTTTCTTGTGTATATTTCGGAGTTTAGTATGACGTCCATTATGAGGGTTTGGATGGGGTTAAATGATTTAAGAATAATGCCCTTAAAATGTGAAGCTTAGAGAATAACGGGCAAAAAAATTGAAGATTAGAGAAAAAAAGGGGTTAATTTTTTGAAGATTAGAGAAAAAAGGGGTAATAATGAAATGTTTACAAAATAACAATCCCGCCCCGCCCCCACCCAGACCCTCTCTTATCACTGAAATAGTATACATTTTTGTGTATGGCCAGCTGAAGAATGCATCCGGATGAGAGAGGTTCTCGCTGCAGTTAAGACCCATTAGATTAGTGGACTTTGGCTATTGTCTGCTCTTTGGTCGAGTGGGTTGTTGTCTAAATGACACATTCCCAATTGCCATTCTCAATTTTATGTAACACAGAAACAATCGACAACCACAGAATTACAGGTTTCTGACTCTAGGTAAAAACAAATGCGTGCACATGCATACATATATCCACGAGGGATGCATTAAGCATTACAGATACATATATACTTTCTCTTTCAAAAAGTTGCGCTACTGTAGGTACTGTAAATTCAGTAATTATTGCGATGTTTTTATTTTTGCGAAAAATGCGGGTTAATATCGCAATAATGTAACTCGCATTTTGAAATTTTAATATGAGTTAAACAGATTTTTCTCAATGTCCCAAAAAATAAAATCGCATTTTGTCTAAAATGACAAAATCGCAATAATAAATATACGCAATAACTACTGAATTTACAGTAGTTTTATTTTAGAATCTACTGACATAGTCATTGAAATTAATTTGAAAAACAATATGAAAGCATTAATGTCCGTTCTTATTAATTGATAGCATACTTCAACTAGTTGCAAGTATATCAATTGGTTGAAGAAATATTGCTTTCTGACTATAAAGTTTGTCCGTCTATGGACGTTTACGCTTTTTGATTTGCCCTTTTTAAGTGGTTATGTGCACTTAGGATAAGACATTTGGATTGTGATCAATTTTTGACATATTATAGGAGCCCTACACAAAATGAATGTGGTAAAAGATCTTAAAAAGAAATAGGTTGAAATATTTGTATTCATTTTCAATTGAAGATTAACTGCTATTGCGCAATACTGTGCAATTGACGATATCTTGCTTTGATGTAATATTATAGCACAATACTGTGAAATTATTGATTTCTTGCTATTGCGCAATACTGTGCAGTTGAGATTGCTTGCTAATGAGCAATATTGTCCAATAGCGCAATACTATGCAATTAAAGATTTTCCGCT